>NC_134733.1:20644100-21269100 GCF_049634645.1 Pelodiscus sinensis | reverse complement strand
AGGGAAACTAAACATTCCATTGCTCTCCAATGTTTCATTCCCCCTCCCCCCCCACACACACTTTATTGGTTAACCACAGCCCTGCAATTAGCAATTAATCTAACCACAATGAGACCAAATTGAATCAGTAGAATCAATAGGAAGAAAGAGGCAGATTCTGACAGCACAATAATTGAAGCTTTAAATGAGTTAAAAAAAAGCAGTGGTTAAAAGAAAAGAGTTTAAATTGTCTGTATGTTCACCACAGAATTGTATAACATGACGCCTGGCATATTGTTTCTTGCAACTTTCTCTCATTTCAAACGGTCTTTCTGGCCTTTCGGTGGAATATTGCCAGAGAGACGCTGCTGCGGTTGTGAACCCAGGGTCTTCGCTCACTCCCACAGAGAGGGTTTGGTGGCAGAAAATTAAAGACTAGAATTGGACGTGTAGCCAGCTTACACTAATGGGGCATCAGCAGCCCACCTGGTATCACTTCATTACCGACCAAGGATAAGCCACTTTAGACAAAGAAGAAACACCTCAAGTTAAGGAAAAAGAAAAGACTTTGAACCACGGGCAGTGGGTGAATGAAAGACTGGGGGAGCAAGCCCAAAGCCCCACCCCTTCTGCCTGAAGCTCTTCCCCCAGAGGAGCCTCCCCAGCCCCAAAGCATGGGGCGGGCGCATTGCCCCCGCATCCCCAGTATGGGCAGCATCCCCTATGCCTGGCAGTGTGGGAAGGAATTGCCATCACCCACCGCCCATGCTGTGAATGTTGTAGGAGTTCAGCCTAATGGCTCCCCAGAGTGCAAACTCAAGGGCAGGACCAGCGTGTGAATGGACAGCACCGCCACAGCTACAAACTCTACCACACCCTTCCTTGAGGTCACGGGGGTAGGAAAACATGCTCTGTGCACACCATGGTGGAGTCTTCTTTGCCTCCTGCCCATGTTACTTTCGATGACAGGAAGGTTCTGCTGGACCCTCTCTTCATTTCTTTTTATGTCATCACAGTGTTAAATCTCTTTCTTCTGCTGCATGTGCTCCTGGTGGGCGCAAAGAACGGACTCTCTTGAGATGTTTGGGCTACAACTGTGGCAATTGGCCAGGTGGGCCCTTTCCTTAGCTGTGATCCGTGCGGACTCCAATGGTTAGAAATGGGTCTGAGATGCAAAATTCTGATTCAGAATGTAGACGTTAAGAACATCAGAATGGCCATCTTGGGTCAGACCAAGGGTCTATCTCGCCCAGTATCCTGTGTTCTCACCTGTTCCATTCATAACCTCTGGGAGCTCCTAGCATTGGCCATTGTTAGGTGTCCCCAGAAGGAATGAACAGAATGGGTAACCATCAAGGGATCTCACCCCTTTCGCCCATTCCCCACTTCTGACAAACAGAGGCTAGGAACACCATTCCTACCCATCCTGGCTAATGGCCATGGATGGACGTATCCTTCATGAATTTATGTCGCTCTTTTTTGAACCCTGTTGAAGCCCTGGTCTTCACAAGTTCTCTGGCAAGAAGTTCCACAGGTTAACTGTACATTTCATGTAGAAATACTGCCTTTTGTTTGTTTTAAATCTGCGAGGGTACGTCTACGCTACCACCCTAGTTTGAACTAGGGTGGTAGTGTAGATATACCCCTACTTATTAATTTATTTTGGTGACCCCCTAGTTCTTATGTTATAGGAACAAATAAATAACTTTTCCTTATGCACTTTCTCCCTACCAGTCATGCTTTTATAAATCTCTGTCATATCCCTCCTTAGTCTCCTCTTTTCTAAACTGAAAAGTCCCCGTCTTTTTAAGCTCTCTTCATGTAGCATGTTTAAGAACATTTGGAACCTAGGTTATGGATCAACCAAGTAAGAAGGTAGATACTACACATACAATGCTCACCTCTATTAGAATTTCATAAGTTTAGAAAAAGTGACAAGGAGTCCTGTGGCACTTTTTAGACTAACAGATGTGTTGGAGCATAAGCTTTCGTGGGCATGCATATGACAAAATGGGTCTTTGCCCACAAAAGCTTATGTTACAATACATCTGTTAGTCTATAAGGTGCCATAGGACTCCTAGTCGCTTTTGCAGATCCAGACTAACACGGCGACCCCTCTGATACTTGATGTAAGTTTAGAGATGCTTAGATTTTAGATTCTGGCTCAGCCCTGTTCTTGCCATGATGGGGCTTGCTGGCCCCTTAGAATCAATCTGAGAATTCCAATTTATTTCACAACAATAAGCAATCAGCCATCATGAATATTAATTACTTCCAAAAATGACATTAAAAGAAAGTTATTTGGGCTGCGAAGTCAAATGCTCAAAAGTAAGGAAATGCCAGATTTATGTTGCCTGGATAGTCTTAATTTTATCCCTTATGCAGCCAAATCACACATGGAATTGGGCAGGAGTCCTGAGGAAAAAATAGGGTTCTAATAATGTTCCGTTGATGCTTTGGTTGTAGCATGGACCCAACTCGTTAGAACATTCATGTTTGATTATTATTTTGGAGGGCTGACAACATTTTCCTGAGGAATTCAAGTAAAAGAAGGGAAATGGCAATCTTTAACAGCTTATAACTCAACTAGACTTGAATAGAATTGCATGGACAGAGACAAGGTCCAGGTTGAACCTCTCTAGTCCGGCACTCTCTAGTCTGGCAACATCCAGGGTACGTCTAAACTACATGGCTCCGTCGACGGAGCCATGTAGATTTGTTGTTTTGGCAAAGGCAAATGAAGCCGCGATTTAAATGATCGCGGCTTCATTTAAATTTTCATGGCTGCCGCGCTGAGCCGACAAACAGCTGATCAGCTGTTTGTCCGCTCAGCGCGCTAGTCTGGACGCTCCCCTGCCGACATCAAAGACCTTTGTCGGCAGCCCCGGTAAACCTCATCCCACAAGGAATAACGGGGCTACCGACAAAGGGCTTTGATGTCGGCAGGGGAGCGTCCAGACTAGCGAGCTGAACGGACAAACAGCTGATCAGCTGTTTGTTGGCTCAGTGCGGCAGCCATGAAAATGTAAATGAAGCCGCGATCATTTAAACTGCGGCTTCATTTGCCTTTGCCTATGTGTCTAATCTACATGCCTCTGATGACAGAGGCATGTAGTCTAGACACAGCTCCATGGTCTGGCAGGATTTTAATTAGTCAGAAGTCCACATATCATGGGTGTTGCCAAGTTTCCCGTGGGCCCATAAAGTTTGTTCACAGCCCCCAGTCCTGGCTCTCAGTGTTCTGTGCTGTTAGTTAGCTCTAATTCACCCCTCAATGTTTTCTAAGAGCCCAGGAAGCAGTGGACGGGTTGGTAATGTTGCTAGACAACTTTGACCTCCTCCGGTCAGGTCCTGAGAGTGCCGAACTAGAGAGGTTCCACCTTTACTTCTCTGACTCCATGGCTGTCTTCTTGATGAATTTAAAAAGCCTGCTGCAGATCATGTAGATTTTAGGAAAGAGATTGCAAGAAACTTTTACAATTGATAGTGTTGGGCACCCTAGAAATAGAGCATCCACTATAATGTGAACATTTGTTACCTCCAAGCTGGGGTACTGAAATTCACTGCATTTGAAGTTGAAGGTGAACATGACACATAGGCTGTAGCTGGCACAGCATGTGACTGCCTGTGCTCTCCATGTTATAGACTCATGTCAGCACATCATGCCTATGTTTAACTCCCTCTACTGGATTCTAATGCCGGCGATGGAGTCCTACACTAAAGACCAGGTTTTTGATTTATCAACCACAGCAGCAGCTGCACGTCTCTGGGACACATCAGCTCACAAAGGCCAGGACAGAGCACACAAGAGCTGGAAACAAAGTGTCCTTGCTCAAGGAGGCAGGGTGAGGAAAACACTGTAAAATACATAGCTAGAGTTGGCTTACCTTAAGCCAAGCCTGACTCCGTCTTCACAGAGGGAGTCCGCAACTGCAAGGAGTACTGGTGCTGACCGGAGCCACCCCTTAATGCTCAGTTTAGTGGGTCTTAACTAGACCCACTAAATCAAATGCCAGAAGATCAATCTTTGCTACAGCAAGATGTGGCTCTAGGGTTTGACCAATCTTTAGGAAACGCAGGTAAAACCTTCCCCTTCACAAAAGTATTTCTACTAACAGTGCAATGCTCACAACATCCTGTCTCCCTAAACAGCCCCTACTTGTTAACAAAATCAAATCTATGTTTCTATATTTGAAAATTAACATAATCTAAAAATATCAAAACCAAAGCCCCTGATCCAAGGAGAGGTTTTTACCCTGTAACAGAAGCACCACAGACTTAGGGAAATCTGATAGGGTATGTCTACCCTAGCCCCCTAGTTCAAAGTAGGGAGGCTAATGTAGGCATTCGAAGTTGCAAATCAAGCCCGGGATTTAAATATCCTGTGCTTGATTTGAATCTTCCTGGACGGTCACCATTTTTGAAATTTACAAGTCCGGACTAATTGCCTGTGTCTACACACAGCAGGGACCCGGTAGTTCGAAATAAAGCCCTAGTTCGAACTACCTGTTATTCTTCCTGGAATTAGGTTTAACAGGTAGTTCGAGCTAGGGCTTTATTTCGAACTACCGGGTCCCTGCTGCGTGTAGATGCGGGCAGTTAGTCCGGACTTGTAAATTTCAAAAAATGGCGACCGGACGGGAAGATGCAAATCAAGCGCGGGATATTTAAATCCCGGGTTTGATTTGCAACTTCGAATGCCTGCATTAGCCTCCCTCGTTCGAACTAGGGGGCTAGTGTAGACATACCCATAGGGACTTTGCTACAACTATCCATCGTATGAGATAATAAGGAAATGGACTGAAGTATGAGAAACCCTGAGATAATTTTGAAACACACAGATTGGATCATCACAGCCAAACACACAGAGTAAATCTAAATGGTGAGTCCTTTGATCATTGAGTTCCTGAGTATTATGCTGAACCAAAAGTTCTAACTTGTTCTTATAAAAGATTTCCTAGATTCACCCAGCTTTAGAAATCAATGCTGGCAAAAAATAGTCAAATCGTCCTCTAACATCTCCGGAAGATATTTTTTCTATAGAACCTCAACAGATTTGATTAATAACGCAGACAAGTATATGTTTTGAGGCACAAAATAAAGTTGTCATAGTGAAACAGCTGATTAGCAGCATATATCTACAACCACAAACAAAATCTGATCCAACACTGGATGATAGCAGATAAAACAATGCTTTCTATTATTTATGTGTGCCTTCAAATGTGGGAAAAATGTTTCTTGATATATTCTAATGTAGTTATACCCTAATTTACCTGGTACCAACTTAATTACTAATGCTTTTAATTAGACTCCCCTATTGTCTGTTATTGGTAAGACTCAAAACAATTGACTGTATTGTAAAGTAACCAGCCTGCAGAATAGATTTTGGTGAATTTACCTTTATAATTTCTCGATGTTCCTTCTAATGGTACATCTACACTGCAGGGCTTAACTTGAAACAAGCTATGCAAATTGAGCTATGTCAATTGCGTAGCTTATGTCAAAATTGGGAGCATCTACATAACACTTATTTCAAAATAGAGCATTCTTCTTCCAACTTCCCTTATTCCTCATACAATGAGGATTACAGCAGTTGGAGTAAGAAGCCCTCCTGATCATCATTATTTCGAAATAATGGCTTGCTGTATAGACGAGCATTTTCTTATTTCTAAATAACGTCAGTTATTCCAAAATAACACTGCTGTGTAGACATACCCTAAATAGCTATTAGTGAGTGTGAACAGAATTATTTACCAGTGTCAAAACAAAAGCATGCTTGTACTAACTTGTAGAAAGGCACATTTCATGTTAAATATGATAGACCATTATCCCATGCCAAAAATGTATACAGAATCACATTTGGCAATGCCACTATTTCCCCATAAAGATCACATCAAAAAGACTTTGAATTCCTCTCCAGATACTGTAGATATGGTTTCATGAATCTTTTGACTCTGCTAAGCCAAATAGAAAGAAATTCTGCTAGAAAAATAAGAATAAGATTGCCAACAATCCAGAAAAAAAAAAAGGTTTCTAGAGAGAGAGAAAAAAAAGTCAGAATAAAAGAAGCTGTGAAAGTTTATGAGGATAAACATTGATGACAGGTGGAGTAGAGACTGAAATTTGAACTCCAAAGTAACTGCAAATAAAGATTTGTTACAGATGGTTTTAATATGACCTAACACTAAAATGCCAGCTACAGAATCACTTTTTACTGTAGGCTGGACAAAACTAATAATACAGTTATGGAAACATGTTACACTAAAGCAGATACATAAGGAATAAAGCTTTCTAATATTCGTATACTATTCTCTAAGGAGAGCAAGATGGGATTTATTCACACACACACTTTAAAAATGTGCTTGAGGGAGAAATCAAGTCCGTACATATATGTGAACAGTCATGGGTACATACAACCTAGTCATTGTCTAATTTGTGCCAGGGGTCTTTTGATCTTAGAAAATGGCTCTTCGTTATTTTTGAAAGACTACATTTGGCAAATGGGTTTTTTCCCTCATCAGCCGAGCTAAAAGAATGCATTCACTGACAATATTAGCGCTACAGGTTATAATTGTTTCACATTGTCTTTTCAGAAGGGAACATTTGGCCATTTTTCAACTATTAACAGTTTTCTATTCTATTCATCCCACCTCCAAGAGTCCATTTCCTTCTCAATGGTTTGAATTATGTGCAATCTCACCCTCTCTCTCTCTTGGCGTGAATCATCGTGTATACTGTAGTGAGTATGTAGAGAAAAGAAGCCAGGTAAAAATCGTACATAATTTCCTTTTATTAGGTCAAATGATCTCCAGTACCAATATAGGAAGGTTTAGTGCAGATGAACTCCACCACAGGAAAATTGATTACATTTTAAACAGTGAGAAATACAAAACACACCCTTCTTTACTGCTCTGTGTTTACGAAATGCAGGGGATGGCTACACTTAAGATGGTACAGTGGAAGCGATCTCTCTCCTGCCATCCATCTCCACCCTCTGACAAACAGAGGCTAGGGACACCATTCCTTACCCATCCTGGCTAATAGCCATTGATGGACTTAACCTCCATGAATTTGTCTAGTTTCTTTTAAACCCTGTTATAGTCCTAGCCTTCACAACCTCCTCATGCAAGGAGTTCCACAGATTGACTATGCGCCGTGTGAAGAACTTCCTTTTATTTGTTTTAAAAGGTTGATGGAAGAAACCTAGTGCTGTGTACCTAGGGAGGATAGATAGACATGTCTACACCTCTCAGAGGTGTGCATTTTGCACACCTGTGAGAGACACAGCTAGGCTGATGTGAGTTTTCAGTGTAAACCAGCCCCAAGGCAAGGAAGTAAAAGGCTGTTCTAAAGGAGTTTTCAATCTGGGTCAGACCCATAGTCCAGTCTGGACCTAAGTGTCCTGTCCTGATCGCTGGCCCACATCAAATGTTACAATGCAAGATGCAGGCTTCCCTGAAGCAGGGAAATCATGTAGTCATTTACCCTCAGCAAAAGTTTCTTCCTAACCGGGAATCCCTGCAAGCTGGGCGCTTGTGCGGCCACTCAGGAGAGATTCAGATATCGCCCAGCTAATTAGCAGAATGCCCACAGCGAGGTATTTTTTTGTTTCTACTGGTGGTGCACATTCACACATGCCTCGGTGTGCGTTAAACTTTTTCTACACATAGATGGAAAAAATCCACCCCCGGACGGAAACATGGTGGGCATGTTGTTCCGAACCCCCGTTTATCTGAGATTGGTTTATGTCACGGAGCGGGGAGAGTTCTGTCCCTTTCAAAGGTCCTCACAGCCCTCTCCAAGATTGGGAGGCCAGGCATGCCCTTTGGATGGGCGAGGTGCCAGCCATTGCAAAGCACTCTCGGTAGGGAGCAAGGCAAACCTCGGAAAGGCCCCGGAGCGACAAAAAGGAAGCCCAGAGCTTGGTGTGCAGAGCAAGAATGGGCTGAGGAGACATAAAGCTACATGGCCCCACAAGGTGGCCCTGGGGCTTGGTCCTGGAGCTACGATTCCAGGCGTGAGCCGATAAACCTGCGCTAGCTCGCATGCTACAAATAGAAGTGGAAGCCTCACAAGCCACCTGCCCTGCACACAAACTTGCCTGGAGCCCCAGGGGCACCTAAGCAAGGCAGCTAGCCACTGGCCTGGGGTACTGCATTTACACAGCTTGATTAGAGGAAGTAGGAGTATCGTAGCCATGGACGGCAGGTAGCATAGGGGGCAAGGCCCGGTCTTCCCAAACCGCCTCACCTGGCCCCTCTGGAGTCCCCCAGACTCACTGCGCCACCCAGCTGTTGTGATGCCAGAGGTTGGGGCAGACAAGTTGGGGGCTGTGCTGCCTGTGTTGCCGGCACTTGGGCTACTCTGGCCATCTGGAGCTGGGGCTGGCGGCTCGGCTGCAGGGAGGGACTTGCTGGTCAGGGGGTGGGCGGTACAGCCCCACCTCTGTGCCATGCCTTCTGGCCGGCTCTCCAGAGCTCCGGGGCCAGGGCAGACTAGGGCTGTGCCGCCCACCACCTCTCCAGGGACAGAGCCACATCACCCGTTGGCTCTTTGGAGCTCTGTGGCCAGGGTAGCCAGGGGCCTCATGGCCCACTGGCTCGCCAGAGCTCCAGGGCCAGGGCAGGCTGGGACCTCACCGCCCACTGGCTCGCCAGAGCTCCAGGGCCGGAGGAGATTGGGGGTGCTACCCTGGGCTGGGAGGGGACAAGGGCCAACAGCACATTGTGTATGTGTGTGGGGGGTGGGAGGCTGGGAAGGGGCCAGCAGACCACAGTGAGGGGAAGCTTGGTTTCTGGCGGGCAGGTCTTGGGAGGGGGGTTGCCTCCCCCAGCCATGGAGTCCCCATGACCCCAGCCCTAGCTCCAAATGTAGGCAGCATCTGCATGGACAGACCAGGTAAACATACGTCTGGGGGTGAATGCTCTGCAGAGGATTTGGTAAAGAATGGACTGATCTATCCTGGTCACCCCTCTCCGAGAAGGCAGCACCAACGAGGCTAGGAAAACGCGCAAATCACCACTTTTTAGTATTTGGATATTTTCAGTGGAGCTGGGAACACAGCCCAGTATTAAGGCTGCCTGACCTCCCTATAGCCCCCCCATTTCTAGTGGCTTATAACTCCGCCAAACTTTAGCCACGTGGCCGGAATTTTACCGGCCAGGTGACTGCTTCCAGGGGGCTGGTTTTGGTTTTCATTTGCTTTGTTAAATTTCCGCCACAATGGCACAGCCATTTGGGAGAATGGGGCGAGGGGAAATATACTGGGATGTGCCCGTGTCAAAAGACAATTGGGTGGCCTTTTCTTTGAAAAACGGTTAGAGAGCTTTGCGAGAGGACAGTCGGCCCCTTCCCTGAAACTCGGCTTCGCTGTCCGGCTCCAGAGCTGGTATACCTTAATTTGGGGAAGTCTGGAAGGTCGGGCTAACCCTGGGATAGTTTAGAATCCTGAGAGGGGAACCCCAAATCCAGAGAGCTCTTCGGGGGAGAGTTTGGACACCAGCCTTTGGTGAGGGAGCAAGTCCCCTGAGGGTAAAGTGTGCACCACAGAGCCGGGCTGAGAGCGTCAGGGAGGGAATCTGGGGAGAGTTCCCTGGAGCCCAATCAGGCTGGTGAAAGCAGAAGGCAGCTGGGGGGGGCGAAGAGGAGGGGTTTGCTGATGAATGATCTCCAGCCAGAAAGCGCTGGCCAGGGACGTGAAGCGATGTCAAGAGGTGCAGAGAGAGCCGCCTGCTGGGTCTCTGACCCAGAAAGCTGAAGCCAGACGGCTGGAGAGGGATAAAGACTGGGGGGTGATGGAGGGGTGAGCCCACGGGGGTGTCCAGGCAAGAGCTGGAGCGCTCCCTGGAAGAAAAGAGAGTTGAGAAACACTGAGCTTGCAGTGCTAGGAAGAGATGCTGACAGTGGCGGGGGTGGGGGGAGACGAGGGGGTTCGCTGAGAGATGCCACAGACTATGGGGAGTTGGGATTATTGGGCAAAATGGGCTGTGGGTCTGTGCTGGGGGGTGGGGGGAGTTCTGGCAGTGGGACTTTCGGCAAGAAAGTAACCACGCAAACAAAGGCTGGCGACAGAGTCCGAAGGCTGTGCTGGGTTCCCTTGATGGGACGTGGCGGGGCTGCCCTGAGGTCTGTGGAGATGCTCCACCGCTGGGCCATCCATTTGCAAGCTTCCAGGCTTGGGAGGAAGGTAAAGAGAAGCTCTCACTACATGGAAGAGGCTGAAACGCAGCAGGGGGAACCCAGTGGGAGCCAGGAATCAGCTGGTCTGGCTCCCACTGGGTCCCCACCCCCACTGCACTTCTGTTTTTTAAAAAGCATTTTAAAAGCAGAGTCGCAGCATCTGGGACTGGGTGTGAATTGGGAATGAGCAGATTCCCGGCTTGGGCCTGGTGCCCCCTGCAGAGATGGTGCTTGGGGGAATCGGCTTTGAAGACAGCTCCCTCCTGCACCAGCTCCTGGGGTGGGGATGTCTGATAAGTGACTAGTCATCTAGACTCTTACCTCTGTAGGCAGGGGAATGGAGCTGTTCCTTGGTTGTTCAGTGTTCTGAATTCAGGTTGAATGCTGAGACCACCTGATGTATTTCTGGTAGCCCACGTGAAAGGGTCTGAGGGGCTAGATCTGGTCTCAGTTCAGGTCGTTACATGGTAGAAGGCCCAGAGATGCGAGGACAAGAAGCAATGGGCTTAAACTGCAGCAGAGGCGGTTTAGGTTGGACATTAGGTTGGACAGACATTCCTGCCTGCCAGGGGGGTTAAGCACTGGAATCAATTGCCTAGGGAGGTTGTGGAATCTCCATCACTGGAGATTTTTAAGAGCAGGGTGGATAGACATCTCTCAGGAATGGTCTAGACGGTGCTTGGTGCTCCCGTGAGGGCCGGGGACTGGACTCGATGACCTCTCGAGGTCCCTGCCAGTCCTAGTGTTCTGTGATCCTGGGAGGGTGTGAGAAATACACAAACTGGGCTGGTAAGTCTTGCAGCTTGGACAGAACAAAGTAGGGGAGCAGAGAGAGATGACAGCCCGGTGTATGGCTACATTAGCATCAGTACACACAGAGAATGGGGGGCAGGTTGGTATTTCATTCTGTTCTCTGACCAGTGATGCCAGAACAGGAACGACCTGCTAAGTTCCAATCAAATCCCGGTGACATTTCCTGCATTTACCTAAGACTGTTGCGATTGCTAGATGGGCAGCTTTCACTTCCAGTTCCCACAGCCTGCCCGGTCTATAGTGCTGAATAATGAACACATCCTCTGTGGTGGACACGGCTGAAAGGCCTCTGTGCAGGGCTACCTTTTTAACACCCTGGCGGGCAGGCATGTTGGGGTTGGCGCTACGCAATATCTCAGACCATTGAATGAAGTCACCAATCAGCTTGGCCTGAGGAGTACCGTAATTTAGCAAATATAACCCGTGGGTTACATTCTTTTTTACAAACCCCGCACCACCCCCCGTGGGGTATACTCGGGTGCGGGGTATACAGAATTTTTTTTACTCACTAGGTGGTGAGTCGCCTCTTCCTGTGGCTGCGCAGCCACCAGCCTCCAGCCTCCGGGCGGGGGAGCGCTCACTCCCCGGTTCCTGCAAAGCCGCAGGAAGGGGTGGGGGAGTGCTCATCCCCCTGCCCCTTCCTGCAGCTGTGCAGGAACTGGGTGGTGAGCGCTCCCCCGCCAAGAGGCTGGTGGGTCCTGCTCCTCTTGCCCCTTCCTGTGGCTACAGAGGAACCTGTGGGAAGAGTGCTCCCCCGCTCAGAGGCTGGCGGTTGCGCTGGAACCTGGGGTGGTGAGTGGCTAATCCCCCACCTCACCCTAAATATACCCTCAGCAAACATACCCCCGGCACAGAAAAGTCTTGTATACCGTGTGGGTTATATTCGTGAGTGGGGTATACAAGATTTTTTTACTCAAATAGAAAAAAACGTGGGTGCGGGTTATATGCACTAAATTACGGTAATGAATTGTTACCACTAACCTTATGTCACTTGTATAGTACCCCTGATCAGCCTTGATCACCCACTCCAAAGAAGAAAGGCTTTCTTGCTGCTGAATGTTAGAAATAATCTTTCCAGCGGATGAGGGTGAAGGGCAGTCTTGCCTGTAAGCTGGGCGTTTGTGCGGCCACTCAGGAGACATTCAAATGCCGCCCTGCTGATCAGCAGTGTGCCCACAGCTAGGGTTTTGTTTCTACTGGTGGTACACATTCACACATGCCTCGGCACACATAGAAAAATTTATTCCACACGCGGATGGAACAATTCTGCACACGGATGGAAAAAATTAGCGGGAACATGGAGACAAGCATAAACACGCCAAAACCAAGTGACTGCATCCCCTGGCAGCTCAGAAATCGCCAGAATAGACATCATTTAAGATACACAGCTATCATTCCAAACCAGCCAGCAGAGAAGCAGCCTTACCTTACTTGGGACGTATGAAGTAACACCATGCTTTGAGAATACGCCGAGTTCTACTCTTCCCAGGCTCAAATTCAAACCATACACTGTGGAAAAGAGCTCCCAAACGTCAAGCGCAATGGCTACTGAGACAGCAATGACTGTCTTTTCCTTGCAGCAAAAGAAGATTTCTCTTACTTTACAACCCTTAAGTTCACTAAGAGAAATGAATTTGAATAGAATATGTCAGGAAACTATTACCCAGGCATATATATTAGTAAGCACTAAAGGAAGCCACACCTTTCTATATTTCCTTTGACTCATTATACTTGTATTTTGAAACTTTTCTGACTACTAAAAATGAAAAGCTGACTCTGAGGAATCCATTCTTTGTTAAACTGGATAAGGCCAGTGCCCATTGGGCCCCCAAATTCAGGGGACTGTCTGTCTAGTATCTGTTTTTAATATGAACCCAATCCTTTTTATCCTGTTTGGTATAATTTTATCTTGGGTGGACATATTTAGGGCCTGAATGGTTTGACAGCAATGATTAATACTGTGCATTAGGAGATTCCAGTGAAAGTATTCAGGAGCAAGCTGTGCAGTTTGGTTCTCATCAGATGGTCAGGCCTACAGGCCTATTAAAAACAGCAGGAGAGCTGCCGACTTAATCACAGAGGCTGGGCCCATGGAGGGAGGAAGAGAGATAAAAAAAACCCCAAAGTCCAAAAGAAATAGAGAGTGAATCGAACGATAGAGCAGAGGTATGTGAAAATGCAGCTTAAATTGCATTCAAAACAGCAATACAAATTAGGAGAGAGAAAGAGAGAAAGAAAGCAAGGTAGGAGAATGATTTTAAATATTGACACTGCCTCCATACTCAGGGCAGGTTACATTGCAAGAGTCTAGGGTTGCCAGATGGTTTCAACAAAAGTACTGGACACACTTGACATTACATCCCAATCTACATTACATCTTATTTAGAAAATACCGGATATTGATATTTTCTCATTTCTATTTTCTCAATTTGTTTCCCGAACAGAAAGCTCAAGTACTGGACTGTCCAGTTCGAAACTGGACACCTGGCAACCCTACAAGAGTCCCTTGGAAAAAAATAATACAATAGCAGCACTCTGGGCAAGAAAGTAATTTTAAAAGCAAACCACAACGTCTTTAAGACATGAAATCAAAACAAAAGAGAAAAGAGAAAGGCTGAGGCGACGGAGGTGACGGAGGGACCCCAATAAGGGCTTGCAAGTCCTGTGAGAATGTTTGAAAGCAGATTTATGGAGAACAATCAGATAAAAGAAGTCAGCCCAGGCTGGGAACCACAAATCATCGCAGCTGGCCGGGTGCTTCCCTATGGCTCATATCTGCAGACTCGGCCCTGAGGAGCGGGAAACCCCTCTGCAAGAGGTAGGCCCAATCCAGGTTCCAGTGAGGTCACTGTGAATATGGCTCTTCTCTTAAATTGAACCAGACATGAGTTCTATGCCCCTTTCTGACTCCTGCTATGGAGAAGAGGGTGGGGGACGGATTTGGGCTTGTTTAGTCTACAGAAGAGTGAGGGGTGGGGAGTTGATAGCAGCCTTCACCTCCTTGAAGGGGGTTTCTAGAGAGCATGGAGAGAGGCTGTTCTCAGTGGTGACGGATGGCAGAACGAGGAGCAATGGTCTCAAGAGGAGGTGAGGGAGGTCTGGATTGGATGCCCGCAGTAACGGTTTCATTCCCAATGGTAATCAAGCTGCACCCTTTCCCCAACCCTATGTCACAGAACTCTCTGCTGAATTGCCTACCACAAGATAGACTCACCACCATGGTTAGACGTTGCAGCGGGGGAGGTCTAGGTTGGATATTAGGAAACACTATTTCCCCAGGAGGATGGGGAAGCCCTGGGATGGGTTCCCTAGGGAGGGGGCGGAATCGCCATCCCTTGAGATTTTAAAGTCCAGGCTTTGTCAAGCCAGGGCTGGAATGATGTAGTTGGGGTTGGTCCTGCTTTGGGCAGGGGGCTGGACACGATGATCTCCTGAGGCCTCGCCCAGCCCTGGAATTCTATGAGTCCATGATCCTTCTGAAACAGAGACTCACATTGCTCCTAGGCGCAGGAGATTACTAGGCCTGGAATGTGATGATGGGTTTGTAGCAACCTGCGGGACTAAGTATTTCAGACCAGTACGAGCTGCTGCTGGGGACGAGCAGAGAACTTATTCTTAGTGGCAATAATTAACCCTGACAGTCACGAATGGACAATATTCTGCCAGAGGGATGTTGGTCTTTTGCCCCTCCAGCTGATTGGGTATCCAACCGCATAGGGCAATCCCAAAGCACCCCAAGGCCGTGAACAATGAAGCAATCGGAAGGCACGCGCTCTCCCAGAGATGTTGGTAGTTTGAACCATTTCCCTCCCGCCTTTTTTTAAATCAGCCTTACCTCTGCTAGGACTGATTTTGGCTAACCACTGGAAAATGAGGAGAGGGGGTTTGACCTAAAGTTGACGCACAGAGTTGGCTGTCTCCCGCACACCGCTGACGTTTCTGCCTGTATTATCTGCCCAGCTCTTCCAAAGGCTTCCGAGAGATGCACAACAATAGGGGGAGATGACTGATCCTTCAGGGAAACTCTTCTGCCCCCCTCCCAGCCCCAAAGCCCTTAAAGGGGTACGGGCTGGCTACGGTGCCCGTGCCAGGTGCAAGCCTGCCAGCACCCAGCCAGCAGACCCTGCACCTGGCACAGCTCGAGCCAGCCACCCGCTGCCACCCAGCCCTCCGCCTCTTCCCGGGACCAGGCTGGCAGCTCCCAGGAGCCTGCCCAGGTCCGCAAGAGGCGGGCGCCCGCCTGGTCTAGTGCGGACATCGTGGACCTCATCCACGACCTCTGCACTAGGCACAGGAAAGTGACCGTCTAGGGTAGGATAGCTGCCAGACTGGCCACCCAGGAGCAGGTTGGCATGAAAATCAAGGTGGTCCACTGAGACCCCCGACTCTGAGCCATGAGCTTAGAACATCCGTACTGGGTCAGACCAAAGGTCCATCTAGCCCAGTAGCCTGTCTGCCGACAGCGGCCAACACTAGAGACCCTGGAGGGGATGGACCGAAGACAATGACCAAGCCATTTGTCTTGTGCCATCCATCTCCAGCCTGCCACAAACAGAGGCCAGGGACACCATTTCTACCCCCTGGCTAATAGCACTCCATGGACCCAACCTCCATGACTTTATCTCACTTCTCTTTAAACTCTGTTATAGTTCTAGCCTTCACAGCCTCCTGCAGCAAGGAGTTCCACAGGCTGACTATTTGCTTTGTGAAGAAGAACTTTCTGTTGTTAGTTTGAAGCCCGCAACCCATTCATTTCATTTGGTGTCCTTTAGTCCTTCTATTATGGGAACTAATGAAGAACTTTTCTTTATGTACCCTCTCCACACCACTCATGCTTTTATAGACCTCTATCATATCCCCCCTCAGTCTCCTCTTTTCTAAGTTGAAAAGTCCCCGTCTCTTTAGCCTCTCTTCATATGGGACCTGTTCCAAACCCCTGATCATTTTAGTTGCCCTCCCCTCTCCCACCCTCTCTTCCCTTCTCCCACCTCCTTTTCCCAGTCTCCCCGAGTTTTGTTCAATAAAGAGAGTTTCTATTTTTGAACACACGTGTCCTTTATTTTGTATCTCAGGAAGGGGGGCTAGGGAGGGGTAAGTGGAAGGAGGTGAGAGAGGAATGGGGTACAAGCCCCCGATGGGGAGGGCTGGCTCTGCGGGCTCCTCGGGGTGGAAGCTCTCCTGAAGCCCCTTGATTGACCCTCCCCCCCCGGATGGCAGCCTGCGGCAAGTGCAGCCGGTCTGATGGCCTAGTGCTGTGATGTGCCGAGTGTGGGCACTCAGGGCACTCCAAGCCAGGACTGCTTTGCAAGCGGGGAACCCCTGAGAACTGTCTGTCCGGGGTGGGGGTCGGTCCCTTTAAGCACAGCCCTCGGCTAGCCTGAGGCAGCAGCTCCATGGTCTAAGTCCTAATCTGATGCCCTGCCGGCACTGCTTCCAGCCAGCCTTAACCCCAGTTCAGGGTCCACTCAGTGTGGACATGCTTGTTCGAATTAGCAAAATGCTAATTCTAACTAGTTTTTAAGTCTAGATGCGCTAATTCGAATTAGCTTAGTTCAAATTAGTACTGTAGTGTAGACATACCCTAGGCAACTTATTCCAGTGTTTAACCACCCTGACAGTTAGGAAGTTTTTCCTAATGTCCAACCTAAACGTCCCATGCTGCAATTTAAGCCCATTGCTTCTTGTCCTATCCTTAGGGACCAAGAACAATTTTTCTCCCTCCTCCTTGTAACACCCTTTTCGGTACTTGAATACTTGAAAAAAATATGTGCTGATTTACGGTATCTAATGCCGCACAGAGCATCTGATAGATACTTCCTCATTATACACCAGTCTGTTTCTCCTTAGTATTTCTCCCCCTTCTCTGGTGTTAGCACCATTCACATATTTATGCGCTTTTATATCTCACCAGGCATCGCTTAGCCAACTCTTTCAATCTCGGTCCATCTTCCACCACACCAGTCCTGTGACTTGAGAGCCCAAATGTGGACCTCAGCACCCCAAATTGCACCGCTCCCTCTGATAACTAGACTCTGTATTGAACTTTTTGAGCCTTCTTGGTCAGCTCACCATTGTAAATAGGCACACAGTCTCCATGGATTTCACTGAACAGTCGTGCCCCCACCACCGTGAACAGCAGGATCAGGCCCAGATGGCTTCCAGGATCGGGGGCTCTCTGGAAGACCGTGTCACCCACCACTGCAGTGCATTTTGGTCACACGGTTTTACAGATTTGCTCTCTGCCTGTGTAGAAAGTAGAGATACGGCTCTTCAACAAGGCATGAATATTTATTCCGGTGTTTGGAGCCCAGTCTCTCAGAGCATAAAAGGGCAGCTTATACGTCTGTCTCAGGAGAAACATAATATTCACCAAAGGAGTAAAGTCCTCCTCACGACTGATTGAAATCCCAGGACATTCCAGGCTGCCTAACCCTGGTGCTTACCTCCCCTCCCTCAGCACTGGGAAAGGCGCCTTGGAGCCATAAATGGGGTTAGCTCAGAGCTAGTATGGGACATTTAGGCTCCGGCTGGAAAAGATAAACCTCGGAGCGTGCCATCTACTCCAGCTGTCAAGAAACCCCTTGCCTGCGCCTGCAGCTGTTTTGTCCCCTACTGGCGGACGGGAGCCAGTGGGACAGAAGGGACAATCGCTGGAGGACTGACAGTGTCAGCAGGAGGCAGCTCCGAGCCCATGCTCACATTTCAAGCGCTGCTTCGGGATTACGTGGCGGCCGTGGGAAATTTAGCTCGGGTACTGTTGAGGCAAGGCATAAAACATGTACATGTGAAGGGGAAGGGTTCGACTTTTGGCCTGGGGGGAGTAAGTACACCGGGGAAGCAGGGCCCATTAAAAAAGTCATGCCTTGCTCACCTGGCCAGCTGGAACGCACAAGAAATGTGAGCCAAGAAGGCTGCGTTTCCAGTGCATTTTTGTGGCTAGCAGAAGAAAGATCACTAAAGCCTTCAAGGAAGTAGCTGGCGTTTCCAAGAGTGAGTGTCTGAAGGTGGGTGAAATTCCGACAGGTGGAACTGAACCTGGGACCTCAGCGCGCGAATCGTTACAGCTTGAGTGACAAGCCAGCTGGCGCTCAGTTAAGGCTGCAGAGCAAACTCATTCTCTCTCTCCCTCGCTGAGAGTGGTCTCAGTGCCGCTCCTTGGGACAGTGCCCCACAGCCAGCAGGTGTGTGGGTTACATGGGCACCTGACTGCATGATAACGGCACTGAAAGGAAGGGCCTAATTTTCAAAGGTGTTGACTGCCAGGGAGCTGCCAGTGAAGCTAACGGGAGCATCCGGGGGGGCCAATGCCTTTGAAAATGAGCCGCCTTTACTAAGGGGTTTAGATAGGAATTTAGACGTCTCCTTTCAGGCACCCAGAACGTGCTGACAGAGAGGGGAAACCTTTGTTCCCTGCCAGTTCTGGGCTGCTGCCATAAGTGCATGGAGGTTAGGTCCACCAATGGCTATTAGCCAGGATGGGTGGGATGGTATGTCAGAGGCTGGGAATGGGTCACTTGATGTTACCATACCTCTGAGGCACCTGTCATTGGCCACTGTTGGAAGACGAGATACTAGGTTAGATGTCTAGATGGACCCATACCCAACATGACTTAGTCTACTGCAGTATAAAGGGAGTGAGCCAGGAGTCCTAAATGCTACACCATGGCCACCCACTAGAGGGCACACTTTGACAAACCAGCGCCATTCTGACATGCTTCTGTAGTCTGGTTTCCAGTTCGCGCTCAGAACAATGGACATAACTGTTATTGTAATTGTTCTATAAAAAAAATAAACACTGGGAATAAGAAACAAACAAATAGAAAATAGGAAGGCTCATTTAAAAGGTCTTTGACATCCTGTCCACTAAGTCTGATGTATATTTCACTTCCTGTTCACGGCTGACTTCCTCTCTGTGGGCTATTTCTTTGTTGCTTTGGTAACAAAGGGATAAGGGTAGTTAAAAATGTGGGAATGCAGGATGCAAATAATGCATGGCACTGCTTGAAAAGAAAGTTTTGAAGGATTTTTTGTTGTTGGTTTCGTCTTGTGTGTCTATTGTGTTGCTATTAAAACCACTGATTCAAATGTATGCTATCAAGAGGGAAAAGTTTATGAATGCTTATTTTTCTAGAACGTTACAAGGCATTGATGTGGCCAAAAACAAAAGGCAAAAAAGAGGTGAACTTATAGAACATGAAAACTGGAATCAGTAAGTATGTACCCTGTGTAGGCCAAAAAATGTGATGAAACAGGTAAGTCTTGACTGGCATTGTTTGCTCCCAAGCCAAGGAGTTTATCTATGAAACCAATGAGCCATGCAAGGAATGTATTTATACATCGACTTCTCACACGTCTCCACCCCACTGAACATGATGGGAGTTTGCCTGTCAAAGAACTGAGTAAAGAATTCAACATTGTCCCGGTTGGTAATTAAGGAGCATTTTTTACATTTTCTGCCTGATGTCGCTTAATGAGAGACACAAATAAACAATAAAGCGCAAGCTCCACATGATGTCCAGTGACACTGGAAGTCAGGGGCGTTACTCCAGAGTTGTGCTGCACGCTGGCATTTTCTTCAAGCCACTACAGCATGTGAAGAGCCCTTTCCACCAACACACTCACGTTCTACTGAGGGTAAAGCAGGTCCAGTATGAGTCTTGGGAAATGGTGCAAGGGAGGTGCTGTTTCATCCATTTCAGTTTGCCCATTCCCAAGAAAGATTCCTGTACACATGCTAATAACTAAGGGAAGGTAAAAATAAGAGTGAGGAGGGATTTGAGAGCAGCCTTCAATTCCCTGGAAGGGAGTTCCAAAGAGGCTGGAGAGAGGCTGTTCTCAGTAGTGATGGATGGCAGAACAAGGAACAATGGTCTCAAGTTGCAGTGGGGGAGGTCGAGGCTGGATATTGGGAAAAACTATTTCCCTAGGTGGGTGATGAAGCCCTGGGATGGGTCCCCTCGGGTGGGGGTGGACTCTCCATCCCTAGATGCTTCGAAGTCCTAGCTTGACAAAGCCCTCACTGGGATGATTGAGTTGGGGTTGGTCCTACTGTTGGCACCACCACCAGCATTTTAATCTGATCCTCCATCACTTAGGCCTTGTCTATACTACCATGGGTCTTCCAACTATGTTATGCAAATTCAGCTACGTGAATAACATAACTGAAGTCGACATACTTAGGCAGTATCTTCACAGCAGTAAATTAATAGTTGATGCTCTTCCGTTGACTCCCCTTACTCTTCTCATTTTGGTGGAATCGCTGGGAAAGAGCTCAATGATCGATTTATCTTGTCTATATTAGACACGAGAAATCAACCCCCGCTGGATCAATTGCTGCCCATCAATCTAGCCCATTGTGAAGACATGTCCTTATACTTGAACTGGCCTCTATAGGATAGAGTTGAGGCACTTTTTTAGGTCGAGATAGGGATGCTTATAACTACTATGTGGGTAGACAGAGGACTTTTCATCTGACCTGCCACCTTTCACCAGTGCTACCTTCACTTTAACAATTAAATCATCATTAAACATGCAATGACATCAAAACTCCAGATAATAAAGCTTCTGAGGTGTTCCCAACCTCTCTTTTAAATGCCTGAATAACAGCAAACCCCGGATAATCATTAATTCTTCTCCAGTGCACAGACCCAGTTGAGTAACAAGTGCTAAAAATACAGCAGCGGCTGAGGTGGCATGGAACTCTTTGAACATTTGCGACACTGATTAAATAAATTACATCTGAGTGACTAAGATGGGAAGGACAGAAAGTTCAGTACTGGCATGACAAAAGATTTCTGAGACCTTGATTTGTTTAGGAGGAGAAAAATCTACTGAAAAGAAAGGGAAAAACCAGCACGGTTTACCTGATTACCGAATTCCAGACTGTTACTATTATTAAAGCTGACAATATGATTTTCAAACCTAGCAGAGCTGTGTGTTTTGCAGAGAAGTGGACGAGAACGTCCTCTTCCTGCATTGTATTCTCTGGCTTTTGCTAAGCAGCAGACAGTACTGCATGTAGTAAAGGAACTTGGGAAGTATCTCTGTGCAGATGAGGAGGCAGCAAGAGTCACAGTAACAGGCTGGAAAAAAGAAAACAGACATCCTTGGCAACTGAATGCGTTTTGACATAGCCACAGAGCTGGGCTGTCAGTGTCCCGCCGACAGGCAGAACCGAACCTGGGATCTCTGGAGCTTAGGGCAGGAGCCTCCACAGCTGAAGCTAAAAGCCAGCTGGCTCGTAGCTACGGCTGTAAAGCAAACTCCTTCTTTTTCTCTCTTTGTGACAAGTATCAGAGGGGTAGCCGTATTAGTCTGAACCTGCAAAAACACTTCCTGGACACTACAGTGCGAATAAGTGATGGTCACATAAACACCACTCTATACCGAAAACCTGCCGACTGCTATGCTTACCTACATGCCTCCAGCTTCCATCCTGGATACACCACATGATCCATTGTCTACAGCTAAGCACTAAAGTACAACCACATTTGCTCTGACCCCTCAGACAGAGACAAACACCTACAAGATCTTCACCAAGCATTCTTAAAACTACAATACCCACGTGAGGAAGTGAGGAAACAGATTGACAGAGCCAGACATGTACCCAGAAGCTTCCTGCTACAAGACAGGCCCAACAAAGAAAATAACAGAACACCACTGGCCATCACCTATAGTCCCCAGCTAAAACCTCTCCAACACATCATCAGCGATCAACAACCCATCCTGGGCAATGATCCTTCTCTCTCAGAGTCTTTGGGAGGCAGGCCAGACCTCGCCCACAGACAACCCGCCAACCTGAAGCAAATTCTCACCGGCAACTATACACCGCACCGCAGTAACTCGAACTCAGGAACCAATCCCTGCAACAAACCTCGGTGCCAACTCTGCCCACATATCTACACCAGCAGCACCATCACAGGACCTAACCAGATCAGCCACACCATCACGGGTTCATTCACTTCTACATCTACCAATGTAATATATGCCATCATGTGCCAAAAATGCCCCTCTGCATTATACATTGGCCAAACTGAACAGTCCCTACGTAAAAGAATAAACGGACACAAATCAGATATCAGGAATGGTAACACACAAAAACCTGTGGGAGAACACTTCAGTCTCCCTGGACACACTGTAGAGATTTAGAAGTAGCCATCCTTCAACAAAAAAACTTCAAAAACAGAATTCAAAGAGAAACTGCAGAGCTACAATTCATTTGCAAATTTGACACACTCCATTTAGTATTGAACAAAGACTATGAATGGCTAGCCAACTACAAAAGCAGTTTCTCCTTTCTTGGGGTATGTCTACACTTGCCCCCTAGTTCGGACTAGAGAGGCAAATGAAGCATACCGAAGTTGCTAAAGAAGCGTGGGATTTAAATATCCTGCGCTTGATTAGCATATTCGCAGCCGGTCACCATTTTAAAATGCCGATCGCCCGAATTAACTCGCCGCGTGTAGACGCGGTAGTCCGATCCTCATTGCAGGAGGAGTAACAGTTAATTCAAGGGAAAGGTTTTGGATCGGACTACCGCGTCTACATGCGGCAAGTTAATTCGGGTGACCGGCATTTTAAAATGGCGACCGGCTGCAAATATGCTAATCAAGAGCGGGATATTTAAATCCCGCGCTTCATTAGCAACTTCGGTATGCTTCATTTGCCTTCCTAGTTCGAACTAGGGGGCAAGTGTAGACATTCTCTTGGTTTTCACACCTCCACATCAGCTGCTAGAAGTGGGCCACATCCTCCCTGACTGATTTGAGCTTGTTATCTCTGGCCTTTCTCTTGAATGGTACTTTCTTCTTTTCATGTGCCTGTATATTTATACCCGACTCTGGAATTTCCACTACGTGCATCTGACAAAGTGGGTCTTTGCCCATGAAAGCTTATGCACCAATAAATCTGTTAGTCTATAAGGTGCTACAGGACTTCTCGTTCTCTTTA
Source organism: Pelodiscus sinensis (assembly GCF_049634645.1). NCBI lineage: Eukaryota > Metazoa > Chordata > Testudines > Trionychidae > Pelodiscus > Pelodiscus sinensis. Next base: position 21,246,180 of record NC_134733.1, on the reverse strand, counting down.
TGAGTGGTCTAAGTGCCACTCCATGGGACAGTGCCCCACCCCCAGCAGGTGTGTGAGTTACATCAGCACAGTCAAATCTGGGATGTTCTGGAGATCTTTCATTCTGTCTGCACCTTCACCTTGCCAAACTGTCTTCAACATCCTGACTTGACTCTGGTCTTCCCCAGCTAAAATGAGATCCGGATGTGATCAGTGCGGCTCTGAGCATTGTCCAGTGGTGGTCGGTGGGCAGCGGAGCTCACAAACACCTCTGCTGCTGTGGGTCTTTTTACTGCATACCACCCCGCGAGGGTGATGGCACAGCCCCCGCTTCTCTAACATTGACTCTGCAAGTTGAGGGTTATTTCGTCTTAGCGCCCATGGAGGCGAGACGTTGAATTTTTCACTAAACAACATTCATGTTGGAAAACTGAACATTGTAAAATGAGAAGAATGGGTCCTCCCAACGCTTTGGGTCATCAACAAAACAGGCCCTTGTGTAGAGCAAAGGTGGGGAACCCGCAGACCCCAGCTTGCCTGGATCTGGCCACTGAGGCTCAGGGCTCTCCCCCAGCACTGGGGGACCGGTGCTGGCACTCCAGCCCCTCTGTTATCCCACCATGGGGCAGGAGCACACAAAATCTACTTGCCTGGGGGGTCAGTGGCCCCTGACCCAAGAAAGGTTCTCCACCCCCAGTCTAAAGATACTAGATTCTTTGGATATGTGCTAGACCAGTGGTTCCCAACCTGCAGTCCGCAGACCCCTGGCGGCCCGCAACAGTACTGTGGGGTGGGGTGGGGTGGCGGGGGTCTGTGGAAAGTTAAAAAGTCAGGATCAGGCCCATCATGGCAGGCTCAATCTTTTCTTTTTTTTTCTCCCCCAGGGAGAGGTGTGCAAAATTTTAATAGATTGAAAAGAGGTCCATATGCTTGGAAAGGTTGGAAACCACTGTGCTAGACTAAAAAAACAAACAAACATATCTGGATTTTACCAGGCCTTTAGTAGAAGGTCACAGCAATGCTGAGCTTACATGTACAATAAAATTTACTAAAGCCCATTCTTTTCAAGTAGATTCTGCATTGTAAAACTCAGTAGACTAATTCTCTACTTGTACACAAATAAATGGGAATGAATGCCCCTGAGCACAAATATCCGTATCCTACTGACTTCTCATCGCTCCAACCAGCTTGGGAACCTGGGAAAAGAATGCGCATTACTCTTCCGGAAGCATTTTTGTTGGTTTTGATTGGGGCTTAAATCTGACGGACAGCAAGAGAATAGAGGGACAGGACTTCTAAACACCCGACTGCTATCTTCCCGTCACTTGGATTTGCAGGTTATCAGTGGGAGAGCAACTTCGGCTATGACCTCATTAACTAATGTGGCCACATCAGCACCTTTCCACAGCCTTTTATCACTCATCATGTGTCATGAAGCTGCCCGTTGACACCTCCCAGTGAACACTGGTTGTATCTTATCTCCTGCCGGGGTTGGCCCCTCCCTGGGAGACAGAGCATGTCTAGGAATGTCGCTGGGAGACAAGTTCACCAGCAGCCACTGACACGGGATGATTTTTCTCAAACAAACACCGAGTGGGAAATTAATGGGCTTTGGTTTGCCGCTGACAATACCGAGGAGAAATACATTAACTTCTGGCTGCTATAATTCTGGAATTATTACTGTAATTTCAGACAAGAGCTACTGGGACATTTCCATCATTCTGTACCCAGAGCATGGCTGCTTTACTTTCCCATCCTTACCATTACAGAAGGAAAGTCCAATAGATTTAATTTTCAAAAATATAGTCTTGTTTGTGAGAACCTGGAGGCCTGACAAAGGGCTCCCCTCCCTTTTTTTTGAAGGTGGTGGCATTACTTTTGTCCTAATTTCCGTACATAAAAATCTTTCATTTGCAACTCTTATAAATAGGACAAGGGGGGAAAAATATCCACCCTAAACCACTAGCTCCCAAACAGCTGGATTGCAGCATAAAATGCTGCCAGGACGACTTACCTTGTTACTCTTAGCAAGAATCTTGTTCCCAAAATGCTTTTCTAAAAGGTATATTTTGCAAGAAAAATAGCCCATTTAAGTGGCAGAAGCTGTGTGTTCTCGTCTTGATGCACAAAGAGGACTCAGCGTGGAAGTGAGTCAAGCACTAGGATAGGGATGGCTTTATGTCACCAGCACATATATTTTCAGAGAGTAACAGTGAACTGCTCTCCCCGCACTATAGACCTTTCCCCCCCCCTCCTCCTCCAGAGCAACAAAGAGGATTCGGGCATGAATAGTAAAAAGAAAGTTGAATGGAACTTGCTTTATGTTCATGTAAAAAAAAACATGGCACAAAACGATTATTCAGAATGAAACGAAAGCGACAGGAACACAAACACCAGGAGTGAATATGTTGGGCATCACTGGCCTTAATCCCAATGGCCTGGAATCGGCAATTGCCATAGAAAAGAACATAGTCCCTGGTGAATCCCAGTAAGAATCACACGCTGCCTGCAACTGGCCGTATTTGGAGCAGCAAACAGGGAAGATGGTCACAGCACTGGACTGGGTTGTGCAGGATCTGGGCCCAGCTCTCAAATATGTCCCAGGCTTTTGTTGTGACCGTGGGCAAATCGTATGACCTCTCAATGCCTCGGGTCCCCATCTGTAAAAGGGAGGTAATCTTCCTTTCCCCCATGCTTGTCTGTTTAGATCAGGGGGTGGGCAATAATTTTCTCAGGCGGGCCACTTAATGAACTTTGGCACATTGTCATGGGCTGGCTCCACCCTTAAGGGGCGGGGCCTGGGATTGAAGGGGTGTGGCTGAGCACTAGCCTTCCCCCAGCGTGGTCTGAAGCCCAAAGCTTTGAATTAAAAACACAACAAAAGGCTCCTGGCCCCACGGTTTCTCCATTGTCTGGCAGCCATCCAGGGTTGCTGTGGCTATTTAAAGGGCTCACAGCTCGGCCTCTGCTGGAGTAGCACCATGACAGCGAGCTGTGAGCCATTTAAATAGGATCCTGCTGTCTCAGCCAATGGCTAGAAATTTGGGGCATGGGCAGCAGGGGATGTAAATAGAAAGCAGCCGGATGCAGTCTGCCAGCAGGATCAAAATGTTAGGAAGGCCGGATCTGGCCCTTGGGCTGAAACTTATCCATCCCTGGTTTAGACTGCAGGCTCTTTGGGGCAGGATCTGTCTCGGACTAGGTTCATGTACATCACCTAGCACAATGAGGACTTGATCTTATTTAGAGCCTTGAGGCAGCTGCTGGGACATAGATAATAGTGCTGTAATCAATCAACCATACCCTGCTGGGCTAGCTGTACGTCAGACACAAGAGCGCCAGATTTTGCAGCCTTTTTCTGCAGTGGAATGTAATTTTTTTCAGCCTCTAGTCCTCCTGAAGGATCACCCTTCTACACACCGGGGACTATTGCCACCTTGTTTGATCGAATGGGAACTTGGCATATAGTTCTATCGTCCCAGGTATGTATCTATATATTTTAGAGTGGGTCTGTCTGTCTGTGTGTCATTCTGTGAGTCCATTTGTTCAAGAACCACTCTTAAACAGCGAGAACGAGGGCCACCAAGTTTAGTAGGCAGCTTCCTCTTCTCTGAACTTAAATCAAGGTCAGGGCTTTGTTGTACCAGGACAACTGGAAGCCTTGGGAAAGGGACTGGTTTCCATGACATGGAAAGGGAGGAGCTGTTTGGAGGAATGTGATACTGAGAGTGGCCACTGGGGGCAGTGAGCACAGGAGAGAGTTATCATCCAGGGTGACAACTGGAGGCAGCTGCAACACTAAGGGAGTAGCCAGCAGAGCTCGGGCTTCACCATCTTGCCTGACAGAACTCCAGTAAGTTTCCCCACTGCCCCAAACCCTTCCTCCCTCCCAGTCCTTAGCAGCAGCAGTGCTGGGGAAGGAGAGAACAGGCCTGGTGGACGAGAGAACAGGGCTCAGGCAGCCTGAGGGGGAGGAGCTGGGAGGGAGAAAACATATTCCTGCCCCTCAGCCTCCTGCCCCCACATCCCCAAGGCCCTGACCTGAAGGACTGGGGAATGCTGGGTAAGTCTGCTCATCTGCTATATCCCCAATCTTTATAGAAGATTTATTAGCGATTGCAGTGCTCTGCCCCTCAGAAGTCTGAGTGCCCTGCTTTCCATCATAATCAATTCCTGGGCAACAGAGCGGAACATAAGTAAATAATTCAAAGTCCTTTCCACCAAACAGACCCCGATTTCTCCCTTCTAAGTGCATGTAGAGCCGAGGATATGAAATTACATAACTCTGAAATCAAGAGCCAGAATGGGTAGGACCTTAGTACATTTCAGGGGAATTTTGTATCAAAATATAGTTTCCACGGCAGGTTGGATTTGGGAGTTTGGCTAAAGTCGTTAGTTTTATTTGTACAGTGTCAGGAATGGGCTAGATCCTTGCAGAGTCCTGGTTAAATTCCCTCTGGGTACATCTACACTGCACACTTATTTCAGAATAAGCTATTCTGGAATATTCTGAAATAGGTTATTTTGAAATAGCACGTCTACACTGCAGGGAAGCCTCAAAATGAGTCCGAGGCAGGCTCCCCTCATGTAGACGTGCTATCTCGATTTACGGCTCCAGGAGGAATAACTTAGAATGGCCCTGGTGAGGGGCTATTTTGAAACAGCAGCAGTGGAGCGTCTACACACGCCTTATTTCGAGATGGCTACTTCGGAATAGGCGTTATTCCTCGTAGAATGAGGTTTACAGATTTTGGAATAAGTGGCTGTTATTTTGAAATTATTTAGAAATAATGGAATGACTGTGTAGATGCTTGCATTGTTATTTCGGAATAATGGCTAATTATCTCAAAATAACGGTACAGTGTAGATGCACCCTCTGTGACTCTTTAACAGAATATCAATCATTTCTTCACAAATGTCTCTTTTACAGCTTTCATGGATATGGGGCCCTAAAAAGGAATCTGTGATGTGTTCTTTTCAATGTGAAAAAAAATTGCTAAGGCATCCCATTTCATAACCACATTTTCTGTGAACTGTCTATCACTATAACTGCGTAAGATCACCATGTGGAGGTAAAAGGCAATAAACCTCACATGGTCTGACAATTCAGCTCCTGATACAAGCTACACAAAATCACTAGACCCTGTATTTTAACTCTCTGATCCAAAATGTTCAGGGAACCTCGAGGCTGAAAGATCTCACAGAGTCTACACTGGCAGAAAAACTATTCCCCTTCCCTTTTCCAGACCTTAAACCTGATCTTTTATTAAACCACATTAACCCAAACATCCTCCCTTTATTTCTTCCCTGCTGGGTAACACCATGTCAGAACACGAGCTGCCAGGAACGTTCAGTGTCCTGCTGAAAGCTGTAAAGTAGGAGCCTGACTAAATGCACAGAACAGAAAACATAAACACATTGGGCTGACATATTTCGCAGGGATTAAACTGATCAGGGACATCATTACGACTGCTCTCCAATGCTATAAACAAAAGTGAAATCTGATGAACTTTTTCCAGACCCAACATGCCAGGAAAAGCCCTAATTTAAAATTAAATAAGCCTTCCTTACGAAGGTTCTGTTTCAGCAGAAATAACTACATCACAACATCTCAGACTGTTAAGGGCTGGACACATCCAATACACCCTGACATACCCTAGGGGCAGCATTGTCTTTGTGGTGTGAGTCGCAAGTAACAGAGCTAAGGATTCCAAACCCCCGCTCTGCCACTGGCTTGTAGCAAGTCACTTAACACTTCGATGTCTCACATTCTTCATTGGTTAAATGGGGCTAATAGCATTTATCTATCCCGTAAGGGTGGCTTTAGCATTATTTAGTCTATGTCTGTAAGCGCTTTGAAACATAGATGTGTTAAATATATATAAAAAAGAGAGATTTTAGCATGGATGCTTCATGGATTTTTTTTTAAACCCCACTGCATTTCACTGGTATTTTATATTTCAGGTGTACCATGCTTGGTTCTTCCCATAATGTAGGCCTTAACCTTCAGCCAAACCTTCTCTGTGAATCTGTCAGTATCATATACACCACAAAGACGGGCCTGCTCTGAATTTTGACAGGAGACTTCCAAGGGGAAAAAAATTGCCTTAGGAAATGATATTGCTGACTCAGCAGATTCCTCCAAGTCGGTAAGAAGGGATTCGCGCTTGCTGCTCCTCAGGCCTAAAATAGTCCAAATTGATTGACCTTCTTGACATGCTGCAAATCCCATTCATTTACCCAAGATTGTGGGGAAAGAGAGACATCACTTTTAGTCATTGTAGGGTGGTGGCGTTAGTTGGTTCTCCTTTCTCTGGCTTTGGGGAAGCTTCTAAATTGTTATGACAGCTAGAGCCCAGCGTAGCTGTTATTATGAGTCTAGAGAAATACATAACTGAATAATGACTGTGTGTGGTGCAATGGGTCAATGCCTCCAGTAGGGTACGGCTATAATGTTTCTCTTGGTGGCAGGGTTGTGCTTTCCTTAGACTCAGAAGTGAATTAGGTTGCGTGCCAGAGAGAGTATAGAAGTGCTGGCACTTTAAATCTGGGCTGTATATATAAATGTGCATAAACACTATAGAAAGAGATGAAGATCGAGATATACACACACTTTTTAAAACTTTGTTTGATATTGTTTCGGAATTTTCCAGCCTAATTTAAATATTGCATTTTCAAAATTTGAAAAACTGGAAAATCTCGAGAGGTCATCAGGTCCAGTTTCCTGCACTCCAGGCTGGACCAAGTAATAATACAATAATAATAAAAATAACAATTATTCTAGCTAGCTAGCTAGCTATCATTTACAAGTTTAATTATAAAATCATCAAAGGGCCAAATTTTGAAAATATGATGCCTAAGCTTGTATAGCTCCCAGGCAAAATCAGATAACTGAAATAAAAATAAGCATTTGCAAATAAAAAAATGTATGTGTACATGAAATTATTCACATAATTGCTCCTTTATGCGTACCTACATTTGCCTCGGCACCATGCTTTTTGTTTTCATTGCATTAGGAATTTTATTTCATTGGCCTGATTGGGTATTCTTTTGGCTATTAATGTTATAACAAGATCATTGTTCTTCTAGATGATCTTTATGGAGACATGTCCCTTATGAATGGTAACATTTAGTTAATAATTTAACACTGTGCTGTCTGCTGAATTTTCTGAACCAGAAGTACAATCAATGAGGTAAACAATTGGTTTATTGAATTTTCTGTAGGCTTTATTTCCTGAAGAGACAGATGCGAATGCAAAGGATAGCGGCTGTGTGGGGTGTTGCATTGAAAAATTAGACGAAATCAATGCAAGTTGCCAAAAATAATTGTTTTATTCTCTCGGGGAACGTTCAAGACGCTATCGGATGCACTGACCCAGAAAGTTGGTTCCTGAGACGCGCAGGAAGTTTGGCATTTATTGGCATTTTGTTTGCAGCCTTGGAGGTTTTGCCAAGTAAATGCCTAGACTTCGTTCTATTACTTTTACTTTTCATGCTAGTGTTAAGGGCTGGGGGGAAGTGGGAAGGGGAGGAAGGAGGGGTAAGACAAGCCAGCATAGATCTTTTTGCCCTGCAAATATGAAACTACAGGTTGAACCTCTGTGTTCCGGCACTCTCTGGTCCAGCAACATCCAAGGTCTGGCAGGACTGCAGATGTTGTGGGGCTATAGAGCTCCAGCGACAGAGGTTGCCGGTGACTCGGAGTGGACAGTGTCAGGGACAGCGGGGCCCGCAGGACACCTGAGCCTGCAGCCAGCAGGGCAGGGAAGCTGGGGGAAGAAGGGTGGAGTGTGAGGGGCAGCAGAGCCCGCCATGGATAGGGCCGGTGGCAGCTCCAGCAGGGTGATGGGGCTGCCACAAGGCCGGCAGGGCCAGCAGGAGCTGCGACTGGGTGGTGGAGCTGCTGCAAGGCCAGCGGAGATGGGAACTCCAGCAGAGCTGGCGCAGCTTGCAGGACTGGGAGGTTGTGGGAGGAGGCTGAGAAGAGGAGCCCAGTGGGAAGGTTGGCGCCCTTCCCCCCACACCTTCCCTGGTCCAGCAAACTCCCTTGTCCGGGACTGGTCAGGTCCCAAGCGCGCTGACCCGGGAGGTCCAACCTGTAGCTGTATCCCCAATTCAACGGGTGAGTCAATGCACACGGCCTGGCTCACAAGCTGTTGTATGTTCCAAGAGCAAGAAAACCAAGGACTGAAGAGAGCAGGAGACTAGGTTCTCCTTCTGCTCCTGGAGGTGAGACCTTCCAAGGCAGGGGTGATTTCACAGGAGTGGAAGTGAGCATGTAGCCGTTTGTGTTGTCACTCCCTTTACATCGTCCAGGACCGCAGGAAGGGTTTCATTCCCAACAGCAAACAGGCTGGATCCTTTCCCCCGCCCTATCTCACAGGACTCTTTGCTGAACTGTCTAGCGCAGGGGTGGGCAAAAGGGCCTCCAGGAGGGTTGATCCGGCCCACAGAGGCCCTCCCACTCCCCTGTCCCCAGGCCAATCCGGGCCTAGGGACGGGGGAGCATGTGGCACTTAGGGCCAACCCTGGCAGTTGACTCTAAGCGCTGCATGCCGGAGGGCAGGGAGCAAGAGACTTTGCATGCTCCTCCCCACTCCCAGGCCAATCAGGACCTTTTGGTGTCCCCGATACCTCGAACCCTTTTAAATCAAAAGGATCTTTAGCACATTTTCTGCTACTTCCGAATCTCCAAACCATTTCTTTGTCCTCACAGGGGAGTGCAGGTCATTCTCGCACAGAATATTCATAGCAGTGTCACAGAAATGAGCCATCCATGCAGAAACACACACCGCAGAAAACAGACTAGATCAAAAATGAACTACATTGAGATCTCTGCCTCTAACTGTACCAGCATCTGGCATTTACCTGGGCTAGGATTTTACTTCCCCTATTGATTTTAAGCTCACCGTAGGCTTGCAGGCGTGGAGTGCTGTTGGGGTTTTTTTCTTTTTCTTTTTGAGGAAAGAGAGATTGCACATTAAGCAGGTTTTTTTTATGAGCACTCACATCTCTCATTCTCAGCACTGCCAACTTTTACAATGCAATGTTTAGTGTCAGAGACATAGAATCTGCTCCTGTCTGTTCTGTAAGGCTATGTCTAGACTGCAAGCCTCTTTCGAAAGAGAGAGTCTAGACTGCACGCGGAACTTTCGAAAAAGCAAGCCGTTTTTTCGAAAGAAAGCAGCAAGTGAGTCTGGATGCTCTCTTTCTAAAAAGTCCTGTTTGCTTTCAAGAGCACCTTTTTTCAAAAGAGCACTTTCAAAAAAAGGCGTTCTTCCTTGTGGAATTAGGTTTACCGCCGTCGAAAGAAAAGCCGCGTTCTTTCGATTTAATTTCGAAAGAACGCGGCTGCAGTCTAGACGCAGGTGAAGTTTTTTCGAAAAAAAGGCTACTTTTTTCGAAAAAACCCCTGAGTCTGGACACAGCCTAACTGATCCCTATTCCGTAGGAATAGGCCCCAACCTCCGGGCCCCGGCTTTTTAAAACCGCACCTCTGCCGTGGTGTGAATAGAGCCCATATACATCAGAAATAGCCAATACGCACTAAATCCCAGATACTCCTATCACCTTACTGAACACCTTACTTAGCTTTGGGACATGCTAAGGAGCCTCAGCAATGATTGTTTTATTTGTTATTTGTAACATTAAAGACGGGAGATTTTTAATGTTTTATTTTCTTTTGCCTATAGTTGAGCTATATGAATCAGCGAATGTTTCATAAAGGGAAGTCTGAGACCCAACATGTGCTCAGTATACGCAGCACATGCTATGCATAGCTGTAGGATTCAGTCCTTATGATGCAATATATATACATAGAAGAAAAAAGGAGTTAAAGGAGATTTTTTTGCATCGGCTATTGAAACAAATATCCTTCAATCTGTCAGCCAAATGAATGCTTAGGATGATGTGCACCTGTATCTGCAGTCCAAAGGATGATTACTCCTCGGTACAATGCAGAGAAAACATTAGAACATTGGGTTTACAATGTAAAAAATGGATTTTTTTTGGTTGACTGGCAATTCTGTAAAATCAGGGGGAAAAATCACCGTAGGTTGAACTACACTTTTTTTTTTTAAATAATCATAAATGGAAAAAAATTGTTTTGAGTCAAATTAAACAGTTTTTTGGACAAAATCTAAAGTTTTTATTTATTTTTTTGCCATTGTAGAATGCTTTTCATTCTTTGAAAAAGAAAATTAAAGGAATGTTTTTGAAATGTAGAAGTGTTTTGAACTAAAAACTGAAATGTTTCATTTTAAAAATGCCATAGCTAAGTGCTTTGATTTTATTTTTTCAGATTTGGGGAGTGGGGTGTGGGTCTTCCAAAATAATGTGGCAATATTGACACCAAATCACAAAATGTTTCAATGTTGTCAAATGTGCATTTTTCTTCGGAAAAAAAAAGTTTCATACAAAAACTTCAGCCAGCTCTATCTATAATATGGTCAAAATCATAAGACTAATACCTGGTGCTGCTATTTTTTTCACAAACTTTCTAAGCACTTTAGAAAGACTCAGCTCAGGGTGTCTTACAGCCATTTTACAGATGGGAAAACTGAGCAACGGTGGATCTAATAGCTCATGTTGGCTTATGCAACAAGTCAGTGACAGAGGAGGAATTTAATCCATGAGGCCTGCATGACTCCAAGATGACTTCTTTAACTTCTGAGTCAGAACTAAGCATGCATTTGTAACCTCCATTAGTAGCAAGTGTGAATTAATGTGGGTACCTAACAAAGAACAGAATCTTATCTAGGTGTTACATATGATCCTCTGGAAACCTCAAAAACCTCCAAACCCATCTTTCTTTTTCGTATTTTCCAAATTTACAGAGTATACCGAAAATGCAGATTTCCCCCAGGTCTAGCAGTAAAATCAGGTTTCAGTGATGGAAGCTATTTCCTTTCCTTTGAAATGATGACAGTGTGGGGTTTTAGATTTTTGTTTTTCTAAAAAGAGCTACAACCATTCCAGAAAGAACCGTCTGTTTCTTTGAAACCCTTCACGTGACACACTGGGGCAGAGATAGCTGACACATTAGAAGAAGGGAAATAGAAAACATCTTGAAACCCAACTTTCTTTTCCACCTCCGCATTTAAAAAAAAAAAAAAAAAAAAAAAAGGAAGAAGCCCCAAACATTCCAAAATTCATTGATGGAAAATGAAGAATGAGCCACATGAAAGCCTGGTTCAGAAGGCTCATAAAAAGCAGAGCTGAGAGGGATCAGTGTCTATCAGCGGGCTCAGGCTAATGACCCCAAGAGCATGAACCTTTTCGTCAGCAAAAGAGCCTTTTATGTAATTTTGGCTTGTCTTCCTCACTTGGCTGTGCCACGGCAGGGCTATAATGTAAAGTGGTTTCACTCCACACAGAAATAATAAACTCTTAAAAATGATTCCTGGGTAACCCTGTCAGTTTCAGTGCCAGTCACAGATCCCTTCCCAAATCCGGGGCAACACAAATGACCAATAGTTGGGACATGCCAAAAGACGGACTAGTAAAGAGGCAGAAAGACGTAAAAGAGGGAGGCTTTGAAAAAAGCCAGTAAGCACTAACTCAAAGTATTCATGTACAAAATCTGACCTCTATTACGCATTTTGAAAAATTATTCTATTTTTATCTTTTTTTTTGTTTTGTTTTTTACAACAACCAAACAAGGCTTTATTTATTTGATTTTGAAAAAAATCAATGAATATGATTGAAATTTTTTAAAAAGGGAGAATGCGGCTGCTAACTTTCCCAGGACTGGAGGGGCAAAGCCCTCCGTGTGAATGGAATGTGAATTGGAGTCCCCCTGAGGTGAACACAAGTCCGATGAGTGCATGGCTTTGCCAGATCAAGCCATTAGCGATAACTGTGTTTGATGAGAACTCCAAGGCTCCTCACCCTTGCAAGTACAGATGCCGTAATTAGAAGCACGCAAACCCCCACCCTGTCCTTTCAAAGGATGTCAGGTAAATATTTTCTTTGGTTTTCAAAGTTTCTTGACTTTGGAGTCTCCTGAAGTTTGGGGGTTGAACAAACCCAAATTCTTGACTGGAAACCTCAGTCGAAATTTGGCACTAGATTTTGGTGGTTTGGTTAAGCTCCCATTGTTCTGCTTACATTTCAAGGTGATTTTCATGGGGCGGCTTGCATTCTGATCGTGGGAACCCTGAAGATGGCTATTAGTCCTTCAAGGAGCAGCTGAGTAGTCCCCTGGGGCAAAGCAATCCTTTCTCCACTTCCCGTTGGTGTGACAATGACTGTGTTGGCTTTATACCTGTGGCTCCTCTATTCTCACAGGCTATGTCTACACTGGCAGCTTCTTGCGCAAGAACTGTTTTGCGGAAGAGTTCTTGCGCAAAAAGTCTTCCACAAGAGAGCGTCTACACTGGCATGTGCTTTGGAGCAAGAGATGTGCTTTTGCGCAAGAGTGTCTAAGGCAGTGTGGACGCTCTCTTGCGCAAGAAAGCTCTGATGGCCATTTTAGCCATAGGGGGTTCTTGCACAAGAAATTCATGTTGCCTGTCTACACTGCCCTCTTGCACAAAGGGGCTTATTCCTCATGGGGAGAGGAATAACTCTTCCAGAAGAAGCCCTGTTTTCTGATGCTGTACTGTAAATTTACTTGTGCAAGAATGTGCGTGCAGCGTAGACACCCGGCAAGTTTTTGCGCAAGAACAACTGTTCTTGCAGAAGAAGCCACCAGTGTAGACATAGCATAGTGTGTCTTCTACAGCCTATGCGGTGATGCCGGGCTGGCTGGCTGAGTTGTCAGCCCCAGGAGTTGCAAAAAGCAGCTCAGAGCTACCCAGTTGAATAACACGTCCCAGCTGTGGTGGAAACTGTGTGAAACTGAGAAGGTCTATGTCATATTGCTACATGAATCAAATCTATCCCAGCTTCATTTGCGTGAACCTAGTCTGAATTTCTAGTTTGTAAACCCCCCCCCCCCCCCAAATCCGGTGAGTATCCAGTGGCTTCAAGGTTTACTGCAAACATTTTCTCTACTTCTATCTGTTCCCTTGGGCATCAGTGAGTAATAATGGTGTGAAGATACCCATAGCTGGACAAACACACACACACACACTCTCTCTGTTGCATGTGTGCACACACATCCCGCCCCTTTGTTATTTTCTGCTCCTTTGGACTCTGGCAAGCAGGACCTAAAGGACTTTATTCCATTAAATGTGAAATGTTTAATACAGTAAGTACAGGTTGTACCTCCCTTAATTGGGACTCTATGGTCCGGCAACATCCATGGTCCGGCATGTACCACTGATGTTCCTGGACCACAGAGCCCGGGAACAGGGAGGTTTAAGTCAGGGCAGGAGCACAGTAGTGGGGACTGGTGATTCAGTCAGGAACGCAATGATGGGGAGGGGTGGACGGCATGGAGGGGAATTCTGGCTCCTGCAGTCAGGGAGCTCCAACCCCAGCCTCAGTGGTAGCCAGGAAACTCTGGCCCCAGCTGCAGAATTCCATCAGCTAGAGAGCCCCAGGGGGCTGAAATGGTAGTAGAGCCAGGCTGAAGCCCTAGTTCAGTGTCAGCGGGGCAGCATGGGCTGTGAGGAGAGGGACCTCCCCTGGTCTGGCAAATCCCCTTGTTCAGGACCAGTCAGGTCCCGAGGGTGCCAGACCAGGGAGGTCCAACCTGGACAGTAACTCCTGTGTTATCCATTTTCCTATTAACAATACTCTGTTCCCAAATTTTTGGTATACCACAGATTTTTTTGCATGGGTCATATAAAGCTGAGACTTTGTAGGTAATATTTTTAATGTACAATCAAGTTAATACACATTCAGTGGAGGCAAATTTTTTCTTTTTCCTTGCTCTGGTGTAAATCTGGAAGAACTCAATTGAAGTCAATCGAGTATAGCATGTATATAGATAGATTGGAATTGTGCCCACACATTGGTACAGCAGAAGGTAAATTATACTAATATTTAATTTAATTAAGATAAAAGAGCTGGTTCACAATCCAATTATTATAGGCTTCTAGTGTAAATGAGATGCAAAACGAACCTAACTTGAAATATAAGGCAACGTGTATTGAATAACTGTTTTACACGAACTATTGGACTGCATGAATGTCCACGGGCATTTCTAACCCAAACATTAAAGGTTAAATTCCAAAGGCCTCTAGACCTGCTTGGCTGATTTGAAATGCTATTTATTTGTTTTGCTTGGCCATGTTAGAGTAGAATAAATCCGCTCTGCCTCTTCTAAAATGTTGTTAAACAAATGTTAAACATTTTGGTCACTGATTCTGATGTACCTGAGAAAGAACTTTTCAGAGGTAAGTTTTCATTGGGTCTATTTTACATGTTTGAAGGGTCTAACTGTTATAGTATAGTAAAACTATTTCCTCACATCTCCAGTTACATTTAATAGTGACATGTGTGCTCTTATCCCAGCACAGAACTTGTTCTATGGCAGCACATCATGTACTGCTAAAGTTGGGTATTTTATGTGAGAATCTGTCTAACAACTTCTCTCTAGCTCACTGAGAGTATCAACCTGCAGTGCAATATTGAATTGCCCATTCAACGCCCATAGTGGTTGTATGGAATTTTGCATAAAAATGGTTGCTTTATGCAAAATGTTGATGAAATGGATCATTTTCACTAAGAAAAACCCTCATGGGCTCATGTGAAGTAGAAAAGGAGATTACTGTTTGCTTGAGGAAAAAAAATATAGATTTCTTAGCAAAATTTTCCACAAAAATTGGTTCCGTGTCCAGTATTGTAGGAGACACACCTTCTCCATATTTCACATATTGTTGTGAATATTTTGCACATGACTATTACTCGTGCAATGGTCCATCTTGGGTATGCCACTGTATGGTTCTGTACTGATTAAAAAAAATCTGGCTCTAATATTTCTCTAAGAAACTTTTTCACAAAAGAAATGTAATTGCCCTTCATGGGTGATGAGAGACTGTATTTTATGTTAATTACTGGTAAACAGGTTTGCTTTTCAGTTTTAATCTCTTCCATTAGCTGTGGAATAATAGGGGCAAGATGGTAACTTTCTGGTGCTTACTAGTGACACATTTATAATATAGTTGTTTCCTCTGTCTCTAAGACTCACTTCTGTCACCTGGGGGATGCGGTGGGAGGGGAAGTTAACTCTTTTCTGTCAGGAAATATCCATTGCTATAAAAAAATTTGGATACCCAAATGTTACTGCTTCAACTTCTTTTCACTGAGATCTTTCCACTGCAGTTATTAAAGACGTCTTGATTACTTGTATAATTGAGTGGTACTGTTCTTAACTACACAGCAGACTAATTGAAATGTATGAGAAACAATTTAGAGTAATTGGAATCAATTAACTGATGATTTTCCTGGGAACTGGTACCTGATCTGAGGCGAATTCTAATTGCCCATTCTAAGGCTAGGAAAAAAATCAACTCACATTATAGATTTTGAAATAAGGCTGACTTATTTTCAGTGGATGAGCTGCTGTCTAAGCATACATTGAAAACCAGGCAGGCTGTCCTATGTAATGTAGACAGAAACAAACCAGCTCCACCGACCCAGGCTGGCATTGCTACGACCCCTGGACCCACATGAACAGCCTTATGCCCACTTGCTGTATCCATGGCTAGTTAGTTTGCCAGTCTATGCAGCACTTTTATAAGCAGAATGATGCTGAAAGCAAAAGACCGATGGTTTACTACTATGTACTTTATAGTGTGAAACTAGTGATAAGAACATAACAATGGCCAGACTGGGTCAGACCAAAGGTCCATCTAGCCCAGTGTCCTGTCTTCCAACAGTGGACAATGCCAGGTGCCCCAGAGGAAGTAAACAGAACAGGGAATCATCAAGTGATCCTTCTCCTGTCATCCATTCCCAGCCTCTGCCAAAACAGAGGCCTGGGACAGCATACCCTTTCTGGCTAACAGTTAAATTAATGGAGGTTAGGTCCATCAATGGCTAAGTCTTTTTTTAACCCTGTTAAAGTCCGAGCCTTCATAACATCCTCTGGCAAGGAGTTCCATAGGTTGATGCATTCTCTACTATCCGCAGGGCTCCTGCCAGCTCCAGCCCGGCAACCTCTACTGCCCTAGGGTCTCTAGAGTTGCTGCCCACAGGCAGTGTTGTTATCTTTATTACCTTCCACCTTTGAGGGTGCTGCCCAAAGCCAATGCTGTATTCTCCATTACATGCTGACTGTGTTAGAGTATTGAGTCTGAGAAGCTGATTCCTGCAACTTTCGTCTCTCGCTTTTAATACCTGAGTCTTACTTTTTTCACGAATGTGCCAGTAGGACTCCACATATTGTCAACAGGAATGGGCATCCGCAGGTGAGTCAGACTCCCAAGACGTGACTCTTCCTTTGCTGCGGATGGCGCTTCAACATCACTGATGTTGGAGTGGTGTTGGGAGGGGTGTACAAGGGAATTTGAATGGATTCAGTTCAGCAGCAGTAATATCATAGGCCACTGGAGCAAGGCAGACTCATCAGTGGCAAAGAAAAGTGTAAAGAATATTACCTTATCTGGGAAGAATATTATATAATACTAGGGGTACGTCTACACTACATGCCTCTGTCGGCAGAGGCATGTAGATTTGTTTGTTCGGCAAAGGTAAATGAAGCCACAATTTAAATGATCGCGGCTTCATTTACATTTACATGGCTGCCGCGCTGAGCCGACAAACAGCTGATCAGCTGTTTGTCGGCTCGCTGCTAGTCTGGACGTTCCCCCTGTCGACATCAAAGCCCTTTGTCGGCAGCCCCGGTAAACCTCATTCCACGAGGAATAACGGGGCTGCCGACAAAGGGCTTTGATGTCGACAGGGGGAACGTCCAGACTAGCGGCGAGCTGACAAACAGCTGATCAGCTGTTTGTCGGCTCAGCACGGCAGCCACGTAAATGTAAATGAAGCCGCGATCATTTAAATCGCGGCTTCATTTACCTTTGCCTACAACCCTAATCTACATGCCTCTGCCGACAGAGGCATGTAGTCTAGACACAGCCTAGAAGATTTAGCAGGCATTGAGAGACGCACCTCTCCAAGGCTGCTGCAGCCCCAGCGGGCACAGCTGGGGGAGGGGTGCATGTCCCCCGAGCAGGGGCAAGTCCAAGTTCCTTTTCTCCTGCTCTCCTCAGCCAGAGTGAGGAATGCAGCAAACTGGGCACTTTCCCCTCACTCCCTGACGAAGAGGAACAGCCAGCAATGTTCCCGCATGAATCGGGAAGGGAAGAAGATTCAGTCTCCTTTAGGGTTGCCAGATGGTTTCAACAAAAATACCGGACACACTTGACATCACATCACAATCTACAGTACATCTTATCTAGAAAATACCAGACATTTCTATTTTCTCAATTTGTTTCCCAAACAGAAAGCTCAAATACTGGACTGTCCGGTTCAAAACTGGACACCTGACAACCCATATTCCTTTGCCCACTCTAAAGCGCACTAAGGAGTGGGAGGCTCAGAGCAAAACAGTCCCAAACCGGGGAAGAGATATGCCCCCAGCCAGCCCCTTTCACCTGCCTGGTGATTCTGTCTCTTTTCTGTATGGTTTTATGAGAAACAGTCCCATTCCGGGCACATCCCATTGTCCTGGCACAACCAAACCCGGACCTTGCAGTAAGTTATAAGAGGAAACTGCCCACTGAATTTGGTGGCCCTAGCTCTTATTATGGAGGAGGAGTTCTTGAACAGACAGACAGACAGACTGACTCCCAGACAGACAAACTCTCTCAAATATATAGTCGACCAGAGTGATTGCAAACACTCTAGGCTCACTCTGGGACACTCAGCAGGCCCCTGTCTGTCTCTTAACTGTGTGGAGTCGCCCTGCCAGTGTTAAGTTTAGTGTCTATCCCTTATCAGATCAAACCAGGCTGGGGTTTCACGTTCTGACTCCTGCCATTCTCCTCGCATTCATTCTTACTTCCTGTATGCTGAAAGTCAAGCTCCCATTCACAAAAAGCCTGGACTTATCTCCTTACCTCTTGACCCTGAATCATGGCTGCAAGTATGGGATTTAATTTCTACCCGTGAGCTAATAGGTGACAAAGTCCTTTAGTTCAGTGCCTTAAAAAAATGTTTTAAAGGCCATTTTTAGACCCCTTATTTATGTTCCATGCACTGAACCGAGTTCACCGCAAAAGCTCATTAAAACCAAAGCTCAGCTTTTGAAAAATAGAACGTAGAGGCTAGGAATTCAATTAAATCAACATCAGACTTGTAGCTAAACCCTGGAGAGATGCTGGTCACAAAAATCAAGCAAAATGTGGTGGGGTTGCTGAAATTTCCTCTCTTATATGAGTCCAAAATTCAAAGTGAATTCTCTCTCTGCTCCAAGAGTTCAAGTGACTGGGAATCGCAACTGGAAAAAAAGTTTCACGAGAAAGGCTGTGACCATAACCCACCATTTCTCTAATTTCAAAGAATTAATATTTTCCTATAAAAGAATGACTAATGAAAATCCTAAAGATTTTTATCAGGGCTAAGGCTAAGATTTAAAAAAAAAAAAAGAGGAGGGAAGGTTAGGGTCCAAAACAAGAGGTTTTGGGAGGTTTTGAAAGCCCCAAACACAAGCTAGACTCAACAGCCAGTGATATTCAGAGGGAATTGAGTATGTAACATTGTTATTTTAGAAATGATTTGTGTCATGCTGAGAACCACTTTACCAGGAGTAGCTCTGTGTTCAGCACTTCAAATTTCAGGTCACTTACTGAAAAACCGTAATAAGGATCTGGGGGCCTAAATTAACACTTTGTTACTTTTGGCCTTTGGTTGAACCTCTCTAATCCAGCACGCTCTGGTCCGGCAACATCCATAGTCTGGCATGACTCTAGAATTTAATAGAGGACAAAATCCCTGCTATATACAATTCTAGAGGGCTTTTTAATAAGGATAGACACGGGGCGGGGGTGTGCCCACACTCTTTGCTGGGACAATACAGCATAACAGCTTTTATCAGGATTCACACTGATACTTTGCCTGACTTTGGAAGAGTGTTAGCAGGTCTCCCCAGCCCAGCACTTGAGCTGAGAAGTGTTTGGTGGGGCCAGAACCCGCGATCAGTTAGGGTAAGTACCACATGAGTGCTGGTGAAAATGCGAAGAGGAAAAATACAGCTTTGTTCCTTGAATACCTTGGAAGAAAACACATTTGCCCAGGACCGCGTGTGTGGCAGACTACATTTGCACTACGAAAACAAGCACTTCTGTGTAAAGAATTAGAGGTGTAGTGTTAAGAAATGTGGTGCAGAGCACAGGTTACTGCTAACCGCCTGCGCTGGACACAGAAGGGTTAAGAAAGCCAGTGGAGTTTGACAAGTACAAGGTGAAGTGGGAGGTCACAGGCGTCTAAAAGGCACCCTTAACCCCTCTTGGCTGGGAATTCAAGCTCCTGCTTGCTGTGTGGACCCGCACATCATCACTTGTCGATAGAAATCAAAATGAGGCGGCTGTGACAGACGGGAGCTTTCATTCTTAAAGGGACAGTGAGGCCAAACAGCTCCTCCAAGTTGGAATTCTTTGAAGAGGCCTTTCCACTTTCCTTGGGCCTAACATATTCTGCCCTCAATGCCCGGACAGCCTGGTGAGCGGAGGGAGGGGATGTACTGAGCTTTACGTGACGATATCCCTCTGTAATTTCAATACTGCAGTACCGGTCACAACGTGGGGGAAATCAAATCCTAACTGTCAGATTGCCTGCTTCCTGCACATACTGTGACTACGGATCCTGAAACACTTCATTCCCGCTTCCTTGAGGCACATGCTGCTGTTCATGACAGTGTAGAAATCATTGGGGTGCAGTCCTGTTCTGTGGACTGCAGAGAAGCATGATCTTTTGGTCCCTCTGGAAGGAATTAGGAAAGAGGCTGAACCTCTCTAGTCCGGCACTCTCTGGTCCGGCAACATCTGTGGTCCGGCATGATTTTGGTTAGCCGGATGTCCACTTGTTGTGGGTGTGGCCATGTTTCCCATAGTTCCACAAAAGTTCGTTTGCAGCCACCAGTCCTGGCTCTCAATGTTCTGTGGTGTTATTCAGCTCTAATTTACCCCTAAATGTCTTCTAAGGGTGCATCTAGATAGCATCCGTCTGTCAGAATAAGCTATGCAATTTGCACTACACAAATTGCATAGCTTATTTCGAGGTTAGGCCAAAAAAGCTTATTTTGAAATTTGGCGTTGTGTAGACAGCGCCAAATTTCAAAACAAGGCACTATTCCGACAAATCCCTTAACCTTCATGAAATGAGGGTTACAGGGATGCCGGAATAGCGTGCCCGCTATTTTGGGAAATAGCAGGAGCATTTAAAGATGCGACATAGCAATTTCGGGATACTTCCGGTATCCCAAAATAGTGCTGCAGTCTAGACATACTTTAAGAGCCCATTAAGCAATGGAAGTGTCAATAACGCTGCTAGACAATATTGACTTCCCGTGGTCCAGAAAACTGGCCCAGCACTGGCCAGGTCCCCCGGGTGCCAGATTAGAGAGGTGCAACCTGTAAATGGCTCTGTTGCATCTGGTGCACCCTACAGTCCCAAAAAAGGGGGCAGCATTTCCCTCCGTGACATGGCTGAAGAAGCTACAGCTAGGCTCACGAGATCTTATCCCTGGAATCACTTTGACCTGAAGGGCCAGATCCTGCAATCTTTTCCTCACACGGAGTAGGCCTTGCTCAGGCGGTTGTACCACTCACACTACTGAGTAGTGCCGCGTCAGGGCTGGCAGGATCTCACGTTTAGTTATTTAAAAAATATATATCTATATCTCAGTGTTACCGCGGGGAACTTGTTTCTAGCTTCCAATGTCAGATAAAAGTGTCATGACAGCATGACAGAGCGTCCTGCATTCAGAGCTCCCCTTTGTCCCACCGCAGGACAGTGCGAGCTGACAGTGTGCAGTCGCCACCGAATTGTTCAGCACACGATGTCATGAGCGAGATAGGCACAAAGCGCCTGTATCTCACCCCGTGCCGGTGGCCCTGGGAAGCGTTGCATGTTTGCTCCTCTTTGCTCTTTGTAGCTGCTCCAGCGGCTGGAGCAGGGGATGAAAAAGAAAAATCGAGGCAGGGTGCCTGGAGAAAGAAATGCCTGGGCACAGGGGTAAGAGAGAGGAGGCCGGCGTTTGCTATCACAACAAATACCAGCACCGGGAGCACAGCTGAACCAGATCAGGTGCGACGAGACGCTAAAAGGACAAAACTTTCATATTTGCATCAGAAAATCATAGAACACTAGAGCTGGAAGGGACCATGGGAGGTTTTCGAGTCCAGTCCCCTGTCCTCACGGCAGTATCAAGCACCGTCTAGACCATCCCTGATAGATGACCATCCAACCTGCTCTGAAATATCTCCAGTGATGGAGATTCCACAATCTCCCTAGACAATTTATTCCAGTGTCTAACCACTCTGACACTTAGGAAGTATTATCTTTCCTAACATCCAACTTAAACTTCCCTTGCTACAATTTAAGCCCACTGTTTCTTCTTCTTCTTCTTCTATCCTCAGAGGCCAAGAGAACAATTTTTCTCCCACCTCCTTGTGACACCCTTTTAGATACTTGAAAGCTGCTATCATGTCCCCTCTCAGTCTTCTCCTTTCCAAATGAAACACACTGGCTATGTCTACACTGGTGGGTTATTGTGTGAGAACGGCTGTTCTTCCGGAAAGCGTCCACACTGCCCACCCACTCTTGCACAAGAAGATTTACAGTAGGGTGAGGTAAGAAAGGGCTTCTTGCGCAAGAGCTATGTTCTTTTTTAACAGGTGTAAGCTCTCTTGCGCAGGAGCTCTTGCACAAGAGGGCAGTGTGGACACACCGCAGGGGTTTCTTGCACAAGAAAGCCCTATGGCTAAAATGGCCGCTGTAGCTTTCTTGCGCAAGAGAGCGTCCACACTGCCATGGCTGTGTGGAGGTGTTCTTGTGCAAGAACCCGCCAGTGTAGACATTCTTTCAGACTTCCCTCACAGCTCATGGTTTCCAGATCTTTCACCATTTTTGTTGCTCTTCTCTGAATCTTCTCCAAATCCTACACCATCATTTCCTTACATTTTTTAAACCAGGACCACCCTGCCTACCGATGAAGTGCTATTCTTCCCCACTCTCCATTTTATAAACATTAATCCTTAATGACCAAGTGAGGAGGAGAAGTACCCATGCCTAAATGGGTATGGTGAGGCACAGAAAAAGGGGCAGTAACTCAGCCAATGACTCAGAGAGAGAGAGAAACACAGAGAGAGAAAGCAACACCGCTCTAAATTTCGAGATATAAGATGACACTGCCCCTCACTGGAACGTAGCTGGGTGTATTTTATATAAAATGTTTGTGAAGCAATAACTACTATGCCGAGCCAGCCCTGCAGGGATTGTGGTAAAGGTCTTGTAGTAGAGTCATTTTTTTCTCTCAGAATACATTCATTGAGAGCTGAGGGTCTTTTACGGATTGTAATTACATTTACCTAGTAGAGATAGTGTCTGAGTTATGCCTAGAGGGGCTCCACTAAGCTCATTACTTATCCTTGCAGATACCAGTGTATCCCTCCTATCTCAGGCCCGTACGCTGGGGGGGTGCGAAGGGTGTGAACCCCCCCCCATGATCCCTGAAGTAAGTATGCTCCGGCCGGCTTGGGGAAGGCAGGAGAGGTGCACTGCCCGAGTCTCCCTCCCCCAACCAGGGGAAGGATAGGGCTGATTTCCCTGCTTACTGGGGGGACTATGAGGGGTGCATTCACACCCTTGTGGTCCACATTTACAAGAGAAGCACCCCCCAGGCCTGGCCTTAGGACAAAGCAAGCAAGGCGGTTGCCTTGAGCCCTGGGCCATCAGGGCCCCGCGCTGCACACAGGGCTGGGCCACTAATGAGGGCCATGCACTTCGCAGGAGGTCGCGGTGAATTCCCCGGCCCAGAGCTGGCTGCCCACAAAAGCCGCGTCAGCCGGGCCTGACCATCTGCCAGCGAAGCTTGCGGGGAAGCAGAGCAGCCTGTAGGATCCGCGCCTATCCAGCAGGGAATTAATTCAAGCCCTACCAGCGGCTGGGAAGTGGCACAGCCTGCTGGCGGGAAAGGCACAGCCTCACCTATGGCTCTGATCTGTCCCTTCCACCTGCAGGGAGCTTCCCATGCTGCTGCCCTCTTCGCAGGGCTGCAGAACAAGCCCCCGCCCTGCAGTTCCCTTTCTCTGGGGTTGCTTCTCCCATTTGCCGGTCTCCAGGCGTGCTCCACCTGCAAACTTCACCTCGCTGACAAAGAAAATATCGCTGGAAATGGAGGGGCCCCGCGCTACTGAGTACTCACCATCCAGGCCCGGGCCCCCACTCCCAGCGTCCTGCCTTGGGCCCCGCAAACCCGCCCGGGCCCCCCCCAGCATCCTGCCTTGGGCCCCGCAAACCCGCCCGAGCCCAGGCCCCCACCCCCAACATCCTGCCTTGGGCCCCGCAAACCCGCCCGGGCCCGGGCCCAGGTCCCGGCCCCTCGCTCCTAGCTCCTAGCGTCCTGCCTTGGGCACCGCAAACCCACCCAGGCCCAGGGCCCCACTCCCAGCATCCTGCCTTGAGCCCCACAAATCCGCGCTGGCCCGGGGCCCCGCTCCCAGCATCCTGCCTTGGGCCCTGCAAACCCTTTGGCCAGGCCTATCTCTGTAGCTCTCCTGAGAACAGCTGCCCACGCCATGCAGCTCACAGCACGTCTCTTTGCTTGACTGGGTGGTTCCTGCCACGACGGGGCGCCCGCGTGCATTGCCAGTGGAAACCCGTGTTCCTCGAACATGTGTCTCTGCCGTGAGTTCACAGCTGACCTCTCCTTCACATTTCTAGCCCCACCGCGGGAGTCACTGGACCACCAACACAGGCTATAAGAGACATCGTGAAGATAGGGAGGTGGGGAAGGTTCCAGCGTGGCTTAGGGGATAGGCCATTCGCCTGGGGAGTGGAGGATGGAGGGCGCAAGAGCCACCCTGCCACAAAGGAACAGCCCAGAAATGAATCTGAGTGTGACCTGCCCGAGAGCCCCGCTTCCAGAATTACAGGTGACCTGTTTCTGCACTGGGATGAGCAGACACTTATCAGTTTTCCATGGTAAAAAATTGGATCCATTCTCAGTTTCATCCACCTTTCTAAAGTTCATTCATTAGCTTTCCACACAGCCCTATGGAAGTGATGCTACTGATGTGAAGCTGGGATAGATTATTCAGCAGATCTCTTTTCCCAGCTAGGGCACAGAAAAGAATAAATGCCGGAATCCGTTGACTATGTCCTTACTAGAGCATGCAAAAGCTCTCCCTTAGCAATATCTTCTTCCTTGCAACTTCTATCTCTCTGTCTCTGAATAAGGCCCCACTTCATTCCCCAGATGTCAGGGCATTGGTGCTCCGAGTATCAGCAAGCGCGTCAGTGATTTGATACATTCAGTATCAGTAACGTGATCGGCCGGGAGGTCAAATAACTTATTGTCGGGATAAACAGAATTACTATAATAGGTCTGTCTAAGTTTGTTGGCCCTAATTGTGTACGGTCTCAATGAAAAATGAATCCCAGTGCCCGAGAGGGGTTGGGAAGATGGGAGCTCCAGGAAATGAGGAGGCTGGAAGCTATTCATGTCCAATTAGACTTGGGAGGAATAGAGAGGGTTACAGAAAGCGTCTTCTGAGTGCTCAGAATCTGACCCCGTATTCTTGGACTTATCCTGTGCTTGCTGGAGGTCACCACAGCTCATATTTTTTAAACTGCTAATTTCCATTACCCAACAAGAGACACCCGGAGCCCAGTTGCTCTCTGTCAGCTGTGCACTTGGGTGGCCACCCCGGAGAGAATCATGGGCTGCCCAGATGATGAGCCCCGCATTCCCACCCGGTACCATGTGTTGCTGCTGATGGTGCACATCCACGCGTGCCTCGGTGCACATAACAACATTGATTCCGCACATGGGTGGAAAAAATGAGAGGGGAGACTGTCAGAGCCCAAGTAGGAGATGCACTGTACACCTCCAATCTAACTGCAGGTGCTCAATGCTAAGCAAACCAGACCTTTCTGGGGGGCACCTAGAAAGTGGGATCCCCAGAATGAGGATGTTTTTGAAAATTCCAGCCACACCGCCTGGACGCCTCTGTTAACACTATTGAAAAATGGATATAATCCCTGCCTCCCCGCTCATCTTTGCATTTCTACTAACGTCTCTGGGGGTTTCCAAAGTATTCCAGCCATTAGAATGTCAAAGCACCTGTCAGTGCCTACAACTACCCCATGAGTGCTGGCTCTGTACAAGGTTGCTAATAACCATCATTTGAGCCAACACATGGTCCGTACTAATGTTTTCATTTTGGCTGGGACAGGTGCCTTTTGCTGCAAACCTGCCGAGAGAGCCACATGCACACGCCGAGTGTGCGTCCAGATGAATTTTTGCGACGAAGACATTTTACAGTTTTCTCGGAGCCGGCAGAAGCAGCAGCGTGAGGCAATTGAGCTCCACAGTCAATCTTCTACGATAACAGGTTATCTACATAGCAGCCGGCAGGTCGGGCCTCCCATAATGAGAGATGCCTGGCCGTTGACTGAAAGCTGATTCCTGTCAGAAGCTATTTTCTCTCTGAGACAGAGGAGACATTGTACCCCTTGGTGCTTGAGTGTGGCCTCGACTACTGGCAAAAGCCCACTTTTTTTTCCTCTTCCCTGAGACAAAACAGAATCCCCCTGCTGTCAGCTCTATCAGGGGCTGCTGAAAGGAGATGTATAAGCCTGGTAAAGCTGCTGAGGAGATAACTGTCAAACAGCCTGAAAAACGCTGCCTATCTCTCAAGCAGAGGAACCGAAGCACCGTCAAGACTACAACTCAATGCTCAACAGGTTTTGGCATCTGTGAGGTCCTTTTTTTTCAGTTCCTCATTAATACTCGGGTGAAAGAAAATACCAGGGACACCAGCAGAATTCAGAACCTGTTTTCTACTCATCACTGTATTTGGGGGCTTGTCAACTGATTTTTGATTGGGGAAGAGGGAAAAAAACCTAGGCATTATTGTGCCTGAAAAAGAACAAAAGTAAAAAAGAAGGATTCTCCAGCCTACAGGGTGAATGTGAACTAGATTTTCAACCTGGCTCTGCAGTGTTGTGCTAATCAGAAAGGAATAAAAAGGGCCTTCCAGAAACACTGAAATCACAAGGACGGCAGTATGGGCCTCTGAGAAGCTGCTGTTGTTACTGAATGCTCTTTCCAGGGTACACAGGCATGGGATTATAAACAAAAAAGTTTGGTGAAATTCAAGAGACTCTGCGAGCCAGGTTAAGCACAGGAATAAATTGTCTCAGGAGACTGTGGAATCTCCTTCACTGGAGATATTTAAGAGCAGGTTAGATAAACACCTATCAGGGATGATCTAGATGGTGCTTGGTGCTGCCCTGAGTGCAGGGGACTGGACAAGATGACTTCTCAAGGGCCCTTCTAGTTTTAAGATTCTATGATTCAGAAACGAAGAGATAAAACAGTCCTCCCTGTATTTAATCCAGCACGGAGCCAGGAGTTCAACCTTACACGAACACGTAGGCACAGTGTGCACAACAACCATGCTAGAAATGTGCAGTAATTGCTTGCAACGAATTCCCAACCTAAAGCATTTTCATTACAAAAAGGCGTTGCTATTCACCATCGGTCTGACATTCCCCCATGTATCTTTGGGACATATGTTAGCGCAGGTGTGCCTGTGTGCTTTGGAGAGCTGTTCCAAGTTCTAGACACAGAGGCCAAAGGCAGCCCTTGCAATGCAAAAATGAAACACGTTGTAACATTTCACGACAAGAGCCGGTGGCGCACTGGTAATCTATGAGCACCACGATGACTTAAACTGCATTCTGGGCGATCACGTTTCCCTCTTTCACTGACAATAACGAGCCTGATGGACAAACATGGAACAAGTCTGGGTGAGATGACTGGCACAGGGATTGTACATACAACCTGGAGCACTCCCTGGCTCACTGGCACGTTGGACTGGCCATAGTACAAAATGCTCCTCTTCTTCGCCCTGAAAAGCTGCAGCACATTTAGCTCCTGGTGCCGCGTTGGCAGTATAAGGTATTGCATCTGAATACACAATCCTGGACACATTTGGTTCACACTTGACTCCTAAATACAGTTGTAAATATGATCCTAGAAACATCCAGCTCAAAGTCAACAGATCATAATCCTGTCATAAGAATGAGGACTGCAGACACTTGCATGTCTGGTATTTGATGTACACACCCCAAACCAGTTTGCTTATGCAAAGAGAGTCAAATCTACTCGTGGTGTAAGTGGCACCTGCCTGCTCTCTGAACATGGATCTATCCTATTTGACAATAAAGCCTCTCATTATACTTAATACAGGTGGAACCTCTCTAGTCTGGCACCCTCGGGACCTGACCGATGCCAAACCAGAGAATTTGTTGGACCACAGGAAGTCAATGTTGTCTAGCAGCATCACCAACACTTCCACTGCTTACTGGGCAATTAGAAGACATTTAGGGGTAATTTAGAGCTAAATAACAGCACAGAACACTGATAGCCAGGACAGGTGGCTGTAAACTAACTTTATGGGATGGCGGGAAACTTGGCCACACCCATGCTAAGTGAACATGTGGCTAACTAAACTCATGCTGGACTACGGATGTTGCTGGACCAGAGAGTGCCAGACTAAAGAGGTGCAACCTTTTCTTTTCTTGGCCCTTGGTATATTTTAAATATTATCTACGAAGACAAGCATGGTGCCTTCACAGTGAGTTGCAAAAATAAAAGACAGAGGAGGCACACACTGCAGGAACTCACAACTGTGAATCTCGGATGCCCCATCTTCAGCACTTTGAATTCATGCATCATTTTTATGCCCTTGTTGTGGAGTGACTCATCGCGTATTTTTTTTTTAACATAAAAGGACAAGTAGCCATTGAGCTTTCAAAGTTTTCCACGTATGGAAACCATGGGACACCCACATCTTGAATACTGTGTACAGATGTGGTCGTCTCATTTCAAAAAAGATCTATTGGCATTGGAAAAGGTGCAGAAAAAGGGCAACACAATGATTAGGGGTTTGGAACGGCTCGCATATGAAGAGAGATTAAAAAGACGAGGACTTTTCAGCTTAGAAAAGAGGAGACTAAGGGGGTGTTGGTGATGGAGGTCTATAAAATCATGACAAGTGTGGAGAAAGTGAATAAGGAAAAGTTATTTACTCATTCCAATAACATAAGAACTAGAGGTCACCAAATGAAATTAATAGGTAGCAGGTTTAAAACAAACAAAAGGAAGTTTTCCTTCATGCAGCACACAGTCAACTTATGGAACTCCTTGCCAGAGGATGTTGTGAAGGCCAGGATTTTAAGAAGCTTCAAAAAAGAACTAGATAAATTAACAAAGGTTGGGTCCATCAATGGCTATTACCAAGTCCCTCCTAATAGATTGGCCATAATACTCACCCCATATCTCAAGCTCCATTTACAGATTCTCCATCACTAGGGGACTTGTGCCCTGTGTTGTGCCTCCAGTAGCCTGCATAAACCAGGAGTGGATTTAGCTCCATGTGTATATTTTATGCTGAAAAATGTCTTACTCAGGTTCATTAGTAATTAAAATCTACAGGCATTCGCCTTCTATGTATAGATTTCCATCCAGTCCAAGAGGCCTTGGGAGGAAAAGAATCCACCAGATGTTTTAATCTCCCCATCAATTCACATGGAAAGTTCCAAACAAAAGGTGTAAATTGAAAACATAACATAGCTGGGACGCAGCCCGCAATAAATGGCCGCCTAAGCCATCGTGATTGAGACCTCAGCTTAGAAAGTGATTAATCAGATACTTCCTTTTTGTTTTGATAAATGATAAGCAAATCTACTTAGTTTGTGTGGATTGTGCCTGCAGGGACTCCTCCTTCCTCCTCCCTGCACTAGGACGGCAGCAAGCCAGAATCTGGTAAATACTCACATTTTTGAATTATGTCAACCTATGTGTTTATTTCTGTTCTCTGGGAAAAAAAAAAGAGAGGTCTATGAGGAATTTCTGGTTTCATTCTTTCGTTCTGCTTTTCCTACATTTAACCACAATATCATTCCCGAATTTTTAAAACACTGATAAATAAACTCCCTAGCCTTCTGTTTATACGTTTAGCAGGTGACAGCAGGCTAATGTGCAGTAACCATTACTTTTCCCTTTACTGAACAAAAAAATAATCCTTGTTCATGGACCATGTCAAGTGGAATATTTTCAAGTCACAGATTTTTATAAATTTATATAACCAAGGCAGCCCATTCCCAACAAACCTACTTTTCAGCTTATCAGCTGCAGAAAACGAGGCTAGAACTCGAGGGCTTTGCCGTTAGGACTTGGCTATTAACTATTAGAAAGTGTGGTTTAGGTTAAGAAATGCCTCTTTGACATCATTACAGATGTGATCACATTGTTGCAGGCAGTGGCTAGAAGTTGTAAATAGCCTGAGAAAAGCTCCTTATGTTGTTTCAATGCTCCTATAGGCTTTTGAATTGGGGCTTTCACTTCTTTGGATTAAGGAACGAGGCCCAATTCAGTGTTAGTAATGGCACCCATTCTCCAAACGCTCCATTCTGCCCTGTGGCTGTTTTTATGGGATCGTTCTAGGTCCGATCAGAGCTGGCCCAAGCTTTGGGCTGACTAGGCTACCACCCAGGGCGCCCCATTGTAGGAGGCGCAGTGCGGGGCTGCTGGGCTGGATGGGGGTGGGACCGCGCATGAGCCTGGGGGTGGAGCCACACATGCGCCGGGTGCCTGGGATGGGGCTGCACATGTGCCACACTGCCAGAGCCCAGGGCGTACGAATGGCTCGGGCTGCCCTGGGTCCAGTATCTAACATAAGGCATGACGAATGCTACCTTCTCTTATGCTGGTACAGTATTTGGTTCACGGGTGGGAAGGGACTCACTACGAACAAATCTGGAGCACAGAAATATTTATAAAGTGCATCTGTTCGTCCACCTACAGGCAGAGGTGAAAGTAAATGGGTGCGCCCTGGTGCGCAGCTCAGGCAAGCGCTGGCTGAGCTATGGCAAAAGCCAGCAGGGAGCTGTTTAAAGAGCTGGCAGGATCCCACGTTGCAATAGGACAGAGCCCCTGAGAAATGTTAAGTTACTTTCACCCCTGCCTACAGGTGCCAGCAGAATTCCACTGAAACCAACAGCATCCAAACCCACCTCGGGAAAGCGCTGAAGCCGATTCTATCCCATTAGCGTAGAAAGAATAATACCCTCCAAAAAAAAATCCCTGGGGAACTGAGAATTCGCCTCAGAGGAGAGACTTAAAAACCAAAATTAACGAAAGTCGTAGCAAGCTGAACAACTGAGCATTTCGCCTTGCATTGAACCAGAAAGGCCACACATTTTACAATAATCAGAAGAATCCGCTTTTTAACCACGGCACCTCTGCCCGTCGGGGCATCTTTGATCAAAAATATTATCGAAGAGAGTGGAAACTTGAATGTGTGAATTAATGACTCTTGGAGTTTGATTGCCAACTCAGGAAGCCTGGTATTTAGCTAACGCTCGGTGATCTGTATGAGGAGAGTGTTATCTAAACCACTCGGAAGACTATAAAATATCTTAACAGCTTCTGCTGCTTGGCTGGAAGTGGGGCTCCCCTAGTATCTAATATGAAACAAGTGGCCCAGCCTGTGAAAGGCAGCTCTATATTCAGAGGCCTCAGCGGCTGGAAGCTAAGGGGTCGTCTCAGAAGCTCTCAATTGTTTTTAAATTCTGTTTTTACAAGGAGCGTGAGATTTATAGGCTCTTGAGGGGAAGAAAATGATGTAACTTGAGTAAATCAACAGGCCATTTATTCCTGGCCCTGTTTCCTCTCTGTCACTGAGCTCTGGAACTAGCCCCCAAGCACTCTGACTTTATAAAAAAAAAGAAAAAAAAAAAAAGAAGCCAACCCAAACTGCAGACATCTTGCAGTGATCATTAAAGGCACAGTTCCTTTTTTGTGGTGGTGGCTTGTTTCACATGGGGATGCTTGAGCTGATCCCACAAAGATCGACCCATACAGCCCGTGGACATGCAGAACAAAACTGGTGAGGCCAGGGCTGGCCCACAACATTTTGGCACCTGAGGCGGGGAGCTCAAATGACGCCCCCATGCCACCTTTTCTCCTGCCTGCCTGTTATGTCTCTTGTGCCCTCCTTCCTCCAGCACAGCACTCCCCCATCCCTGTGCATCTAGAGCACAGAGAATACGTATGCACCAGCAACAAACACAATTTCCTACAATCTGGATCCTAGTGGCATCCCCCCACAGTCCAGCACCTGAGGAGGCTGCCTCAGTTTGCCTTGTGGGAAGGCCAGCCCTGGGCGAGGCACTGGTACTTGTGCTCATGCGAAGTGGGTAACTATGTCTAAGTATCTGTGGAACGTGCAAAGCCTGCATAGTGCGAGCCCACGAAGATCTGCCACGGGCTTACCATCATGTCAGTTTTAATGTTATTAAAAGACCAGGTCATAGCTTGAGTTGTCTGAGGAAAAAGCTTTCTGAAAGCAACATGCTGCCAAGTGGAATGAGCGTTAGAAACCGCCCTTCCCAAGCTAGTCTAACGCCTACAGGCAGAACCAAACCTGGGACCTCTGGAACTTCATCCATGAGCCTCTCTCTACTGCTTGAGGTACAAGCCAGCCAGCTCTCAGCTAAGGCTGGACAGCAAACTCGTTCTCCCTCTGTAAGTGGTCTAGGTGGGACCACTAGGGGGGACCGTGAACCATAGCCAGAAGGCATGTGGGTTACACTAACACTGTACCTCTGTTCTTCTGCTGTTGCTATTATTTGATTGTTCTCATATTCGGATTCTTCCAACGATCAATCATCGTTAACGGAGATATTCTTTCCCAAATTGCCCTTAATACCACAGCTTAACTTCCAACCTGCTTGTTAACACCTCACGGCGGGCAGCACCCTCTGTCTAAGTGTCAACATACTGTACAACGTTTCAACTGCTGTCTCGTAACTAGTGTGCTGTTCTGGGGAGAAGAGAATTCCCGTCCAAGGAGCCCCCTAGAGAATCTAGGTGGAGCTCACTTTAGTGCACAGGATCCATGACAAGAGTGGAGTCCCCGTCTGGATTGGAACTTGTATATGTAAGAAAAGGAGCCAAAGGCCAGCACAGAGGGTGTTTTCTAGGTACTTATAAGGTGTGCATCACTTGTAAGTACCAATGAGCGCGCCTTCCTTCCAAAACAAAGGGAGATAATGAAAAGGGGCGACTCAACTCCAGGAACTTGCTGCAGTGGAAACAGGAAACTCTTCTGATTCAGAATGGACTTTGAGAGTCTTGAACGTGTGATTTCGAGGCAGATACCCAGACCGAACAAGTAGATGGCAGGAGTTGCTGCAGCAAAACCTCCATCCCCAGCTGAGCTAAAGCATGAGTGATCCAAGGTGCAACAGGCAGGGGGCATTGGGGTGTACAGCCTAGAAAGGAGCCCCGGGGTAAGGTTTCTAATGCCTCAGCACACATGTAATAATCACTTTTATTTCATACCCCCACTCTGAACAGCTGAAAAGCCTGCTCTAAAGCCAGCAATGCCTAAGGGCTCCAAAGAAGAGAACATTTTAACCTTTGCACTCTCCAAATTTCAAGCCTTATTAGCATCTCCTAATTTGCCCCCTGAACCTTGGCTAGGAGGAGGAGTTTTTTATAAACACCATTTAATTGATATACACTATAATACTTGGCTGCCTCTCCTTTCTCAACGCCACCCCCTACCCACCGAGCAAAACCCTTTTCCTGTTTCCTGCTGACACACATGCAGCTGCCGCCGCCAAGTGACTGCTGGAGTGAGCAGGCCAGCTAGGCAAGTTGACCTCTGACCTTTGACAGTGATCTTTATCTAGACTCCATCTTAATTATTTATCTCAGGAAGGTCAGAAAGAAAATGCTTCTCTCCAGGCTCCTCCTGTTTCATTCTGTGGAGCTTTGAAAATTCAAGTTTCTTGCACAAGGAATCCTTGCAGGCCATCTCAGAAATTTCTGTCTCACGTCTATAACAGTATCTGTTACATTTCCAAAACAGATTAACTGCTGATATTTGCATTTGTATTACAAAGCCATAAATACTCTAGGTCCCAAATTCAACTCTTTAGTTTTCTTTTTACCTATTCTTGCGACAAACTTGCTGGGAAAGAGGAATTCTGTTAGTACTTTCTTGGCAAGAATGAAATTTTTTTGGAAGACGTTCAGAAAATTGCCTGTGTTACATGTGTTACATTCAGACTTAGTCAATGGGAAACTTTTCTCTTTAAAGTCAAAAATCACTTTGGATGGTAAAAATTTCGCATTAATAAGAATGTAAAAGATTTTCCATCATTTTGGGTTAAACTATATCATTAAGATTTTTGCGGTTAAAAGTTGAAAAGTCTAACAAGACAAAACACACACACAAAAGCCAGCCAACCAACCAAAACAAAACCTCAGACACACTAACACTTTTAAAAACTAAAAAAATAGCAATCACATTTAAATGAGAATTCTTCAGCAACTTCAATAAGATTTAAGAAGAAAGGAGTTGTAACTGCAGTCTTCATAAAATTATTATAAATGCAATACTTTGTCTTCCTTGTAATTGTATTTAACCACATAATTTAGGAAAAGCTTCCCCCGTCACCCCACACACATACACAAAAAGGAAAAAAAAGGGAAAAAAAACTTGTTAAAAAAACCAGGGTATAATTTTCTTCAATCAACTCCAGCTCATGACTGCAATTACCCAAAATCTTTCCGAACCTTGCTGTGATACACCAGGGACAGGTCTTGGAGCCTCTGTGGGTGGCAACCTTTCATCTGCCTCTCAAACTGTTCTTTATTGTACGGTTTCAAATTAGTGCTAGCAGCAATGAGCAAATTTGATAATTCGATCTCAAATTAGTTAATGTGACGTGCCAGGAACCACTAACGAGGGCATAACAAAGGTGAAAATGTATCTTTCCATGTTAGGATGCAAAGTTAACCAGTCTAATATTTTATAATAGAAAAGCTGATTTTTGTTTTAATGTAAGTGACATACTCCTTTGCTCTCTATGTGGTTTTGCTCATTTGGCGTAGTAGAACTGTCCATAAATATGACACACACAGCTTTTGTCATGCAGTATGAATTTTGTCTGGTTAATGATGACCCAGATAGGATGTGAATACAGTAGGTCATCATTTGAATCACATGTACTGACTGAGTCTTGCTAGATAGTTAGCTGGGGATATATTTCAATGGCAGCTTCCAGTAAAATGAGTCAGGATAATGAGCTGTGTTCCAGAGCCTTATCTAAAGTTTCCCAAACTCATGTGTACTAGAAATCAGGCTGAAATATCTAGAAAAAAATAGTCCACATCTTTAGTTTTTCAACAATCCTTGATTTTGACTGGAGATTCTGAAGCCAATTCTCCCTTGCTGTAACTCGATTGTTTCCTGTAATTTAAGCAAAACAGGAAGTTCAAGGGACAGATTTTTCTTAAACACATTTATTTTTAAGAACTCTTTTCTTTTCTTTTTTTAACTTTTAAAGAGTGCTCTGGGTCTGAATTCAAGGTTTGGCCAAAGTTTTCAATTCGTTCTTATTCCAATCTGGCTCTTTGCTTTCCAAAGGCTCTCTCATCACCTCTCCTGTCCAGTGTCAATGCAGAACCATCAACAGGGCCAAGGATGAATTGCCCTAATATCTTCAGTATGCAGAAGACACGCTGCTCCCTCTTTGCCCTCATCCAACACACACACAACCTGTGGAACTCCTTGCCAAAGGATGTTGTGAAAGCCAGGACTTTAATAGGGTTAAAAAATAGCTAGATAAATTCATGGACAATGGCTCCATCAATGGCTCTTAGCCAGGATGGATAGGAATGGCATCCCTAGCCTCTGCTTGTCAGAAGCTGGGAGTGGGTGACAGGAGAGGGATCACTTGATGACTCCCTGCTCTGTTTATCCCCCCAGGGCACCTGGCATTGGACAGTGTTGGAAGCCAGGATACAGGGCTAGATGGACCTTACATCTGACCCAATATGGCCGTTCTTACATTCTTATGTTTGGCTGAGGCAGTTTAGTGACTTAGCCAATGGCTAGATGAGACTAATAGTTACCGTTATCCTATCTGAGGCCCAATACAGACAAGACCACAATAGTGTTATTCCACTAGGGCAAGTATCTGGAAGAAATGATGAAGACTACATCAGCTACCTTGACTGGGGGAGTGTGCCAGACACTCATTACATAATTCTGCAGTTTGGCTGCCTTGCTAGGGCCAGGAGGTCCTGCCCTGGATCAATAGGGAGCAGTCGGGTTTGTGCCTTTGTCTCTGTGCTTAGTCATTTCAAAACTAGCCTGCTATAGTCTCCTGGTTCTCTAGACTTCAGTTTGGGACTATTCTGAAACATAAAGAACTACAATACCCTCTGATCGGGCAATGTTTTACACTTAGAGCAGGTTAGACCACCTTACAGTCAATGCCACACTTATTTCCAGGCAGTGTTTAAGGTCCTGGTTTTGATTTATAAATGTGTACTAGGCTTGGGCTCTGGGTGGCCCAGAAATCTGCTCTCTTTATGCAATGGCTGCCATTTGCAGTCAATGGAACTAGTTGAACTAAGATTTTCCTAGCTTAGAAGCGAGGCAGTTGGCAGAAGGCATTTTCTTTTGGGCGTTCTTGTGCGGGCAACTCACATCCTTCTTTTGCCCAACAGAGACTGAATGAGTTGACCTGGGCCTGCTGTAATGCTCTTCTGTTTCCATGGTTACTTGGTAAGGCGGGAAAGGATAGTGGGAAGAGGTGAGTGATTGTTAGTCTTTCCCATCAAATCCTTGTACATATTGATATAAGAAGGCCTGTGTTTATAGTCAGGAGCTTTGTAAGGCCTTGTTTCTACTTACCGGGAAATCAACACTGTGGAGATTGATCTCCTGGGGTTCAATTTAGAAGGTCTAGTAAAGACCCACTAAATCGACCACTGATGGTGCCCTCATAGAGGAGAGTACTCCACGGAGTCACAAGGAGTAAGGGAGCTCAACAGGAGAGTTTCTCCCATTGAATTTCCATGGCATCACCACTGTGAGAGGTCAAACTAAGATATGTTGACTCCAGCTAGCTAGTCATGTAGCTGGCTTTGTGTTTCGTAGTTCGACTTTGTCCCCTAGTGTAGACCTGGTCTAAGTCCTGTGTTTTACATATTGCTTGCAGAGAGTGTCTAAAGGTAAGGAGAAGCTCCTCTCACTCTCCTTATGAAGAGACCAAGTCAAATTCACCTGATCAGATTTGCCAATTTCCACCTAATCAAACCAATCTGAAAGGGATGGACTCCCACATGAAGCACAGATGCACATCACCGTGAGGCGGTGTCACTGGGCAGAATCCCAACCTAACGACCGCTCGTATTTAGCAGCATGGAGATGTATGTTAGCAGCAAGTCTAAACCTCTCACCAGAATGTCTTTACCCACCAATGAGACCTCATTGGAGGTGACATTTGGCTGGTGGGCCCCGGCATGGCCCAGCGAGTTGAAGAAGGCACATAAGGCAGAAAAGGGTGGAGACAAGGCCACCACACAAGGAAGGGGTCTACAGCTCTCTGCAAGCATAGGACATGGAGGGAGGGAAGCTCTAGAGCAGGGCTACTCAACACGTGGACCGCAGACCATTTGTTTGTGGCCCGCAATGCGGTTTGGGTTTACACAGAGCTCAACACACGGCCCACGGGTGGGATCCTTTGAACATGGCCTCCACTGGGAACACGGTCCACAATATATGGTCTTCTGCTGATACGTGTTTTAGTAGTTCAATTCCTGGACTGTCACTAAGCATTAAAAGGGATGTCATATCGATGGAAATCGGGTAAATTTTGCATTTTATTAATATCAGCAGATGGGGCCTGACTGTTGTGTAGTCTTGCCTTAATCTTTGTATTCATGCCCCTCAGTGTGAGTGAAGCTATTTGCATATATTTGCTTATATATTTGCATGTCTATGCAGCCACACTTAAGTTGCGGCCTGCGGCGAGTATCACTGTGACCCCTGGGGCTTCCAAAGTTGAGTAGCCCTGCTCTAGACAGTGTATAAATAAGCCACTACTAATGAGCCAGTTGGCAGAGAGCATGGGGGACCTGCAAGGACAAGAGGCACTGTCTCTGTATTTACATCAGGGTGCACGAAAACTGCAGATGGTTCATCTCTAAGGTTGGATTAGGAGACGGGTTTTGTCTAGGTGGGGTTAGAATCCCTGGGCTAGGCCAAGGAAAAATTGTGTTGTTAGCCCATTAGCTAACCCGAAATAACTATAGTCGAGCGGTCATAAATCGAACCCTTTTTTCCCATAGGTCCAATGATAAACATGGGGGGTTCCGTTTCTGGCCCGCTTTGCCTCCTGGGAGTTGTAGTTCACGGTGTGAGCTGCTCCCAGGACTGGGTGGGGGCTGTGCCGGGGGAAAGCAGTGAGGCGCGAGTGCTCTCTGGGCCGGATGTACCGGGGGCAGGTGGTTGTAAGTGCAGGGGGTTGTAGATTGAGCGGTTGTAAGTCGGGGGTCACCTGTAGCACTTTTTAACCATCTATCATACTAAAGACAGTGCATCACTTTACCCACGCTGAACGGGTGGGCGAAAGCTGACATTTCCTATAGACTTTCACTCCATCAGTTTCGCACATATGAAGGACAGTGACCCTTGTCTACGTGCGACGTTACAAGCTTGTCAGTTACTCCCAGGCATGTTGTCAGGACACCTCTTTAAATCCTAGTCTGTACAAGACCTGAGAGGGAGGGAGGGTATAGATAGGCTGGAGTCTAGCCTGAGTTAGGGTATGGATTTGGTCACTAAAATCTCCTCTAACTCACCACCCCACAGAAAGCTCATTTAACTTGGGCTGTGGGCTTCAGGAAGGAAGATACTTGATGGGAGGAAGTGAACGAATTTCACACGTAAAGCAGGGAGCTTTCAGGGCATTTTTTTTTCAAGCACAAACAGCAAAATGTTTGCTAGGCACAGCCCATCCTTTCCAGGAGGAATGTTCGCCTGGAATGAAAACAGGATCGGTAATAGCTGCATGCCAGGCAGCTTGCTTCAAACCCTGGGAAGCTTTCAAGCAAACGCTGGAAGTTAAGATGGAGGGCAGGACTGGAGAGAGTTTCAAAAGCTCCAGTGTTATGCTGAACTCCCTATTTTAATCAGAGCTGAAAAGCCTCCGGCCCAGCGCCCAGCGACAGATGATTCTACCCTGAAACGTTTTCAAATGGAACAGAAGAAGTTCTTTATCTGTGTGGTCTGAGCTCAATGACTCCAGGAGAAAACTCCAGCTCCCGGCTGACTGAAAGCCGGGTCTTGTTCTCCCATCTGATGGATGAATGAAATTTAGAAGTTTGATACTGTCCCCCGAGATGTCATTTAAATCCACAGATACATTTCCAAGCAGGCTGACATCACTGCTTAGACTCATCTCTCCAGCTCCTAGCTCCTTCCCCCATTCACTGCAAGATGCCATCTTCACTTTGGATTATTACTATACACTGAAGATAGGATTCCAATCAATCTGAAACACAGTTACCTGTGCGGGGCGGGGGGGGGATGGGGAGGGGAGGAGATGTCTCATTGGTGGTTCATTGAAATTATACACACAGCCCTCCCTGTCCTCTGCAGATTAAGATACTTACTGAGCATGGTAAAAACTGTACATCTTCAAAGGGAAGTGCTGCATTTTCTTTCATAGGGGAGTTCCCCCATGTTTTGTATTGATTTGATGAACGTGACAAAGTAGTAGAACAAAGCACACAAAAACAAACAAAATTGTTCCACCTCTAGTCACCAGTCTCCTGAAAAACTAGCTGGGAAGTGACCATTTTGTCATGTTTTAAGACTGGGTAAATAAAGTCAAGAGGCGGGGGAAGTACTGATTGGTGCCATGTCGGAGGCGTGAGACGACAGATTGCAGCATGTCAGATCTTTCTCGGGTTATATTTTTTCTCCTAGGATACTCCTTAGGCCAGGGCTATTCAACTTTGGAAGCCCCGGGGGCCACAATGATACTCACAGCACATGCCGAGGGCAGCAACTTAAGTGTGGTTGCACATACATGCAGATATATGCAAATAGCTTATTTCACAATGACGGGGGGCATACATACAAAGCATTTCCCACAATGTCCCAGCGCTCCCAGCGCCTGCTCCTGGGGGGCTAGAAATACCGACACCCTGTACTCGTCTGTTCTAGCCAACCGACCCTCTTGCGTCTTTCAATGCTCACCTCGACTGGGCGACGCCTCGCCATTGTGGAGCGTGTTCCCAGTGGAGGCTACGTTCAAAGGATCCCACCTGTGGGCCGCATGTTGAGCCATGTGTAAACCCAAACTGCCCGCGGGACACAAGCAAACGAGCCACAGGCTGCATGAGGCCCATGGGCTGCATGTTAAGTAGCTCTGCCTTAGGGTGTGTCTGCACTTCAGCGCTTAACTTGAAATAAGTGATGCAATTTGAGCTACGTCAACTGCGTTTCTTATTTCGAAATAGGGAGCGTCTACACAGCACTTATTTTGAAACAGAGCCCTCTTCCTCTGACTTCCTTTACTCCTCGTACGAGGCTGACAGGAATCGGAGCAAGAAGTCCTCCAGCTTGACAGTATTTTGACACTGTTTTGAAATAACTGCCTGCTGTTTAGACGCGAACTAAGTTATTTCGGAATAGCGCTAGTGATTTCGAAATAGTGTTTCAGTGTAGTCGTACCGTTAGTGTCAATAGATGTGGCCTTTCAGTATAATGGCTCTACCCCTCTGCCTGAGATGCAAACAGAAATCTACCTCCTGCCTTAAGCATTTGCAAAGCAGCCATGGCAGTTTGATTTATTTGGGCTGCCCTGTGCTGCCTTGTCGACTCTCAGAACTTGGAAAGCACTAAGGATTCCTTGACGAATTGAGAGCCACACAGAGCCTGCTCCTGTCTGGACTGTGCTATGGGGCAAGTGAGGTAGAACCTGACATAAGATTCCTCCTACCAGAGCGATGAATGGAATACGTTTTTTGCACCAGTGGCTGGGTCTCAAGGGCAGCAGGGTGGCCTAGTGGTTAGGGTCCCAGAGTTAGCCAGCAGGAAAGGGGTGCAGAACCCTGCCACTGGTGCCCCGACTAGAAACCCCAGCCCACTATATGAGTATAGTCCTTGAGTTTGGGGCATGATCCCAAGAGTCCATTTTCCCATTAGCTAGGGTTCTAGCTGGTTTCCCCCTTTGTCCCAGGGGAAGTGGGGTTACTTGCTCCTGTGGCTGGCCAAGTGGACAGGCTTTGGTTTCTGTCCTGTAGACAGCAAAACCATGCTCCAGTCTCCTTGCTGGTCAGCAGCTAACTGAGCCAGGCTCCTTCCTTTTATCCTTCCTGCAGGCCTGGCATTGGCTACAGGTAAAGTGGGGCGGGGCTAGCTGGGCCATAAGGCTTTGTTTAACTCTCGAAATGCCAGGCCCCCCTCTCTTCACTCCCTCACCGCATCTGATCCTCTATCAGTGAGCTATGCTCATTAAATCCAGCTCCAGCCAGAGAGTGCTTCTCTGCGCGTCGCTCTCTATGCAACGTGCCTATCATTTTATCATCAACAGGGCACCAAGCCCAGCAGAGCTGCTACCGGTGTAATCCATCCAAAAAGCCTGAAATAAAAGCCAGTTTTTCTGTCCCATATGTTGGCCAGACTGCTGGGAAGAGGTCAAGGGTATCCTTACTCCAGACTGGTAATTGCAAAAAATGAAGGCGCTGAATCCTAACCAGTAGATCAAAGGATGAAGGAGAGGACAGAGGAAGAGATTTAACAGGGAACAGACTGACTAGGGGGGCAAAAGAACTGGCAGCAGAAGAGAGTTAGTGGAAGTAAGAGTGGCTCAAGAGGGAAGAATTAGATAAGTAGGCAAAACCAGGGGCACTGTATTACTTTTTCTGAAGCAGAAGTTGTTTGATACTTCACTCAGTAGAGCTGGATAGATTTATAATCAAGGCAGCCAAGACTGTAAAGTACAGCAAAGATTTCCCTTCATCTCACTGACGCGCTGGAACTGCAGCAGGCATCAAACAGGATGTGCCTCAAAGTTCAGAGCGGATTTCGTGCTCACGGAATGGCTGGAGGAACGGTGCTTTAGCAAAACCTAGGCAGGTTGTGCACAGTTAGTCCCAAGCTATCGAGGCTGCGTGACAAGCAAAAATCAGAATGAGAAGCGAATAGACTCATTTGGAATCAGAATGTGTCTATTTAACTGCCACCAAGTGGATTTGAACCTGCGACGACTTCTTCTGATCTCACTTTCGAAAGCCATTCTTCCTCAAAAAATGAGGTTTACGCGGCTTTTTGAAAAAGGGAGGTGTTTGCCGAAAAAGCTGCGTCCCGACTACTTTCACTTTTGAAAGCAGAGCTTTTGAATTTGTGGATTTTGCATATGCTTTTTTGAATCTTCCGCATAGTGTAGACAAGCCGTAAGGGTGTGGGTTACACCTGCACCAGGCTTCAGATTGAAAGCAAGCTCATGTGTAGAAGTGGGCTTTGCCCATGAAATCTCGTGACACAATATATATTTTTTTTAGTCGCTAAGGCCTGGTCTACACTAGACCCAGCAGGTCGGCTTAAGGTATGCCATCTAGCTATGCAAAATGCATAGCTGGATTTGGCTTACCTTAATCCGAGCCGCCACCGTGTCTACACTGCGGCATGCCGATGGGCGCACATGGTCCCATCGGCCTCCCTTACTCCTCAGAGAACGGGGAGTACACAAAGCCTGCAGGGTCTGCCCTCAGTATTCAATTTGTGAGTCTATACTAGACCCATTAAATGGAATGCTAGATCGACCTTCCGAGGTCGATCTTCTCCGTAGTGTAGACGTGTCATCAGAAGGATAGTCGTGTTAGCCTGTAACTTTAAAACCAATACGTAGTCCTGCGCCATAGGGCTTAGTTATGTGTAAACACAGCACAGATCCTTTCTTCCTAATAGTCACTGGTTAGCCCTGCAATTCCTACTTAGCTTGTCATTTTTACCTAGTTCCTGCAGATACTCACCCCATGCCTCTACCCACTGATTTGAAGAGACCCTTAATACTATCTGGTTCCCACTCATGTGCCCCACATCCAACCATACAGATCTCCCTTACACTCTGCCAGCTTTCTTCCCACCGCATTGGACCATCTTCCCCTCTTTCTCACTGTTGTGAACTTATGAAAGAGCAAATGTAAACGTGTTCTATCTCAAAGCTATCGCTGCAAACTAGGAACCTGCTGGTATCGAGAAGAAAGTGCTAAGGGCTTGTCTATCTACACTACGTTGAAAGAGGAATCTCTCAATTTTGAATCTTTCTGCACTGAAGGTACCAATCCATCAATTACATTTTATATTGAACTAGATAACCTTATGCAACCAAACAATCGTTCCCATGAAGAACGGATAATAAATCATAGTTTTGCAAGTGCTAATAGCCTTCACATTTATTCCTATTAATACTTCCTGGTTTTGAAAGCTGGGCCAATTCCAGAGATAATGCAGTACAAGTGTTCCCGCAGAAGGATATGGGTTCCTCTAGGCTCAATTCCAGTTACAACCGGCAGCTAATGCTTTCACACATTCACAAATCCCTTACTCCTCCCAGAGGGCACAGGACGATGGAGAGGTTTTGGCTTGGGTCAGCAGATTGCAGAGTGTTGCAGAAATGAATGGGAAATGATGCAGTCTTCTGAAAACATCAGGCTACAAAGAGTGAGAATGTACGTGCTTGTGTGTACTAGATAAATGATTGAATGTCTGTGCTTACATGGATCTCCGCATAACTCTGCACCAAAATCTAAGATCAAGTGTTTCAAACACAGCAAAATGAGCAATACACATATACTTTCAGCCCTACAATACCACTACCGACTGTAGAATCTTGGACAGCCCTACAAGTACTACAAGTGGCATAGAAGCTCCCAAAA
This sequence comes from Pelodiscus sinensis, assembly GCF_049634645.1. Lineage (NCBI taxonomy): Eukaryota > Metazoa > Chordata > Testudines > Trionychidae > Pelodiscus > Pelodiscus sinensis. Next base: position 21,203,315 of record NC_134733.1, on the reverse strand, counting down.
GCAGCCCTACAAAAACACATTATGGAGGAAACATTTCTTAAGAAAGCAGGCTTGAGTTTGAAATGTTTAAGAACATAAGAATGGCCACACGGGGTTAGACCAATGACCCATCTAGCCCAAGTAGCCTGTTTTTTTGACAGTGACCAGAGCCAGATGCTTCCAAACTAACCAAACAGGGCAATTATCAACTGATCCATCCTGTTACAAACCACAGGACAAGATGTGGAAATTTATTTATTTTCCTGACGCCAAGGTGTTGGGTTCCAGGCTGGACACAATGTGGAAATACTGAAATACTGGGTGGTAGGCTAAGGAGGACCACGCAGGGGAATTCTCTTTTGATCTAGAAGCAAAACAGGCTGCACACCCAATCTTAGAATCATAGAACATGAGAACTGGAAGGGACCTTGAGACATCATCAAGTCCAGTCCCCTGCACTCAGGGCAGGACCAAGCGCCATCCTGATCATGCCTGATAAGTATTTATCTAACCTGCTCTTAAATATCTCCAATGATGGAGATTCCGCAACCTCCCCAGGCAATTTATTCCAGTGTTTAACCACCCTGACAGGTAGAAAGTTTTCCTAATCCAACCTAAACCTCTCTTGCTGCAGTTTAAGCCCATTGCTTCTTGTCTTGTGAGATACCTTCTCCTAGTTGCAGAAAGCAGGGTACAATCCTACTGCAGCTGGAGTCAATGGAAGTGTTACTGCCCACTGGCCAAGTCCAGGGTGAATTCAGACACCGTGGAGAAGCAGCTGAATTTTTTAATGGTTTTGATTGGTCAAACCTCCCACTTGTGGAAGCGTACCCTTCACGAATATTTACACACAAATGTCATTTAGTAAATTACGGAAGCAGCATGGCCTGGCAGACCATCTATAAATGTCTCAGGGGGATCACCGTGTTAGCCTGTGTCTAAAACCAACAAGGAGTACTGTGGCACTTTAGGGATTGTCAACACTACGAGAAATCGACGCTGCTGCAGTCGATCTTCCGGGGTTCAAATTAGTGGGTCTGGTGAAGACTTGCTAATTTGAACTGAAAGGGCACTCCCGTAGATACTCCTTGCTCCTCACGAGGCGTAGGGGAAGTCGATGAGAATGAGTGCTCCCGTTGGCCTCCTGCTGGGTGGACAGGGCCAAAAAGCGATTTACGATACTCTGACTTCAGTTACATAATTAACGTAACTGGACTTGCGTCTCTTAAGTCGACTTTCCCCTTTAATGTAGACCAGGCCTTAGAGACTAACGATATACATCTCGTGTTTTGCTCATCTGAGGAAGTGGGTTTTGCCCACGAACGCTCATGATATGATATATCTATTTCTGTTAGTCTCTAAGGTGCCACAGGACTATTCGTTGTTTTTATACTTACCCATGATTGAACTTGGTCCTCTCCACTGACTTCCTAACGCGGCTTTTAGCCAGGCACTTACCCTCACATAGGACATCGGCATGGCAGCTGGGAATGTGCCTTCCACTCCAGACATGAGATCGCCCTGCCCAAGGTAGCACGCTAAAAATAGCAGCATGGATATTTTGGCATGGGTGATGGGGTGGGCTAGTTGCCCAAATACAAGCCCCCTGGGTCTAGCCCATATCACTGCCCATGCTGTAACATCCACACTGCTATTTTTAGCACGCTTGCTGAAGCAGTGCGAGACACCTGAGCTTATGTTCTGAGCTGCAGTGGAGACGTGCATTCCGTGTTTCAGTTTCTCCACCCACAAGAGGGGATAACAATATTTGCCTGCCTTCCTGATGGGTTGCTGTAGAACTTCGCTATTGACAGTAAAGTACTTTTAATGTGAAAAAACCCCAACCCCGTATCATAAGCTATGTCATTAGGGAGCTGCTAGAACAGAAGTGAGCAATTGTTTCCTACACAGCTTACCGTTTAAATCAGATTTAAACCATTGCACATTGATTTAAACCTGCCCCCAAAGACAGCTCCCAGACCACAATAAAGAAAATTGAGAATGAACCTAAATTGTTGGGTTTCTGCTAGTATTCATTATACACACTAAGTAAATCATAAGTGTATGTATTTAGGGATGTCATTACTTGTGTGTCAAGGGATACATATTGTTTTTTAATGAATAAATAGGAATACCTTCCAAATCACGTGAGCTTCATAAAAATACCCATCACTTTCTCGAAAACATATCGGTTAGTGTACATTATACATTTTAAAATACTGCTTCGCTGTATGTGAAGATCGCACATGCTCACGACCCACGTGTACCTTTCAGAAGTTATTTCTGGAAATATTGAATCTCATAACAGCAATAAAAGGAAAATATCGTTGTAGCCAAAATAAATGTCTATCTGGAACATGTTTAAAAAGCACTGGAATATTTATGTAAGATCAAAATTCCAGCTTTCATAGAAGCACAACTTGCCAGTTCAGAGATATCAAGGAGGAGGATACATTCATAAAGACCTTCTTACTTGATTTGACTAGTTAATAAAACTGCTCAGTGCTGTCAAAAGTTTGAAATCAGATTTATTTTTCTTCAGTAAGATCAAAATCCTTTTGTTACCTCTTCCAAATCCTTTACAAAGGACAAAATCTATATGGACAGTATAAAAGACAGACTGCACATTTTGATGCAGTCTGCTAAAGCTTAAAATGTTTATATTTCCTTCAAGGACTGGCATTTGAAACCTACGGAAGCTTGCATATGTCTCTTTTAGAAATGGGTGCCAGTAACAAGGCAGAGATAAGCATAGCAAAGAAACACAACCACAAGGAGGGGAATGTGCCAGGATTGACGGGGATGCATAAAAAAAATTCATAACCCAAACAAAAAATGGTGGGAAAGCATGTTTTCATTGTCCTACACTGCAGAGACAGAAAATACTTTATAGGTTGATCTCAATATTTTTCGAAATTACTGTGAGACACAGACGCTAATTCTGCCTAATAAAATCACTAACAAGTGTGTCTGTCAATAAAAACATCCGCAAGAAGTGGTCCACGAAAATTCTAATCTTTCACTTTGGCTTCTCACAGTCCAGCTGCCCACTATAAAGTAGAAATTTCTTAGCTCAAGTCTCCTTTCAATTTATAACACTCTTGTGCAACTGCGCAAATTTTCAAGAAGGTGGCGACTGCTGGGATTTCCAAACAAATGGTTGTTTATGTGGAAAGCAGGTCAATACTGTTTGTTTGGTATAAAATGCAAGACATTTTTTTTGTAAGCTGCTGATAGAAATCGAGGAAATTGCATCCGTTTACACCATTTGACTATTTGGCCTACTAACCTTACAAACTCCTTTTCTTCTTTGTTTAGTGACCCTACAGTTCAGGAGCAGGAGAGAAATATAGAATCGATTGACTGGGCAGACTTTATTTTCCCCTGGAAAAAAAACCCCAGATGGTCAAATGCATTGACTGTAGACTCAGTGTATGGATATAGATAACTATATAATAAAAACAACAACAGTGACACTTCTCCCAAGCCAGGAATGGTGTCTAGTAACACTGGAACGATTGTTGCTGGAGTGATCTGGTTTTCATTAGAGGGAAGCCATGGGTCCGATTTCGGTTCAGGCCTGTTTGCTCGCATCTCTCTGTTTGTGTTCTGTGTTGGCAGTTAACCCTTTCATGGATGCATGATGTAGCTTGCCATCCATGGCCTGCCTACTGGTGGCCCACTGTGGCCATAGATAACAGGTTTGTTTTAAGACAAGAAAAATCTACCCCGAGTGGTATAAAATCACTCCAGGTGATGTCTGCAGCCACGACAAGTGGGTGCCAACGCTTTCCGTCTCTGACCTCAGATGGGAAGGAATTAAATTGATTAAGAGGCTGGGGAGATGGATTTATGGGGAAAGAAAAAAATAAATAAATATATAATTGCACCAAAGCGGCATGAAGGCAAATTAAGGCCAGGTTGAGGACTCTTTGAAAATGTGGCCCTTAAAGTGAATTTAGTGCTTGTGAAAGATGATGGCAGATTAGAAGCCTGAAGAGTAAAGCCCTCTATTTTTCCTAAGAGTAGGTTTAGAATGGGCAAAGGTGATGGAAGCCCCCCCTCCACCCGCTCATTACCTCTTACCAACATGGATTTGGAAGGATCTCCTTTTAGATTTAGCCTCCAAAATGACAAGAGGCAGGAATAAATCTCTGATCACATCTGAACTGGCGAGGACGAGGTGAAAAGCTCAGTGTCCCGTTATTCTAGTCATCACCCCCCCCCCCCCCCCGCCGATCATTCTTTGAGGGGATGGGTATCATTCCCCATTGTTTTCTGACACTGAAAACAACGGTGTCGCTCAGCATGTCAGTTCATCCCTCCAAGCAAAGAAAGTGACAGCAATCCTTTCAAAGGGGGTAGCAGGTTTAAAATATACAAAAGGAAGTATTTCTTCACACAGTACATAGTCAACTTGTGGAACTCCTTGCCAGAGGATGATGTGAAGACCAGGAATTTAACAGGGCTTCAAAAAGAGCTAGATACATTCATGGAGGTTAGGTCCATCAACTCTTCTTAGCCAGGACGTGTAGGAATGATGTCCCTAGCCTCTGTTTGTCAGAGGTTGGAAATGGGTGACAGAGGAGGGATCACTTGATGATTACCTGTTCTGTTCACTCCCTCTCGGGCATCTGGCATTGGCCACCATCAGAAGACAGGATTCTGGGCTAGATGGACTTTTAGACTGGCCCAGTATTGCCATTCTTATGTCCTTATGATACAGTGACTCTTATAGTGTATGTCTACACTACCCCGCTAGTTCGAACTAGCGGGGTAATGTAGGCACACCGCACTTGCAAATGAAGCCCAGGATTTGAATTTCCCGGGCTTCATTTGCATAAACCGGGTGCCGCCATTTTTAAATCCCGGCTAGTTCGAACCCCGTGCCACGCGGCTACACGCGGCACAGAGTAGCTAGTTTGGATTAGGCTTCCTAGCTGTACTCCTCACGCAGCACGGGGTTCGAACTAGCCCTGATTTAAAAATGGCGGCTCCCCGCTTATGCAAATGAAGCCCGGGAAATTCAAATCCCGGGCTTCATTTGCAAGTGCGGTGTGCCTACATTACCCCGCTAGTTCGAACTAGCGGGGTAGTGTAGACATACCCATAGGGAACACACATCCACCACCCATCTACAACTTATCCTCCCAGTCAAGTGTCAAGATACAAGGGAGAAAGTTTTCTATCCCTGTCCCCCTGCTGCCAATCTCCATGCAGTTTAGAACTTGTGTAGCTGGCAATGGAAACTTTGCATTCAGAATATTCAAACCTGCAGTTACAGATGTTTAATGAGTGATTTGCTGGATGAAGGTCATTTTTTTTCTCGGTTTGCAAACAGTTTACTAATTCAACATTGAAATGTTGATTCCCGCCTCTCAATGGCCAAGATGCCAGCCTCCCTCACACACATTACATTTTCAAACAAGAATCTTCTTGCTTTCTCGCAGGCCACCTCTCACGTGTGGAAGGCGCTTATTGTAAGCACCATGAAATTAATGCATTGGCCTCCTTCAAATTCCTCCTTAAAACTCTTTGTTGGCCTGGTTCCGACAAAAAACTTGACAACGATTAGGCTGTTGGGGCGCTGAGACTTCTGCCTATCAGGCTGACCAGTAGCATATCATTGGTTTTTGGAACTCCCCTGCTTTTTTGTATCCATTGATTGTGACTGCTCACGCTTTAAGCTCATTGGGGGCAGGAACTGTCCTTTTCTTCTCTGTTTGTACAGCACCGAGCACGATGGGACCCTGGTCCGTGACTAGGGCTTCCAGGAGGTATGGTCATACAAAAAATAAATAATAGTTACACAAATCCTCTTGGAGTTCCATTTCCTGATTGGACTCCTTGTCTGACTAGCTATGAGAATTTCAAATCACCTATTATGGAACACAAATTTTGCGATTCCCAACTCAACCACGCTCAGAATTACGCTTTGCTTTCTGTGAGCGGCTTTTCTAATAAAGCTGTTTTGGCAGTACTGGTGAGAAACGACCCCAGAGAGGGCACGGGTGCAGTTAAAGCCAATGGCATTTAAGAATTCACGCAAATGTGCGTGCAAAGTCATTCTGAGGAATTCCCCCTGCTCAGGGACGGGGGGAAACTTTTTTGAGTCGGGGGCCACTGACCCATAGAAAAATCTGTTGGTGGCTGGTCAGAAGTGACCCCTGATTGAGAAGTGGAAAGATGCTCCCCACAGTACCCTTGCACATTAGAGCCTCAGGGGGGCAGATGAGTAGATTTTATGTGCTCCAGCCCCACGGGAGGATGCTGGGGGGCAGGGAGGTGCAACCCTCAGGAGCTGGATCCAGGAAATAATTCACATTATTCACGTCTAAAATGTGAATAAACACCAGCCTTATAGATTGCATCGTGCACAGCTGCTCAGACACCATGGCTAATGAAAGGGGATGGCTCAGGGTGTCCTGTTAGACAGGAGCTAGAAGGAGCGAGTCTTACATTCCAGCTTACACGTCTTTCAGGCACGGAAATCAGGTAAAGCTTGCGGAAGATATGAATTCCTATGGCATGCTCTGCACATCTGCTGCCTCTATAAACCACTGTCCAAACAATACCCCAAGGTGTTTGATTTTACAAGTTGAGAGAGGTTTTTAGAGTTACACAAGCAAGCATTGCAAGACATGCGTTTAATTGTTCCGCCACCATTTTCAGCACGCCAAAGGGAAGCTTAACATGCCAAAGACCACACAGCAAGAGCAGCAGAATTCAGTCGGAAAAAGCAGATGAGGCCTGGTGTCGTTTGGGCCCCACAGGGAGTTATAAGATCCCATGAACAGGACACATTAGTACTAGTACCAGTTTGACTCCCCGAGGAATTTTAATGTGTGTTGATTTTGCCATGGCTACTCCAAATGACACAGTGACTTGTGGCAATATTTCACTGTATTCTTCTGATTTCAGGATTAGGTAGGCATAACAAATCCTTGCAACTGGAGCTGGTTACAACCCCCTAAAATCCTCCTCCAAGGTAGCTTAATAATTAATATCCTACATTCCTATGGAGCTGTTCATGCCGAAGCTTCCCTAACAGGGAAGTGCTAAAATTGTGTTTTGAAACATGAAAATCTCTTAATTTCCCATGTTGTTATAAACTCTTAACTCAGGCCAAGTGTGGTGAAAGGTTTGCAAACTTATGCACATTGTTAATGGAAAGCATTGGGGCTGACTTTTGAACTTTTTATGATCATTTATCATTTGTGTCATGACAGCACCCAAAAATGACTAGTCAGAATGAGGACTCACCATTCTGAGCAATTCTCCAACACACAGGAACACACCATCTCTGCCCAGAAGAATTTAGGCTCAGATTTTCAAAGGTATTTAAGAAATTGCCCTGAAACGGCTAAATTTCATTTTAAAAAATGATTGAGGCACTTTTGCATGCAGTGTTGTTGTGGCTGTGTCAGTCCCAGGATGTTAGAGATGCAGGCCAGGTCTACACTAAAGAGGAAAGTCAAATCAAGATATGCAACTCCAGCTACATTAATTATGTAGCAGGGATCAACATTACTTCATTCAAGTTTCCCCAATATCCCCACAGTGGGAGGGCAACAGGAGCAAAGTCTCCCATTGACTTCCCTTATTCCTCACAGGAGCAGGAGTACTGGCCACTAATGGGGGTGCTTTCTGAGTTTGATTTAGCGGGTCTTAACTAGACCTGATAAATTGAACTCTGCAAGATCAATCACAGCCATGTTAATATTCTGCAGAGTGACAACACAGCCACAAGGTGGGTAAGATAACATCTTTTACTGGACCAGTGTCTCTTGGTGACACAATTTTGTCTCATTAGGTCTCAGGCTCTTATGCCACTTTGGGAAACGCAACATAGCCATGTAAGTCTTGTGGCTCTGAGTGGAACAGCAAATCTGGGCTTTACCGTCTGAGGGCCAGATCCTGCAATGAGTCTCTTGCTGGCAGGTTGCATCCTTCACCCACGCACACAGGGAATGTGCACCTGCATCACGCTCATTGAAGAACAGGGGCCTGTTTTCAAGTCTAGGAACAAAAGGTGTAACAAGCAGAGCAAATGTGTCTCCACAACACAGGGAGTTGCTTCCAGGAATAGCCAGGGTAAGATCGTATCGTTTCACAGACTAATTGCACACAACTTGATGCACCAAAAACAATACACAAATACACAGAACAGTTGCCAGCAATTCCTACTGCAAAGCAAGGCGACACTAAAATATTCTGCCTGAGTCTTGCTTTGGGTTTGCTCAGAGCCCAAACCCCAAAGGTACAAAGCAGGCAGACTCACCCCAGAAATACAAATATTGGATTGGACGGAGGTGTCCTACCCTCTTCCTTGTTCTTTGAACTCCATTGTTCCTATTGACCTCGCCCGCTAGCACAGCAGGGGGAACCTGTGGCCTAAGGGCCACTTGTGGGCCTTGGGATTCTATGTGTGGCCCACGAGACAATTTGTTTCCCATTGCTCATGCATAGGGTTGCCCGAATCCGCTGGTTTCCTTCCACGTCACTTTTTTCCTGCTGGTATTATTAAAGCGACCTGTGAGCACAGCAAGGGCCCGTGAAGGAAGGGGCGTGCGGATTGCACACCACAGTGACTGTGCTCCCTCTGCATCCAATCACAGCGCTGAAACGGTTCAATCGGCACCACCCACAAATTCTAGGTACGCAAGCGCAGGAGACCATCCTGGTTAGGACAATCTTGCAGCCCACTGAGATGATGGAATGGGGACATTCATGCAGCTCGCTCACTAGCTTAGCTTGCCCATCGCTGTTCTACCGTGCAACCCCATCTCTATATTTCTTACCTGTTACAAAATTATTTAAATACCATGTTTTAGGCACAAAATACAAAGCCAAATGCTCATCCAGCTCAATAGACAGTATCTATCTGTCATCTGCTCTCAGAAGATTTGTCCTGCTGTTACTGATATCGGCTGGATCTCTCCTTACCAGGAAAAAAATGGAACTCCATAACAGTATCAGCATCCCTAGTAGCAATCCTTCGGAGCATTGATTGGAAAATGAAGGCAAAGAATTCACTCTCTCCTTTAGCTCTGCTCGGATGCACGCACAAATATTCCTAATCACAAACCCCAGAAACATCTAGATACCACAGTGAAGATTAATAGAGGCACAGACGGGTAGCTGCGTTAGCCTGTTACTTTAAAAACAAGTACGCCTGTCTCTAAGGTGCCATGGGAATCCTCGTTATTAGAAGCCGTTTCTCTTCCATTGACCAAATGTTTTTCTCTTCTCCTCCAGCTAGGTCATATTTCTATGGGTCCTATGGAAGGAGTTATCTTGAGGATGGAAAATCCTGCCAGCCCTTTTATTGGAGGGAAACCTCTCTTGATTTCCCCTTCCCTTTAAATTGATCTTTCTAGTAGACAGAGATTGTAAAAGAATATCAAGGCTGTAGTAGGGAAACAGTGTTTCACTTGTCCTAAGCACAATCCTAAGTGAAAGTTTAGCGTAACCACAATATGTCAGATCGTAAAGTATTTATGGTAGAAGGTAGATAGTAGCAGTTCTACATACATCCTGACACATGGCAGACACTTTGAAACAGAAAAAAGGCATCCAGTACATTGGGCCGACAATTCCTTGCATTAACTCGATACCATATTTTGCTGTATTCCATCCATTCGGTGCAAATTAGATATTTAAAATCTTAACATTAATTGCATGGGGTTTGGGGGGGAGGGGTGTTAGAAAAGACAAACAAATGTGGGAGTTTATTCATGAAGGGCTTAAAACCAAAACAAAACCAAAGTTGGCAGAGAGACAGCAACGAAAGAGGACGGAGCACCAGGAGTTCTAGTGTTCAGCTTCAGTAATCTCACCTCACCGCGGTTTATCTCTGCGAGTCGGATAATTTATCCTCCTCATGGCAAGACAAAAGGAGAACTTGGCAAAGGGGCCAGGCAAGAGTAGACATTTTGTAACTGGTGAGCGCTAGCGTTTCTGCAGATCATTTTTGCAAAAGGTTTCTAAATGGCCCCTGTCAGCCAAGTTGTATTTTGTTATTTCAAAGTAACTGTGGGAGTCTAATCCAGTTCAAACCCTTTGTAGATTTTAATGGAAGCGTTCGTGAACAAAGGACAAAAAACTGCTTAGCGGCTGTTGGATATTCAGGAAATCTAAATCTAATTTGCACTTTTAATCAGGCCCACTGTCTCTGCAACCCATGGGGTTGTTTCCACGTTTTCCGGTTGCACCGCCAAGCCTGGTATCTATTTTATTTCAAAATGAAATTTTATTTTAATTTTTAGTAACAAACAAACAAACGGACTCACCCACCCCACCAAAATCATTTGCAAGACTGGGCACATAATAGATTTTTTGCTTTTCTGGTCATTCTGAAGAATCTAAAAAAAAAAAAGTTTCATTTCAGTTTGAAAAGGATTTTTTTTTTCAAAAAATGTCCAGTGACCCAAAAGTCAGAGACCTGCCTTCAGTTCTCTCCCTTGCCTTATAAGAACATAAGAGCGGCCATACTGGGTCGGACCAAAATTCCATCCAGCCCAGTATTCTGTCTTCCAATGGTGGCCAATACCAGATACCCCCCAGGGAGTGAACACAACAGGTAATCAACATGTGATCCCTCTCCTATCATCCATTTCCAGACAAACAGAGGCTAGGGGACACCATTCCTACCCATCCTGGCTCATAGCCATTGATGGACCTAATCTCCATGAATTTTTTCAGCTCTTTTTTGAACCCTGTTAAAGTCCTGGGCTTCACAACATCCTCTGGCAAGGAGTTCCACAGGTTGACTGTGCGCTGCATGAAGAAAAACTATGTGGAAAAGGAATTTGAAAATTGGGGATTCATTGCCTTTATGAATTGCTATGAATTGCTGCTATGAATGGCATTGAATTGTCCCTGGGCCAGGGAAAGAGAATGAGAATGACTCCCTAGTCTGGGGATTGTTAGGACATTCACCTAAGATACAACCAAGCTTCAAGACCTGGGGGTGTGTCTAGACTACCCACCCTGGGTGTGTCTAGACTACATGGCTCCATTGACGGAGCCATGTAAAGTAGTTTACTCAACATAGTCAATGAAGCGGGGATTTAAATAATCCCCCTTTAATTAAAATAAAAATGGCCACCGCACTGTGCCGACAATCAGCTGATCCGGCACAGCATGGCAGTCGAGACGCAGCACGGTCGACAGGGAAGCCTTTGTCGACTGCTTCTGTAAACCTCGTTTCACGAGGCTTTGTCTATGACATTGACTATGTCGAGTAAACTACTTTACGTGGCTCCGTCGACGGAGCCATGTAGTCTAGACACACCCAGGGTGGGCAAAGGGGCCTCCGCAGGTCGGATCTGGCCCAGCAAGCAGGTGGATCTGGCCCATGGATGCCCTGCCAATCCCCTGCTCCCAGCCCAATCAGGGCCTGGGTGTAGGAGGGGTGCACAAAGTCCCTCACTCCCTGCCTCCTCCCTAAAAGTGCCGTGCGCCCTTTGCAAGACGGGGGCAAGGAACGAGAGACTTTGTGTGCTCCTTCTGCCCCCAGGCTTTGATTGGCCTGGGGCTGGGGGGAGCATGCAAAATGCTCTTCCCGCCCCCAGGCTCTGATTGGCCTGGGACTAGGGGGAGCATGCAAAATCTCCTCCTGCCCTGCAAGGGGGCGGGTGCCTAGAGGAAACTGTTCGGAACAGATAGCAGCTCTCTCTAGGCAGGGGCAGGGTGAGGGCAAAGACTTCATGCGCTCCCCCACTGCCAGGCCAATCAGTGTCTGTGTGAGGGGGAGCATGAAAGTGTCCTGGCTCCACCCCTTCTGCCAGAGGCCCCGCCCCTTCTGGGACAGCCCAGGGCCACTTCAAAAATTAGCCAAGTGGCCCCTCCATCTAAAATTATTGCCCACCCCGTTCAAGACCCTGCTCCCATGATTATTTAAGTATTTCTACAAAGGGATCAGCTTCCGGAGAGAGTGAGAAAGACCACGCTAGGCTGGCCCGTCACTCAGTGGCAAGGGCACTGCTCTGCAATGTAAGCCATCCAGTTCCCAAACCCTTCATTCTCAGGCACTGGGAAGTACTGAACCTGCGTCCTCCACACCCCCTAGGAGTGCTCTAACCAGTGCGCTAAAAACTCTAATGAAGGCATCACCACCTCCTCCTCCTGCTGTTTTGTGACCCCCTAAAAATACACTGGGAATGCAAATTAAAATGAGGGTCCATATTGCTGACCATTTCAATATTTCGGTTTGGCTGAACTATTACAGCACATTCGACATACATTCACATGTAGACTTGGGTTGACTTTTCAGCGTGTACACTCTTTTGCTGCAAAAAGTTTGCCCAGTTCTAATAATGTTTCCCTGCCCTTCAAGAAATCCACTTTTGGAGGGGATGGGGAAGTGTTGGAAAAATAAGTTTATATTTATTAATATATATTGAAAGATAGGGGCAGGAGGAAACTTTTTCATGTAGCCTTCTTGGAACAGGCCTCCACAATTTCTTTTTTTCACCCCTTTTTTATATTCTGCATGATAAACTTCTATTCTGCATGAAAAGCACGTGAAGAATTTGTGACCACCAGCTACTCTGAAGCTCAGAGAGCTGAAAATCAGATCAAAGAACAGAATTTTGCTCTAAAATTTGTCATACACTTGTTTTGCTTAGTCCTCAGTGTTAGCAGTGATCCCTCCTTTATGACCCATTCCCAGCCTCTGACAGAGACTAGGGATACCATTTCAGTTCATAAGTATTGATGTACCTAAACTCCACGAATGTACCTAGGTCATTTTAAAAGCCTGTTAAATTCTGGCCTTTACAACATCCCCTGGCAAAGAGTTCCACAGGTTAACTATATGTTGCATGAAGAAATACTGCCTTTTGTTTGTTTTAAATCTGTTACCTATTAATTTAATTTGGTGACCCCTAGTTCTTATGTTATGGAAACAAGTAAATAACTTTTCCTTATTCACTTTCTCCGCAGCAGTCATGATTTTAATAGACCTCTGGGTATGTCTACACTACAGCGCTAATTCGAACTAACTTAATTCGAACTAACGGATCCAGACTAAAAAACTAGTTCGAATTAGCGTTTTGCTAATTCGAACTAGCATGTCCACATTAAGTGGACCCTGAACCAGGGTTAAGGATGGCCGGAAGCAGTGCGGCAGGGCATCAGATGAGGACTTAGAGCGTGGAGCTGCTGCCTCAGGCTAGCCGAGGGCTGTGCTTAAAGGGTCCCGACCCCCGCCCCGGAGAGACAGTTCTCAGGGGTGCCCCGCTTGCAAAGCAGTCCTGGCTTGGAGTGCCCTGAGTGCCATCAGACCGGCTGCACTTGCCGCAGGCTGCCATCTGGCGAGAGGGGGCAATTGGGGGGCTGCAGGAGAGTTCCCACCCCCAGAAGCCCGCAGAGCCAGCCCAGTCCTCCCCATCGGGGGCTCGTACCCCATTCCTCCCTCACCTCCTTCCACGTACCCTTGCCTAGCCCCCCTTCCTGATGTACAAAATAAAGAAAACGTGTGGTCAAAAATAGAATCTCTCTTCATTGAACAAAACTTGGGGAGACTGAGAAAAGGAGGTGGGAGAGGGGAAGAGAGAGGGTGGGAAAGGGGAAGGCAACTAAAATGATCAGAGGTTTGGAACAGGTTGCATATGAAGAGAGGCTAAAGAGACTGGGACTTTTCAACTTAGAAAAGAGGAGACTGAGGGGGGATATGATAGAGGTCTATAAAAGCATGAGTGGGGTGGAGAGGGTGCATCAAGAAAAGTTCTTCATTAGGTCCCATAATAGAAGGACTAGAGGACACCAAAGGAAAGGAATGGGTAGCAGGCTTCAAACTAGTAACAGAAAGTTGTTCTTCACAAAGCAAAGAGTCAACCTGTGGAACTCCTTGCTGCAGGAGGCTGTGAAGGCTAGAACTAGAACAGAGTTTAAAGAGAAGTGAGATCAAGTGATGGAGGTTGGGTCCATGGAGTGGTATTAGCCAGGGGGTAGGAGTGGTGTCCCTGCCCAAAGTTTGTGGAAGGCTGGAGAGGGATGGCAAGAGACAAATGGCTTGGTCACTGTCTTCGGTCCATCCCCTCCAGGGTCCCTAGGGTTGGCCGCTGTCGGCAGACAGGCTACTGGGCTAGATGGACCTTTGGTCTGACCCAGTACGGCCATTGTAAGCTCAGGGCTCAGGGTCGGGGGTCTCAGTGGACCACCTTAATTTTCATGCACACCTGTTCCTGGGTGGCCAGGCTGGCAGCTCTCCTGCCCTAGACAGCCACTTTCCTGTGCCTAGTGCGGAGGTCGTGGACGAGGTCCACGATGTCCGCACTAGACCAGGCGGGTGCCTGCCTCTTGCGGTCCCGGGCAAGCTCCCGGGAGCCGCCAGCCTGGTCCCGGGAAGAGGGGAAGGGCTGGGGGGCATCGGGTGGCTGGCTCGAGCCGTGCCAGGTGCAGGGTCTGCTGGCTGGGTGCTGGCAGGCTTGCACCTGGCACGGGCACTGTAGCCAGCCTGTGCCCCTTTAAGGGGTCTGGGGCCGGGAGGGGGGCATACGAGTTTCCCTGGTGTTGGCCAGAGTGGCCACCAGGGAAAGCTGGGGAGGGCTAGCCTCCCACTAGTTGGAATTAAGGGGCTACACACCCCTTAATTCGAACTAGTAAGTTCGAACTAGGCTTAGTCCTCGTAGAATGAGGTTTACCTAGTTCGAACTAAGTGCTCCGCTAGTTCAAATTAAGTTCAAACTAGCGGAGCGCTAGTGTAGCGCCTATCAAAGTTAATTCAAACTAACGTCCGTTAGTTCGAATTAACTTTGTAGTGTAGACATACCCTCCGTGATATAGCCCCTTTCACTTCCTACGTATATAGAATCTTACAGAAAATGAAGTCCATCAGGACAAAACTGAGAATTTGCTTTGTTGCTCCACCTAGAAAATCAAGCTGAGTATAATAATGCATTAAAAGACTAACAAGAACCATTTTTGGTTTTGGTTTTGGTTTTTGGTTGTTGTTTTTTTTAGCTAAAAAAATTTAGCAAACTCTATTGCTGTTAAGTTATAAAATTTACCAGTAACGAATTAAAAGAATCATTCAACAGGACTGCCATCTGGTAGGACAAACCTGAGTTTAGTTGAAATTCAATTAACCATTTATTCAGAAATGTTGATTTTCAAGCTTAGAATTAGTTCCCATATCTCTATGGGACCATCTCATCTGACCCTTCTTAGTTTTATTATTTCTAGTGAACTAATGAGAACATAATTTCCAAGTCAACCAGACTATGTGGCCTCCTGGCCAGACCTAACTCCTTAAACGTCTCCTTTGGTGAGTTAATACATAGCAATAAATAAATGTTCTGAATATATACAGTGCATTCCAACCAAAGATCTCAAAGCACCTCACAGACATGAGTGATTTCGCTCTATGACTACTGTAGTAAGGAAACGGAGATACAGAAAAATGTAGTGACTTGCCCCTTTGTTCCATATCTGTAAAAGGTGGATAATTGTACATCTCAAAGGAAGCCTATGAGAATAAATCCACAAATACTCTGGAGATGCACAGATATCATAGTCTCTGAGGGGTCACTGTGTTAGTCAATGTGTTAGTCAGGAACTTCAAAAACAACAAGTAGACCTGTGGCGCCTTAGAAACAATCAAAAATATAGAGAGAACCATGATCTTTCCTGGGTAAAGCCCACTTCCTCAGATGAGCTGGAGTGGAAATAACAGAATTCAAGATATATCTAACAGCAAAAGCAGTATCTGTTAATTGGAGGACCTGTGTTAATGAAATACTATGATACTCTACTATGCTCCTAAAATGTTATGGTGACAGAGGTGATGGAAATACTCAGATAGTGGAATTTCCCTCTAACAGAGGCAGAAGCAGCATTATTTGAACACTGAAAAATGATGCTGAATAAAAATTACTGCATCTATGGTAGAGGCAATCTGTCATAGGTTGGGTGACTGTAGATGTTCTATCAGGTCTGTACCACCAGCCTTGGCGACATCCACACTGTGGGAGGCCGATGGGAGCAAATGCTCCGTTGACTGCCCTTACACCTTGCAAAGGAGTACAGGATGCGGGCAGGAGCTGCCCTCAACGTTCGATTTCCAGGTCTATACTAGACCCTCTAAATGGAATGCCAGAAGATCAACCTCTGGAGCATCGATCTTCCAGTAAGTATAGACGTGCCCTAAGTGGCTAAAGGTAGAAGAAGAGGAGATTTGATATTGTTTTTAGGGGGGGAAAAGGAATGAGGGTAATAATGACAATAATTGAGAAACCACACTCATCTCCCCGGTGGTGGTATGTATGTAATGGAAAGAGACTGCCCCACTATGTTTAAAAATCGAAAGAGGTAAAACACCAGAGTTGGGGACATATTTTCCAAGGTATTTA
Source organism: Pelodiscus sinensis (assembly GCF_049634645.1). Lineage (NCBI taxonomy): Eukaryota > Metazoa > Chordata > Testudines > Trionychidae > Pelodiscus > Pelodiscus sinensis. Next base: position 21,186,978 of record NC_134733.1, on the reverse strand, counting down.
AGCTCAAAAAAAAAAGTGTCGTCTAGTGGAATTATCAAAAGTGCCTGGGCACCTAACCACCACTGATTTTAGGATCCTTAAAAATCTGGCCCTGGCATCTGGAAATCCAGATTTTTTTCCCTGGTTCTGCCGCAGATGATTTTGGGGAATTGTCCATGCCTTGGGTCCCCTCTCTTGAAAGAGTGGATAATAGTACCTTTCTACTTGGCAACAGTATTGTGAAGAAGAATGTGTGATGCTTGTAAACTGATTTGGGATCTCTGGGCAGAAGGTGGCCAAATTTTTTTTTTTTTCATTTAGAAAAGGTCTACATAAAATCTATCAACTGTTTGGAAACTTTTTTCTTTTTTTCCCCCCATCAATAAATTCATCTAAATTGACATTTTCCTGAAAAAAAAAGGCTCAGTTTTGACCAAATAGAATTTTTTTCAGATGAAAAAGATTTCATTAAAGAATTCCTGGTTAACTCTGATATTAACCTCTTACATATCAAGGAGGGGTTGTTGAAGCTTATTTAAAGAATATTTCTAAAATGCTTCAGCTCCCAATACAGCAAACACTTATGCATGCATGCCTGTGCTTACAGTAAGTACATTTTCACAGGACTGCAGTGTTCTAAAAGAAAATTAAAAAATATATGTATTTTAAACAGCTGTGGTGATAGATACAGATACTTTCTAGTTCTTTATCTTGGTGTACTTCGCGAAAAGAATCATAATTCCCATGGCTATCTCACACATTACATTGGACATTTGAAGAACATTTTATATGGAAATATTTGAAGGGATTTTGCTCCCTTCATTAAAATCGCCTTGTAGATTTCATCTCAGTCCACCTGGAGCATCTGTGCCCCCACGGGGGCAGCCCATTTGGGTCACGCAGCAGGCTATCTCATACAATTAGTGACAATCTACCCTCAGGAAAAACAGGAATGTATTCATTTAAGGATATTATTTAGTGCTTTTGGGCTGCTTTGGAGCGGTCTTCTGGCTAGCGAGCTTCGGAGGAATAAGAAAGACTTAAATAAAACATGGTCCAGACGAAACAAAAGAGCAGTGAGAAAGTGAACTCGGCTGCAGGACAATTGCATCTGTGGGAAGGAAAGACGACATAGTTCCTCTAAGAGACACGCCTCCTTTGCAAATACTAGTGATGCAAACGCTCCTTATGATACTGTGAAAACCTGTTGCTCTACAGAGGCACGGACATCATTCTCCCGATGCTAATGGGATTTAGTAGGTAGACCTAGTGCAGCGAGGCCCCTGGGAGCAGAAAGAGGAGACCAAGGCTGATTAGGCAACAAAATGGCAAAAGAAATTTAATGTAAATTAATGCACATTGGCAAAAATAATCCCAACTATACATACAATATGATGGGGACTAATTTAGCTATAACCTCTCGAGAGAGAACTCTTGGAGTCATTGTGGACAGTTCTTTGAAAACATCCACTCAGTGTGCAGCGGCAGCCAAAAAAGCAAACAGACTGTTAAGAATCATTAAAAAATGGATAGAGAATAAGACAGAGAATATCTTATTGCCTCTGTATAAAAATATGCTACACCCACATCTTACATCCTGCGTACAGATGTGGTCGCCTCATCTCAAAAAAGATATATTGACATTGGAAAAAGTTCAGAAAACGGCAACAAAAATGATGAGGGGTTTGGAACGGGTCCCATATGAAGACAGATTAAAAAGACTGGAACTTTTCATCTTAGAAAAGAGGAGACTAAAGAGGGATATGATAGACATCTATAAAATCATGACTGGTGTGGTAACAGTGAAGAGGGAAAAGTTATTTACTTATTCCCGTAATATAAAGACTAGGGGTCACCAAATGAAATTAATAGGCAGCACGTTTAAAACAAACAAAAGGAAGTTTTTCTTCACTCAGGACTTTATCAGGGTTTGAAAAAGATCTAGATAAATTCATAGAGGCTAGGTCCATCAATGGCCAGGGGTGGCCCGTGACTATAGGCCGACTCGGCCGTCGTCTAGGGCACCTCCTTCAACAGGGCTCCCGCTGATGATGTCGTGCCATTGACAGCTGTGCAGGCGGGGGCACCGATCGTGTGTTCTGCTTGGGGCGCCAGCTGCCACAGCCCGCCTCAGGCCGCCCCTGTTAATGGGGTCCCCTAGCCTCTGTTTGTCTGGAAATGGACAATCGGAGAGGGATCATGTGAGGATTACCCGTTGTGTTCCCTCCCTCTGGGGCATCTGGTATTGGCCACTGTCGACAGACAGGATACTGGGCTAGATGGACCGTTGATCTGACCCAGTATGGCTGTTCTGATGTTCTTATGATTAACAGTGGACTTGAAAAAGGAGGACATAGCCCATGAGAAATTAGCCTGGCATTTCCATGAGATGAATGTAAGGGACCAGTGGATGAACAAAGGGGAAAGAACACGTACTCTGCATTGGCAAGCAATACGCATACAGCTTCTCTCAATCAATTCTACTCAACAATCTTCACAAAAAAATGAAACAGCATAATATCAGGTGAGACAAAGCATGTCCCCAAAGCAAATATTATTCATTAATTTCGTTAAACTGCATTCCCATGTGATCATCAGTTCACGGCCTGGATAGCTGCATCTCTGTATTTATGAAAGAATAATGGAATTCTATTTAAAGCAGAGCATCAAAGTTCAATGCCTCTGATAAGTTTGCACTCTAACTTAGCCCCTGGCAATACAACCCCTTCTTATTAATACCTTGTCCTGGTTCATAGATGGATGAATCACTATAAAGATATCAATACAACCTTTAGCCATATATTATCAAAACCAGTGTCCATGGCGATTTTAGAACATTTCATTACAGTGCTGGGTGTAGGTGTGGATTGAGATGCAAATGTTTATACTGATTACCATAATTTCATATCCGGGAGCTCTGAGTGATTGTAGCGGTAACTGTTGTAATGTGGAGTGCAGATTATTTTCAGAAACCGCAGCACTGTACAGATACTGAACCCAATCTTTTGTTGAGCCTATGCACTGACTCCTGATTTCCCAGATCTCAAAAGGGGTGGAAGGCGCTTGGTGCCTTGCACTTGGTGCCCAGCATGTCACAGGATTACACCACGGTTCCCCAAATACAGTTTTCAGTTGGACAAGTGGTTTGCTGACATTTGCTGTTGCTGTTATTCTGCGCGTCCTTAAATATTATCCCTCAAATAATCATGGAGGGGGTTATGTCCTTGCAGTTCCCGAGAATGCTCCACACTATGAAAGACAGAATGACCGAATGAAGAAAATGACTTCAGGTTATTTGCTCAGGTCAAGAATTCAAGCACATGATAGTCGCGGCTGCAATTAAACCAGAATGAGCAGAGTGGTGCAATGCTTTGGTTAATGTATATTTCGCTGTATATGTCAGCCTCTTAAATGTAGCTGGAGAGATTACTAAATTATTTCTGAATCAAATAAATCTTTATTGATAAATTAAACAGGCTCCTTTCCTTTCTTCCTTCCCTTTCTCTCTCTCTCGCCTTACATTCCTTCCTTCCTTCCTCACTTCCCCCATACTTCCTTCCTTCCTTCCTTCCTTCCTTCCTTCCTTCCTTCCTTCCGAAGTTATCTAATATTAGTGGCCTACATTTTCTAAAGTGACTAGTGCTTTGTGATGCTAAACTTTTAACTTCTTGAAAGGTGCTGAAAATTGGGCCCTTGGATTGCTGTTCAGTGGGCACCCACTCCCTGTGGCAACTTTTGAAACCATAACTTATCTAGATCTAATTGGTAGGGCTTGTGATGGGGTGAACTGTGACAGGGTGCAGTCACAGAAGACCCCTTGGGCTTCCCAGGGTGCTGACAGCTACTGCCACTCATCTTCCTGCTCTCTGGGGCTTCCCAGCCTAGCCACAGAGCCGAGAATCCCCCCCCCCCCCACCACCCCAAAGAAGCAATGCCGGCACCGAATTTCTTCAGGTCCAAGGAGAGTGCAGTTTTGGGCCCAGCTTCCTGGGATACCACTTTGCAAATAGGATCAATCCCCCAATGAATTATTTGGGGAAGCCCCTTTAGCAATGAAAGGGGGAATGTGCACACTGATTGCTCCACCAGGTAATAATTATTTACACTGGGCTTGATAGTAAGTAAAAGTGATTTTATTAGGTACAAGCCATAGGGTTTAAGTGGTTAGAAGTGAGAACAGGCCGAGCAAAGTAGATTACAAACTCAAAATACAGGCAGTCCCCGAGTTACGTCAGATCCGCAGTTACGAACGGGGCTTTTCTCGCCCCGGAGGACGGGAGCGGCGGGACGCCCAGATGAGCCGCGGTCCCACCGCCCGCATTCTCCGGGGCGAGAAAAGCTGCTCCCCGTCTCCTTGGTCTGCTGGTCGCCTGGGCTGTCCCGCTGCGGGCGTCCTCTGTGGCTTTGCTCTGCCTCTCCCTGGTCTGCTGGGGGGGGGGGGGGGCGCAGCTAGTGCCCCTCCCCCCCCAGCAGACCAGGCTTTTCTGCCCACGACGCCTGGGGTAGAGCAGCTGGGGCGCTGCTGGGTTGGTCCCGCAGTGCCGCTCCTCGGCGCTACTGGAGCAACCCAGCAGCACCCCAGCTGCTCTGCCCCAGGCGTCCCCAAGTCAGCCGCTGCTGAAACTGACCAGCGGCTGACTACAGTAAGCCCGAGGCAGAGTTGCTCTGCCCCCGGCTTCCTGGAATCAGCCGCTGATCAGTTTCAGCAGCGGCTGAATCTGGAGCCAGTTCCGACTTACATACAGATTCAACTTAAGAACAAACCTACAGTCCCTATCTTGTACGTAACCCGGGGACTGCCTGTAACAGGAAACTCTTAGCTGACTCTGAAGCAAAATGCAGGACTATGTAGCACTTTAAAGACTAACAAGATGGTTTATTAGATGATGAGCTTTCGTGGGCCAGACCCACTTCCTCAGATCAAATAGTGGAAGAAAATAGTCACAACCATATATACCAAAGGATACAATTAAAAAAAATGAACACATATGAAAAGGACAAATCACATTTCAGAACAGAAGGGGGATGCAGGGGGTGGGGGAAGGAAGGTAAGTGATTGTGAGTTAATGATATTAGAGGTGGGGAAAGGTAGATGTCTGTGAGCTAATGGTATTAGAGGTGATAATTGGGGAAGCTATCTTTGTAATGGATAAAGTGCTACATAGTCCTGCATTTTGCTTCAGCTACACCAGACTAACATGGCTACATTTCTATTAGCTGACTAACACTGAAGCCTCAGAACAGAAACACATTACAAACTCATCCTAAAACTGTCTCTTTTCCAGCAAAGCCTTGAAAACCAGGGCCATCCCTCAGCCTGGGGTCTTTGGTTCCTTCCCTCTGGAGTGCCAGCCAAAGACTTAAGACAACTACTTTCCTTTTGTGTTTTAAAGATTCCCTTATTGCATGGGGAGTCACCTGGCCCGTCCCTACCAACCACTGCTCAGACGTAAGGACAAAAGGCTATTTGCATAGGATTACCCAGACACTCAGGTCTCCCTGGATGACTTTCATTCACACATTTAAAACCCGTAGGCTACATCTACACTGCAGGTTTCTTGTGCAAGAACTGTTTTGTGCAAAAATTCTTGTGCAAGAGCACATCCACACTGACGTGCTTTTGCACAAGAGCATCCAAGGCAGTGTGGATGCTCTTTTGCTCAAGAAAACTCTGTTGCCCGTCCACACTGCCTTCTTGCGCAAGAGCTCTTGAGCAGGAGGGCTTATTCCTCGTGGGGAGAGGAATAATTCTTGTGCAAGAAGCCCTCTGTTCCGATGCTTTACTGTCAATTTACTTGCACAAGAACATGCGTGCAGTGTAGACACTCTGCAAGTTTTTGAAACGACGATTATTTAAATCACGGCTTCATTTCCTTCTGCCGATCTGTCTAATCTACATGCCTCCGTCGACGGAGGCATGTAGTTTAGACGTACCCTATATGTCTCATTTCACACACAAGAATGATACACACACCAAACTAAGATAAACAGATCCAGCGGATTAAGACATGACGATTGATAGGTAACGAAGTAATTTGCTCAAAGCACCTTTGAGTTATGTACATTTATGTCCATAAGTCCATTTCATAAAGCATAGGGCGTGGTGAACCGTCACAAGGCTGAGATGACCGAGATGAGTTGAGCATCTAAATCCTTTTTCCCTCTTGAAAATCTTACTCTTAATTTTTGGGTGGTGGACTTCACAGGTAAAGCTATGTGAAAGTATTAATAGTGATCATACTGGTACTCAACATAGTAAAGTGATAGTAGTGACCATGAAAATAAGCATGGCCTTATAGCCACAGAATAAAAGACACACACACACACACACACACACACTTGCTGTGATACTTTAAAATGCCTAAGAATGCATCCTATTGTTTTATCAAATCACCCCACAACAAATGCAGCTCAAATGGATCATTCATATTCTCAACTGTCATTAAAAAATATCAAATCAACTGTAACTTGCTCATTTTCCTTTATCCTCGGGTATTTAACTGTCTGTAGACGGTGCAATCAAGGGTGAAGGTTATTTGTGTCATACTTGCCACAAAAGTGCCCCTTTCAACACTTAGGAAACACAGTCAAATTGCAGATAAAGAACCAGCCAACAATGGTCCTGTCTTTTTCAAGTATTATTTATCTCCTTGATGGTCTTTGTTTCTCTTAAGGTGGAGATATTCGCTAGCATAAGTTCCAAAGAAAGAGTTAGAAAATTAGATTCAACAATTCAGTTTAATTTTCGTGCATAGGAAACTAATGCTGGGTGACTATCAGGGGTCAGTAGTGTGCATGATCTTTAACAAAAACCCAACTTCCATTCCTTTTCCTAAAAACTAGGCTACATATTTATAAAAACCACTCCCCTCCCCCAATCTATCTTCTTTGATAAAACTCTAGGCAACGGCCAATAAATAAAGGAACATGAGAAATTTGGCTGGACTGCATGTTGTTTATTGTTTCTTTGCATTTATGCAAAGACATTTGGTAATTAAAGAAATTCCTATGACATGGCCTACTGATACAAGCATCCCTGCTCTGGGAGCTGACTTTGTGTCTTCCTGTTTGCAGTGACTAATCACTGCCACCTTTGGAGGCTACGGATTCGCTCAGTCCGAAGAGTGAAGACTCATCTGCATAATTGATTAAATGGTTCCAGTGGATCAACATGCTTGAATAAACCCACTCGCAAGCACTGTGTTCTGGGTTGGTTTATTCGAACACAAAGCTCTGTTTTGATGAGAGGAGGAAAGTATATGCTGGGCAACAACTTTATGCAGAACTGTAGTTTGGGTAAGAGACTAAGGGCCTATGGCTGCAAAGCCTTCTCCAGGGGAATTTTTGAGCTCCATGAGCTCCTGGCAAGTGTGAGCTGACAAGACTGACCCCCTGTTTTTGCAATATGCCTCATATCCTTTGGCACAACAGGGCATACGTTACTTTGATTAAGACTGTGTTATTAAGAACATAACATACGAGCGGCCAGACTGGTTCAGACCAAAGGTCCATCCGGCCTCGTATCGTGTCTGCCGACAGTGGACAGTGCCAGGTGCCCAGAGGGACTGAACAGAACAGGTAATGATCAAACAATCTCTCTCCTGCCATCCAGCCCCGCCCTCTGACAAACAGAGGCTAGGGACACCATTCCTTACCCACCCTGGGTAATAGCCGTTCATGAATTTATCTAGTTCTCTTTTAAACCCTGTTATAGTTCTAGCCTTCACAGCCTCCTCAGGCAAGGAGTTCCACAGGTTGACTGTGTGCTGTGTGAAGAAGAACTTCCCTTTATTTGTTTTAAAGCTGCTGCCCATTAATTTCATTTGGTGGCCTCTAGTTCTTATATTATGGGAACAAGTAAATAACTTTTCCTTATTCACTTTCTCCACACCACTCATGATTTTATAGACCTCTCTCTTATCCCCCCTTAGTCTCCTATTTTATTGTTCCCTCACACCTCAATAATTACAAGGAACCAGCCCTGGGGGGAAGGGGACCCCTCCACCTTAAAGGCATTGTCGTCAGAGGCCAACTTGCATCACTTTTTCACAGCTGTGGGAGAAGAAGCCCTCTTCCCCAGCTGCTCAGGTCAGAAAGCCTGGGCCCACTCCTAATAACATGGGTAAGACAGTTAATAAGACTCCTGATGAATGATTAGTATGGATTTCTGCACCGCTAATTTCCGTAACTATCACTCTTTGAAAGACAGCTCAAGGGATTTTGGGTTCAGGGTGCCTCTGTCTTTGCAAACACAGACCTGCATTATTTGACAAAGTTCAAATTGGTGTATCCCGTTTCAGCGATCTCTTGCACGCTGCATTTTAAAATGATACAATATTTTGAATCCCAGAGGTTACTTGCTGATACTTTCTGCTTTAAAAAAAAATCTTAGTAGAGCTAAACTCTCACAATGGCCTGCCTCTTATTCTTTGTTTTAGTTTTAGCATCCTCTTCGAAGCTTCAAACTTAAATTTCCCAATGACAGTGCACACACTTGCTTGCAAATGCAGGTCAACTGCAAGGGCTCGTTTCCCACTGTCTGTGTTGGTCATTGTTATTGTATGGTTGTGCCCGAGAGACGCACTGTTAAGATGAATTCATTTTCTTCACTTATTCTTAGTAAAAAAACAGACAAGTAGAATGTATTTTGAAATCTATATGTGTATTTAGACATAAATCCAGATTCCTATCTACACTTATACACACGGTTTGTCTACACAGTGTGTTAGTTTACACTAGCAGGGTGGATGTAACTTCTGGTCTGCACCAGCATGTTGTACACTAATTGACTTGTGTGGACCATGCTGGCGTGTGGTACAAGTTCCCTAGTGCATTGCATTGCAAATACATTTCAAGCAGTACATGTTAATGTGCACTGGGGGACTTTTTAAGAGTATTCTAGCAAGGTCCGTGTAGGACCAGTTAGCATGCGACACATTCATGTGATCTAGAATTCACACATCCACTGGCGCTAGCATACCATCTAGGGAGGTCCTATATTTTATTTGCAAGTAAATAAGGAAGAAATGTAGCTCAAATTTTAGATCTGTCATAGCTGAGGCTGCCCCATAACTTTTAGATGCTATATAGAAAGTCTCTAAGGCAAGGACTACACTACATGAGCAAGTCGACTTAAGCTACGAGAATAGTGTAGCTGGTGTTGACATCAACTTTCTGTGGTGTTCCCGCAGTGGGAGGTTGATGGGAGAGTTTCTGGGGTCAAAGAGGGCACTGTCAGCAATTGATTTAGCAGGGCCTTACTAGACTCGCTAAATCAAACCCTGGAAGATTGCTCTCTGAAGCGTGGATCTTCAGGTAGGTATAGACAAGCCCTAAGGCTTGTGACCTATTCCATTTTAGCATTTCTCTTACCCCAGTCAACCCAGCAGCTGCTTATTTAATCTGAGAATTCTGAGGATACACCAGTGACAGTGTGAAGCAAAAAATCCAGAGAGGTAAACACTGTTAAACTATTAATTAGTCATTTAAAACCAGAATTACATTCCTTTTGGATTTATTACCTAAATTTCCCAAATCTCAGTAGCAACAACCAATTACAGCAGAGAGCAAATTCAAAGGTTCATTTGTCATCAGGTCATCTTCTATGTCATATTATACATGTATATGTTGTGTGTGTGTGTGCACATGTGTCCGTGCATACATAAACATAGACAATACATAAAATACAGCCTGATTATGTGGGCTGGCTGTTGTGTCATCGCTATAATATTCCTCCTACTTAGCCAGAGCATTCTGTCCTGGAACAAGAGCAGTGAGAGTACCTGAAAGTCTGAGACAATGTCCAAGTTCCTGTCAGACTGGAATGTAATTAGTGCAAATTAAGCAGCATCCTGAAGAGGGGGAGGTCAGAGAGAGCTGGCAGGGCCGAGCGAGGTCATTACCAAGCATTCTGCAGCAAAGTTAGGCAGGGGGGTGTCTGAGTTATTAATGCCCCTGTAGCTTCAGTTCGGGCTCTGTGTCTGGGGCTGACTTTTCTAGCCGGATGAATCAGGTCAGTGTGTAGCCATTGTATCCGCTACAGCCAGGCAGCTCTGATGGCAAATTCGACACAATGATGCAGATGTTTGAGGGAAGATTTTTTTAAACAGGGGAAAGTGCAGGGGACCCCCCAAGAGTCCTTGGTCCATTTCACTCCGATGCCTGCTTTGAATGTGAATTTAGTAGTGACGGGCACTAGGCAAGCCTGGAGAAAGAAGATGATTCAAGTCCTATTTATCCATAATCCATCCCCTCCTTTTCTCCCTCACCCCTGTGCTAGAGAGATCATTCCGGGAGAGGACCATTCCCCATCTAGTCTAAGCCAGGTGACAAGAAATATACTACAAACTACTCCATACACTTGCATATCCATCTCTGGTTTGTGTCAGGAGCCAAAAGAAGCGCTGTCTGTTTTCTTGAATTAATTGGTGCTAAAAAGAGTCATTACAAAAACAAAAAAAAAGGTTCAGTCGAGGAGAAGAAAAAAAAAACCCCTACGATGCAACCTTCCTTTTGGTCCTAAAGGAGGCAAGAACCTGTTCAAGTACATGGCGGCACAGTGGTAAGAAAAGGAATAATGGGTTCAGCAGTTTAGACTTGAGAAATTCATTACTTGTGGGCGTGATCCAATGCCCATTAAAATCAATATAAAAAAACCCACTCATTGATGTTGTTGGGTACTGGTTCAGGTATTGTCTGCACAATCCAAACCTCGTGAAGGAGGACTCTTGCAAGAACAAGCTTTTTGCTGGGGTTTAATTCTAGCTTGCTTGCGATGAATCCTTGAGGCACCCACATCTTGAATACTGCGCGTAGATGTGGTTTCCCCATCTCAAAAAAGATATATTGGCATTGGAAAAGGTTCAGAAAAGGGCAACAAAATTTATTAGGAGGTATGGAACAACTTCTATGTGAGGAGAGATTAATGAGACATTTCAGCTTGGAAAACACAAGATGAGGGAAAGATATGATTGAGATCTATAAAATCATGACTATTTAATCCTTCTCACAACATTGGAATGAAGGGGTAACCCAATGGAATTAATAGGCAGCAGGTTTAAAACAAACAAAAGGAAATATTTCTCCACACAACTCAGTCAACCTGTGGAACTCCTTGCCAAAGGATGTTGTGAAGGCCAAGATTTTAACATGGTTAAAAAAAGAGCTAGATTAATTCATAGAGGATGGGTCCATCAATGGCTGGTGGACAGGGATGATGTCCCTAGCTATGTTTGCAAGAAGATGGAAATGGGTGACAGGAATGGAATCATTTGATGATTCCCTGTTCTTGGTGCACAGATACAACAAAAATGACTCTCTTGTATGATATCATGATAGGTCTTGTTCTGATCCAGACCACAATCTGAAAAGTTTTGAGCACTAGAAAAATAAAAGAAAAAGGGGGTCAAAAAGTGATATAAACTTTCTCCAATTTCATGAAAGATGCAACTAAAATTCAATTTGAGTTCTGGGTGAAAGTTCAAAACAAGGAGAGGGGAGCTGTGGTTTCCAGCACTGGTCCACTCCTATCCCAGGATTGGATACTTAAAATGAAGTCCAGAATAGGAGAGCTGCCAGTCAACTGTGCTGAAAAAATTAGCATGTTCTCCTTACTTCTAAAATGATTTGTTGCTATGAAAACTTACATAGACAGACAGACAGACAGATAGATAGATAGATAGATAGATAGATAGATAGGCAAATTGCATTCTTGAACAGAATCTTTCAGGAATCATTTAAGATGTTTGCTCATTACCTGTAACAAAGGACCAGTTCCACAAAAAAATTGCATGCTGCCATACAAGTCAGACCTTGTAAACTTCAGCTCCTCCCCAGGAGATGGACATCCTACACAGCATTCGATTGTGTGATCATAACTCATTAAGGATCATTAAAGCATGTTACATTGGAATCTGAAATCACTAACAGTGGCTGAACAACTGCCTCGTTGCATATTCACTATCTACCTATTTGTGATGGCTGAAAAAGTCATTCTCTTCAGTGGAGTTCCTTTTCAATTAAACTTGGGTCTGAACGAGTTTGCAATTTCACCCATGTTGCGGCAATGGAAGCGCGTGCGTGTGTAAAGAGTGTCTGTGTGAATAAGGATTTGCAGGTGTAGTTTCCATTTCCTCCAAGACCAAGAAAATGTCCCGAAATGTGAGTGACAATCAGCTGTGTTTTCACTGAGCTTTTCTAACGGTTTAGACACACACTTAACTCCTATTGAAAATCAGTGGGATTTGGGCACCTACAGATTGAACCTCTGTGGTCCGGGACACTCTGGTCTGACAACATCCATGGTCCAGCAGGCAGCTATGAGAGGAGTGGGGCAGCAGAGTCCTCAGAGCATCAGTCCACAGCCAGTGGGGCAGGGAAGTTGGTGGACCCACCAGATGTATGGATGTGGGGGGTGGAGCTTACAGGGCTGTCAGGGTCACCAGAGCTTGTGGGGCAGAAGAGCTAGCAGGACTGCCGGCGCTCATGGGGCCAGGAGGCAAGCCGGGCTGCTAGAGCTCATGGGACTGCATTGCTGATAGGGCTGTCATGGCCGCCAGAGCCCACAGGGCTGCCACAGCCAGGGGGCCAGGGGCAGTGGTGCCAGGTGCCTGGGGAGAGGAGCCCAGTGAGGAAGCTGGCACCCTTCCCCCCCCAGACATCTGGTCCGGCAAACTCCCGTGTCTGGGACCGGTCATGTCCTGAGGGTGCCGGAATAGGGAGGGCCAACCTGTACCCTCCTTAGGCCATTTTGAAAAGTCTGGCCGTGGCGTTCGATGTACTGTAGCTGGGCTTACTGTAGGCTTTTATATATTCTGCATGCAGCTCATATCATTTTGAGAGACCCACTGTGAGGCAATGAAGAGCTCAAGGTGGATACTGCTCCCATCTAAAATGTAGGGAGAATTTGCATCACGGCCAAGGCTGCCAGAGCAAAGATAATCTCTCCACACTGTCTGTTTGCTGTTTGTGAATAACAGCACAAAGGGACTTTTCACATCTTGGAACAGGCACTTAAAAACCAAGGCAAAGGAGACAACTTTGAGGATTGTCACATGCTCTGTTTTAGGTAAACTTTGTCATCTACAGCTAGTCAGTAGATGCCCCGCCGAAGATCTCAGTGCTGTAGACTTTTTCTGTATCTGACAAAACACAAAAACCCCTCCGGCATGGCAACCAACACAAAAAAAATATCAAAAGAACATTTGAAGAGCTCAATAAATTGATCATATTTTGCTGAACCTTCACCCTTGTAACGACAGTACCATTTAAATGCTAATGTCATTTTTAAAAAAGTCAATTACAGGAGTTTTAAAGTAATGGAGTCAGCAGTCTTGATGTAAATCTGTTATATTAATCTGCTCCTTCCCCTGTATCCATGAGCACTGAGGCATTCGCCCCCTTTTCCCTGGAGGTAATGTTCCCTCACAGTGGTACCAGTAATTGAATCAAGTTGATACAGACACCAAAAATATTGTAAGCCTTGTAGGTAATGAAAAGCATATGTTGATAAAGCTAGTTGCTGTATTTTTGGATAAAGGAGTGCTGACATTTTGGGAACTCTGAAATTAAAGTTAACCCTTTGCTGATCAAATGACCTGGGCTCTTCACTGCATACTCTGCTAATTTTGCAGAGGGAAGCGGTTTGAAAATCACCCCTGCTATCCTAACCAGCCTCTCTTCTTCACCCCCAACCCACTCCTGGCTCACACTTCTTGTTCTAAGTACACTTAATCCAATAACGTACGGTTTTAACTAGGGCTGGGCAGACTGGTTCTGATGAAATGAAACCAGAAGGGGACGTTCTCCCAGGCATGTTCCAATCATGAAGAGAACCTTTCCGAGGATCTGAGTTTGGTTAATGGTTTCAAAACGTGTTTTCCGTGCCATTTCTCTTCCTGGCATCTGCCGGGACCACATGTGGAAAGAACACGAAAGCTTACGGTGCTTAGATTCAGGTGCAGTGAAGATGCAGGGGAAATCTAATGAAGAGCACTGGTACTCACATGATTTCTGGTGTGATTTCTAGACCAGAACAAGTTCAGATCAACGTCCACATTTTGAATCAGTTTTCTGATTCTACTAACGTTTGTCTCTAGCTAAAACAAAATCCTACAGGTGAATTCCAAGAATGACTCGAGGCACTGTTTGAAAGAGCGCTGGAAACTCTTGAATGCCTGCTGCTGTATTGTGAGAGGCAAAGTGTAGTGTTTTCCTTTAACTTAGAATACGTCTCTGTGAGAGGTTACAGTCTATGTAACTGTCTTTAAAGCACAGTATACATAGATGGTGTTTTAAGAATAATAAAATAAAGATCCATACTAGAGAAGATAAATATATATTATATAAAAACAACCTTTAAGGGGGGAATTTTATAAATGAAAGGAGATGTCTATCTCCTAGAACTGGAAGGGACCTTGAAAGGTCATCAAGTCCAGTCCCCTGCCTTCACAGCAGGACCAAATACCATCCCTGACAGATTTTGCCCCAGATCCCTAAATGGCTTTCTCAAGGATTAACCTCACAACCCTAGATTTAGCAGGCCAATGCTGAAACCACTGAGCTATCCCTCTCCTCTATTTAGGAATACACTTGGAGAAAGGCCAACATTATGTAATTCTTTAGCCCGTATTGGCCAATAAGGATGCATCCAAATTATTTAGGTTTTTTAAATGGCTCCTTTTCTCAGAGTGCACATTAAATAATGATTCTTAGAACCACAATTCACTGGGAATGCTCCGGATCCTTCATAGCTGTCATGGGTTATTGGGAATAATACCCAAATGTCTGTTGCTATGTCTCCAAAAGAACTTTTATAGCATACAGTTTGGCTGAGTCACAGATGACTGACTTTAGAAGTAAACACGGACATCACATGCCCGTTATTATCAAGTTTTACAACCCCACATGTTAATCTAAAAATTTAAAAGGTTAATCAGATTCAGCACCAGAAGACTGTCACTTTCTAGTATAATAAAGATACGGGGCTTGGATTTGGTTTGGGTTACTACTAAGTGGTCAGTTGCTTTGCCCCTACACACATGTCGACAGTGGGATGATGGAGAGGGCCCACAGGAATTCAGCTCTCGCTTATCCGGCAGCTCTTATAATTAAAGTCCTGTAAATCTGTGGCTATCCGCTTTCCAGCTGCAGCTCTCCTTAGCTGCAGCTGTGGAGGCAGATATTGATAGCTCATTTTTGCAGCCATAAATGCAGATACCAATTTTGGATCTGAATCCTGTAAATTTGCTTTAAATCCACAGGTACTCACTTCTGCGGATGTGGATGCGGATATCCATGGACAGTGCCAGATTTATGCACAAGCTAAATAAGATACCGCTTAGGGCCTTGGATTATGAGGGGACACTAATTACAAAAAAAATGACTAGTTTTTAGTTGCATCCTCGCTGATGTACTGGTAGATATGCAAATACAAAACTTTACTATTTCTATTTTCATTGTGCTTTCTGTTAGAATAATACACATTTCTGGTAATGCTATGTGACGTAGTTTAGGGCCTCAGCATGTCTTAATCCAACCCTGTCCGTGGATTATTTTTGCGACGCAGACACAGATGCAGATACTGATTTTGTATGCGCACCTCGCTCTACTTGTAATTTATAATTTGCCATCAAAAAACATACTGAAGTTACTCGGGGTTTTACACTAATGCGCCCAAGAGGAGAAGCTACAATTACTGACATAAGCAAGAATTCATTACTTACCATATTTGGCCTAATTTTTACCTCACAAGATTTTTTTTCATTTCCAGTTTTGACCTCCAAATACAGACTGTGTCTAAACATAGTCTTATTTATGTTCTATATCAATCTATACACAATCCAGCTTGATGTTTGCATTTTGTATATAAATCTAGACACATGTAAAATAAAAAAGGAAAGAAAAAAGAAAACACTTACAGTTTTTTTTTCATATAAGGATTAACAATCATTTTATAGGTCGTACTTTTAAAATAAATCAGAAACAGTGCTTCCAGACCAGTTAATTGTCTCTATATGTTTAGTTTGTTGTATAAACATGCCGTCTGTTTTCTGCTAAAGAGAGGCCGATGCACCATAAATCAACTTCTGCCGCTTCTATCCTCTATAGATTAATTTTCAAGTGTGGGAGTAATAAAGTTTTAGCAAACAACATCGAATGCATATCAAGTATTTCCAGAAAAAAGTTATAAATCTAAACAGTTTGGAGCACAGTTATTTCGTTAGTTTAGGGCCTAATTCTGATGTGGTTAAAGGGATCCACACAGTTTTAAAACAAGGTTCAGGGCAAGCAGTTCCATGTTAACCACAAAATTCAGAACATGCCGAACAATGTCTTAACGTTCTCCAAATCTGGAACAGTCCTAAAATACCAATGGCCTTAATATCACAAGGAATCAAGCTAAAATTGTAGACAAAGTCTGTTGCCACCTAAAGGGTCAGATTTTTTTATTGCTATCAAGTTGTCCCTCTGTACTCCAGTCTCCCTACCCTGTTCACGGCCTTTCTCTCAGCAGCAGGGGGGTTGCAGTGCTCCGCAGAGGCTCACACAGAAGTACTTACCGCTAGTGCCTAAAGTTAATGCTACTGTATCATTGCCTAACTCAAGACGGTTCTTCATATGAAACTATTACCGTGTACAAGGGATTAGCTCTCACACAATGAGGAGAAAACAGCCCAGTTTAATAAAGTACATCAGTAGGCACTATTTAGCCAGTTCTAAGGCAGGTTCTGTTCTCAGGACAAAAAAAACCTGAATTTGCCCCACACATGAATTTGCCATTTTTACAAAGAAATTGAAAAGTTGAGTTAGAAATATTCTTGCAGCAAAAGGACAGTGTCCTGCTGCCAGCCCAGACATTTGTGACAATGGCATTTTTTCCCCACAAAGCTGGGCACATTTGGCTTTGAAACGCTGTTCCTTAACGAAAATCTTCCCACAGCTTTCCTCTCAATGCCCTGGTAGTCATGCATCCAAGAACAATCCTTTTACTGGAATAATAAAATCCAGAAAAGTGCAGTCATTTCTGATGTGGTGTTCATGGATCCAGTATTAGGAACAGAACCCCAGCTCTTAAAGCTTTGACTTGGGCTTAAATTGTGGGACGGTTTCTAGTGGAACTAACCATCTTGCAAAGCTACACAAGAAAACAAAGATACATGTGTGTTAGGGAAAATGCTTCTCTCGTGCCCATGCAAATGAGTAGTAACCTTCTTCAAGTAAGTGCAATGGCTTGAGGCTTCACCTGCATTACTGAGAGCAGGATTCAGTACCATTATCTTTAATAATGTTCATAAAACAGTAGACACGTGAAACAAAAAAAGAGAACCAAAATATCGTGACTCTTTCCCGGCCACTGTATGGAAAGTTGAAAACAGACATCTTCTAGCCAGAATGTTTGGATCTTTAACATTTACATTTGTCAAGGGGTATTAGTTTTATTTTATTATTTTGCTTGAAGCAAAAGGCACACCGTAATAGATACATCAAGGCACATGTTTCTGCAAAGTGTGTTTTGCCTCTGAGTCCAACTCTGAATTCGTTAAGTGAGTCTTTTTCCACTCCTTTTCCCTAGAGAGTATTGCTCTGTTACTGGCAAGGCCAGACCTATTGTGCCAGCAGTTCTCAGCAAACACTGTGAAGTAACTAGTGCTTCCTTGGCAAATTTTTACTAAGAATGTTTGGGTATGTGTTAGGGAAGGGTGGGGGGGAAGGAGCAGGACGACAAAAACAAACAAATAAAAAAGGCACTAAAGCATGCTCACACCCCCTTGGGGTGAAATCCTGCCTCTGCTGAAATCAAAAGGACTTTTGCCATTAATTTCAATACATGCAGGATTTCACTACCTGAAGATGAAGTTATAACAGGGAGCAAAGATCAGAAATCAAAAGCTGAGCAATCTGCTTGCCTTAACTGGAGCATTAACAACAAGGTAGCTTTTGCACCTAGAAATTGGGGTTCTTTATACACAGAATTACAGTGTAACAAATAATTAGTCACATTAGTCGTGTGTTTTCTCAGGTAAGCATTATTATTTTTAGAATGGATTTTGTTTTCAAAGAAAACACAGCACCATGCCTGCTATTTGAACAAGCATAAAATACTGCATGAATCAAAGTCCCGTACCATTTATTAGTCAGCCAGAAAACACAGGAGTTTGGCTTTTGTTTTTAAGGTTCAGATAAAGTTGGCAGCCTCTGAGGAGAGCATTTTGAGAAGAAGGAGAAAAAAGTATATTTTATTTAAGTTTTAAAACTCACTAAGCTTATCCAAAACCATATTTGCCTATTATTGTAGTAAATTCCAACTTTCATCGATAGAGGGCGCCTTCATACAGTGGTTATAACCAATGTTCAGGCAAACAATATGTTTAAGAAAAGAAATGGCATGCTTATGTGTAAAATATAAGTCTGGCTAGTTTTTAAAACATTTCCTCTCCAGGGATATGCTATAAAACAAAAACAACAGAAAGTATACATCTAAATACTCAACATTTATGCATTGTGTCATCTCACATTTATCTTAAGGTTATTTTAAAAGGTTAAGCTTTTAAAAAAAAAAATTATGGTTCTTTCCCATATAAAGTATAATTTTTAAAGTGGAGATAAATGTATTTATTTTAATAATTTACCCATATTTTCCTATATTTCTTCATGCGCAGAGGAGATCAACTTCACCTTACTACACTTAATCAATTATTAGAAAAGTCAATGCACACAGTCATGTTCTGTAGTTCTGATCTTCCTTGTAACTTTAATATTTCCATATTCTGATCATCTGCTGATACGACCTTATGATTAATCTTTCTTTTTATATTTCCATGGGAACATTATATACATGGCAAAAAACAATGCAACTCAATATATTAAAATGAATGCTATTTTCTTTTTTTAAGCTTTCCATAAAACAAACGACATTGAAATTTCATTCATATTTTGAGAGCATATAACTTTAATGAGGCTGCACTGATTTCTTTTAAGAATACTTCAGCTTAATCCTAGGATGAAACTACTCTATCTTGACATATTACTCTATAAATGTCAAATCCTACAACTGTTTACATTGAGTTGGATGGTACAGTGTTACCATAGTCAGACTGGGGGAATGAATGAAGACAAGTTCTCAGAAAAGCTTTCATTCATAGGAAGTTATGAACTGACAATAATTGCATCACAATTATCAGAGGGGTAGCCGTGTTAGTCTGTATCTACAAAAACAACAAGGAGTCCTGTGGCACCTTAAAGAATTATTTGGGCATACACTTTCAAGAGCTGCATTTGATGAAGTGGGGTTTTACCCATGAAAGCATATGCCCAAATAAATCTGGTCATCTGTAAAGTGTGACAGGATTCCACGCTGATTTTACATCTGAATTAATATCCCAACGCAACCTCAGACTGCAGAGATTTTATTTTAAAAAATTATTTCTTCTAATAGGGATAAAGTATGGTTTACCTGGTCTGTACAGATGAGGCAAAAATCTTAAGACGGTGTTAAGTCACTTTGAAATCTAATCAGTTAAAAAAATTAATTAAAAGGAGTCTAAGGCACTGCATTTGCTCTAGAGTTTCCCTGTCATTTTTCTGTGGCATTACAAAAGCATTTTCCTGTCTCTCTCCCTTGTTCCTGTAGAAAAGACGTCCACAAACAACAGGGGAAACTGATTAACGGACTTACAGTGAAGAAAGTGAAAATGACTATACACCACGTGCTGCCAAAACAACAAAGTACTCAAACTGGAAAAAAATATTAAATATTTTCCCTCGCATTTACAGAAACCTTAAATGCTTCTTGTAATGAAACAAGTAAAACAATGCAAAGAGAAATGTACTTTTTTAAGCGAAAACTCTCCCCTTTTTTTCTGCACTAGGTGTGTACTACTTAGAAAATGGTTTCCCTTTCCATTTAAAAGTGTTTTGACAGGCACACACAGTGTTTCACCTGTGTTGGCAGAAATTACTTTTAAACTGGGGGTTGAAATATCTTATAATCATTGCTTTAAAAAATTATATAATCCGGGTCTTAGAAGGATAGCTGATGAAATCTTTCAGATAAACTAAGAACTATCCTGAACTTCTTCCAAAACCCCCTTTCGAAGTTAAAAAAATATATAGTTTGGTTATTTGTCTTTATTCTTTGGATCTTTGTTCTTCCTGTTTGCATCTGGAATCAAGATTAAGAAATCCTGTTTGCATCTGGAATCTAGAAATGCGGTAACCAAAACTGTTCTTGCCATATCTCGGACACTATCAATCCAAGAAGCACGGGAGAGCTCTTGAAAATGCAAAGGACTGGATTAAGCTTCTGGGCTGATATCCTGGCTCCATCAAAGTCAATGACAAAACTTCCATTGACTTTATGGAGGCAGGGGTTTCACCCTTGAACGTCTGGATGCAAATTCAACTGAACTTCGAGGATCTCGTATGACAATTTTAGGTGAAAACAGGAAAAAGAGAGGCTACTTTTTCAGTGGAATTCTTTGTTCGCCCTCCATCTGAAACTTCAGGACACTGTAACTCCACTTCCAACTGAAACCTGGACAGAGCCGCTCAAAGAAGTGCTTTTTGTCATTGGAAAATTTTAAAAACAAATGGCTCTGACATTTTTATAGGCATAAAAATAAAAGCATAGCTGGTTAGTGGTTTCAGATGGGTTTTTTTTATTTGCAATCCAAAAATGATTTTATTTATCAATTGAAATTGTAGTGTTCCTAATCCAGAAGGCAGGCTAGTGCCTTTGGGTATATTGGAAGAAGCAGGAAAAATACATTTTAAATACAAGTTTTATTTCATTTGGAAAAACGAGTGCTACAGTTGGACAACACCTTTATTTTTTAACAAAACTCCAGACTTTCAGTTTGTAGATTTACAGTTTTGCTGCCTCTGCACTTCAGCAGCAGTGATATGATAGAGCATAATATTTAATGGGGAGCCTCTACATTTCAGCTGCATACTAATACCCCCTATAAATACTCAATGAGGTAATAATCTATTTGGGGAATTTAGATTGATCTTCTGGAGTTCGATTTAGTGGGTCTAGTTAAGACTCACTAAATCAAACTCAGAAGGTGCCCCTGTTGGCAGCCAGAACTCCTGCTCCTATGAAGAGTAAGAGAAGCTGATGGGAGCATTTGCTTCTGTCAGCCTCCTGCTGTGAGGTGAGTGGGGAAAATCAAATCATGATACGTCAACTCCAGCTACGTAATTAATGTAGCTGGAGTCATGTATCTTGATTCATTCTTCACCTTTAGCGTAGGCTATTCCTGAGAATAATAATGTGGATTAGTGGTCAGATCACAGGAATGGGAATAAGGAACTCCTGAGTGATAAACCGTCCTCTACCACTAAATCTTTCTGAAGCTTTGAGGAAGTCATTTCCTTATCTGTAAAATGGGAATTACAACACCAACCTAGGTTGCAGTGGGAGCTTTTGAGGATTAATACTTGCACTCTGAAGATGACAAGTGATACCTTTAGGAATTATGCTCAATAGCTAAACTGCTCATATGCCACATGGAGAATGCTCACGACCTTCTTTCTGTTCCACCTACAGAAGCCCGCAACACTCAAACAGAAGAAACTCCATTAATTTTCCATGAAATTAGGTCTTTTAGTCTCTGCAAACCTCCAGCCACTGATGGAAGAGGCAGTCACAATCTAATGAGCGGGTCTGGATGTTTTACACTGCAACATATTTACATGCTGGTGAGATGGACTGAGGTGAGAGAAAACAATGGTGACTGTGGATAGTCTCCAATTGCTTGCACTCTGTCCTCTGCTTTCTTGCATTTTTTATATATATATATTTTCCCTTTTTCTGATTGATACATTGCCAGCATCTCAGGGTGCCTGAAGTGGGTTCTGGTGGGAGCAATTGTTTTCTACCTTCGATGGAACAAGCTAGGCGTGGAGGAGGAGTCAACATTTTTCATCTGAACCCAGGAAAAATGGAAGCATGAATCCATTACAGGTTGAACCTCTCTAGTCTGGCACTCTGAGCTGGCAACATCTGTGATCCGGCATGATTGTACGTGTGTGTGTGGGGGGGAAGAGGGGCAAGTTTCCTGTGGTCCTATAAAGTTTGTACAGCCACCAGTCCTGGCTGTCAGGTTTCTGTGCTGCTATTTAGCTCTAATTTACCGTTAAATGTCTGCTAAGAGCCCAGCAAGCAGTGGAAGTGTTGATAATGCTGCTAGACAATACTGACCTGCTGTAATTTGGCAAATTCTCTGGTTCGGTATCACTAATGTCCTCAGGGTGCCGGACTAGAGAAGTTTTCATTTGTACTTGTCAGAATACAGGAAGCAGCACAAGCTGCTAAATATCATTCACGTTTTAGTATTATATATAAATCGTTCTCCAAATCTGAGTCTTAGCTGTCTGCAGACTTGTGCTACTTCCAGGTTACATCACTGTAACTAAAGCTGGCATCAATAAAAGGATCTGAAATTATTTATCCTACTTTGTTCCCAAGAACGGACAGAACGTAGCTCAGAATGTACATGTCTAGAGGTTAATTTTAATTGTTATTGAATAGTCCAGCTAGGAGGGAAACAGTTTTGATGCCCTGGAAACAATTTCAAAATTGAATTGGGACAAATATATTATTGTATTGAAACATTGGGAGAAAAAAAAACCCTGTTGTGGGTGAATCAAGATGTTTACATCTCACAATGGTTTGGGCAGATTTTTTATTTGTTTGTTTCTTTGTTTCTCCCATCAGCTTAAATGTCCAAATGAAAAGTAATTTTGAACTAGAAAGCTGTCTTTTTAAAAAAAAATTGAAAATGCTGAAATGAAATGTTGGAAGCTGTGAAATTTACTGAAACCAGCTCTTCTACAAAAAAGATTTAGGTTTGACAAATCAGTGTTCTCTGACCAAAAAAGATGTTGTGCCAAAAATTTCCAATACAGTCCTATTAATTTCTATTCTGAAAGGGTCAAGAGAACTTAACCAAGATCAAAGCCCCTCTGTACTAATATTCACCTAATAAGAGCTAGTTCCATTCCTGATCAATTTGAAAATTAGGCAAACTGAATATGGGAGAAAATTTCTATTCCAATTTTGCCGAAGGGCAGCTGAGGCACAGAGAGATAAAGTGAAATGCCCAGACCTCAGACAGGAAGTCTAAGATGGTTGGCAAGGAACTCAGATTTCCTGAGACCCAGTCATGCCTTAGGGCGTGTCTTCACTATGTACTGGATCGATCCAGCAGGGGTTGATTTATTGCATCTAGCATAGACATGATAAATCAACCGCCAATTGCTCTCCTGTTGACTCCGATACTCTAGCAAAATGAGAAGAGTAAAGGGAGTCAATGGGAGAGTTTTTTCTGTCAATCCAGCGCGATGTGGACCTTGCAGTAAGTAGATCTAAGCTACGTTGATTTGAGTTATGCAACTAATGTAACTCCAATTGATTAGCATAGATCGACCTGTCACTGTGGTGTAGACCTGCCCTAAATCACAAGATGAGCCTTTGTCTCTGGTGTGACATACCCAAGATTAAGTATAGTCTCCTCCTTTCTAAGTATGGGTGTCAACACTATGTGGGGAATGGTTTTATTCTTGTAATCAAACAACACATTAGTTCTTGATATAAATTATTGTGCTATGCTAAGTATCATTGGCATTGGTATAGTAGAATATGGGAGCCTGTCAGTAGACAAACATTTGTTTACTGTAAGGATTACGCTCCTGGAAAAGGACACTCCGGTCGGAAACAGGAAGCAAGTTAGCAAAGGCAAGTTCCAAGAGCCAGGATAAGAGCAGTATGACCATGAATTCTGCTTCTGCACCCAAATGATGCTTGGAAACAGAACTCTTTGGACCTCCTAATTTTTAGTCCCTTGGTCTGATACAGTGGGAAGACATAGCTACTGTCTCTATCTCACCCACTCCAGGGTCTGATTCACTGTTATCTGGGGCAGCCATTTACATGTGTGTGAAGAGTATGTAAAAGGCTCCCAGCCAGAATGGAAATGCTTTATTCTTGCTTTGCAGCGGTGTAAACCAGGGATACTCAGTGCTTCCGTGGCCAAATTAGCGACCTGCATTATCCACAGGGGCCGCCATCATGCAAACTCATTGTTTCATTTACTATTTTGATAGGTGCCCTAATAAATAAATCTGCTCCTTTCTAAGGTGCCACAGGACGCCTCGTTATTTTGAAATATTTTATTCTCACAGCAAAATGACCAACCACATTTTATTGTTTTATCGACTACAATTAATGACATAGTGAAAGCATTGTGAGTGGCTAATAATTAAATCGACAGTGTTTTAATATTTTGCCCTGGAAAGGACACATTAGAAAGTCTGAATAGCTCTGGTGTAAACAACTCAACAACGTGCCGGACAAAGGAGAAACACGCCGAACACTTGTTGATTTTTTCTTCATCCTTTGGCCTCTGCAGCATCTCCCTTTGAACTTCTAGTATCACTGAGAAGAGCATTCAGCATTCTTATCATGTGCAGGCCGCGCCAGGTGGATGAAACAGATGAACGGAGAGGGTTAGATGCTTTCCAGTCGCGATGGTTTTCTTGTTGCCTTTTGGGTACTGTGAAACTCACATGGAATGCATGGAGCTAAATGAAATTCACCAGTGTTATGTTGAACCATAAAGGTTCATCAGGAGCCAAAACTCTACGTCAGGGGGCATGAAGACTCATGGAGGCTGAAACCGATGAAAGTTTGACAAACCTGATGCCAAATATAAGCACGCAGATTCCCTCAGCCTGAAACACACCTGCGGGCTTGACAGAGGCATATACAGACAGGGACCAAAATATGCATGGCCCACAACATAAGCTTTTCTCCTGCTGCTTGTGGGTTTCCCCACAGAACACACAAACCAATAGGGCCAGGACCAATCTCACGGTTTTTAATACCCTTATACCTATGGCCACCAACCATTAAATCAGGATCTACGGGTAGATCTTGGTGCCTCTGACAGGGGATCTTGACTGGTTTGGCCAGGAGGCTGTCAAGTACCGGCACTTCAGCTGCCCCTCTCCCACTGCTGCGTGCCTCCTGTCCTTTGTGTTGGAGCCTTCATGCTGGAGCCTCCTACTTGCTGGGCAGGTCAGAGAGAGGAGGAGTGCTGATATCAGGGTGTCCCTTCTCCCACCCTGTATCCTACCTCCACAGAGTGGAAGTGGGGCACAACAGGGCTTGGGAGAGGGAGTTTGCTGGATGCTTTTGGGAGTGGTGCAGGGCTGGGGAAGGGGTGATCCTGTCTTAGCCCCACTGTACCACCACCCAGGAGCCATCTGAGGTAAGCAGTGTCCAGCTGAAGCCAGCATTCCGAACCCCTGCCCCAGTCATGAACTCTCTCCTGTACCCCAAGCTTCTGCCCTTAGCTCCTTGCACCCAAATTCCCTCTCAAATGCTGCACCCTGAACCCCCTCCTGTATCCCAACTCCCTGCCCCATGCTCGGCTCAGATCCCCTCCCTGCACTCCACATCCCATAGCCCAAGACTAGAGCTTTCATCCCCCCACCCCCACGCTCCAACCTCTGCACCGGCCTGGTGAAAAGGAGGGAGGATGAGGGAGGGAGGATGGAGTAAGCAGGGGCAGGGACTCAGAGAAGGGGCACGGAGGAGGTGGGACAAGTGTATTTGGGTTCAAGGTAGATCCTGGATTGCATTTCAGTTGCAAAAGTGATTGTGCTTAAAAAGGTTGGAGGCCCCTGTCTTATGCAATCCTGGGGCTTTCTCTGGCTTGTGTTTTCTAGCCCGCTGTGCAGTGTTTAGTTTCCCTCTGGTGGAAAGGAAACGATCTGGGACGCAGAGACTGTCACCCCCTCAGCCTCCTGAGCTGAGATCATGGCTTGTTATCACCATCAGCTGTCTCCTGGAATTGTTTCTGCTCGAGTCAGGCTTTTTTGTTTTGTTTAGTTTTAGAACTCATTGCCCAACGAGTGATTCCCTTTGCTGCACCGTGTTCCTTTCCAGTGGGGCCAAAATAGGCACCTGTTCTCACGGAGAAAGACAAGGACAGTGGATTTATACGTGCAGGAGGATTAGCACCTCCCACCTGCTGCGTAGCACATCCCCGCCCCTCCCAGAAACGGTAAGCGGAAATGGTTTTTTGGATGCTGGATGAATTCATTCTTACAGGGCACAGGCGAAGGACCTAGGGCTGCGGGGAGGAGGGAACAGGGAAAGGAGGCGTTATCAGCACCCCCCACTCTTAAAAACATTCCTGCGCCTGTGTTAAAAGACCTTTCTTCCCTCCTTCCAGTATCTTCCCCCACCCCACATGCTCCTCCTGGTCTGTCCCAGTCTAGTGTGTAGATCCTGGAGGCAGAGATCACACACTCGACACACCTCACAACACTCAGCTGCCAAAATTTGCCAAACGACCCACAGCGTCCCGCGGACTCCGGGGGGCCTGGGGTCACATCTTCTGATCTGTAGGCTTCACAGTTCGGAAAAACCAGCTTTTAGAGTCCGGTTAGTAGCCAGGCCAGAACGTCCTCCATCCCCTGCCACACGCAACACCCACTCGGACCCATCTGACCACCAGATAAATGTGTACTGAAGTGTCCAAGCCGTTCCCTGGAGCCTCTCACCCCTACTCCCAGGTCTTCCCTGGCCTCGATGCCATTCATGGGCATACTCGGAGCCAGGGGTGCCCTGGGAGTGTGCTCTCATAGGAAAGGGCTGCTGTTTTGTCTTTTCTTTTAAGCCCTTCTGGGCTGAGGAGAATCCCTCTTTTTTGGTCTCCTGTCTCCTGAACCATGCACGTCGGTCAGTCCCACTGCACCGGCAGGCTCGGCGTTTCTGAAGAAGCAGCAGCTTTGCAGTATGTGTGCTCACTCCTCAAGGACAGCGCTGAAAGCACAGAGCCTTTCAATGTTTCCTTCTCCCGGCGAGGAGCAGCATGGTTAGCTGCTCTGCGAGGCAGTGTGCCTTACCTCCAGCGAGACAGCTACCTTCAGAACTCCAGTTAGCTAACCACAGAAACGGGCCTGAACAGTATCTCCTCTCATTCCACCGTGTGTCCAGGCTCTCCTGTCATCTGAACATCTTGTTCTTCTGAGTGCTTTGATCTGACCACATTTCCCCAGAAAACCAGCTCGCTTCTTGGGGGCCCTGACCTCAGACTGCGTCAGTGTCGCTACATAACATTTTATGAGTTTTCATCTCCAATGAGCATGCAAAAGGCTAGTAGCTGTCTTCACAGTTCAAGGAGAGGACTACCCAGCTCCTCGGCAGGATCTCCACCAAGTCATAGCTGGTCAGTAACTCTGCCTATTCATCTAGGGAGAAAATTTCACCAGCTCTGTGATAAAGGAGCCAAGCACAAAATTCCATGAGTGTCTGTTTGTTTTTGCAACACTCATCCTTTCTTCCACAGACAGACACCCTCAGTCAAAAACGCATGTGGAGAGAAAGCAGCCCTGTGCTATTTACCTACAGGAGGGCCTTGGTGGGTTTTTAATATGGACCCTGTTCAGAGACACAGACACAAACAAGAAATGAACCAGGCCTGCGATCCCGTTCCAAACTGCAGGACAGGCCACGCTAGAACCTCGAGGCTTCAGATCAACATGTCCCTCAACTTTGAAGTTCATAACGATCTCAGTTTGTGACTGCGGTCGGCAGAAAAGTCCAAATAAAACAAGGCGAACCCAAAGGTTCTCAGTTGGCTTGTGTGTGTGTTGTCTCCCTGGGCGGTCCCAGCTCTGTGTAGGTAGCAGGATCAGCAGGCCTGGACAGAACTACCCAACAAGAGGACAGGCTCAATTCCACGTCAAAGCTGCCCAGCCAGTTTTATTACCCTCAAGACACAGTACAAGCTTCCCAGATGAATCTCTACAGGCATGGGAAGATGGAAGGTAAGGGGTGTACATTTTATGGGGTTCCAGCCCCAGCCTCCCTAGCCTCTGGAGTCCTGGCCACTGGACCCACGGGCTCCATTGGTGGCCCTGTGGTCCCAGCCGTTATGGGTCTGCTGTTGCCTGGTGTCCTGGTGGCCAGGCCCAGGGGCTCCACTGCGGGCTCCAGGTCCCCGACCATCATCCCTACACCTGGGACTCGGCAGCCACCCTCAGATGTGGCCCCAGAGTGGGGAGGTGAGGGGCATGGATGGGTGGGGCAGCAAGGTGCAAGGGGGGCAGCTGAGCACCCCCACCATGAAAATGGTTCTAGTGCCCCTGTCTAAAGGAACATTACTGCATGAGTTTCTAGTGATGAAGACTAAGCTCCATCGGCAGCAAGATTTTCTGATGCCCTCTAAGGTGGACAAAGGGTTAAGGCGAGATCCCCTGACACGTATAGACTGAGGCAAAATTTACGTACCACCTTATGTGTTTCATGACATCTGTTTGTCACCTCCCCTTGTTCCTGATATTTCGGAGAACACCTCCCTATGCATTACTTTGTAGAACTATCTCCAGTTGTACTGGATTGGAATGGATTTGAATCAGTTGGAAGATGGCGTGCCTAGCACACCAGCAACAACCTGGCTGAGTTCATGCATTGCGTAGTGAACTTGCTAGCAACTGCTTTAAGACATGGCCTGGCTTTGGGGCAGGCCTCAGATCTTGCACCAGGCCGAGTGCTCCAGGTGTGCTCCCTCAGCTACACCAACCACAACATTGGCTTGAATACTTCAGCTACATCTCCACTTGTGGGAAGGTTGTGGTTGCGGGGGACCATCTTCAGCATTCAATTTAGCAGGTCTTCATTAGACCCATTAAATAGAATGCTGAGGGCGCCCCCGGCAACACCCGTACTCCTACTCCTTACAAGGAGAAAGGGAATTCGACGGGAGCATTTCTCCCGTTGACCTTCCACTGGGACGACAGCACCAAAGCTTGGCTTAAGATACATCAATTCCAGTTATGCTTTTTATGAAGCTGGAATTACATACTTTAAGCTGACTTTCCCCTGTAATGTGGAACTGGCCTCAGAAGAAACTTTAAAAAACCCTCACCTTCCCACACTCAATGTTTTCTCAAATTTGCACCCGATGGTTTGTTCAAAACTAGAAATTCCAAAATAATGCAGAAGAGAAGTTGCCCTTTGGGGTATTTCTAGCTCACTCCCAACCAGGACAGACCGATAATCTAGTGGGTGTAGAGTGCCCCAGAGACATTCAGTCTGAATGGACTCTTCAGCACCTCACCTGATCTCTTAAAATGTGCAGCCAGGCTTTTTCATATGTCAGAAGGATCTGAGCTTCTAGCTCAAACTTTTTAAAAGCTTCTGCTACTCATTCAGTGTAACACAGGGATGGGCAATAAGCCGGAGGCAGTTTGCGAGGGTTAGCCCAGCATGCCGCCAGAATTATATTTCCTTGTGCTCCACAGGTACAGCCACTCGAAGCTCCCGTTGGCCGGGGATCGCTGTTCGCAGCCAATGGGAGCTGCAGGAAGCAGCACAGACTGGAACACCGCTTTCTGCAGCTCCCATTGGCCAGGAATGGGCGTTCAAGCTGCCATACCTATGGAGGTGCAGGTAAATAAAGCATCTGGAAGCCTGCCAGGGGCTCTCCCTGTTAAGCCGTGTCCAGACCATGGGTCAGTTATTGCCCACCGCCGGTTTAACACAATAGGTTTACTATTACTATATGTACTTCACACTGAAATACAAGGGCTGTCAGTTGATTAGTACTTGGTAATACATTGTACCTTAATTGCAAAGCTTTTCAATTCACTATAGAGCACCTTAGTAATATCGCAGCCCATGAATCTTCTAGGGTTTTTGTAGTAGCTTTTAAGCCTGATGTTGCAGGCTGTTTATGTTGCAGTTGCATTTGCTTTAGAGATTTGCTTTAAAGCTGTTGGTATTACTTAGAGAGAGATTAAATTCAAACAGGTTTATGGGTGCTAATACACATCTATTACTAGTACAGACATTCTGATATAAAAAAAAAAATCTCATACAGATACTTTCTCTAAACTATGCAAATGTGATTGATTGGGCCACCGAGGTCTATTTTATACTTCAGCGGTCACTAAATCTATCGTTAAGATTAAAAATTACAGTTTGCACAGTCTGGGAATAACTTCGCACTCAACGTATGCAATAGAAGCCACTTCGCCAACATTCCCTGGGAAAAAACAACACAGCAGAAGTAGGGTGAGAGAAGAAAAGTTTTGCAATATTTGATGCCGTCCTGCTCGGCCATTGTTTGTTTTTCCATTTGCAATGTACAGCAGATAACTTGTTAACACAAGGATGAATGAGAGGTAGTATGACACTTTATCGTACTTTCTTCTGAAACTAAGATACAAAGATCATTACAGTGACTAGGACCTACATCACCACCGAAACCGAGGCCTTTTTCCATCAGTGTGCACGTAGTCGTATGACATTTAAATTAAGCAGGTGATTCAGTTCTTTCCTAGACCAGAGTCTATACAGTCTTGGCCCTTTAAAACTGCTGGAAGAGTGGGTCTTAACGTTGACTTGGGAACTCAATGCTGTTCAGTAGAATGATCCCAGCAAATACACTTTTTACACGTTGTGAAAAACTCACCACGGACCGTGAAATCGGATCTCCCTCTCCAACAGCTGGAGCCTCTTACCATGAAGGGGGCTCCCACTGCCAGTTCCAGTGGGGCCAGGTAGGGACAGGACTTTGTCTTCCCCGGCATGGACACTCTTAGGAGCTGATCAGACCCACCTCTGGCTACCTCCCCAACCTGCATGAAGCCACGGGCTGCTGCTGTCAGAGCCTAGCCCTGAAGGCAGCAAAGAAGTGAGAGAGGCAATCACATGACAACCCTCACAACAGCTTTGAATTCCTCCTGTTTTAAGTTGGAGCCCCCATGTTTACAACATCACGAAATTTCAGATGTAAACATCTGAAATGATGACACTGACACGCCTGAAAATTCTATGACTGGGAAGTGACCAAAATGGACTGTGAATTTTGCAGGGCCCTACCTATTAGCATCTGCACATTGGTAGACAGAAAGGATACCTCCCAATCTGTAAAATAGAAATTTTTCTGAATCAGGTCTTCTTATTCAAAGAAAAGATGGGTTTCTCCGGTTCCAGGCCAGAGCAGGTCCATTCAAATAAAAAAAAAAACCACTATAATCTGACATGCATCTGAAAGGCAGATTTTTACCTGGACTCATTAAACTGACCCATAATTGGTATACAGGTTGTGGCCAGAGCAGACAGAGGAAAAAATTAAAACGCAACCTTTGCGCTTCCAATTTTGATGCAGCTGCTGCATCCTTTCTTACTGTACTTCTCATATTAGCTTCAATGGAGTGTCCAGTGGTTTCTAATCTATCCCCATTGCCATGCAGCTTGCTGAACGGTGCTCCGACACCGATCACTGGGGAGCTGGTTGATAAATGGCCAGTTTATAAGGCTGTCATGCCAATTTTGTCCCAGGGGAAATGTGGGAGTTTCTCAAAACAGCTTATTACCAACCTGTGGCTCAGGCAATGATCAATCAAACTGATCAGGTATGGCAAACATGGTAACTGATATAAAGAAGATGTCTTACTGCACCGCTTGAGCATAACATGACAAATGACAGGGTGAGAGGGACTAACTAAATAAGAAATCAAAAGTTGGCGCGTTAAATGCTGCGCTGGAGCAGAGTTCAGGGATGTGAAGTTAACATCTGTGCCTTTCAGCATGCACTTTCCCCCCCATTCATCAAAGTAACCGTGATGCATGTACTGTGAATATCCTGTATACCAGGCATTCAATATAAATACCCTGTATAACCACATTACTTATTTTATTTAAAATCCCATAAGAACATAATGACCATAAGAATGGCCATCTTTTCATACCATCTAGCCCACTACCTGGTCTTCTGACATTGGCCAATGCCAGATGCTTCCAAGGCAATAAATGGACCAAGGCAATTAGCGACTTAAGATGCACAACTCCAGCTACATTAATTACATAGCTGGAGTTGACCTATCTTCAATCACCATCCAGGTTGATGGGATCAAATGCTCCTGTTGGCTTCCCTTCCTCTTCATGAGGAGCAGGAGGACCGGCGTCCTCTCAGTTCAAATTAGCATGTCTTCACTAGACCTGCTAAATCGAACCCCAGAAGATCAACTGCAGCAGTGTCGATCTTCTGCATAGCGTAGCTATGGCCCCAGAGTGTGAGGTTGAAATCTTCACCTTCTTGGCTAGTGACCACTGATGGACCCATTCCCCATGAACTTAGCTATTTTTTCCTTGAACCCAGTTACACTTTTTGGCCTTCACAACATCCCCTGACAACATATTCCAAGATGTGTTGTGTGAAGAAGTACTTCCTCGAGTTTGTTTTAAACCTGCTGCCTATTCATTTCATTGTGTGATCCCGGGTTCTCGTGTAAGTGGTAAATAACACTTCCTTAGTCATGGTTTCATAGACCCCTATCAAATTGCCCGTTAGTCACCTCTTTTCTAAACGGAATAGTCATTGTTTTGTTTTGTTTTTAATCTCTTCTCACGTAGAAGCTGTTCCATACCCCAATCATTTTTTGTTACTTTTCTAATTCTAATATATATTTTTTGAGACGGGATAGGCAGGATGATGCACAATGTGGATGCACAATAGATTTATAAACCGGTGTAACTCACACACCTACTGGGTGTGGTTCACTGCACTACGTAGTCCATGGACCCACTTTGAGAAAGATGCTAATGGGCCACTCCAGCTGTTTATTTCCCACGGCTCCCCTTGGCTGCAAATGGCAAACAGTAGTGGGTCCATGGACCACTTTGAAAAACACCGCTTTACAGCCTTTGAGGCTCATGCAGTAAGCTCCAGAGGTCCAAGATTCAGTTCTTCCCATCGGCGTTACACTGGCATTGATATTTTAATGGTTCCTAACAGTCTGTCTTGACCGCCATTGCACATCGAGCAGATGTCTTCAGAGAACTATCTGCAATGGCAGCCAAGTCTGTTTCTTGAGTGGTAACCTCTGATTTAAACCCTGTCATTTTGTATGTAGGAGGAATGTTTTCCACAGTGCATTACTTTGCACTTTGCACCATTGAATTTTATCTGCCATTTTGTTGCCCACTCGCTCAGTGTTGTGAGATCTTTTTGTAACTCTTTGCAGTCAGCTTTGGATGTACTGGTCTTAAGTAATTTGCCACCTCATGGTGTACCCCTTTTTCCAGAGCAGATATGAATATGTTAAGCAGCACTTGTCCCAGTACAGATTCTTGGCGGAGCCTGCTATTTACCTCTTTTCACTGTGAAAATTGACCATTTATTCCTACCCTTTGTTTTCTATCTTTTAACCTGTTTCTGATCCCATGAGAGGGCCTTCCCTCTTATCCTGGTAATTAGCAGCCTTATTTAAAAAAAATACTTTAGCTGCAATGAGAAATGCACAAAACTCAACACTGCACCTTTTTAGAGTTTAAATGTGAAGAATCGCAATGTATCCGTCTGCATTTCTATGTTTTTATGCTGTGTACGGCAGCCAGTATATAAAGCAAGATTCAAAGTTATCTATTCAGTGTTTAAAGAGTGGAGAGTGTGCCATTTAATTAGAAAGCTCTGTACAAGATATTCAAAATCAAATGCTTAAGCTACAGCAAGGCAATGTTAAAGTGGAAGAGAAAAGTCAGGAAATACCAGTAGCATGAGGTAACAAAGATGCTGTTCTATACATGTTGATAAAATTGCATCATACCATATTATTTGATAATTAGTATGGAACCGGGTATTGTACATCTACATCCGAATAGATACCCACAGGTCGCAAAGAGTTAAGGTTTCACATAGAACTGCAACATGTTAGAGCTTCATCAGGCAATCCTGACATAGTAAAACAGACATTTTATTCTGCCTTAAAATGTCCTAATGTTGCCACCACTGCCGCAGTTCCACTAGAGGGAGCAATGATGGGAGTACAATGTAGAAGGACCACCAGCATTTTAACCACTGTGCCATTCACATCTCCTCCCAGAGGCTGGTAAAGGAGGAAGCCCTGTCTAGTAGCTAGAGTGTTAGATAGTGAATTGGGGTCTGATTCCCATTTATTCCCCTGACCAGCTCTGTGACTTAAGGCAAGTTACTTCATATCCCTCTTTCTGTTTTGTCCATTTAGATTGTAAGCCATATGGGGCAGGGACTGTCTTTCATAGTGGTGGGGATGCCTTGTGTTACTCTCCAGGGCTGGCTTGGGACAGCTGGGGCCGTGCCGCCTGGCTGACAGCAGCACCATGGCTCTCTGGGACTTTTGGAAGTGCATTTGCTTGCTGCCCTCCCATGGTCAGTCTAGAGTATAATTGTTCCTTGTGCTTTCTGTCCCCTTGTGGTCATTCTGGAGTATAACTGTCCCTGCTACCAGACTTCTCCATATCCGTTTGATGAGAAACAACTGAATCCTGCAAACATCCCATTGTCCTGGTACACCCAAACTCTGACCTTCCTTTACGTTCTGATAAGAGGAAGCTGCCTACCAAATTTGGTGGCCCTAGCTCTTTGTTTCAGGAGGCGTTCTTGAGCAGACAGACTCACTGGCAGACAGATGCACCAAGTCTCTCAAATGAATGGTAGATAATAATGTATATAAATTTGCAAGGTATTGAAAATGAACTGTGATACAACACATCCTTTTACACGCATTTGCTGCTTAATAAATGCATATCTATTTCTTTGCTTTAATAAGAGCTTAAATAGTCAAGTTGCAGCCGATCACTTTCAGTGAACCCAATTTATAACTATAAGGGCTTAGCCATGTAAAGCTTAGACACATGTGCACGTTACAACACACGATCTACTTGTCATTCTCTTGACGTGATGATTTTTGTTGTGTGGTTAATGATAGGCTCTCTTTGAACCCAATTATCACAATTCCTCTTTTAACCTTCCCTGGGCCATATAGTTCTGTCATTTACACAGCGCCACAACAAAGAGCAGAACATGGCCTATTATCTCTTTGTGCCTAGAGGAGGGAGCATCCATCATGTTATCATTACACACATCTTTATTGTTAATTCTTGGAAAGTTGTTACAAGGTCTGTTGAGCCTGTAGCCAACAACTGACGTTACTCACTTGACTGGGTTTGTGAAAACAAAGACTTATTTGCTAGCAAAATTAATGAGAAAAGAATGTCTTCAATGAGACGATAATTTATGGCTTCCACAACAGCGAGCACTTAGAGACGAACTCATCCGATTGTACATTCCAGTGAAAAGTAGAGAAGGGGAAAATGCAGGGACTGGTTTTTGAAAACCTTATTGGTTCATTCCAAAATCAGATGTTTGGATATGGGGTCTATTTCACACAATTCCTCCAAGTTTGGGTAAGAGTTAAAAAAAATAGACCCAGATTTCTCCAACCACCCCTTCCCCAAATACTATTAGGTTTAAAGACAGAGAAACAAAACCCTGTGGATAGCTGCTGTTTGATGCCACATTTTAAATCATACCAAGAATGTTGGCTTCTGAATGTATTTTTACTTTGTTTTACACCACTCAATTGTCAAACATTTTCCAATGTGGTTAGAAATCTATATATTCAGAAATAGTTCTGGATACTTTATACAATTGCAAGAGCGACAAATACAAATATATTTTTTTTTGCTGCGACTCCATTCCCAATGTGGTCACAAACACCGATTTCCCCCTTTCAAATGCAGAAAATAGCAAATAGAAAAGCAAGAAAATGCATCAGAAAATAAAACCTGTCTAATGGCTACCAAACTTGCAGAGTGTCAGTTCTACTTTTTTTGTACAGATAGGTTTTAGACTCTATAATAATCATGCAGCTAAGATACAAGGTCTCTTGTTGGCAATAACCTACATGACATGACTTAGAAGGCAGGTGTTACTGTAATTAGCTATTGTTTGACTATCAAAAGTCAGAGCTGATTAAAGCCACTAAGTACAAGTGCACTATTTTATTTCAAAGAATATTATGAATTGCATGCTGGGACTCTTTCACGGCGGCCCTACCTTCTGGAGTCTGCTAAGAGCCCATGCCAGCAGTAATCAAAACTAAAATCTGCATAAACCTTCAGGGTTTTAATTCAAGCAGAGCTCTTTCATTAGAAATATGTTACTTTATGAAATCTGGTCGCCAGCAAGGGGAGAAAAATGTGACTTCTTAAGAAAAGTGAATGGCATCTCTTTAGTGATTAACCCAAGATTAATGGAGGCTCCCACTGCTAGGCCTAAGTCCATTTTATTGCTAATTCATTTAGGTACTATTTCAGATGTACTTGATGAAAGTCACCTGCTAAGAAGTCATGTTTTGGCAAGCAAGAATAGCCATTATGGTCAAATCCCAAATAGAATTTTTATTAAAGAAGCTTTGAAAAAGTCAGTCTTTTAGGGACATATTATTTAATGTACTCAATTAGTTAAAAATTTGGGGCCTAAGTCACTAATCAAAGAATCAGAGTTATTACATGTGGTGGTTTTTTTTCTTTATATAGATCTGTAATGTGCAAGTTAGGGTGAGTATTGTCTTGTACGTGTGAAACACATAGGGTACGTCTACACAGCAGCGTTATTTCGGAATAACTGACGTTATCCTGAAATAACAAAGAGTGTGTCAACACTGCAAGCTATTATTTCAAAATAATGGTGAGCTGGAGAACTTCTTACTCTGACTCCTGTAACCCTCATTTCGCAAGGAGTAAGGGAAGTCGGAGGAAGAGTGTTCTTCCTTAGACTTCCTGCTGTGTAGACAGCACCAAAAGCGAAATTAAGCTATTTCGACTTCAGCTACGTAATTGACGTAGCTCAGGTTATGTAGCTCAATTTTTGCTCTGCTGTGTAGACGTGCCCCTAGAGACAAAGGAAGCCATCCCTAGACTTACCAGGAAGTCTGTGGGATTTGGGACGCATGTTCCTTGAATCCAAAAAATATGGGACTGGTGGAGCCGCTCTTTGTTTCCCATGGTGTTGTGACCAGTGGAAATTCATGCAAATTACTTCTCAGTGAGCGGTACATTGCCACCCCATTCGGTATTGTGTGTGTGTGTGTGTGTGTGTGTGCGCGCAAGAGAGAGAGATGTAGAGGCTGAGTTCATTCATATTAATAGTGACGTTCACTGGTTGAGTTCATTCATATTAATAGTGATGTTTTATTTCCTCCTTTGTATATTGTGTTTTTTTGGGGAAAAAACCCAAATGTGTCCACATTTCACAGTTTATGACAAAGCAGCTATTCGGGCATATCTGCGGAATGAACAATGAGCGAAAAGTGAAGACCCTGGTATTTGGCATAATGGATCATCCAAATAGGAGCAGCAGACCCCACAGAGAATGTGGAGATGATATAGTAGATTGGTGCAGAGATCGTCTACAGAAACTAAGCAACTCCGCACTGGACAGAGAAAGATGGAAAGAAATAGCGAGGGAGGCATCGGACACCGATGGGCATTGAGCCCATGGCTGTTGAGGATGATGAGTACACGTCTGTCGGGCTTCAGCTACCACATACACAGCCAGAATAACCCTCCCCAAAGCTTATCTTTCAGGGATCCTTATCTTTCATGGGCTCACTGGTTTTTGAGCATGCCTTGGGCATGCTGAAGAGGTAGCTCTACATTGGCTGGGCACATCCTGATTGCCAACTCCAGGTGTGCACTCGCCAGACTCCTTTGACTACTTCCTGACTCCTAATTTCTCAGGCAAGGCACCGGGCTCCCTCCTGAAGAGGCTATACATGTAATATGACTGATGACTCATGAGAGGAAGGCCAAATGAAAAAGGCACTCTCACATGACAGGGATAATAACCACAAACTCTTCTCTCCCTTGATAGAACCCTCCCTTCCTCTTAAAATACAGCACATCATCAGAACAAAGGTCCAAGACACAAAATTAGATGCGGAAAAGATGGATTTTCCCCACCCCTATCTGGCTTCCGCACACCCCAGAACATTCATTACTGAAATGGAAAACTTGAGATGTCTGGCAATGGTAACTTAGGACCCCCTAAAAGCCACATGAGGTAACTTGATATTAGCAATCACGTCTATGCCTTTGCATAGCTCCCATCATTTCTGCTGCAAGTAGCATGTCTGTGCACAGAGGATGGCTGTGCGTAAAATGGTAAGGCCCCTACAGCCAGCTAACAATGTTTGTAATGTCTCTGTCTCCATGGAGGTGATCAAATTAATTGATGGCTGAGGCTTCATAGAAGCCATGCCATTGGCCTGTTCTGGATCAGCTTATGGGATGGGCATCTTGGCCATGCTCTCTTCTAACCAACATCATGGAATTTTGCAGGTAAGCCCTCTCCCCACTATGTTGGAGTGGGAATTCTGGGAATTTCGTGCAGCTATAATCCTTGGACTTTCCATCACTGAGGTCCCCTGGCCATGGCTATTCTTGGGAAAGGTCATTAGTCTTTTATTGGGTTCATAAAATAGTTGATTCTACTAGGATCCCCAGGAGCAGTTCAAGAGAGTCTTGAATTAGCATAGATCTGATGAGGCACTTTATGTGACTATATGCAAATAAAATTGCAGCTCCACATACAAGTGCACGAGAAAACTTCCAATACAATTTAGGAGACTTTTTTCAAACCTGTCCCATTATTTTCAGAAATTAGAAGTCAGGGGAAATGAATATGTGGGAGCTTTATCTAATCCAAAGTTTTCTGAAGAGTTTGAAGTTAAAAGCTGACAAAGGATTTGGAATTTGTCCCTAGAACCAAAATGTGTATTCAGATATAAATATTCATCATAGAACCATAGAGCTGGAAGACACCTCAGGAGGTCATCAAGTCCAGCCCTCTGCCCAAGGCAGGACCAATCCCAACCTAAATCAACCCAGCCAGGGCTTTGTCAAGTCGAGACTTAAACACCACTAGGGATGGAGACTCCACTACTTCCCTAGGTAACCCATTCCAGTGCTTCACTACCCTCCTAGTAAAATAGTTTTTCCTGATATCCAACCTAGCCCTACCCCACCGTAACTTGAGACCATTGCTCCTTGTTCTACCATCTGTCACTACTGTGAACAGCCTCTCTCCATCCTGTTTGGAACCTCCCTTCAGGAAGTTGAAGGCTACTATCAAATCCCCTCTCACTCTTCGCTTCTGCAGACTAAACAGAGCCAACTCCCTCAGCCTCTCCTCATAGGTCATATGCTCCAGCCCCCTAATCATTTTGGTTGCCCTTCGCTGGACCCTCTCCAATGTGTCCACATCCTTTTTGTAGTGAGGGGTCCAGAACTGGACACAATACTCCAGATGTGGCCTCACCAGAGCCGAATAAAGGGGAATAATGACATCTCTGGATCTGCTGGCAAAGCTCCTCTTAAAGCAACCTAATATGCCATTAGCCTTCTTGGCTAATGTTAGATTCTAACTCTACAGATTTCATTTTGATTAGTGCTGTAATCTGTATATTTGATCAGAAGAACATAAGAATGGACAGATTTGGTCAGGCCAAAGGTCCATCTAGCCCAGTATCCTGTCTGCCGACAGTGACCAATGGCAGGTGCCCCAGAGGGAAGGAACAGAACAGATAATCATCAAATGATCCATCCTCTGTTGCCCATTCCTAGCTTCTGATAAATAGAGGCTAGGGACACCATTCCTGCCTATCGAATAAAAAAAAATAAAACGGATTAATGAAGTTAATAAGAACAACAAAAACAAAAGAGAATCTCTGCAGGTAGCCATATGACTTCTTTGAATAGACACTTAGGCCACTTCTATACTTATTGTGATGGAGACTGATCTTCTGGCATTAAATTTAGTGGGTCTAGTAAAGACCCACTAAATCGAATGCTGACGGTGCCCCTGGTTGGGGCCGGTACTTCTCTCAGTCGTGAGGAGTAAGGAAAGCAGATAGGAGTGTTTGCTCTCATCGACCTCCCGCTGTGAAGACAGTGTAAAGCTTGGCTTAAGGTACATGGACTCCAGCTATGTTATTTACATAGCTGGAGTTGTGTACCTTGAGCCAGCTTTCCAGATCTAGCATAGACCTGGCCTCAGTTTCTCAGGATGTGTTAAAAACCAACCCTGAATGGTTCTGCCACAAGGCACATTGCTGATATTCCATGGCAATGCAAGCTTTTTATCGACGGGGGCAAGAAATTTCCTGATGTTTTTACTAGCAATAGTTAATGTGATTTGAAAAGGCAACATATATTCAGTGCCAAAGAGTTATTTTGATTAAAGACAATATACAAAAACCAACAAACCCTGCAATTTCTCCATCTAAGAGATACATTTCTGAAGGGGATGGGTTTCTAAAAGAGTCGCCTACGGGTGATAACGAAGTTAACCTAATCTGTTCCTTCTTGTGTACTGGGGCACTCACACATGCAAATCTTGTCCCTCGTTCAACTGTGTTTGTTCACCTCCATAGCCCTTCAGTGATTCAAATCTGTGTCTTGCTATCCTATAATACCCTTGTCTAACAGTTCTTTTTAAATGCATGTGTTAATTATCTTGCCACCGCTGTAATTTCTCCCTGTGGTCCATTAATTAAGAGGTCACAATCTAAGAGCATGTTTACCCAATAAGCTTTCTTTTTTAATTATCCTAATTGCTTGAATACTGACAAAGGCTCTGTCCCTCCCCTTTCCCTCAGTGGATTAGCAAATGACATTAAAAACCCCACACAATGATGGGTTTGTTAAATATATACATTTATACCCCCACCATGTTGTATCATCAAAGGTCACTGGGGGAAAAAAACGCTATACTTGTATAGCTGTGTAAGGCACTGGCAAAGGTAAATTCATGAGGCTCAATTTATCAATGTAAAAATTACACTGGTCAGGAAAAATATTAATACAACTTTTACATTTCCAAGGCCATGAACTGAAAAAGAAGATTGTATGGTCTGAGTCTTAAGTGGAAGACAATCAGTCTATTAAAGAAACCCACAGCTGTATGTTTGCATTCTGTTTGTATAACTTTGGATGAAAGCAACCAGCAAAAACAAGCAGGGAGCTGGCTTTTATTGTACAAAAGATCTATTATTGGGGGGAGTTTCAGAAATGCCAGGCTCCGGTAGGTCTAATGGAGTCTTGCACCTTATTAATCTGGTCACAGTTTCACTTTCTGTTGTTTTAACAGAACTGAGCACAACAAAATCTCTAGCATCTACAAAATGGAAAAACATAGTTCATGTTTGTGAGTATTTTACAAGAGGAAATTGTGCTATTGGAGTTCCCGGTAAGATTTTAACACAAAACTAGGTAAAGGCTATGTGCAGTAAACTAGAATTTTTTTCCAGTGCTCTTTTCAGAGTGTAGGACGATATTTAATAAGTCAACAAATGAGGTTTTTTTGTTTAATAAAGCAAATGTTTCATTCAGACTAGTCATCTCTGGGAGTATATAACAGAAGTATAATTAATTAGAAATTGCTTAGGTAAGCGTGATTGATGCATGGTAAATAGATGTTTCCAGCACTTATTGTTTCTCCTTGATGGATTAGGAAGAGTTGTTTAACAGTTCATTTGACCAGTCTCTCCTGGTGTTTCTTGAGTCTGGCTGTGCCAGTCAGCACCAGCAGTTCCTTGGTAGTTTAAGTCTCTTTAATAAAGATTAAGATGTCAGAGGTCCTACATTGCACAAAATCCCTATTTTATTAACTTCTCATTATCAGCTGAAATATGAAGGGCATTTCTTTTCCTCTAAAGTAGAGCATTTTCAGGGGGAGGCATAGATATAGATATAGATATAGATATAGATATAGATATAGATATAGATATAGATATAGATATAGATATAGATATAGATATAGATATAGATATAGATATCCTAGGCTACGAACTGAAGTACATATATAAAGTATACTTATGATAATTAAGAGCTGGTTTATTCAACCAAGCTCATACCAAGGAGCACCTACCCATGTGGGCAGCAGTCAAGCTGTCATTGTGGACTTTTACAGAAGTTTACAAGTTGTTTCCAGAGGTAAGTGCGGTAGTCTATATTACTTACACTTTTGGTATTCTAGCCATTAGTGTTTTCACTGAACAGTGGCAAAGTGCAGATCACACTGACTGAATTGCAACATTAAGTTCACCAAGACAAAAATATCAGCGTTGTTTAGTTTTGGTCAACATCTCTTCACAGCTCCACCAAGAGCACAGACGGTAACAGTGCAATAGGTCGCTGTATGATTACACCCATTAATACAGATCACAAACGCATTCAAAGTCCACTCCCTGATCAGAAGCATCCATCATCAGCTCTAACGCCACCATCTGAAGGTAGGCAGCTGCTGAAAAAGTTAAATTGCTGAAGGCAGCAGCATAGTCTGGCACCCATGTGCCATCTTTGTATAAAGAACTGCTTTGAGGCTTAATATCTGTATCTATCCAGATATATACGCTTGCATTCTAACACACACACACACAGACACACACACACTATGGCTAATGATTCATCACACAAAAAAAAGATATTTAAAGCTGCTCCTTTTTCCTGCATGATCAATTGGACTCAAGTTTTAGAGCGCTTCTGAAAGCTGCCCACATGACACATTCTGCACATTTTATGGGGCAAAGTCCTTTGAGATTCACCTGGTTTTTGAAGGTGTCCATCAAAGGAAGTCTTGAGGGTAGCTGTGTTAATCTCTAAGGTGCTGCAGGACTATTTGCTGTTTTTTAAAGCGTTTTTTTTTCCGTTACAGACTAACAAAACATGTGGATGGCATCATGAGCTTTTGTGAGCACAACCCACTCCTTCAGATGAATGCAGTAAGGGGTCCACAGTGCAAATAAATAGCTACAAAAGAGAGGAGGTGGGGAGGGAAAGAGAAGAAAAAAAATAGGAAAAAGTATTGTCAACTCTATTAGCCTCATTTAGCACAAACACTAACTGACAATATTTCTTCCTATATTTTTCTTCACTCTCCCTCCCCATCCCTTCCCTTTCTCTGCTATTTATTGAACCCTGGACCCCTTAACGCCATTCATCTGAAGAAGTGGGTTGTGCCCACGAAAGCTCATGATGCCATCTACATGTTTTGGTAGTCTCTAAGGGTACGTCTAGACTACATGCCTCTGTTGCCAGAGGCATGTAGATTAGGATACCAAGCATAGGAAAATGAAGCAGCAATTTAAATAATCGCTGCTTCATTTAAATTTACATGGCTGCCGCGCTGAGCCGACAAACAGCTGATCAGTTGTTTGTCGGCTCAGCGCAGTAGTCTGGATGCGCGGGTGTCGACATCAAAGGCATTTGTCAACCACCCAGGTAAACCTCATCCCAGGAGGCATACTTGGGTGGTCGACAAATGCCATTGATGTCAACACCCGCGCATCCAGACTACCGCGCTGAGCCGACAAACAGCTGATCAGCTGTTTGTTGGCTCAGCGCGGCAGCCATGTAAATTTAAATGAAGTGGCGATTATTTAAATCGCCGCTTCATTTTCCTATGTCTGGTAGCCTAATCTACATGCCTCTGGCGACAGAGGCATGTAGTCTAGACGTACCCTTTGGTGCATCAAAGGAAGGTCACAGTTGCTGTTAGAATCATAGTACACTAGAACTGGAAGGGACCTCGAGAGGTCATTGAGTCCAGTCCCCTGCCCTCATGGCAGGACCCAGTACCATCTAGACCATCCCTGATAGACGTCTATCCAACCTGCTTTTCAATATCTCTAGAGATGAAAATTCCACAACCTCGCTAGGCAACTTACTTCAGTGTCTAAGCACCCTGACAGTTAGGAAGTTTTCCTTACTGTCCAACCTAAACCTCCCTTGCAGCAGTTTAAGCCCATTGCTTCTTGTTGCCTGGTACTTTCTCTGAGCAAAATGGATACAACTGTGAAGTGTGTTTAAGAAAGAAAGTAAGATCTATTGCAGGGGAGGGGAACCTTCTTTGGGTTGGGGGACACTGACCCACAGAAAAATCTTTTGAAGGCTGCACACAAGTGAGAAGCAGAAAAAAAACCCCAACCCTCACTGTGGTCCCTTATTGAGAAGCAGAAAGACACTCCCCACATTCCCCTTGCATGCCAGAGCCAGGGGGCCGAGTCTAGTAGATTTTGTGTTCTGCAACCTCCATGGGAGAGCAGAGGGGGAGCTGAAGTGCTAGCATAGGCTCCCCAATGCTGGGGGTGGGCCCTGAGCCTGGGGGGGGGGGCGGATCCAGGCAATCTAAGGGCCGCATCTGGTCCCTGGACCTGAGGTTCCCCACCCTGATCTACAGCCTTCCACCAAGTTCAACAAGTGTCCTAGCAGGATGCAATAGGAAAACTGAACTCAACCCTATAATAAACCTAACTGAGAATTTTTCATCAAAATAATTTTTAAATCACCAGGCTATAGAATCCTTCTCTCTCTCCAGCCCAGTGAACTGTTAAGTATTTATACAAAGTGGGACTGCACCAAACAGAAGAGAGTAACAAACATCCTACCCCACCCCACCCCAGAATACTCCTAGGACATAGGAGACCGCCCTTCATCACATCAGGCATATCTTAGGCGAGAAT
This sequence comes from Pelodiscus sinensis, assembly GCF_049634645.1. Classification (NCBI taxonomy): domain Eukaryota; kingdom Metazoa; phylum Chordata; order Testudines; family Trionychidae; genus Pelodiscus; species Pelodiscus sinensis. The sequence goes on along the minus strand of NC_134733.1, from coordinate 21,142,632 downwards.
ACTAACTACCAAGCTATAGAAGGTGCTCTCAGTCTCTTTCTCTTGAGCTTTTTTGGGGAGGGAGGGGCAAAAACCTTGAAAAGTCTTGGGTCCATCCCAGTGAGAAACAGAAAAAAAATCTGAACATCTCAAAAAATAGTCGCAGGATGGAAATACTCTCTTTCACCCAACCCTACCTATAGACCCTTTCCTGTTATTGTTAAGATCCGTTACTTTGACCTGCATAGTACAAGGCATTCTCGTGCTAATGTGTAAGAATTTACATGGAAGTTCCTAATGCCACAAGATAAATAACATTTAATTGATGACTGGCTCTTGAGGTATTTGTAAGACACTTCGGCTTTGGTGTTTCCTGATATTTCCTCCACATTTTCCTGGTTTTTTAAAGAGCCCAATATTTGGGTTTGACTGGTTTTCATCCAACGTTTTGGAAGTGCTGAAACTCCCTGAACCCAGCTCCCTACTTTGAGAGGCAAAATGGCTGCTCTCTCACTGGACGGCAGAGAGAGTCTGCCATCCTGAGGGGTGAATCTGGCAGGCAGCTGTGTCCTGGCAGTTGAGATGGTCAGACTGCTATGGGGACAGGCCAAATCCTTCCTCAAATGCTACACCATGAATTGCAAGTACCCGTGCCCTTGCCCCCTCTGGCCTCTGCCCCCTCACCTGCCTGTCTGCTGCACCTTGTGAGAACTGAGCATGCCTCACTCACTCGCCCCTTGCACCTCTTACTCCTGGCCCTTTGGGCTCTTTTTTAACCAGTTTTCATCTTTTTAAAAAGGCATTTGGCATAAGCACTGATCAATTCCCAGTATATTTTAAACAAAATAGAAAAAAAATTAAATGAAAGTCTTTAATTACACGGCAGTCTGAACCACTTTATAAGTCTCAGAGGGGTAGCCATATTAGTCTGTAACTTTAAAAACAAGGACCAGTCCTGGGGTATCTTAGTCCAGGTCTGCACTAGGGAGTTATTTCAAAATAACCCCCCTTATTTCAAAATAATAAGCGGTGCGTCCACACAACCAAGCCCATTATTTCGAAATAACAGGCTGGTTATTTCAAAATCTGTACTCCTGCTTTCCTCAGGGAATAAGCTTATTTCAAAATAGTTATTTTGGGAGTTATGATGTCAAATTTAGTTATTTTGAAATAATTTCCTAGGGTAGACATGCCTTTAGAGACCAACAAAAATGTATATAGTGTCATGAGCTTTCATGAGCAAAACCCACTTCCTCAGATGAGACAAACCTGAGACTCAAGACTACTCATTGTTTATACCACTTTATGACTAAATCGACTTATATAAATACAGAGGAGGAGCCATGGTAATCTGTAACTGAATAAACTTAAAAAACAAATAGTGGTCATGCAGCACCTGAGAGACTAACAAAAAATATAGAAAGCATCATGAGCTTTCGAAGAAGTGGGTTGTGCCCATGAAAGCTCATGATACTATCTACGTTTTTTGTTAATAAATACAGATGTTAGACTAAATTCGTCAGTGTGTTCACTCCTGTCACTCTTTTCAAACCTTCGATCTTGACCTTTGATTGTCCTCCATCCTGCCAAAACACCCCTCGTGCTACATCATGGTCCAGTTCATATTACAGGCTTTGCCCATCAATAAAAAGCAGCAGTTGTGTAGAATTAGTAGTATATTTATTCACTGAGTGGCTGCTACCATCACTTACAAATTTAGAGCACTTTTCCTTTTCACCAGAGGGTGTATTCATCTAGTCCTTTGAATGCAGGGTCATTGCAAAGGGGAGGAGACTGTAGCATCAGCTGAGCAAACAGCTGGCTGCTGGTAATATATCCACACCTAAGTTAAGGTCTGCAACTATAAGCAATCAGCTTTGAGGAAAATGCTGATTTTTCTGAGCTGACTCCCTTGATAAAGCAGGTCAATGTATCATAAACTTCAACCCATCAATATTTAGGAAGGAGGAATACATATGCTATAGCTTGTCTATTTCAAAGGTATGTATGTACAAAAGGCATGATAAGTGGGCGCTGAATGATTGGGAGTGGCAATTATCAGTTATACATATCACTATAGTCTCCCAGCTTTTCAATGGCACATAGTTCCTAATACCGTGTTTACTAGATCAGGAAAAAAGGGACTCTTAATACTGTGCAAATATGACTTACCAAAGGACTTTGCTTTCTCACCTATTCTTGGGCTTTTCAAATCAACATTATTAATTGGCTAGCTTATCGGTAAGTGCTGTCTGGCAGTTAAAAGATGTTTCCACCCATTGCAATGATACATAGAAACTGAGCAATGTCAGCCACAAGGACAAACAAATTTAACAGCTGAAGCCGGGGAATATTTTGACATACTAAGTCATCTTTAAAAAGAAATCCTATGTTTAATTGGCTATTCTTTAAGATGTCAGTTATTTCATATTAATTAGTCATTGTCTTATTTTATAGGCTCTGCAGATTAATTCAGAGGATTGATTTATAGAGGGTTTTTTAAAAAAATATTTTTCCATTTTACTTCCCTACCCCCACCTGGGCTAAATTGGCAAGCCACAGTGGGGTAATGTAGGAATATGCATGTTACATAACTGAGGTGGTGTTGCTTAATTGTTGCACTGGACTGGTTTCCAGGGCAGTTAAGGGAATAAAATGAATGCTTCCCTTACTCCTCACGATTGAGAGAAGTACCGTTTTAATCCATTTTAATTTTTTTATTCAATAGGCAGGAATGGTGTCCCTGATTCCTAGAAATAAAAGGCCTAGGATTTTGGTGATGGGCCAAACTTTATCAGTGCCAAGTGTATGCTGTAGTTCTATTTAATTGTAGTTAGGGGCAAATGTTCTTTTTTATTTTCCTTTTGTATATGTATCATTTCACTGGTTTTCATGCTTTTCTATTTATTTTATTTGGAATTTGATTTTTTAATTTATTTTCCAACAAGAAAGGAAAGGTCTTCACTGAGATGGAGAAATTGAAGAGTCCGTTGACAAATCCTCCTCTTTCCTTCACTATAAATCATACATATGCTAATGTTTCACTAAAGGATACTCACTGAAACGCAATGAGAAATGCTAGACCCCCAAAAACAATAAGTACAAGAACAACTGAAAACTAGCAATGATTGAGAACTATCTGGTTATCCATTACCACTCCATCATTTGTGGGTGAATTTGATATTCATTACATTTACTGTCTATTGGACTGACTCCTTTTAGAAGAAGCTAAGGAATATACAATAAAAAAACTGTGCAAGTTTTCTCATAAAATTTCTGCCAATACAACTTCTGACCCGTTCTTTAGAAATCAGCCACTTATGTCAAATTACATACTTTTTTTTTAGCTCTGCCTATGTACAGAAGAACCAGTTTGGAGAAAAGAATAAAAACTTCTCATTCTAAAAAACCATACCCAACTCCAAACCTTTTTTGCAAATTGGGAAAAAAAATGTTTGCTTATGTTTCTCGTTATTTATTTTCATGAGCTTCTAACACTTCAAGATGCTGTCTAGGATTGGAAGCAGAACCGCTAAATACAAGAAAGTCTATTTCTTAGCGTAGTTAAATGCAGAGATCACTGGAAATATCACCTTAAAAATGTTATGCACAAGATTTCCACTTAAGCATTGTAGACCTGGAGCATCCAGATAACTTTTAGAAAAGCAATTGAACTTGATAGTATGTATCCAAACCAAACAGACTCCAAAATGTCTGAGAGTCATCAACGACTTTTTCTCCAGCCTCTGTATCATGTGGTATATACGAACAGAAAAGGGCCTTTAATTATCTCCAGACACACTGCTTTCATGGTCATGGCTATTTGACTGGGCTCTTTTTGTGCAAAGATTTTGAGTCACAAAAACACAAACATTCATATGGAGGATGCTTGAAGCCTTCACTGTCACTCAGAAATAACACGGGCATGGTTTTAAAATCTTGCTTTTATGACTTAATTTCTGGAAAAAATATCTTGCTAACTGGCTAAGAAGGAATTGATCACTTACACTAAGAATATTAGCTGAATTATCATAATAGTCATTATTAGCAGTAGTAGAGATGGGAAAAAGCAAAAGTACATCTTACTTCTCAGAAAAGAGGTAGTATATTATCTGTGTAAACATTTACACACCCCTGGTCAACATCATCAAATTTGAACTCTTCCCAATATTTAACGATTTAGCCTCACAATGTTCCCATGAAGCAAGGAAGTTTCTTTTTTCCTATCTGAAAGATGTGTAAACTGATTCATATCATTTTTATTAGACTTATCCAGTGTAATGTTGTAAGTAAAAACTGCAGAACCAGAAATAAAACCAAGAAGTTCTGAGTCATCCCTGGCTACAACTATGAGAGAGGAAGAAAATTCACCAAAGGTTTCCATTAAAAAAATATCAGTCACGCATGAGAATGACCAATGGAAGGCAAGCTTTAGTTCTTTTAGGCAAATACAATAGCTGTGGAAAAACATTGCACAAAGTCATTCCATTAATTTTTAAATTAAGTTCTCGAGGAACCAGGTTTCATACTCTTAACTAAAGAACCATGAAGTCGATTTTGGTACACTAACCTCTATGTTTGTTTCTGAAATTTCCACTCCAACCTGCCAATAATCAAAGTGGGGTGGCATTAATTTTCTCCTGGATCATGTTGACTGGATTCTGAAGCAAAAAATTGTCTAAAGATAATTCAGAAACTGTTTCCAGTAATTCAGGATTTCCATTCAATTCCTCTAGGCCTGAGGAAACAGGCTGTGAAATAATACTCTGAAAGTATTTTAATGGGGGATGTGAATACCTGTTTCCAAAGTAGTAATTAACAACAAGGAAAACTGTTCAGTTACAGGCTAACATCCATCTACATCATGCCAGCATTCATTGATTTAGATGGAGTATATTGTAATCAGCTAATGTCACGTCACCACTTGCCGGAGGATCGATGCACTGGCGATTGATCCTCTGGGGTTCGATTCAGCAGGTCTAGTAAAGACCTGCTAAATTGAATGCTGAGGACACCCCGCATTGGAGATAGTATTTCTCATTGTCATGAGGAGTAAGGGGAGTCAAGGGGAGAGTTTCTCCCATCAACCTCTCACTGTGGGGCCACCCCAGAAAATTGGTGCAAGATATGTTGACTCCAGCTACACAATCTACATAGCTGGATTTGAGTATCTTGCATTGATTTTCTTCCCCAGTGTAAACCTGGCCTAAGTCAGCATAAGAGCAGAATTGCTTTAAAATGGACCAGATTTTCTAAATCCAGTAGCAGGTGGGACACTTATTTAAATAAATTTCAGCAGAAGTTTCCCTGGAACATGGGAAACTTCCTTTCATCACAGATATTCTCAGTATCCACTCCACACGCTTCTGCACTAAGTAGAGTCACAATAAAATCTAGAGATACAAAAATGAACCTCTCTTTTCTTTCCTTCCTTTCCCACACAAGAGCATCTCTTGGGATTCAATTCTTGTTCTTCACAGAAGGCAGGGATTGTATTCATATGTAGGATATGTCAGGAACATCAAAAAATCGTCAGTCAAGGTAGCATGCCGTCACTGCCTTTTTTTCTTCACTTCTTTTGGTCATTCATACAAGCCAAGTTAAGTTACATACAACTCTGACTTATGCCCAATGGATTTTTGTTAGGAATCCAGGTACCTTAGTAAATGGTCTGAGATTGTCAAGCACTATTGATAACAACAGGTATTCTATATGTCTGAACACAAAACGGGATGTTCTGCAAAGTAGGCCAATTATCCAGCTGTCTAAATAAATATTTAGGAGCTGGACTTTAGCCTTCTGGTTTTGAAAATGTTGTCCTTCCTATGTCTATTAAGATAACGATGGGTGACGTGCAAACTGTGAGCCACATGGGGCCATTAGGGTAATCTGATTGCGGGACATGGGACATTTTGCTGATGTGGACTGTCCGCAAGTACTGCCTCCGACAGCTCTCATTGGCCAGGAATGGTGAATCTCAGCCATTGGGAATTCTAGGGGGTGGTGTCTGTGGATAGTCAACATCAGCAATATGTCTCACGGCATACAATCAGAGTACCCTGATGGCCACATGGGCCACAAGCTGCCCACCACTGTGACAAGGGTCCTATAATGAGAAGATGGATCTAAGGTTTCTCAAGGGCTGCCAGAATTTAAGCCTCTTCAACTGGCCTGCTGATGGGAGGGGGGAAGGCGACAAATGGGGCAACTGCCCCAGGGGGCACGTCTAGACTACGTTTTACTTTCGAATGAAGATATGCAAATTTGGCAGGAATTTGCATATCTTCTGATCACTTTTTTGAAAGAGTGTTTCGAAGGTTCTTTTGAAAAAGGGATTTTTTCCAAAAGAACTGCATCTAGACGGTTTGCTTTTTCGAAAAAAAAACCCTCTTTCAAAAAAGCAATCAGAATAAGATATGCAAATTCCCACCACATTTGCATATGTTCTTTCAATAGTAAAACATAGTCTAGACGTGCCCTGGGCCTGGCGATTCTGAAGGGTCTGTGAATCCTGGCTGCAGAAGCTGTTACCATGGCAGCAGTGGCTGGAACTCCAGGACCTTTAAAGCACTGCTGGAATGCCACACAGTGCACTCAGGGCAGCACTAAGGCCTGGTCTACACTATATAGGAAGGTCAAAGTAAGAAACGCAACCCCAGCTACGTAAGTTATATTGCAGAAGTCAACACAACGGAAGGCTGACTGGAGCAAACGCTCCCCTTGGCTTCCCTTATTCCTTGTGAGTACCAGTGTCAACAGCGGGTGCCCTTTGAGTTGGATCTAGCGGGTCTAGACTACACCCAATAAATCAAACCCTGGAAGATCGATCACGGCAGTGTCAATCTTCCATGTAATATAGACATGCCCTACAGGATGGGGGCATGGCATGGCACATTCCAGGTGACACCAAGGACTGGCTGCCTCTGGTCCCACCCCATCCACCGAAGACTCCGCCCTTCTAGGAACGTAGAGCTCGGACCCATCCATGTTGCCTAGGGACCCGGGATGGCTGTGGGCTCCCTCGCGCTACAGATACCCTGGGAACACCAGCACTCTGGTGGAGAGAAAAGTTCTGCAACAGCAGAAAATGTACACAAAGACTGATAACACCCACTCTTCCTGACTCAGGCAGCCCAAGTCTAATCTGGGAATTTTCAGTATGTAACATCTATCTAAGAGGAGAAGAATTCCAGCCTAAATTACACAATTCATAACTAAAGGCGGAAGGATGAAGTTCACATTCTATTTTTTCCACTATCTTATCTTCACAGGTCTGCGGAACACTGCTAGGATGAAGGTGCTGTTAATACAGGAAAGCTAAAATCAAAGCAAAGGTGATAGAGAATAATGTGCCATAGAATGTTTCTGATTATCTGAGGACAGTCCGGAGCTTCACTGCAGCTTTATTGGTGATATATTAAAGCACATGAACGTTATCATGTGACCTTTTGCCCCTGTCTCTGTGTCTACAGAGCGCTGTGGGGCTGTGCAAGGTTCTAGAGGGACTAAAGAGTTAAAGTTTTGCCTGTAGCCATTATGTTTATGTAGAACATCACGCAGTCGAAGTCCCCATTAATCTGGGTAATTCAGATATCAAATGCTCAGACAGAGAGAAAAAAACCGCAATTGAAGTAGCATGTCTGAATCCTAGCTTCTTGTTCAAATATATAATTTATAGCCAGTGGAGCCAACAGACTTGTCAGGGCCCTGGGAAAAGTGGAGGGGAGGGCGGGACCTTTGAAGAAAGGGTGGGGCTTGGCAGAAAGGGCAGGGCTTGGCAGCAGTAACGGACACCTCCCTCTGGTCTAGTAGGAGTCTCTGACTGGACTGCACAATCTCTCTGTCCAGGGACGGCCCACGAGCTGGGAATTTGAGACCTCTGAGCTAGATATTGTTCTCAGAGAGTTAAAACAAAGTTTATGATGAGAGATGATTCAATATTTTCTGACAACATTTTTCCCCATTGGTAAAATGTTGATTCTACAAAATCAAGAGGTTTGGTGGGAATGTACCAAATTTGTCATCTCTTTTGACAGGAAGTTATTGAAATGCTTCATTTTGATGCCTTACAAAATATTCTGAGATTTCCACTTTTCATCCCTGTTCAGCCTGAAATGAAATTTTCTCTTCACCTGTATTATGGTACTGGAAATCAAGGACATAAAATGGAACAAAAAGAAATATTCATTTTGGATTACAACTCTTATTCATTCCGATATAGGGCCAAATTTTCCACGTGCCTGAAAATCAGCCTCTCATTTTGTGCTTGCAAACTTTTGGAGACAATTATTTGTGTATGCATAAGTCTGATTGCAAAATAAAGCAGATTATTTCAGCACATTTTATAGGCAGAGATTCTCCATGTCGAAAGAAAGTACTGGTCTGAGAGGCAACATGAAAATGTTTTGTATGCTTGAACTAGGCACAGGACTCAAGCAACATACTGGTTGGTCTGTCCCTCCTACATACATTTCTGGCCCCCCAAAAACCCAAAAAGAGCTTCTTCTTTTTTTCCTGCTCTGGTTAAGTGCCTCAGAAAAGTATTACTATCACACTTTAGGTCTTGTTTCGGTTTTGTTTGTGCAGTACTGCCAGGAGCTTCATCAGTCTCCCCTTCTTTCCTCCCCCCGCTATGTCCCCCTATTATTGTCTAGACTTGTGAGCAGGAGGGGTCTAATAGGCCTCCTAGCTTATCCATATTCTTCACTTTAATAGAGCTGCACAGTTTAATTAACAGAATATTGCAGGCACCTGAAGATTACAGATTTTATTACTACCACCATCTGGCTTCTATAATGTATGTAACATATACAATAAATCCTGCGTCCAAACAATTCTGCAAAGAAATCTGTCCCACTCAGGGTAATCTATTCTTACAGCTCTAATATATATACACTATGTTGCATCTAAATAATTGGTGGCAACACACACACTTGCATCTCTTTTTCTAAACTAGAGTATTAGTTACAGTCGTCTCCGTTTTCCCAATCTGTCTCATTTGTGTCTCTGAATTTAGATCTTGAATACAGCCACATCCATCCGGTGGCTGTAGAGGCTAGGGTGGGGGTGGTTGGGTTGGTTTTGTTTTGGAGGCTTTTATTCTTTACCTTTTAAGTTAATGTACAGTTCTGATGTCCCAGAGGCGATCGTTCTGAAATTGGTGATGTTTTGTCTGCTTTGGTGATTTAAGGTTTGTCAGAAAATGTCAGAAAGGCCATGAGGCCAAGGGCTTCCTGATGACTGAGGATTTTCTTTCACATGACCTTCCTGACGTTGATTTTGGGCTCCAGACAGTGCTGCCTTCAGCTCTGACGGGGGCCGGCTGGCAGCAGATACACGGGGATCTCTGGGGCATTCTGGCATTTTTAAACTAACTGGAGGCTGTAATACTTCCTAATCATCCAGAGTATTATTTCAAAAGTAATCACCTCAGAGGCAGCACATGAACTCTCCACTTTTGTTTTATTCTGCAGCTAATTCCCGTCTGACAAACAGCATGCTTTCAAGTGCATTCCAACCACGAAAACCACATCTTAATTTAAATGGACAAATGCATAAGCTGAGCAAGAGTTTGGGATTTCACAGATGGCCTTCTATTTGGTTCTTTTGACAGAGACAGCCATGAACACACACATATACAGGTGAATGTAACATGGCTAGGAAATGGTTAAATAGCCAAGGCATATTTCGGAGTCATTTTGCTGGTAAAAGTGTCGAATTCCACCACTATGACATACAGATTCCTATTATTTCAGCAGCTGCCACAGGTATTCATACATTTGCATGAGACTCCTATAAATAAATGATTATTCAATTGAAAAGTCACATCAGAAAGTGTTATTCACTTTGTTATTCATTACCCTCCTCTTTAAAATGCTTTAGTTTCCACTGAGGGAGCGGAAGCAATACCAGGTGATTTAGTTAGCTGACCACACGGCATGAACTGAAATGAACAAATAATCAAGGCAAACATTTTGTGAATAACCCAGACGCTGAAAATTACATGGCCAAACCATTCTGGGAATAAAATCACACACGAGTCAAAAGAGAAATGTAATGACTTGCGTGGCTGGCTTTAATTGTCAGCATTTTTGCCTTATGGTAGGTCTACACTACAAGGACAGGTGGATCTAAGCTACACAATTTGTGTTATGTTAGTAGTGTAACTCAAGTCGATGTAGCTTAGGTCTACTTAGTGCAGGGTCCATTCTGTGGGAGGTGGACAAAAAAACCCTCTCCTGTTCAACTCCCCTTACTCATCTTATTTTGCTTGAGGACTGATGTTGACGGGAAAGTGATCGGTGGTCGATTTAGTGGGTCTTTACTAGACTCACTAAATCGACCACTGGTGGATTGATTGCTGCAGCGTGGATCCAACCTGAAGTGGAGACATATCCTTAGCGAGATTTCCCTGTATCAATACTAGCAAAGGACAGGTACAATGGTTGTAGTGTTTGGGGTTTTTTTTAAACTAAGTGGCTAATAGAAATGAACTAAGACAGGAATAACTGATCTAACCACGCCCCTCCTCAAACTTCCAAGGCAAAGATATAAAGGAGGAGGGGGGAGGACACCAATTCATACCAATCTGGGTTTTGATTTTGTCAAATGGGACACCTTCCTGTTATTCCAACACAAACCGTTAGCACTTATTTCTGCTAATGAACTTAGGTTTCCTCAAAGTCAGAGCATTTATGTTTGAGGAAAACAGAGATCCCATTCCAGAGAGGCAAAGGGAACTCACATACCTGTCAGCCTCTGAAGGAAATACACATTTTTATCTTAAGAGATATTGTTGTACTATAGATGTGAGTCATTTAGAATAGTGTGCATAAATAGCCCAGTAATACAGTTTAGCCACTATCCCCTGGGATACATCGGTCACTTAGACATGAAAATATAACAGCGGGCAAAAAATTAGTGTGAAAAGAATTAATTAGCTTCATTGCACTCTGGATTAATCTGATGGCTGTGCTGATTTAATGGAGACTCCGCGAGAGTGGAGGGTGAAAAAAATCAACTTAATTTACAAAAAAGTCACATTTATAATGAAATAAGGAAGTCTTCGTCCTTTCTGTGCTTTGCATTAACTCACAAGCAGAAGCTGTGGTAATTTACCATCAGTCACCCTTATCATCCATAGTATTGACAATATTGAAAATTGAAACTGTTGCAAAGGTGCTGAGTTCACATGCTCTTGTGTTGCGTGGGGTGAGAGTTCACTTCAGAATACCCGAGTCGGAGACAGAGAGAAATCTTAACAATTGCGGGTCTTCTTAACTTGACCTGATTTATACATTTAACTACCACCGTAAAAAAGCCTCTTCAAAGAAGTATTTCTCGCTCTCTCTCACACACACACTCCTTCTCCCCCTCCTCATGTCTCTCCCCCCAGTTACAACACTAATCAGACAATTATATCAGAGAAATTAAATCCACAGCATTAGTAGTACAAAGTTATTTGACCAACACTTGGTTTTCTAACTTCTCCGTGGCTGCTTTACACCATTTTTACTTTACATGCTTCATTTCAGCAAAATCAAGGATGCAAACTTCTTAGTACTTAGTTTCCATGGAAACCTAAGCTGACCTCAACATTATTGTTCTCAAGAGGGAACTGACTTTACTATATGTTCATTCACTGAATTAATGGACTCCTGGTTCTTTTATTAGCAGCCCTCGAACAATGGAAAGAGAGAAATGTTGTAAAAAAGACTCTCAGAAAACTGTTCAGTCCTTTGTCCAGGGCTTATTGGAATGACGCAAGTCTATTCAAGAAAAGATTATAAAAATCAACTCAAAGCTGCCTCTGTTTGTGGCAGCTAAACATACTTCTATTTCATAAAGATATAACCTATAAAATGAGCAAATTAAAGCTCTTAGGAAACAGCAACTCTATGTCAGAGATCATGTTGAAACTGGATTTTAGATATGACCGTTGGATATTGCTGTTCACGCTGATACAGTTTTGCGAAACATCATCCCGGTTTGGTTTCAGACACCTCATGGAATTGGCTTTGAACTCCTGCTGGATTAATGCTTTTTATGAGTGGATAAAGATAAAACATGAGCTAAATATAAACACAAGAGACAGACAGCATCACAATTTAGAAATAATTACATTTACTCTCTGGTCCGCACCCTCTCTATTACCGCTGGAAAGACCTTTTCTAACGGCTCACACTTATCCTAAATGTAGGCAGTTAGTGGCTCCATTCATGGATCTGTAAATTAAAACAAATATTACTGAAATGTGGGGATATTTTGTTTACAGTTTTAGGGAATCCACTGGTCACTCTGCATTTGTAAAGTGTTTAATGCAGTATAGTAAACTCATGAAAAATGTGGCGAATCCATGAACATTGAACAGTTGAAGTTAAAATCTTTAAGTCACTCTCTCCGTGAGTATCTAATATTATGATAGACTGTGCTTAGGCCTCAGGCTGTATGGCCTAGCTAGTAATTGCTCCACAAAAGACAGTTAACAGTTCCCCTGCTCTTCCCTAACTACCTTCCTGACTGCTTATTGAAGTCTGATTTCTTACTCCTCCAGGTCATCATTCATCAGCCCTAGAGATCCCGCTGGGACAGTCTGAGGAGACCTTTCCATATCCCCTGTTACCAGAGGCCATTTCTGATGGCCCAGGCTTTAGAAAATGTCTTCACAGCAACCCAGTGGGACAAGCTATGGTTATAATACCCAAATAATCATTTCACAAATTATCATAATTATCAATCAATCATCCCGTTCGAACAATGCATTTCTGAAGTATCAGATGGTTTTCATGACCTGTAGCATTTTGTATACAATAAGAAGCCTGGCGAGATTTATAGGTTCATATGTGCAGCAACAAAGCTAAGTTATTTTTTAATTTCAAAACCCACGCTACCAACAACTTTCTACTTGCATGGCACACTTTGTGGTACTTCCTAAACGGTCAACGTTTCCCGGGCTGAGATAGTCTGGTAGCCTTGAGCATTGTTTAGTGAAAACCCAGTTACTTACTTTGGAAAAAAGGGGTTACTTTCAGATTATATTTTCTTTCCATCTGCACTGTATTATCAGCATCTTACATGTTGTAATATAAAATAAAGTGAGCCAAAAAAGGGCAAAAGAAAAAGTGGGATATATATATATATATATATATATATATATATATATATATATATATATATATATATATATACAGAGAGAGAGAGAGAGAGAGAGAGAGAGAGAGAGAGAGAGAGCTCTATGATATCAGATTGAATCTAACTCTTTTTAAAGAGGATGGTATCTCCTTCTCCCTGTGTAGTACAGTCTTGTTAATGGATAAATTCAAGCTCTCCAGAAAGTCAAAGAATACATTAAAAACCTTTTGCCAAATGTCTATCCTATTGGATTTTGATAAGATGGCTATTGAGCTTTAATAATGTCTTCTATCCATTTTCAGCTGGCCCTTAACATGTCTCTTTATTTGTCCCTAAAGCCTCTTCAGTGATGCCTTTTTATTACAAGTCTCTCAGCTTGCTCTCCCGGGAGACAGGGCCGACAAGAGTGATAGATAGATAACTCTATAGATTATCTCCCACAGATGTTTTCTCTCCAGTAGCCCCTCAGGCGATTCCCTCTAAGTAAACAGAGACTAAATAGAAAGTCTACCGAAGAGAGAAGTCCCTGAGGTCTCTTGTCACCACGGTTGGAAAAACAGTCCCTCCAGAAGAGGTTGGTTGGGAATGCAGGGGCCTGCACCCCTCTCAGCATGATTCTCACATGTTCATTCAAAGTGACTTTTAGAGCAAAGTTAAATACAAGAAGCATTACCCATCCTAAATTAAAGCATCGTGGAATGAACACTGGCATCATTTTCCTACCTGAACAGGGAGTATTACCTTTCGTTTCCCTCTCAATGTTAAATCAAACTGATAAGGATATAAAGCTGTATTATCTGCAGTGGGGAAGCTTGGAAAATGCAGATAAAAAGCACATCAGCTGCCCTTTAAGAAAAATAAAATAGAGGCCAGCAGATTTCATCAGGCAAGATGTGCTTGGGAATATATAAAAATATCTCTATGAACATAAAAATGTATGTGCACATGAATCTACCCGAGGGGATGTATGCGGTGTATTAAAGAAATGTGATTTTTTTACCTGATTCTCTTTAAGCAAATACTTCAACCTCCAGAAAAAAGTATTCCAAACGATGTATTGGCCCAATGCAATCAAAGCTAATGATATGCACATACACAAAAATGTTTGGCAGTTCACTTTGGCTGGGATGCACATGCTTAGAGGTTGGAATTATTCTATGAACTATAGGAATCGCTAGATTTCACAAAACTGGGCTAGAAAAGGTCCCCATGGGAAAAGGTCCTCTTACTAGAGTCCTAGGACTTCCTATTCTTCTGGGCCCAGTACCACCTCAAAAGTCAGCCTTCTAGTGTTAGTCTTACAATTCTGCTTCTAGCTGCTACACAACCCAGACATGCAGAAGCCATTATATATTGTGAAAAAGTTAGTTACACCTTAAAAAAATCCACACAATTGGGCTACGTCTACACTGGCATGATTTTCCGGAAATGCTTAAAACAGAACAGTTTTCTGTTATAAGTATTTCCAGAAAAAGCGCGTCTACATTGGCAGGATGCTTTTCCGGAAAAGCACTTTTTCCGGAAAAGCGTCCGTGCCAATGTAGATGCGCGTTTCCGCAAAAAAGCCCCGATCGTCATTTTTGCGATCGGGGCTTTTTTGCGGAAAAGAAATCTGTGCTGTCTACACTGGCCCTTTTCGGGAACAGTTTTCCGGAAAAGGACTTTTGCCCAAACGGGCGCAGCATAGTTTTTCCGGAAAAGCACTGATGATTTTACATGAGATCGTCAGTGCTTTTCCGGAAATTCAAGGGGCCGGTGTAGACAGCTGGCAAGTTATTCCGGAAAAGCGGCTGATTTTCTGGAATAAGTGGCCAGTGTAGACACATCCCAGGAGTTGATTTTCATTTTACCCTAAGCTAAATGATAGCCTTTATTAATTATATAATAGTGTCCTCTATGTAAAATTCCTGAGCATTTCACGGTCAATTTATTAATGGGAAAGGATTGATAAAAAGTAGAAACTTTCTCTAGCTGGTAATTTAACCAGGAAAAATGATGCTGAGGGTTTAAAGTGAACAAACCTCACGTATCCCACTATACTTCAGTTCTGTCAGTCTTGCTGCCATGTTCTCAGAGAGCATGGACACTCTAATTGACTATTCTTTTCCCATTTTTTCTCCTTTCCTTTCCCTCCCGATCCCCTCTCTTTCTCTGCTATTTATCTGGAACCTGGACCCCTTAAACTCCAGTCATCTGAAGAAGTGGGTTGTGCCCATGAAAGCTCATCATCCCACCTGCATGTTTTGTTCGTCATTTTTTAAGTTTTTTCCATGCTCTCACTTTCTCACTTTTTTCAGGTCTTCCCTCTCGGCCACTTCTTTTTTGCTCACTCCTAATTTATGTTCCCTGCTACTGCCCCTTTAAGAATCTTTGATGAAAGAGCCACCCAAAGAACCTATTTCCAAACCAGGGTACCACCACTTGGTTCTGACTTCCCTTGTTTGCAGCCCACCCACTACATTGACATCTGTCTTAGTGACGGGATGGGGAGCGAGACATATTCCTGTCTTCCAGCATGCCTCAAAATTGAAGAAGATTAAATGGAAATCAAACCCCAGAAAATGTTGTATCCCATTGGGTATGGCCCTGTCATGATTCAGCAAGTCTGGAAACTGAAATGTTCCCCCCATGGCTGCTTGTACTGTCAGAGAGAAGTACAGATAAAGCAACAATTACTCTTATACAAAATTAGGTCACATTGTCTCATCCTGATGCTGCAAAAAATCATATAGGGTTATTTTTCATTCTTTTTCCCCCCTTCCTCCTTGCTAAAAAGCTGTCCAGCAATGGTCCTTTCACAAGCCACTAAGTTTAGACTTGAACTCTTTACCTTACTGCTCTGACCTTTTTTACCCTGGCTGTAAAACCTGACTGTCCATCCTTCAGTAAATTTATCACCTCAAACTCCCACCAATGCTTCTCTACAATGCATTTGGAAGAAAAAGTCACAGTGGCAGTCCATTTGTCAAATACCATCATTGCACAGGTTTGCATTTGGAGTAAGGGGATTTGGAAGACACAAGAAAGGTTTTTTGGGGGGAGGGACAAAGTTGCCATCTTTTGTTTCGAAACAAAAATAGTACAATTGTACTGTGGTTTTTTTTTAAATTAATCTGAAGATGTCAGTTTAATGTTTCCTCATATTCTTCCATGGTTCAAAGCCTTCTTCTGTTTAAATGTGAATTTGCAATATTGTAATAAGAGACTACCACAAAGGAAGAGCAGTGCAGGCCATGGAAAATTTCCGTCCACCGTTGTGATAAGTGGGTTATGATAATAAGAACCTGCCACCTTGTCACCATGTCTACTCAAACAAAAGGATCCCACTGAGGCACAGAGGAACATGAAATGAGTTATGGAGATCAACAAGGTAAAAAGTTCAGCCCTATTGCTATCGGTCCCCTTGCAAGGTCAATGGATGGTTAACAGACATTTCATAGAGGAAAGTTTAGCTTCCAAAATAAACGCTGATTTTGCTCAACCTGGTGAGAATAGAACAGACCCTCCTGGACATAGATGTGTCTTAATATCTGTTCTTAAATTAACTTTGGAGCCTGACAAGAATTAGATCTCACTGCATTTGGCAGAACTGCACGAGTGTTTTCTTTTAGCTTTTGGAGCAAAAAGAAATGGTGTTGAAGATGTCCCTAACCGGCTGAATAAAATGGCAGAGGTTACAGTTTTCCAACTTAAAATATTTGACACTTTTGAATCTCATATTTGTCTATTTCTAATAAGACAATAATATGTGAAAGGAATTAAAGACAACCCATGACTCAAACAAGGACATCCCACCCCTCTTATGGGCATCTAGATAGACTAATATCAAATATTATGCTTTGCCTTAGTATTACCATGAACCAAAGATATCAATGGAAATAATCCTATTTGTATATTATTTAAAATAATCCTAACCAAAATACTAGACAGGCTAATGACCCAGGTAGCTTATGGGGTTGTCACACTGTTCCAATATAGACATTTATAGAATTTTCAATACAGCTGAAATATACCCGAAAGCAGATTTTCCCTGCAAATATAGCTTAAGACATCACAAACTGAAGGAAAGCTCGGTGATACATAAGACCAGTTAAATTCTGTTCTTTTATTTATGCATACCAGATGCCCTTGATTTCAAGTAAACATCATATGGGGAACGGACTTCTACTTCTAAGTTAGAACAGACACCATTTCACTGGAAAATGGGGTTTCCAGGTTTGAACAGCTCTTCCCTGGCCTATAACTGCCACAAGGATTCCTTTTACCTACGTACTGGATCCACAAATCACACATAAATGTACCCCAGGTCAAACTAGAGATACAATCCTGCCCTCATATAACTGAAAAATGAGTTTGGAAATCATTTTCGTGTGTTTGGACACATACATACATACATATTCACGTGCACATGGAAATGGAACGCAGTGAAAATACTTACAAAGGCAGGTAATGAACAGAACTTGGACAAGATTAAAATGTTTCCTACCTTCTTTATACAGCCCTCTTGGGATGCCACCTCAGGATCAGTCAGTACCTGCTGTAAAATAATAAAGACAAAAATAAGCCAATTTGCAGTGAAAAAGAATGCCAGTCGATACAAAGGCCAGAGCCTTCAACTGCAGGATATCCATGTAAACATTTTAACAGTTAGCGATAATATTTAAACCAGTACTACAGGATGAACCTCTCTAGTACGCCACTCTTGAGAGGTGACTGGGCTGAACCAGAGAATTTGCCACATCATGGCAGGTCAAAATTGTCTAGCAGCATTGCCAACTCTTTCACTGCTTGTTGGGCTCTCAGAAGACATTTAGGGGTGAATTGGAGCTAAATAACAGCACAGAACACTGAGAGTCAGGACTGGTGGCTGTACACAAACTTTATGGGACTGCGGGAAACTTGGCCACACCTTGATAAAGGGACATCTGGATATTAAAATCATGCTGGACCACAGATGTTGCCGGACCAGAGAGTGCCGGACTAGAGAGGTTCAACCTTTACTATTATTGAAATACACTGCAACGGACCTCAGTAATCGTTTTATTCTGGGATGTCTCTCATAGAATTAGTCTGAAATTGATGAGAAGTTAAACCTGCTGCTTCAGGCCTCAATTCAGCAAAGCACTTAAGCCCATGCTTAAATCCCACTGAAGTCAATAAGTAAGCAGAATAATATTAGCATAAATCCTACTTCTTGGGGGCATATTTGGCTAGTGCAGTGGTGGCCCGTCCATAGGTGCGAACTAGGCAGTCCCCTAGGGCGCCAAGTTAAGCGGCCATTGAGGGGTTTGGAGGCAGGGGCTCTGATCGCGCGCCAATCACATGTTTTGCCTAGGGCGCCAGTTGCCCGCAGCTCGTCTAAGGCCGCTCTTGGGCTAGTGCCAAGGGCTTAATGGTTTCTAGCTACTCGTGGTATTCTAAATCCTGCTTTTAAATAATATGCACCATATTTAACATTAAAACAATCACTAATCCTGTGGCACCTAAAGGTGCATCTACACAGCTGGGCTTAACTCGAAATAAGCTATGCAAATTGAGCTATGTCAATTGTGTAGCTTATTTTGAAATTGGGAGCATCTATGCCAGGGCTTTGGAAGCCCCAGAGTCCACAAACTCACAGCACATGCTGAGGACCACAACTTAAGTGTGGTTGTATATACATGCAAATATATATGCAAATATATGCACACACATATGCAAATAGCTTCGTTCACACTGATGGATATGAATACAAAGATTAAGGCAAGACTACAGAATACGCAGGCCCTATTTAAGTAATTTCTGCTGATATTAATAAAATGCAATATTCACCTGATTTCCACCCATATGACAGCACTTTTAATGAGCAATGACAGTCCAGGAATGTAACTACTAAAACACATCTCAACTGAATTGATGACTTTTTTGTTTTGGCTCTCATACACGGGCCATTGTGTTGAGCCCCGCAAAAACCCAAACTGTACCACAGACCGTAAACAAACGGGCCGCGTATAGCGTAGCCCTGGTCTACACAGCACTTATTTCAAAATACAGTATTCTTCCTCTGACTTCCCTTACTCCTCGTACAATGAGGGTTAGAGGAGTTGGAGTAAAAAGTCCTCCAGCTTGACAGTATTTTGACATTTCGAAATAACTGCCTGCTGTGTAGATGCGGACTAAGCTATTTCGGAATAACGCTAGTTATTTCAAAATAATGCTGCAGTGTAGACATACCCTTACAGACTAACAAAAATATGTAGAATCATCAGCCTTTGTGGGTAAAACCCGCTTCAACAAATTCATCTGGTTTTACCCAGGAAAGCTCATGATTCTGTATATTTTTGTTAATCTCTAAGGTACCACATGACTACTCATTGTTTTTGAAGTGACAGACTAACCCGGCTACACCTTTGTGACATATTTACAATAAAAAATGGCATTAAAATCTATAATAAAAATGTAACAAAATATATCAACGATTAAAAGGTGACAAAATAAAGGTGGAATGCCATGAATGCAATTTTGTTTCTATATTTTACTCCAGGACAGTAGCATATTTCAAATTAGTCTTGCCTCTTAAAAGGATGTCTGATTGATTAAAAAAAACCAAAAACAGTGTCACCAATGGGACGTCCCAGTTCAGAGCATTCCACTCAAGCACCAGTGTACATTTAGAAAACACGTTTCATACCGAAGGACCTCAAAAACACTTTACTTGCTGGGGGCATACCAGCCATACTAGTATTATTCACTGTTAGTTTGCAAGTGTTTCCCACCAAAAAAAAATCTTGCAGAAATTTTTCAAGTGCTCCAGTTAATAGTTTTTTAGTGCCACACACACACACACACACACACACACACTCACAAAATCACAAACATCCAGCCTAGAGTACAGGCACAGAAAAGCTGGAATGCATCGGAAAATCCAGAGGTTGTGATTAGAGATGTAAATGGGTAACCGGTTAACCAGTTACACGGTAAGCACCACCCTTACCAGATTTGAACTAAAGTGCTGCAAATGCAAAAGAGGAACTAATTAACCGGCTCTTGACTGGCAGGAGCAGCCTCCTGCCCTCAGTTAACCATGTGACCAATAGAATTGTTAGCGGTTATAAGGTGAATATATTTATATTGTTTTACATCCCTGGTCTCGATGCAGTCATTTTTGGTATAGATGCCAGGAAACCCCCTGCCTCCAATATACTGCACCAGCAGCACACCTCGAAAAAATTCTATTAGCCGTAAGGATATAATGTATTTGAAAATAATTAAGCCAGGCCCACAAAAGATTCTAATATACCAGCTCAAGAAATGCTCATGCACTGCAGATGCTCACATTGGAGGAAGAAGGAATCAATCACAGTGGTCTCGGGACAGTAGGGCAGGAACTAGGCGGGCAAAGGGGGAATATGGTTTCCATTATCTTCCATCACCCCTGCTATAAACAGTGTTCTGGTGCCTCAGCACTGTGGGGAATTAGATTGGCATTCACAAAGACTTCCCTTGGGTCAGCATCCCAGCCTTGGTGAGGGGAATGGGTTGGGTTTGGAGGAGCGAGCTCTTGGAGACCTCGTTCAGATGAGATGGATGCTTTCCAACCCACGTGTGCTCATTAAAGGCCTTCTGGCATTTTTTTAACAGCAGGTGTTGTCCTAACTCCAGAGATCTGGCCCAATTCTTGTTTGAATTATTCATATTTTGCCTGTTTATATTCTTCCTCTACCTGCGCATGGTATTCTCCAAATCCTCCCCCTCAGGTGACTGCACTTCCATGATGGCTAGAGGTTAGAGACAGGCAAGCAGGTAGATGAGCAGGCTAAGTACTTACATTCTACAAAATGCTCTAAGGAGCCATCAGGGAAAGCACGCTAAAGTTCCAGCCAATACTTCAGCCTCAGTTCAACACGGCATTTAAGAAATTCTATTGATTTTGAAGGGACTGCTCCTTAGGATTTATGAGGCCCTACGCAGTCCTATTAAACTGGTGCCCTTATGCCTGATGGGTGGGAGGTATGATTTTTTAGAGATATGAGCAACACACTCCTGAAATATTTTTAAAACAAAATTAGAATGAAGATCCTGTCGACTGACCCAGTAAATTCAGACACTGAGGGTATGTCTAGGCTACAGGCTTTTGTCAACAGATGCTTTGTTGACAGATACTGTCGACAAAGCTTCTGTTGACAAAGAGCGTCTAGACTACATCCAGTTCTATCGACAAAGCAAGCCGCTTTGTCGACAGGAGAGTATAGATGCAAAGGACAGTGTAGATGCAATAACGCCTTCTGTCAACAGAACTCTGTCGACAAAAGGCATTATTCCTCGTAGAATGAGGTTTACCGCCGTCGACAAAACTGCCGAGTTCTGTCGACGTTATGTCAACAGAACTCAGCGGTAGTGTAGACACAGCCTTTTGTCGACAAAACCCTGTAGTCTAGACACACCCTGACAGTATGTACCTGGGGTTCGCAAATGCCTGTGAAATGGTTTCATTACCCCTTGAAAGGTTCTTTCACGGGTACCATGTTCTCCTAATAGCTCAGGCATTTTTCCCTTTTAACTTAACTACATCTTCTCCGGAGGAAGCAGAGCCACAGAAGAGGGATAGGAAGAGGTTAGTGGGTGGGTGGATATTCAGACGCAGTGCTTCCCCAAATTTTCAGTTGCCTTATGCATCCGCATCTTCTGTGTATAGGGTAAGGCTGTTTTTAAGTAGAACAGCTGCTTAAGTTCTCGACAGAGGTTCACGTGCTCAGTACCTTGCAGGGTTATAGCCTAAATTCAATGTCAGAGGGTACTGTGACCATCAGCTGGCATTGCAAGAGTCCAAAATCCTGAGATGGAAATTTAGGTTATCGAAATTTAAATGAGAAATGTTGCATATTTTAAAGAAAAAAATCCCTTTTTAAACAACAAAACAGACCTTCAGTTGGTGTAAATTGATTTGGGTCTGAAAGCTTAATTTACATACATTATTATTATTATTGCACTTCTTGAGGGCATATCTGGCTAATTTACACCAGGTTTGGGGATCTGTCCAGAAATTAATGGGCCTCTGTGACCCAGGGCAGAGATTGATCAATTTACTGAACTCAAAATGTTGGCAAGTGTCTGAGCTCAGCTGTATTAACAACATGTCATATTTTAAATATTAAGAGTTCTAACTGATTCTATATTTTACATTACTTTTAATAGATCCTGAAATTGTGGTTTGGAAAGGAGCTAAGCATAAACAGGAGTGAAAGGTGAATACTAGAGCCATATAAAAAAAATATGAAGAGAAATCAGCCAGCTATACTGAAAATTAAACAGTTTAACATTCACCGCTCCAAGCAGATTCCACGGAGCTGCTGTTGGAACAGCCTGATCTTCAAAGGAGCTGGGCTTTCATGCTCCCACTAATTTCACTCAGAAGTAACAATATTCAGGATCCTAATTTGAATTTTTCCAAAGTTCATATGGTTGGATTGGGGGAGGAGGGGTTGATTTTACTTGCTACACAGCAATCATTCAACTATCGAATCAGGATCAAAATCTGCACCTCTCCAAGTTCAAGAGTAGGAAATGAGGTTTCAGCATCCGAGATTTGGTTTGGCCCAGCCCTAGGTAACACTTATCTCTCTTCTACATGCATGAAAAGGACAGATTAGTTAATTCTTACAAAGGACTTTGAAGAGGAAGGATGGTCTTGTTATTGAGACAATAGCTAGGAACCCAAGAAATCTAAGATCACTTCCCAGATAGGCCATGGACTTCCTCTGTAAGTTAGTCAAATACCTTAATCACTAAACACCTCATTTCCCCAGGTGCGCAGTAGCAATAAGAATAATGTGTGTGTGTAAGGAGCGTAAGATCGTAGGGGCAGCAGAGTCTGTCATTTACTAACGGTTATGTCTACAGCTGAACACCTGCTGTTGGGACCAGTGGGTGCAAAATGGTGGTGCAGACATAGGAGGTTAGTGCAGCTGGGGCAGGGGAGGCAGGCCCCCAGTCCCACCTACAGCTCCACCCTCTCTGTTGAGTCCCTGGGGAGGGGAGGAGGCAAGGCAGCATGCCAAGCACTCCCTGGAGGACCGGGGAGAGGAAGAGGAGGAAGGGGAGCATGCCTGAAGTGCAGTTCTCAGAGCACTAGGGGAGGGGAAGAGGTGGTTCCAGCCTCCTCTGCCAGAAACACAGGGAGGCTGGGTGCTGGGGGCAGCAACACTCCACCCCCAGAATGCCTAAAAACTTCCTACCTGTCAGGGTGGTTAAACACTGGAATAAGTTGCCTGGGGAGGTTGTGGAATCTCCATCACTGGAGATATTGAAGAGCAGGATAGACAGACACCTGTCAGGGATGGTCTAGACGGTGCGTGGTCCTGCCGTGAGGGCCGGGGACTGGACTCGATGACCTCTCGAGGTCCTTCCAGTTCTAGTGTTCTGTGATTCTACACTGGGTGTTCGGGGGGCGGGGTGGGCATGGCCAGGCTGACAGTTTGGGAAGGCAGAGCTATCCTAAGCCTCAGGGTGTCCGGGGGTGCAAACACTCAGGCTTGAGCTGGAATGTAAGCTGTGGGCCTCGTGAGAGGGGGAGGGGCACAGAGCTCTGGCTCCAGTCTGATCTCGAATGACTACACAGAAATGTTACAGCCCCGGAGCCAGAGCATGGGCCAGACACGGATGTTTAACTGTGGTGTGGATGGACCCTGTGTGTTTGTAGGAACAGGGCCTACCCAGCACTATTCAACTGGTGCCGATTGGTCTGATGGCAGCTGGAGGTGATTTTTAGAGCTGAGATTTTATAATCTTCAGCAGCTCATTCATTTTCTAAAGCAGAATTTAAACGAAAGTCCTGTTGCGTCACACAGTAAATTCAGATGCTGACTGTATGTTCCTGGGGCTGGCAAACGCCGTAGAAATGGCTTCGTTGCCACTGGAACAGCTCGTTCACTGGTTCAGGGTTCTGCAAATAGCTCTGGCAGGCTTTTTCCCTTTGGAGTCAACTAGCTTCTCTCTGGAGGAAGCAGAGCCACAGAACAGAGATAGGAGGAGGAATGAGAGACCCAGCGGTGCCCCAAATTTCTGGATGCCCAATGCAACAGAGTATTCTGCGTATGGGTAAGGACTCCGGTGCAGGAAAAAGAGTACTAATTTGAACTGGGATCTCTAGGTACTACTGTAACACACGTAAACATAATTCATCATCATAATAGTAAAAATAGTATTATGAATGGGCAAATGTAGTGCTCATCTATAAAAAGGGCAATAAGAACAGCCCAAGAAACTACAGACCAGTCAGTTTAACTTCTATGCCAGCGAAGATAATGGAGCAAGTAATTAAGGAATCCATCTGCAAACATCTGGAAGATAACAAGGTGATAGGTATCAGCCAGCATGGATTTGTACAGAACAAATCATGTCAAACCAATCTGATAGCTTTCTTTGATAGGCTATCAAGCTTTGGGATAAAGGAGAAGTGATGGATGTAGTATACTTAGATTTTGGCAAAGCATTTGATACTGTTTTTCATGACTTTCTTATCAATAAACTATGGAAATTCAGCCTAGATGGGGCTGCTATAAGGTTGGTGCATAGCTTTACAAGTAAGGTTCCACAGGGGTCTGTTTTGGATCTGGTTCTGTTCAATATCTTCATCGATGATTTAGATATTGACATAGAGAATATGATTATTAAGTTTTCAGATGATACCAAGCTGGGAGGGGTTGCAACTGCTTTGGAGGATTGGGTCATAATTCAAAGTGATCTGGACAAACTAGAGAAATGGTCTGAGGTAGGATGAAGTTCAATAAGGACAAATGCAAGGTACTCCATTTAGGAAGGAACAATCCATTTCTGGAAAACATGACCTTGGAGGGAAGACTGGAAAAAAACTTGGAGGGGACATGATAGCAATTTTCAAGTATCTAAAGGGGTGTTACAAGAAGGAAGGAGAAAAATTATTGTCCTTGGCCTCTGATGATAGGACAAAAAGCAATAGGATTAAATTGCAGCAAGGGAGGTTTAGGTTGGACATTAGGAAAAACTTCCCAACTCTCAGGGTGGTGAAGCACTGGAATAAATTGCCTACAGAGGTTGTAGAATCTCTGTCTCTGGAGATATTTAAGAGCAGGTTAGACAGACATCTATCAGGGATGATTAGACGGTGCTTGGTCCTGCCGTGAGGGCAGGGGACTGAACTTGATGGTCTCTCAAGGTCCCTTCCAATTCCAGTATTCTATGATTCTAATAAGAAAAGTACCACCATCAAGCAACCAAAAATTGAAAATCCACTCATTGCGTAATTCTTGCTGAGGCCAGATTTCGTCTTATGTGAATGCCGAAATCCTAAATGTACTGCCTGACATGCACAGTGGGCTGTAATTCTGCAGTTAACACAGTTGCTCATAAATGTCCTCAAAATTTACACCATATGCTGTTTCTATCAACGGCTCTGTCGTTTTTAGCCAAAAGACAGACAACATGTCAGCAGCAGCCATGTCAGAGAAATGTTTGTTAAAGGAATCTGTTTGGAGGGCTCTTTCCTCCAATCATCGAAGAACTTCACTCTAGTTCATTTCCTGGGTGGAGGGTATGATGGCAGCAGAATCCCCACTTTTGTTACATTAGTTAGGGATGTGCTATAATTTTTGCAAAGCCTCCCGCATGTATACTAAACATGTCAAGCAACACCATGTGATTCTTTTTGAAAAACAGTTTACAAGCTGGCATTCTCCAGCTGCAGTTAACCCTAATTTGATTACATTACTGAGACAGATCACAATGAGCTTATGTAAATAGTAATGTTATCCATTCATTCCCTGAGCTCAGATAAACTGTCACTTAAAAAAAAAATCTGAAATGGGCATGATGTGACACACTCAGCAAATTTGAGGGTGGAGAAGCTATATGCTGGGCCAAACCCTGCTGCGGATGATCAGTGTGAAAGCTGATTCTGATGCGTTTCCCACACATTTATAATCATATTATATAAAATAGAATTTGTCGAATGTTTCCTTCAAATGAAGACTGCAAAGATTTTTCTAAATGCGTTTTTTTTCTTTGTCAACATCATCTTCTATTTACTAAAGTCCTGATGCAGAAAAGCATTGCAATTCCGGAAAGACACCTAAACATGTGTTTACACCCCACTGAAGTAAATGGGACTTAAGCAGATGCTCAACTTTAAGCATATACTTAAATGCTTTCTTGAATAGAGGCCTAACTATTGCCATCTACGATTACCTGGACTCTGAAAATCACAACGGTCACTTAAAAAATCTCAGAGAGATCACCATGTTAGTCTGTAACTTTAAAAACAATGAGTAGGCCTGTGGCATCTTAGGCTAATTCGAACTGAGAAGGCACGCCCATCGACGCCGGTAGTCCTGCTCCTATGAGGAGTAAAGGAAGTCGAAGGGAGAGTGTATTCCTGTTGACCTCCCGCAGTGTTGATGGCACCAAAATTCATAGCTGGGGTGCGTATCTCAATTCAAACTTATCCCGTAGTATGGATAGCCCTAGAGACTAACCAAAATATACATTATCATGGGCTTTGATGGGCAATCCCCACTTCATCAGATGAATTGGACTGGAAATAACAGAAACCAAGAGATATACACAACTGCAGAGGAAGTACCTGTGAATTGTATGACCCATGTTAATGAGGCTAATTAAGTGGGCCAGATGTGTCCCACTCTGAGCTTTTGATGTGGAAATGGAGATGTTAATAGCAGGAGAAACTGGCTTTGTCATGCACCAACCAGTTGTAATGTGTCAATAGCAACTTGTATGTGCTAACTGCAGCATTCTTCACAATATACCAGGGCACTGCACACTGACCTATATCAAACATAATAATGATGCTTTGCTAGTATGTATCCAATATCTTTCACGCAAAAAAGCAGAATCAGATACTTCAGGAAAGGACCTTGGCTCTCAATTAGAGTAGGAAGAAATCTGCTGAATGTTTTCTGCACTGCAGCCTTCAGAGACAGCCACAGAGAATCCGGAGAGCACAATTATAAAATGAGGCCTCCTCCTGCACAGTGATCTATGAGAACGGACTCCTGTGCCTAAGCAGAAGTCAATGGGATCTCACCTGAGCCTACTGGTCTGTGATGGGAACCATATACAGACTCAGGTCAATTACATTTGAGAATCCCAGCTGTTTACTCTCCTGGCATAATACCAGGGAACACCCAGTGAAATGATAGATCCATGCAACCAGCCAAAGCAGCACCAGGTTTCTGCCAAGTTGTTTCTTACAAGAATCTGCAATGCATCAGTGAAGAAGGTCCCGGTGGGCATCTCCATATGCGCCAGAGCAGAGGGGATCTGGCAGCGGCAACTCCCCGCTGGGATCCTGCCCTTACCCTGTTAAACCTAGCATTCAACCAATTAACTAATTAGCCAGGATTTTACATCCCTAGTCCTAAGCAATGGTCCCTTTTCAATCCACGTGCAGATTTTTTTCTATCCATGTGTGGAATACATTTCTTCATGTGCACCAAAGCATGTGTGAATGTGCACCACCAGTAGAAACAAAACACCCAGCTGTGGGTGCTCTGCTAATCAGCTGGGCAGCATTTGACTCTCTCCTGAGTAACCGCACAAGCACCCAGCTTACAGGGAACCCTGGCTCTAATGCTACTCTTGCACAACTGAGTGTGGCAATGCCTAAATACCTTTACAGTCTGGGGCTTGGTGTGAGTGTCAGGAACCCCGCTGTGATCAGGGAAATTATTCGTGGTGCGTGTTGACAGAGCTGAATCTGCCCCTGATTCTTTGTAATCATTCGTATCACCAGCCAAACAACCGTCTCCATCTCTGCAATTTAATAAAGCCTTCCACCTGTCCTGTTAGTCCCTCCCCTTCTGTGAAAGGATGGCTGGATACGTTTGCTACTCATTCCAAAACTATTCCACTTTTCACTTCCTGCCTAGCCCTCAGAATGGCCATGGATTGTCCCACGCCTCACATTTCACTCGGTCACTTTGGATGGCACTCTGAATATTAGCTAGGTTGGGTCGGAATGGTGTCCCTAGCCTCTGTTTGTCTGGAGGTGGGTGACAGGGGAGGGATCACGTTAGAATCACCTGTTGTGTTCCCTCCCTCTGGGGCACCTGGCATTGGCCACTGTTGGCAGACAGGATACTGGGCTAGATGGACCTTTGGTCTGACCCAGTCTGGCCATTCTTATGTTCTTATGTTATTGTTTATATCATATTAATAATGCTGGTATTTTCCCTTTGTCACACTTATCTTTATGTCCGAACTCAAAACCCAGTCCCACATTTGCCTCAGGTAACCTGCTGTCCGTATACGTCATAGTCGTCTTCAAGTAAAAGATACAGCGGCTGATAGGAGAGTATGCGCTATTTTCGTGATCAGATCATACAAATTCACATGCTTTCTATTATACGTGCATTGTCACGTGTCTCCAAGATACACAAAAGCCCCGGATTGTTGCTTCTATTACAACCAGTTCATCCCAACAACCTTCCCAATCCTCTGGCTTCCGAAGATGTTTTTTTTTAATGAACGTGTGATGTGTTTTTTGTTGTTAGTATCAGCAAGAAACAGGGAAAGTCACTACTCACTGTAATGATGCAAGTGATTGCCCTCAAATCAGAGCTTAGGTGCTATCAGCCCTGCCATTAGAAACACTCAAGCCTGAAACGAAGACACTTGTTTAATTAAATTTTGCAAAATAGTTTGCCAATTTTCAGATACTGAAATGAAACCAAAACATTGACCTGTTCCACAATCCAGTCCTCTAAAAGGAAAATCATTGCTTTTGTAGATTTTCAGCCCAGCTTGACACTATTCTGTGTAAAGCTTTTAAATGTTAAACTTATTATAGAGCCAAATGTTAAAAAACACTGCTGCTCTGTAGTAACTGTCCCGACTTCTATAACATACTTTATATGTGTGCACTAACAGTGAATGAAAGACATTCCGTGCATTGGACGGACTTCATCACGGTATAAATAAAGAGAACAAATGTGCACTTTCCCCCTACTATTGTGGTTTTATATATTACATGGCTAGAAGATTTACCTGGTGTTGCTCAGGTCCTTAATTCAATTTTTATTTTTTGGAAAATAAAATGAACATGTCCAGGCTTCATTAGATCATTGCCCTGGGGCGGAGCTGGGGAAGAGGGGTTCATTTGCTGGTGGCCCCATGGAGAAAGGACAGCCCCAGCCCTCTCTCACTGAAGCGGACTGGGGCCAGGTCAGAAGTGCCTACCAATGGCCGCTGCAGCTCCAGCAGGCACAGCTGGCAGATGGGTGCACGTTCTCTGGCTGGAACAGATCCAAGTTCATCTGCCACCTATGTTCCACTGCCAGGGCAAGGAATGCAGCAAATTGGGCACTTTCCCCTCACTCCCTGACAAAGGAGAATAGCTAGCAATGTTCTGTTATGAATTGAGGATGGGGGGCTTTAGCCCATTCTGTTTTCCCTAAAGGGTGCCTGAAGGGGTGTGGCAGCAGCTTGGTGCTGGGGCAGCCCCAGATGGGATGTGGGGTGCTCCCAGGCAGCCCCTTTCATCTGCCTGATGATTCTGTCTCCTTCCTGTATGGTTTTCTGAGAAGCAATCCCATTCCAGGCACATCCCATCGTCCTGGCACAAACCAAACCCTGACATTGCTTTCAGTAATGATAAGAGGAAGCTGCCTACCAATTTTGGTCATCCTAGCTCTTATGATTAGGAGTTGTTGAACAGCCAGCCAGATGGACTGACTGATGGACAGACAGACAAACTCTGTCAAATACATAGTAGATATGTAAATATATTCTCTGTAACACACACAGGTACGCATAATTTTTAAAAGTTTCCGGACCCTTCACAAAACCCACCGAAGTCAACTGAAAGAAATATTCATACTTCCAACCCTTTTGGATCCTTATATACTATAATGATTTTTAAATCATTTCAAAATCATGTTGAAACTGTAGGCGTGACCTACTTTAAATGCAACTTTCGATCTTTTTTTCCTTTGTTTATTCTGCCCATTTTCTCAGTACTTGAGAAATATTTGGACAGGAGCCCAAATTGGAACAACATGTTTTAAGCCTCCGATCTTCACTTTGGACATAGATCCAAACGTGTAGGTAATCTTTGCAACCTGGAGAGTGATTGTTAGCCAAGTTTTTGAAAAGATTAAAAATTATGTGAAATGACTTGAGCCTTAAAACATTCTGGTAAGGAAGGAACATCCTTTTCTCAGACTGACAGACCAAGGTACAGACTTCAGGGCTACATTTACACTGGCATGATTTTCCGGAAATGCTTTTAACGGAAAAGTTTTCCATTAAAAGCATTTTCTGAAAAGCGCGTCTAGATTGGCAGGACACTTTTCCGCAAAAGCACTTTTTGTGGAAAAGCGTCCGTGGCCAATCTAGATGCACTTTTCCACAAAAAAAGCCCCGATTGCCATTTTCTCGATCGGGGCTTTTTTTTGCGGAAAACAAATCTCTGCTGTCTACACTGGCCCTTTTGCGCAAAAGTTTTTCGGAAAAAGACTTTTGCCCGAACAGGAGCAGCATAGTATTTCCGCAAAAAGCACTGATTTCTTACAGTAAGAAGTCAGTGCTTTTGCGGAAATTCAAGTGGCCAGTGTAGACAGCTGGCAAGCTTTTCCGCAAAAGCAGATGATTTTGCAGAAAAACTTGCCAGTCTAGACACAGCCCAGGTGTGCTGCCCCAGGTTATAGGGTGAGCATGTGGCAGAGCCAGGAATTGACACGTTAGTGACTCTGATTCAAAATTCTCTTCCCCAACCTACTAAACATTCTGCTTCATTATTTAATATAGCGAAATAATGAACAGTCTGATTTTAAGAGAGGTCCCAAATTACAAATAAAAACTCCCTTAATCCCCGTTGCAGAGCCCAGCAATTAGCTTCCCAAACCGTGTACAATGAACCACACTAACGAGGCACAATGGGGCAAATGCAGGTCCTTGTCATTATTTGAATACAGACAGGGAAGGAGTTGGTTTAATATTAACCCTAATCCAGACGCTTTCTGTGTAAACATCATCCCCCATAACATGCACACCGGTGTTCACCTTGCTGTGCAAAGCTGCCCTCTTCACCTGAGCCTCCTGACATTCCTCAAACACAGCCATGATTAATGGTCCTTTTTGTCTCACCATTCTGCACTCAGAACCACCCCATCATGCAGAGAGACAGGCCACGCCAAGGAGCCCCCTGAAATTAAAGCCACTGAGAGACCTCCCAGGTGGAGTTATAGGAAAGGCCAAATGGATTAAAAACCTTGCCACCCTAAAAAGCTACCTTTGTGCACAATAACTATTCTACTGGTGAAGGTTGGAGGGAATGAAGGTTGAGGATCCCCTCTTGAGTAAAGATACATGCTCATTTTATGAAACAAAATGGATATCATAGTTACATCTGACCTTCGACCCCCAAGGAACATCTCATCAGTTGGGTTCCCCCTCATCCCCATTTTTTATTTGTTTGTTTTTGTTTGTTTGGGGGGGAGGCTTTTTGGGGGGGGGTTGTTTGTTGTTTTTTGGCTTTAACAGCTTTTGATTGTCTCATGAGCTGCTGTCTCATGAGCTTTCTATATGGCGAAGTGTTTTTGTGCCACTCATGACTGCATGGACTGGCAGAGTTCAAGTGTCTCCCAACCCCTCTCTGCATCTGAAGTCCACGCACGTCCTGGAGAAGAAGCGGAAAAAGCTTGTGAAATCTGGCAGGAGCCCAGAGTCAGGACAAGGGCAATCAATGGGGGGCTAATGCTTGAGACATCAGAGCACTCCGTTTAAAGTAACATCGAAACAGCTTGCTCTGGTGTCCTTCTTCCCCATCCTTGGTTCTGAAGTACCATTGCTGTGATGACGACAGAGATGTGCGAGGTCCTAGAAGTGAGTTTCTGGTGTTCATCCTAAAGAAAAAAAAATCTTTGTGCTTCACAGTATTTTCTGGCAAACCCCATATGAAAAGCCATAATGGGCTGCGTGAATTGGGTTTGTGCAGCACTGCTAAATGGAGGAACTTTTCAATATCCTGTTCAGAGTACTTCAAATTGATGTACCTGAAATGAAGAGGAAATGGAGGAAAGATGTTCTTCGTATTTATTGGAGACTGGGGGTGAAACAGCAACATTTGCTTTCCTGGCTGGGTGGATGATTGAGGATGAACAGCATGGATTTGTTAGGCTGCCTGAGAAAGGGCTCTAAATAACTCAAGCGCTATCTGGGACACTTGAGTTGGAATTTGAGTCTATAGATAGACTTGTCTGGTTTCATTCAGAATAACAATGTGTTGAAGCTGAAGCCAAATTCACTCTTTGCCAACCTCAAGAACAAAAGCGTTATGTTTCTCTTAAACAGCTGTGATGACATTGGTTTGAATTGGGACATAATTTCTACCAGCATATGGGGGGAGAGTATAATTAATCCCCAATACTTAAGAATTATGGAAATCTTATTCAGGGTATGATTCTATATGTAACAATCCAATATGATTCTATATGTTACCATCTAATGATGTAACATTAAAATACATAAATTGGTGATACGATTGATCAAAGTTGTTTTGTACCATGCTACAGGTTTGGGAAGGAAGTTGATACGGGAGGTTAGATGAGCTGATCAGTATGGTCCTTGGAATCTATAACATAACAGAGCAGGGGCCTCAGATGTCCAAGGAACTTATCACTTTGAAGGATATATTCTGCCTTCTGATAAGTATGTGCATATCCCTTTGCTACTGGAAAGGAGACCTGGTTACAGATTGGCAGGAATTTAGTAATCTGTATAAACAGAGGTGGTGGGTTCAATCCTGAACTAAACTGGTTTCCATATCACAAAACCCAGTATGGCACAGAGACTGGCTAAGGACTGAGCAAGCCATAGAGAATGACTTCACTGCTAGGCCAGCACATGTTTGGAACCCTGCATGGCCCCTTGCCCATGCTGTATCTCTTCTTGCAACCTTCAGGAGCGTTAATTGCACTTTTATAAAGATGAATGATCAGAAGCGATGCAAAAGAAACCAACACGTTTCTTAAATCATAAACTAGAAATGAATCACACCAGATATTCCCTAACACAAAAGTCGACACATTTAGAAAGGAGTGAAAAAAAAGTCAAGGTCAGACAAGGGGGGAAACAATGAATGTCAAACACTAAGACTAAGTTAAAGAACAAGATTGCAAGAGAGAAAATAAACATGCAAATTACATGCATGGTATCTGAACTCCTGCCTTTTTGTTTTAAAGACATAGCTCCTCCACGACACTGTGATCAGATTCTACTGCAAATACCAGGAAGTTAAACACAATCTAATGGAGAGCATTTGTAATAACTTCAATAAGCTGAGGACTTGAGACTTTCAGCCAAGACAAATAAAAGAGGGTACTGATTAGTAAATGTCACCATTTCTCTTGCCAAGCACTCAGAGGCTGGTGATAGGAGGGTATTAAATATAATCTCCCAGTCTTTAGGGGCTGTTTGATTTTATATTGCAGTCTTATCAGGTTCTTAAAGTCCAGTGTTAATGAGCATGAGAAACATACTTGGAAGTTTGGCAGTTTTGCAGTATTTCATTCATTACATGTATTCTCTGGACACAAACAACAGATGCATTTGCCTTTCATACTCTTCTAAAGCATAAGTACTTATGGCCTAAATTCTGGCCCATTCCTCCATTTTCAGTAGCCCAACAAACTCTTTAACAGTCATGTATCGATGCTATTTAAATAAAAATAAGTTGAATCAAACATGCCCATTTCCTGCTCCAGTGACTGCACTCCTTAGGGACTCTGGAGCCAGGGTGAGATTTGTATGCGGCAGGCCCATACTGATGATGGAAGTCCCAAAATATAGAGTGACTATAAGATGCACTGCATCCAGAATGAAACCCAAGGCCCATCTCTCAATGTCGGTTGTCCTACAGCAACATGCCCAAGATGGCAAATAATTAAAACAGAAAGAAAACGTGTGCCAAAAAACATTGACTATATAGCAGGGGTAGTTGTCCAAATTCTTTGGTCATGGTATAACCAAGGTGCAGACTCCAGAGAAAATAACTGGATAATAATAATGATGATGGTCAGTAAGTAAAAAGATTTCACCATCCGGATTTGGCCTGCCTTCCACCCATTGACTACTCCTGCTATTTAGCGTCAGCGTGCATCATGAAGGGGGAAAACATTGACTGTATATTTTGGTAGTACAGGTTGAATCTCTCTAGTCCGGCATACTCTGGTCCTGCAACATCCATGGTCTGGCATGATTTTAGTTAGAGGATGTCCACTTATGAGTGTGGCCAAGTTCCCTGTGGTCCCATAGTTTGTTTACAGCCACCAGTTCTGGTTGCCAGTGTTCTGTGCTGTTAGTTAGCTCTAATTTACCCCTAAATGTCTCCTAAGGGCTCAGCAAGCAGTGGAAGTGTTGGTGTTGCTGCTAGACAATATTGACCCCCCATGGTCTGGTGAATTCTCTGGTTCAGCACCAGTCAGGTCCCGAGGGTGCTGGACTAGAGAGGTTCAACCTGTAGTCAGTTTGTGACAATCGAGGTCACATTTTAAGTGCTTAGAGATCCTGAGGTCAGCTGAAAGCCTCTCATTGACTTTAGTGGGTTTTGGATCAGGCCTTCAATCCTTAAGGGCCAAATTCTGCCACCTTAACTCACGGAGAGTAGTCCTTTGCTCCGCGAGTAGTCCTATTGAGTAGAACAGGTCTATTCATGATGTGACTCAAAGTCAGGGTGACAGAATCAAGTCTTCTCAGCTCCCCCCACCCGATTCCCTAATGAATATTGATAATTATACCATGGAGGAAATATTAAATACATTTATATTTAGCCTATGCACTAGGTGTCAAATACGTTATTTGGTATAATTAAACTCCGCACTACAGTTCTGTATGCTTTAGCGAACTACAGCATTTCCATCCCTCAGACCAATGTCTTTATTTTAATTGTTAATTAATTAAGGAACAAATCTCTTTCGCTTCACTATTTCCCCTCAGTCTTGCTGAGATTCAGCCAGACCACAATCCCTATGTGTTATGAAAAGGTCACTCTTAAAATTCCAAGAAATCATTTGAAAGCAAGACTTATGGGCGAGCATCCACATAATTGGCTTGCCAGCTGAGCAATCACCCAGATAAACAGAATAATGTGTGCAGGAGGGAACAGCACTACAATAATCCCACAGAAATCTGGTTACTTTACTCAACTGGAGAAGTCTGGACCGAAAGGTGGAATGTGACAGAAATGTCTCCTGAGCGAGAGCTGGAAAGGAAATTTTCCCAGAAGAGGACGTGAGAGCTTAATGAGAAGCCAGGCATGGCTCTGATTCAGTTTGGGACTATTTTCTTCATCAGTTCTTGTATTAATCTTCGTTCTTTTCTATGAGAGGTGGGCCTTAGCTGTAAAGTTTAGAATCAGAGCTCGAGTGCTCCCGAAGTGTGAAGGCTTTTGACTCACCCGTGGTCTAAGTGTACATTTTTAGCTCTAACGCTGCTCTGGAATGTTTCTAGAATTCAAGGAGGTTCTGACCTAGGCGGACAAATCAAGCCCTTGTCTGATTTTATTTAGGAATGGACTAACAGCGCTGATGATGACACACAACAATAGAAACTTTGGTCCCAACAGAAAATCGGGATTCTTTTCAGCTTTCATGGTTTCCTCTGAACTGCTCGCTTATGGCTGGGTCTAGATGCAAGAGAACCCCCATGCCTGCCATGGCCTTTATAAAAAGTCCTTTTGGACGGAATAGAATGTTGTATCCCTGTTACAGAATGTCATACAGAAAGGACCTCATTCTGCATTGAACTGCATAGGATTTTAGCGTAATTTCTATTGCTGTCATTCCTATTTAATCCTTTAGATGAAATCCTCGTGCTCTTGAAGTCATTGGCAAAACTCCCCTTGACTGGGATCAGGATTTCACCCTATAGGTCTTTTTCATGAAGGCCATTTTTATTCATATTTCTGGTCTGACCAGATATAGTAAGAACGTGCACTCTCAAAGTGTTTTCCACATTTCCAGAACAATTATGAAGACTAAGAAGGTTTGTGTAGTTTGGATTGCGCAAAGGCCTATGGATAAATCACTATTAATAAACTTGACATGTACTTTGGACTAGGTAACTGGTAATTCCTTCTTCTAACTGCACTAGGAATACCAGAGAAAGTCTTTCATGTTGTATTTTGGCACCTCAGCCAGGACCAAGAGGAGGAGGGTTTCTCACATACATAAACAAACAAAAGGAAGGTTCTGAATTTGACTCAAACTAACAGTTTTTCTGAGGTGATTTTCTTTCAGACCAATTCTTCAGATAGGCTCATTTTCTAAAAAATAAAGTACATTTCAAAAGAAATGTTGAGTAAAATAATACAAAATAAATAAAAACTGGAATAGAACCAGGCAAATCTTTTGACTAGAAGTAGAAAACTAGGAGAAGAGCATCTCTATTTTATCCCCAGCTTTGAGAAAGACACATTACTGAGTGGTTAGAGCAGGAATCAGAACTCCTGAGTTTTATTTCCATCTCTTCAGTGACTCAATTTTCTCATCTGCAAAATATGGATAGCACGTTCAATGCTAACATTACAGGCTGATTTTCAGGATTAATGAGAGAAGTGACCATAAGTGACTTGCAGTCTTCTGACAAAAGGTGCTTCAGAGCGACATAATATTATTACTTTTCAATTGAAAGTTCCATATTATTTGAGCAAAAACTGTCTTTAAAAGTTAAACCTGAGCCGAAGCTTTGCTATTGGGAGGAAAGCAGCAAATGAATTACATGGTTAGCTTCGGCCGTGTATACCCCATCCATCTTCGGTTCACAACCCTTTTTAGTTATAGAAATGACCTTGATATTGACAGAATAATATAAATGAATTTCTTCCTCACTTTGTATATTGATAACCTGTTTGTTAAGATGATCAGTAATAATCATAAGTAAATAAGGCGAGATCATACATCTTCCAGTAATGGCAGCAGTGACATACGCTTGCTCTAAAGTACTAAGACCTCTGAGCTTAGGTTGAAGAGATCATACTTCATACTAAATTGCAGCCTTCTTATCCTGGACAGATATTGGTCTACCGAGGAATATGAAGAGTTGTTGTTGCTATGTTGGCCTCAAGGAGAGAGACTAGGTGTGTGAGGTAATATCTTGTGCTGGACCTGGTGAAAATGACAAGCTTTTGAGCTTACATAGAGCTGAATCTGGAACTTTGTCTCTTTCACCAATAGAAGTTGGTCCAATTACAGATATTACCTCACCTACGTCATCCTTTTAGGGAGATGAACTCATAATATCTAATCTTACCCACTCTCCTCCCCCAAAGTACCTTCAAAATATCCATCTCATCCAAGAAGAAAGTATTAAAATGGTGTTGGGATCTAAATCTACTCATTCCCACAATAATCTGATATAAGATGATTGGGAGTGTGGATATCAGTGTATGGTTCATATAGTGCTAGTGAAATGATTTTCCTGATCACTTCAGTAGCATGGAAGATGCTCCCGATTCCCAGTCTCCTGTGCTAACCATTAGACTGTGTTCCCTAGGCTTCAGCTGCACAAGTTCAATGGAACATAAATATCTCCAAGCACAGGCATGTCCTTTGGAGGAATGCATCTATCACTCATATAGAGTCATGACTTTTCCAGGTCCTCTGTGGAGCAACCCCACTACAAGCAATAGAACCTGCAAAAGATATTTTGAATGATGTGCTCTCATTGTCATAATAGCAAGCCACCGCTTCCTGCTCTGCTTATTAGGAGGCTTACTATCTGGGAGAAACGGGTCTGGAGGAAGGTCCCTTGTTACATTGAATACTTTTGCACCAAGGCAATTACAGACCTCATAGTTCACTTTTATTCATCCTTGGTAAGAATAATTGAATACCGGATAAAACTCATCAGTAGCAGGTAAAATCAAGAAACTCAGTGCTGTTCCCCACCCTCCTTCATCAGCAGAGATTAACCAGCAAAGGTTTTGACTTCAGACCTCGAATAGGGATATTAGAGCGTAACCGATTAAACATTTAACCGATAAGTGGTCTTGGTTACACTCAGCCAGCTCGTGGGGAGGCAGGTTCGCTGTGGCAGGGCAGTGAAGCCACCTCCCTGGCAGCCAGGCAGGTAGAGGCTGCCCAGTTACATGGTTGCTCCATTACAGAATGATTAGTCCTGCAGCACCTTCAAGGCTAACAAAAAATATAGATGGCATTCTGAGCTTTTTGGGCACAGCCCACTTCTTCAAAGACCATCTATATTTTTTGTTGGTCTCTAAGGTACTGCAGGACTATTCGTTGATTTTTTAAGGTTTTTTCTGTTACAGACTAACACAGCTGCCCCTCTGAAACCATTCCACAATGTTTAACATCCCTAACCTGGATATCAGAGGCAAGTAACATCAGTTCACTTCTGTACAATCAGCCACACAATGCGTTCACTGGTAAGGTCAAACAAGGCAGTCTTCATGTGCCAAAGCCATGTCAAATAGGCAGGCATCAATGAAGAATGAAACCTTTGAGGCTAACAATAATGTTGTAATCTTCCCATCACAACACCTTGCCATGGTGATCAGTGCTAAACTAAGAGAAGGAAGAGAACATGTATCTATGAGCAGAGTTTCTTCTCATGGCCTCAGGCGAGGAAGAAGAGCCAATAGTCTAATCTGTGCTTGCTTTGGCTTCTGCTATTTCCTTTCCTGAATGATGTAACCTCTATTCTTATGTAAACGTAATGATTATAGAGTCAGACTCCAGGAATTTGAGTGAGAATGGAGGAGATTTGAGCTTACTTCATTCTTCAGCTTGCAGCCTAAATTTTTAAAAAAATGTTATTTTGAACTATTCTATCATGTTCAAAGGGCATGTTTATAAGGCAATAAATTGTTCTTATGTTAGGATAGCGTGTTTTTGTCTTGTACATGGTCGCTAAGAAGTCAAATCTTTCCTCTGCTCAAATAATACAAACTTTGCTGAACTGACTAGAAGTCTCCTAGATGCTTCAAAGTTAGCAGGTAAACACCTGCACTACAGTAAAAGTGCATTTGCCATTCACTGTAAATAGGATGTCAAGAATCAGAGAGGTTAGCCGTGTTAGTCTGAATCTGCATAAACAACGAGAATCCCTGTGGCACCTTATAAATTAACAGATTTATTGGAGCATAAGCTTTCATGGGCAAAGACCCACATGCATCTGCTGAAGTCGGTCTTTGCCCACAAAAGCTTATGCTCCAATAAATCTGTTAGTATATGAGATACCACAGGACTTTTCGTTGTTTATGTAAATAGGATGTCTCCGAAATCCAACTCAATATAACTAAGACTGTAAATATAGTCTTCTATATCGAAGACTGATTTTAACTATATAAAAAAATGACATTCCATGTAAATGTAGCAATGCAAAACAACCTTTCCTAAGAAATACCATAGCAGAGATTTGCTTAAATATAGATTTTTGATCATTAATCATCTTTCAAGGAAAAGAAGTCCACTCTACAATGTTCACTATCCCTCACACATTCAAAAATCTAAATTGGGAAATGCACTGTGTGATTTCGCAGTTTTAGTTTACCAGGTCACACTGGGAAAGGAAGAGATACAAACAGGTCAGACCAACCTTTCTAATAGGTGACGCTGTCCAGGAATGTGTCCTTACTTGACACCCTGAGTAAAAGGGTGGACTATGTCACCCTAACACCCATCAGTAGAACTGCACAACTGCCACTTGCACGTGACGAGGTTGTCATCAACGCATGTGATAGAGGAAGAAAAATTACCCCTATTAGTACATGCATAAAACTGGGAAAGAAATGGAAGGCCAATCCCAGAGAAGTGCAAATGCCATTTGGAACCCTTTAAACCAGGTGGGTTTAAGGGGAGAAAACACAAATGAAAATGAAGTGGCAGTGGTTCACCAGCTGGTAGGCCACTGCTGTTGCTATATTTATCTGCACCTCCGCAGGTACGGGCGATCGCAGCTCCCATTGGCTGGGAATGGCGACCCACAGGAGCTGCGATCTCCTGTACCTGCCGAGGAGCAGGTAAATATGGCCATGTGGGGAATCGCCCTGGTGCAAACTGATCCAGCCCACGGTGTAGTATTTGCCTATCCCTGCTGCAGGGGGTACATTTCGATGGATCTGTGTATTTATGTCTCAGTGCAATCTGTTTGTTCTGGGAACAGCTTGTGCTCTTGTGTATGCCATTGTTTCACCATTTGTCGCCAAGACTCATTGCAGATCAAAACCAGGATACTTATTTGAAATTGGTACGTTAACTTGACAAACAGTTCCTGGTAGTAATGGTTTTGTACGGGGAAAAGTAACAATGGGGGGGATAGAAAAAAAGCCATTTTTTCTTTCTTTTTTCGGAAGTAATAGTAGGCAAATGATATTCACTCCGAAGAAAGGTTACCAGAATGATTGTATGGATAAATTTGAGACATTGCACAATCAGTTTCCTATTGAAAAAGCACACACTGTTGTTTCTTTATCAGAGTAGATAGACGGTGCCAGGTGAATTCACTTTTAAGAGCTGTAGAAACAATCTCAGACACTGCTGGATAATATTATGCTTGGAATGATAATATTGTGTTTGGAAAGGGTCAATATTTTATTTAATCAGCCAGACTGGGAGTGGGTGGCAATTTCAAGGCATTTCCTTGAGACAGGAATTCAGCAAGTCCAAAGTGAACTCAGTTTCTGTTTCTGCCTAGGCTGTTGATACCTTCCACAGGTGGGGATTAATTTGCATTTATTGTACTGAACACCATTGTGCTTGCTGGCTGGGGTCATCTCAAATACTTCCACCTTTACAATCTTGCTCTTTTATAACTCGCCTCGGCTAAATCTGCTGACTTGACAAATTAGGGGATTATTTACTGGTCCAGCCACAGAAAAGCAAAGGTGAGGTAAATGGCCAGACATCAGTCGTTAGCGCATCTGTGTCTACAATGACTATAGATAACTTTTCAAGTTAACCTGTAATGGTATCATGCGCTGTAGGTAGCACTGAGTGAGTGTACTTTTCATTCTCCCAAAGACAGTGAATAGGGATAGGGCGCAATGCACACTTTGTTAGGATCTGAGGTGTTTTGGTTCCTCTGACCTACCTCTCGCCAAAACACTCATCAATTCTCAAGAGCAGAGCAGGAAACATTTTCCCTCAAAAGACTTTTTGCATTTGCCCTACATCCATCTCTGGGCATGCTGGGTGCATCTACATTGCACCATAGCTCAAAATAAGATACACAATTCGAGCTACACAAATGGTGTGTTGTATTTCGATGCTACTTCGAAATAGCTTATTTTGGCATTTGACGCTATCTACACAGCACCAAATTTCAAAATAAAGCGCTATTAAAAATGTCCCTTACTCCTTCTAGAGTGAGGTTTACAGGGACATCAGAAGAACAAGCCCGAAATAACGGGCTTGCTGTGAAGACATGGGATAGCTATTTCGGGATACTCCGGTATCACGAAAGAGCATTGCAGTTTAGACGTAGCCATTGGGAATAGCCTGAGAGTTATTCTCCCTGCGGAGCACCTCAAGGGCTATGTCTACACTATGTAAAAGATTGGTGCTGCCATGGTCAATCTTCTATACTAGACCTGCTAAATGGAACCCAGAGGGCGCTCCCATCGGCACCAGTACTCCTGATCCTCATGAGGAATAAGGGAGGCCCCTCCCACTGTGTGGACAGCACAGAAACATGACTCCAGCTACATAATTACCATAGCCTGAGTTGCATATCTTAAATTGACCTTCCGCTATAGCGTAGACCAGGCCAAAGGGTTTTTTTTGTAAGTCCTAGAAGGAGAGGTGACAGTGTTAACTGCCCCCACAGTTGTGAGGGCAACATTATGCTTTAAAGTTTTTCAAAATCTGGAGCCTGCACATACAATTCAGTGCCCACCCACCTGGAGAGAGAACTTGGCTGCAGGATGGATTCTAAAGCACAGCTAGATTCTGGCTTTTGCTCTCCACCATGCTGGAAGGACCATGTTGCTGCCATCTGAGGATTTCTTCTGGGGAGCGCCCGCGGAAGCAGCAGTTCCATCATTACCTTGCTGGGCTGCTTAGCTAATTGGTACAGATGCTTTTAAGTTATTGCACCCTCCCCCTTCCGCCGTTCCCATTATGGGGCTCACCAGGCCTGCTAAATTTGCTGACTTGACAAATTAGGGGATTATTTACTGGTCCAGCCTAAGAAAAGCAAAGGTGAGGTAAATGGCCAGATGTCAGGACTGCAGATGAAGGGATGAGGTGGAAAGTTGATTTTGCCTCCACACACCCCACTTGTGCACCCACACAGAACAAGCCACAATCTAGCCACAGTGTTGGTTAAAACGGGACAATGTTTAACAAGGAATGTGAACCTATAGGACAGAGTTTCTCAACCAGTGGTACGAGTACCCTTAGGGGTACTCAAGAGAAGTCTGAGGGGGTACATTAACACAACTGAAATTTGGAGAAAACTGAATTTTTGATTTAAGCTTTACAGTGGATTATTATTTTTGTACTTTTTACTCGCAAAAATTTCATCCCCCGCCTGGCTACAATTAAGTTGTTTAAACAAATGTGTTGGAACGGTAGAAAAAAAAAAGGTGCATCTGAAAACTGTAAGTACTGGGGGTACTTATAATTTTTTTTTAAAGGGGGTGCTTTATTAAAAAAGGTTGAGAAACACTGCTCTAGGACAGTGAACACTGCCATCTTTGGCGGCTAGGGAATAAAGTACTATACACTTTTAATGTTACCAGTAGCTTTGGGGTAGTAGAAGAATCCATGAACGAGTATCCTTTTTACTGTGGTAATTACTGTAGCTCCTTTATCAATGGAAGCCAGGCTTGTGTGTGGAAATTTTAAAAAGAGGTCAGAGATTCCCTATACCTCAATGTGGGTGCCTCCAAACAATCAAACGGGCCCTGTTTTGCAAAGTGCAGGAACTCTCTGACAGCCTTTCCTCTTTAAAGAGTCTCACACTGGACATCCAATTACTGAGGCACTCAAAACTCACCAGTCACTTTCGACAGCTGGCCCATGGCAGCTAAGCCTTCCTACTTATTTGCTTTTAGTTGGCAAATCGCTCAGAACAGCAGCAGCAAATATTTATTACTAGAAGATTTACCCAGCATTGCTCGGGTCCTTAACTCAATTTTTGGTTTTTTGGAAAACAAAATGAACATGACCAGGCTTCATTTAGATCATTTGCTCTGGGGTGGGACTGGAGAGGAGGGGCGCAGTAGGCACACTGCCCCATGGAGAGAGGACAACCCTAGCCCTCTCTCACCTCTCCATGGCTTCTGCAGCTCCAGTGGGCACAGCCAGCTGGGGCAGGTCCGGGTTTGCCTGCCCCTTGTGCTCTCCAGCCAGAGTGAGCAATGCAGCAAGTGGTGCACTTTCCACTTGCTCCCTGATGAATGGGAACAGCCAGCAACACCCCTGTATGAATTGGGGGCTTCAGCTTCCCCCCTCTCTACAGGACACCTGGGGGGTGAGAGGCTCAGGGCTGGGGCAGTCCCAGATGGGGGGCTGGCCCCAGCCAGCCCCTTTCACCTGCCTGATGATTCTGTCTCTTTACTGTATGGTTTTGGAGAAGCAATCCCATTCCAGGCACATCCCATTGTCCTGGCACAACCAAACCCTGACCTCGCTTTCAGTTACAATAAGAAGAAGATGTGTATCAAATGTGGTGGTCTTCGCTCTTACCATTTAGGAGGAGTTCCTGAAGAGAGAGACACAGACAGATGGACAGACAAACTCTCTCAGATTTATAACAGACCATTATATATCTGAAGAAGTGCCCACACAGAGCCATCATTTTTATTCAAAGTGCAGATTGGCAGATAATCTTAGAGAAATTTAACTGCTGAGTTTTGGTTGCAAGGCTCTCTCTCTCTCTTTTTTTTTTTTTTTTTTTGGTTTGTTTGTTTTAATCTGATGCCAAAAGGAGCATTGAGGGTAAAAGATGTCTCTTTGCACAGTCTTGCCAAAAAGCATTTCTGTTTATGTCTTAAAAGTACCACCAATATTTCATAGACACAGAAACATCCATCATCCATCCAGATGCGGGAGACGAATTTTTTTCTTTTGAGCAGCTGAAGAGGGTTTAATAAAGTAAAGCACATTTTTAACTGCCTGTCCAAAGTAAATAATCACTGATCTGAGCACTGCGAGGGATTCCATCTGAGTTGTCAAGGCATCCCAATGTGCCACCAAGGAATTGCAGCTTATGGGCAATGCACTACATTATAGCTTATGAATTTCCCTCTGTCATCCCAAAATGCCCCCACACATCTGCAGATTGCAAAAATGGAAAGGAAGGACGGTGAAATCCTGATGCTGGTGTATCCACTTCTAGGTCATTGAGAGCAATGGGCTCCTGTTCTTCGTTAAGCAAGGGAAGAATAAACGCACTAGCACAGACTG
Organism: Pelodiscus sinensis; assembly: GCF_049634645.1. Taxonomy (NCBI): domain Eukaryota; kingdom Metazoa; phylum Chordata; order Testudines; family Trionychidae; genus Pelodiscus; species Pelodiscus sinensis. Next base: position 21,098,122 of record NC_134733.1, on the reverse strand, counting down.
CAGGGCTGTATCTACACTGGCAAGATTTTGTGCAAATTTGCACAAAACCTTGCCACCTGTCTATACTAGCTGCAAGTACTTGCGCAAGAACATTGACGTTCTAATGTAGGAAATCAGTGCTTCTTGTGCAAATACTCTGACGCGCCCACTCAGGGATAAGCCCTCTTGCGCAACAGTTCTTGTGCAAGAAAACAGTGTAGACAGAACAATGTTAATTTCTTGCGCAAGAAAGCCCGATGGCTAAAATGGCCATCAGAGGTTTCTTGTGCAAGAGAGTATCTACACTGGCACGGATGCTTTTGCGCAAAGCACATCTCTTGCGCAAAGGCACATGCCAGTGTAGATGCTCTCTTGCGCAAATACTTTAACGCAAAAACTCTTGCATTAAAAGTATTTGTGCAAAATCATGCCAGTGTAGATGTAGCCCAATGGTTTCACAGGCAGCAGGTTTAAAACAAACAAAAGGAAGTATTTCTTCACACAATGCACAGGCCATCTGTGAAACTCCCTGCTGGAGGATGGAGTGAAGGCCAGGACTTTAACAGGACTAAAACTAGATAAATTCAAAAAAAGAACTGAATAAATTCATGGAGGGTAGGTCCATCAATGGCTATTAGTCAGAATGGGAAGGGAGGAGGGGGCGAGTGTCCTGAGCCTCTGTTTGTCAGGGCTGGAAATAGGCAACGAGGAATGGATTACTTGATGATTACCTGTTCTGTTCATTCCCTCTGGAGAACCTGGCATTGGCCACTGTCAGAAGACAGGATATGGGGCTAGATGGGCCTTTGGCCTGACCCAGTAGGGCCGTTCTTGTGTTCTTATGTTCTTACCCCAAATTGGCTCATGGCACCTGTTCTAATCAGAATGGAAACTGACTAATTCAGACCATCCCTCGCTACCTTTCCTCTCAAGACACAAATGCACTGTTTTAAATGAACATTATGAGCTAAAATTAAGAATTGCTGCACAACTGTGCTTGTACACATCCTGGAATAAACATTCATGCATTTTTGCGGTCAGCGTTGTTTTGCAGAGCTTTGAGAATCTGGCTCTGTAATTTACCTTTTTGCCAACTTTTAGAAACCCCCTTAGGATATTTTGAGATTCTTAGCTCTCGGGTAGCAGAACCTGGTGGTGGTTTGAATGTAATTGTTTATACCCTTCCCCCACACCCTTTCCTCTTGGGCTTCACAAAATGGTTTCCCTTTAATTTAAGCCATTGTTTTTATACAGCAAATTTAATTTATATAAAGAACACATTTCTAACTAAGCAGTATCTCGTGCGATGCATAAACAAAGATTCTTGTCCTGGTTTTGGATGAGCTGGTGAATAAAACAGAGAATGAGGAAAGAAAACACAGAGCGTTACAGAACAGATCTTCTTTGCCAGTGCCAAAAGGGTTTCTTTTTTCCCCATGGGATTGTAAATTTAGAAACCACAATGGTACACTTCTCCTCCCTCATTCATAGACTCAGCTTGCAGGTGAACATCATTACACCAAGCACGATAAGCTGATTGACATAATTATCCGGGGCTTGCGTTTGAATTCAATCATCTCTGACCTTGCAAATAATATTTTTGGTTGCTCCCACTTTTATCCAAAATGGACCGATGGGGTTGTTTCCAGAAATTTGACATTGTTTTTAAGATCACTTTGGGCCAGCTGTCATAAAATGCTGTGAACACAAAACCTCTGTTTAGGTCAACTTCGGTGTTCTACATTTATTGTTAGTAGGTGGTACACATTTAAGGCAACCCCAGTGTAAAAGCTAATGAAATGATGAATATTTCTCAGAAACAGTAACAAAATATGCTTGGAAGGCAGAATTCTAATAACCGGTAATAACGACATACCTCAAACTACAGCAGACAACTTACCTGCCCATTCCTTTTCTGAATAATGTAATCTGTAACATTAACTTTTAAATCTGAGTTTCTTACATTCGCGAAAGTCTTCCAGCACTTGCAAGTAACAGCTGGAAACAATGCAACCCTGTCAAACCTGAGAACTTTCTCACAGGTTCACCCATTGTGTACTCCATTATTTCATTTGGAAGGCACATTGGAAGGTGTTCTCTAGGGGTGTGTGTAGACTGCAGGGTTTTTGTGGAAAAACGACCATTTTTCTGATAAAACTTCACTTATGTCCACATAGCTATTGCATTCTTTCGAAAGAAAATCGAAAGAATGCAGAGGTTTTCCTGACATTGGCAAACCTCATTCCATGAGGAAGAACACCTTTTCCAGAAGAGCTCTTTCAGAAAGAGCGCTTCTGGTTTGGGGTGACAGGAGAGGCAGGAAGCTGCCTTAGCTCCCCCTGCACCACTGACTGGGAGCCGCTTGAGGTCAGCCCCTCCTGACCCCCTCCCCAAAGGTGGAGCCCCCTCCTAGACTCCTAAGCTCCATCCTCAGCCCCACTGTGAAGCCCACCCTCCAGTCACATTATGTTGGGTCGTGGCATCAACAATTTTCTTCAACATGGGTCATAGGAAACAAGTTTGAAAACTGCTGATCTAGGGCAACCCCCAGGAAACAGTTCTGCAGGAAAAAAAAGGTACGACTTTTCCGTTATCCTTATTGGATTAGATCCTGATCCCTCTTGGCTCCTTCCAGGTTTTGTCAAAGCTGTTAATATAACTTTCCGTATACTTTCCTCCTTTGGGAATGAATAATGAAAGATGTCCGGTGAGCGCACACTGATAAAAGAAGGAACCAATTCGGTCTTAATTTCGTCTCCTGCCCAAGGTAAAAACCCTCCTGATGCAGAAGACAATTATTTTTGCAGGCCTGTTAACTTTAGTGAAGGGTTAGACCAGTGACTCAAAAGATAATATACAAAAGTAGTTTGTGACATCATCTCCTGAGCTATTCCACTACGATGGACGTTTTATGCATTTGGGGGGCATATTTATTTCCGACAGATTTCATGCAATCTGGTTCAATTATAAATTTGATTGCTTTTTTGCACAATATAAAACCCTTTACCCTTGCACCATTTAATTGTGTTCCACAGCAGAACTGGTATTCATCACTACGACTGCTGTCCTCTCGCCCAAAAGATAAACCATCCAAAGGGTAATAAATGTCAAACTCTGATTATTGATGCTTTCTGTGAAATTGATTATCTATTTGAGGTGCACAGCCCAGTGATTTATTGCTGTCTTTTACGTTGCACTTGCACAATGGCTTTTCTGAAAGATGAATACTTTGATTGTTTCAATAGATTTTCTATTAAATCTGAATTTTTCAGAAGAGGCTCACAACAACTGCAGTGTTTGTTTCATTGGAATAGCACCTGGCTGAGCCGGACATGGGCTACCTGTTTCCATTCTCTTACAGAGTGGGGAGACAAGTTGGCTATGTCTACACTGGCATGATTTTTCGAAAACGCTTTTAACGGAAAAGTTTTCCGTTAAAAGCATTTTCAGAAAAGCACGTATAGATTGCCAGGATGCTTTTCCGCAAAAGCACTTTTTGCGGAAAAGCATCCGAGGCTAATCTAGACGCGGTTTTCCGCAAAAAAGCCCCGATTGCCACTTTCGCGATCAGGGCTTTTTTGCGGAAAACAGTACTGTGCTGTTTACACTGGCTCTTTTGTGCAAAAGTCTTTCAGAAAAAGACTTTTGCCCAAACAGGAGCAGCATAGTATTTCCAGAAAATCACTGATGATCTTACATGAGATCGTCAGTGCTTTTTCAGAAATTCAAGCAGCCAGTGTAGACAGCTGGCAAGTTTTTCCGCAAAATCATTTGATTTTGTGGAAAAACTTGCCAGTCTAGACACAGCTGTTAGGTAATGCTATGCTATGTGTTTTTTAAAAAAGGTTATAGTGGGGAGGAGAATAGCACCATTCTCAATGATACCCTTCATTCAAAAGCACAGAAGAAAAGTGCAGACATTTAAGATTTTTTTTTCATATATATTTGCACCAAATGATATTTGGGGAGAAAGAAGGTCTGATTCCCCATTATCCTTCACTTAGAGCAGTTACCCACACAAGTGCAAAAGCTGGAGTAGTGTTTTACACTTCCAGTGTTTTACACTTCCAGATCCTAGGCCATGTCTCCACATACTGGGAGATCGATCTCCTGAGGGACAATTTAGCTGGACTGGTAAAGACCCACTAAATCTAGTGCTGATTATGCTCCTATCAACTCTGGTACTCCACCAAGTGTTTTACACTTCCAGATCGTAGGCCATGTTTCCACTTACTGGGAAATCAATGCTGTGGATATCGATCTTCTGGGGGTCGATTTAGCAGGACTGGTAAAGACCCACTAAATCCAGCACTGATTGCACTCCCGTCAACTCCGGTACTCCACAAGGTAGCAAGGAAGTCGACAGGAGAGTTTCTTCCGTTGACTTCTAGTGGTGGGGATGCTGTGGAAATTCGAATTAAAGCATGGCGGCTCCTGCAGTGCTAGTCACATAGCTGGAGTTGTGTACCTTAATTCAATTTTATCCCCTAGTGAGCAGTAGCTTTTTATACTCATTTTGCATTGGTGTAAGTGACGCCTACAAAAAGTGGTTAACAAAGGATCAAGCCCAAAACACATAAGTAAATGGAGAAAAATATATAAACGGAAAGAGACCCGAATGAGGGAAGGATAAGAATATGCTAATTATGCAGTCAGCGTAGCATCAAAACTCTTAAGGAAAAGATTATGGATCAAATTGCCTGCTGGCACCGTTGACTTCACAGAACATGCCTTCTCAGAGAATTCAAACCATGGGGCTGGCTTTCAAATGCTACCATCCTAAATGCCACCCACAAAACTTCTACCTCAACTCATGATGGGAGTCATTACAAACAAGGAGAGAACCAGTAGGGTTCATTTTCTGGGCACAGGCCGGCTACTTTTGCACAGTGCAAACACTACTCTACAGCAAAATATGGAGATTTTCAATAGGCAAGTGTTGCAATTGCAATTATGGCACCAGTCTTAAAAATCGGTCTCATAGTTTCTCAGACTCTACTGTAAAACAGGCTCTAGATTAAGGCAGCGAGATCTATTTGTCAGAAGTTATATTTGGCATTTAAAAAAATGTCTCCGGGCTAAACCATCTGCATCTCCTACCATTATCACAATAAGAAATTTATTATACTAAAGAAACAAGCTCTTTGTGTATGAGTGGGTGTGTGTATGTATGTAATCTCTTTAGTTTTTCTGTATACCCCGAATCACCTGAACCGAGAGAAGGGTTGACCTTCAATTCATCAACGCATTGTGTTTTTTATTAGTCCCAGATAACAGGTGCTATAAACTCAGAGACATTTACTTACTAATGATACTCAACAGATGCCTCACAAACCATGTTTTCATGAGTGGTGTCATAGTTAAAGCCACTCTGGAGAGAAGCCTCTGATAATTTACTCAAAGAAATGCCTTAGATGGCCGATCAATAGAGCAGCAATTTTCACTCTGGTTATTTGGTCAACTGACATTACAACTGATTTGGCTTCTGTTTTGCAACCCAGACTCAGCCCAGAAGATGAACTGGCTGCCAGATACATGTAGGTAACTTCCTGAGCAACATATCTGCTTTTAGATACAGTAGACACACAAAGAAAAAGCATTTTTTGCTATAACTATTTTTTGCTATAATGTGTTTTGCTTGCAATTCGCATGAAGAAATTCACACAGACGTTTTAGTCTCAGGCATGGACAGTGAGAAAGCTTAAATATCAGCACAGAAAAGGGAAAGAAAATCCTATGGGGAAGGAGAAACCAATTCTTAATTAGGAGGGCCAAATGTTCACCCTCCTCTGGGGGTATGTCTACACTTGCACCATAGTTCGAACTAGGGATGCAAATAGTTATAGCAAAAAATGAGAAATAATGTTAGTTCGAACCAAGGGGTTTGGTTTGAACTAACGCGTCCCGGCGCACACTTCCTGGTTAGAATCAGCTGTGATTGGAACTAGCGTGCCAGCGAGATCATGCTAATGAAGTATGGGATATTTAAATCCCCGCTTCATTGACTATGTTGAATGCCTGCATGTGCATCCCTAGTTCAAAAGAGGGTGCAAGTGTAGACATACCCGAAGAGACCTCGGGAGTCATCGAGTCCAGCCCCCTGCTCAAAGCAGGACGAACCCCAACTCAATCATCCCAGCCAGGGCTTTGTCAAGCTGGGACTTCAAAACTATAGGGATGGAGATTTCACCCCCTCCCTAGGAAACCCATCCCAGTTCTTCCCCACCTTCCTAGTGAAATAGTTTTTCCTAATATCCAACCTAGACCTCCCCCACTGCAACTTGAGACCATTGCTCCTTGTTCTGCCATCTGCCACCACTGAGAACAGCCTCTCTCCATCCTCTTTGGAACCTCCCTTCAGGGAGCTGAAGGCTGCTATCAAATCCCCCCTCACTTTTCTTTTCTGCGGACTAAATAAGTCCAAATCCCTCAGCTTTGCCTCATAAGTCATGTGCTCCAGCCCTCTAATCCTTTTGGTTGCCTCCGTTGGACCCTCTCCAATGTGTCCACATCCTTTGTATAGTGGGGGGCCCAGAACTGGATGCAATACTCCAGCTGTGGCCTCACAGAGCCAAATAAAGAGGAATAATCACTTCCCTAGATCTACTAGAAATGCTCTTCCTAATGCATCCTAATATGCCGTTAGCCTTCTTGGCTACAAGGGCACACTGTTGACTCATATTCAGCTTCTCATCCACTGTAATCCCCAAGTCCTTTTCTACTGAACTGATACTTAGCCAGTTGGTCCCCAGCCTGTAACAATGCTTGGGATTTATGACGTGTATTTCAGTGAGACCTAAAGGCCCCAACTAAGATTGAAGTCTTAGTGTGCTAGAAGAGTACAAACACATAATAAAAAACTGTCCCTGTCTCAGACAGTTGTCATTCTAGAGAAGGCAGATAAACCTGGGGGAAAGGCAGGATTACTATCCATATTTATGTGATATGTAGGTAATTTATGTCCAGGGGATAAAGTGACACAAAGAATCTCCTGTCAGAAATTTAGTCCAGATCACCTGAGTCACAGTCTAGTGCCTTCCCTGTGAGACCATCCTTTCTTCTCAGAAGCAAATACTGTGCAACATAGGGGACTTCCAGAACTAGATACATATCTAGACTCAGGTTTTGTAGATTGTCTTCCCCCTCATCCATGATCACTGTCACAGCTATCGGACAAAAAGCAGCTCAGGCCAGAAATGACTCTCTTACATTTTTATCTGGCTTTTATCCAGGCTGAAAGTGCCCAAAATGCTTTACAGAACATTTACAACTATAAGGTTCTGTTCACTCAAAACTGCAATAAAGCCATTTCTGGGGAGGAACATGGCAGCTATTTAACATCCCTCTGCAATACTGCAGAACAACTCAGGCTAGGCAGTGAAGAAATACCATTACCACGGAAACTGCTTGGGTTAATGTATGGAGGCAGAATATCATGGCCCAACCTGAAGCGTGGCTAGCACACTGGGGCTAGTAATTTTCTTCTCTTGAGGTTCCTTCTCATTCTATGATTCTGTGATTCTTCTCATCAAGATCCCACATCATTTTTTTTGGCAAAAGAAAAGATACCAGTGTTATGCCTTGTTTGGAAGCCAGGCTCTCCAACAGCCAGGCCCACCGATGGGAGGGAAAGGGGGTAAATGCGCCTAGGCATGGCAAATCAAAGGTACCAGGGCTCCTGTCTACCACTGCTGCTTTGAGTTGGGTGTTCTGCACAGCTCTGAAGATTGGGGGGGGAAGGGTGCTCCACAATCCAGGCAGTGCTAAGTGGTGGTAGCCTCTGGCCCCGCCCCTTCCACATGAGGCCCCACCCCTTCTGGGGTGTGGAGCAACCCCACACACACCTTCCAATAACCTGCAGTAGCTGTCATCCCCGCTGCCAGTAGCTCTCTCCCCACTTGCACTGTGCTGGGGTATCGATTCAACAAGTGCCATCTACTTGACCCTCGCCACTTCCTGCAACACCCTGAGTTTTCCTGGGAGGCCTCCCATCCCAGTACCAGGCAGGCTCCTCCGTTCTTACACAGAGCGATGTGACGAGATTACTGCCCATGTTGGTATGGCAGCAGGACGTTATACTGACAGCCAACGATGAGGCTTCGGAAAAGGCTTTTGTGGAGATTTCTTCTGTTGGAAAAGTGCATTCCCGGGATGGGCCCCCGCCACTTCCAGGCCTGCCCCCAGGAGAAGCCTGTGGAGGCTGGCTCTGAACGCCGAAGCTCACGGAGGAAGAGAGCAATTGAAAAAGACCACAAGCAACAGAGAAGCAGTGACAAATTCTTCCTCAAATTACACACCGGGGCCAATTCGCTTAGCTGCTCCGCTGCCACTCAAAAACGGCCAGGCTGTTTTCCACAAAAGCACAAGTGTATGCACTGAAGTATTTGTGGGCACCGGACGCTGCCGCCGGATTTACAAAATGTGACACTTGGCTTCCAAAGCATCTCCACTCAGCCATGCGCAGTCATAAATTATTGTAATAGTTTTTAAAGAGCATTAAACTAGGTTTTCAGTTTGGAGGCTCCCACTGAACGCCAGAGACGGAAAAAAGAGTGAGGAAAAACACAGAAGAAAGAAGGGGCAATCAGAGACGATGGAAGGCACTGGCATCTCCCCTCTCCACAGAGCATAAACACTTGGCCTGGTGGAATCCCATGCAAAATAGCCTTTTATGAGGAGTGGAAATACTCCACGGCCCAGGCAGGCACCGACTGACAAAATGCCCCCATTGGGACGACAGCAGCAGCGTGGAAGTGGAGGTATTTGTGCATAGAAAGTCCTTGGACTTCTCCCAGTCTTCTCGCACTGAGAATAAAGTTGGTGTGTTGGGAAGTAATCCAGGTTGCACCTCTCTAGTCGGGCACTCTCTGGTCGAGCAACATCCGTGGTCTGACGTGATTTTAATTAGCCAGATGTCCACTTTTCAGGGGCGTGGCCAAAATTTCCCACTGTTCCATTAAGTTTGTTTACAGCCCTCAGTGTTCTGTGCTGTCAATTAGCTCTAATGTACCCTTAAATGTTTTCTCGGAGGCCAGTCAGCAGTGGAAAGCGACTAGACAATCATGACCTTCCGTGGTTCAACACATTTTTGGTTTGGCACTGGTCAGGTTCCCAGGCTGCCGGACTAGGGAGGTTCAACCTAGAAGGATCCAGTAGCCAAGGAGATTTTGCCATCACACCTTTGGCTTCTAGGGAAGGAGCCACCGCATGTGAGAACACAGTGAATGACACGCCACCTAACCTCTGTGGCCTATGTTTTCAGCTCCACCCTTTTGGCTGTCTGACAAAGCAAAAACATCTGGGAAGACCCTGACAATGGAGCTCTGCAAGAGCGCTTTTTATTTTACCTGACGTGAAATAAGCCACAAGCCACAAGCACCATTTGCCACCTTATTGTCAGCAGCCTAGACAGAGGTGCTGTGAATTCCCTTCTCACAGAAGCAGCCCATCCAGATCAGATGGAGGCACCTTAGCAAGGGGGCATGGGGAATTTGCACAGCCACTGGAATTTCTCAAGTCGTTCTGAGGATGGATGAATAAGAAAGGAAGAAAATGTTGAGTATTTCAATCAACTTTGCTGGGAGGAGAGGAGGAGAGAGGAGGGATTTTAGATAGAAAGTTCTAAAATGCACTTCTGATACTGAGGGTGAAGTTGTGTGCCAAGAGAAAGTTGCAAATTCCAAGACAGGCAGCTGAGGCGGCTCACTCACTCAAGCACAGAATTAGGTCCACCAATGCTTTTTTCGTAAAAAACAAAAAACAAAAAAAGGCTCCGGTACTCCAGGGGAAAATTTGTTGAGAAAAAAAAGTGGGGTGGGGCAGGCAGTGCCCTTTTAAGAGATGCAGCCCTGCTTACTGTCAAACATTTGCATACAGAGGTGCCAATATGCACCGTTCTTTCCAGGTAAGCTCTGACTGGATGCCAATACTGGGTACCGGGCAGAACCATCACAAAAAAAGCACTGAGGTCCATCAATTTCCGTTCCCTTCTTCCCAAAATACCTCTCTAAATTCTCCCCAAACACTTACCATCTCCCTCCTTTCCTTCCTGTACCAGAAGGTAGGAAGTATCTCTTTAAAAGAAACTATTTCTTGCATTCCCTCACCAGCCCACTTTGATTTCAGGCAAGCGGCTGTACCGTTCAGTTTTTGCCCTGTGCCTTGCCTCAAAGAGGAGCTACAAAAAAGATTGGCTTCCAATTAGGCCACATTCAAAAGCTGGTGCCCCGGACACAAAAAAAGAGCCTTTTTCTGACTCCTTTCTGCAGGTCACCTCTGCAGAGTCGTGTGTCTTGATCAGATCACAATCCGCAGCCGGTTGAGGTTCAAAAGAATGAATAATTTGGAGATCCGCTCATAAGAAAAGCATCATCAGGCTTTACAAAATAAAAGATACCAAGTCGGCACTGGGAAGGTATTTTGCAGGAACTTAGTTTACTTAGGGCAGGTTTTTTTTTTTTTTTTTTTTTAAACCAGAGGCACATTGACAATGTTAGCTGTGTTATCATGGCAGCTGTGCGCAGATATCAGCAATAACTGTGATGGCTGGAGCGGACTGTGCCATAGAGGAATAGGGTAAGCATCTGCTCTGTTTAATGCACAGGAAAGCCCCAGGCAGGTTTTAAGGAGTATGCAGAGGCGAGGAGGGTGTAATAGAGCCCTTAATGTGTTTGGGTTTCTCCGCTGGAATCCAGTTTTATCAGGAAACAAAGGTCCTGATGGGACTATCAGCGAAAAGAAACCCAGAACCTGTCTAGGAAGGAAAAGGGCTGGTGGTGATTCTTATGTCTAGGTGCACCAGCTTCTCGAGGCGTCGCGTAAATTAGTTACGCTGTCAGTTAGTCTCCTCTGCAGAAACGTATTTGGATCCGGGGCTCTCCGTAAGGGGTTTCCACACAAATAAGGCCTGGCTCACCTGACTCTGATTCTTCATGAAATGTAAAGAGAAGGGACTGGGGGCGGCGGAGTGTCTTCCAAAAGAGCTAATCATAGCACAAGGGTCTCCACCCTTTTTATGCCTGCGGTCACTTTTTGAATTTAAGCACAATCCAAGATCTCCCTGAATCTCAAATACCCTTGCCCCGCCTCCTTTGTGCCCTTTCTCTGAGGCTCCGCCCCTGCTTGCTCCATCCTCCCTCCCTCCCTTTCACTAGGCTGGAGCAGCAGGTTGGGTGGGGGGGGGAGGCTCTGGCCGTGGATTAAGAGATTTGGAATGTGAGAGGGGCTCTGAGCTGCAGACAGTTGGGGTTCAGGAGGGGGGTTCTAGGTGCTGGCTCTGGGAGAGTGTTTGGATGCAGGGGTGCTCTGGGCTAGGGATGCAGGACTAGGGGCAGGGCTTTGGGAAGTGGGCTCCAGCTCGTTTACCTCAGATGGCTCCTGGGTGGTGATGCAGTGGGAGTAAGGCAGGCTCACCCCTGCCCTGGCCCTGCACCACTCCCAAAAGCAGCCAGAAAACTCCCTCTCCCCAGGCCTGTTGTGCTCCCCTCTGCTCTGTGAGGGTAGAATACAGAGTGGGAGAGGAGGCTCCTTGACACCAGCACCCTCCTCTCTCTCCCCTGCCCTGCACAGCAAGCAGGAGGCTGCTGAGGAGCAGCTCCAAGGCAGAAAGCAGGAGCTGCGCAGCAGTGGGGGTAGGGGCAGCTGAAGTGCTTGCACTTGACAGCCCCTTGGCCAAATCTGTCAGGATCACCTGTCAGAGGCTCCAAGATCTACCAGTCGATCCCGATCGACTGGTTGGTGACCACTGTCGTAGCATATACAAAAAGACAACCATTTGTGCCATTTGTGGCAATGCATTCCAGAAAGCCTGAAATGCCCTGTCGTACATCCGAGAGGGCTTGTGATGTGATGGTTACTGCCCTTAAAACACAAGAGTAATAAAAACATCACAGTTGTGCCGCTTTGTGTCTTCCAGCCACTGTGCACACCTCAGGTAATTCGCCCTCATGCCACCCCACAATAGAGGCCAGTATTATCACCTCGATGCAGAGACAGCGCGTAACTTGTTCCATGATGGATAGTGAGATGTTTATTCCGTTCAAATAATAAAAACATCACAAAAGCAACCAATCCCTCACTCTGGGTGCTTTGGCTTATTTTACACTACCCGGTCAGCGATATTTGAACTAGGTACTGTAAGGTAAATGAGAGTCGCTGCATCTCAGGCATTTAATACCCTCACACAACAGGAGATAACGGAAGTGAGGGGAAGTCACAGGATGGCCTACGTGTTTCGGGAACCCCAGCATGTAGCGGGGCAAGTTTCAGAGCCAAGGAATTGAGGCAGGACCCTTCGAAAGTTTGGCAAATTCTGATTTGAAACAAGCCCAATGTGGTGTTTGGATCCAGGATGAGGAAAGAGACTGATCTTGCCTCCAAACTCCTTTTAAAAGGGTTCCGCTGAAAATTTCAGCACTGATCCTTTTTCACGGGCTTTGGTAACAGCTCATCAGACGGGCTTTGGTAACAGCTCTGAGGACACGAGTTGACTCTGCTCGTGGCTGAAGAATGACGGAGTCTTCTCCCTCAGTTCGTTGTTTCTCCCACTTTATCTTTGGGCTGTGCTCTTCCTCGGATAGATCTTAATTTATCTTACACCCAATGAGCTTTTCAAAGCAAAAGACAAGTTAAGATGTACCAGGTATATATCGCTAACCTCCATTACCTCATTTACCCATAAATAAGAACAATTGTGTCTCTTTTACCCTTTTTTTTTATTATTCACCTACAGAAATGACATGTGTTGTATTCAGGTACCTCCTGGTGCAATCAGGTGGCTAGTGTTCCGATTATTTTATCACTCAGCTCCTAGGAAAGGAAGAGGGGGGGCTAGAGTAATATATAACCTCGTTACAGCAATTTGGAATCTCCAGATGCAGGCAGCAGCTGAAGATACTAAGGCTAAATTAATAGCAAGCCACTGGCCCTCCCTTTATTCTCTACCCCCTACTCCCGCCCCTTCTCCTGTACCGTCCCTTTCCCTCACCTCCCCCCACACGCACCAACTCCAAAAGGGAAAGAATGAGAAAGTGAGTATTCTGTAGCTGGCATGGCAGACAATGTATGTCTTGTGTGAGTAATTTAGCACTGTGGCCAGTCAATCTGGTTTCTGGGCCCAATGCCCTGACCCTCTTTAGAGCAGCTCTCTCTCTCCAGCACAGTGTGAAACATTTCCTTTCACAGCACTGACACTTTGCAGATTGAGACGTCAGGCCTGTCCAACTGCAGCAAATTAGCAATTTTTCTTTTGCTAATTGGAAATAAAAATGTTTGCTAAGGGAATAATTTGTAGGAATGCCGTGTTAGGTTTCCGGATTTTTATAAGGATGTTTTAAAACTTTATATAGATGCACTTTTCTTCTGTTTTGATGCCGGGCACAGTAAATTTTAATAGGCTACTCGACTGTTAACTTTACAGTCTTCGCCTTCCAAAGGATTAGTGGCAGTTCTTAATTTCTCGCTCCCTCCCAAAGGCCGCTTCTTAAAGTAGCCCCCAGTAAAGTTTTGCCCACTGTTGCAGTGAGCGGCGAATAGGAGCAGGGCTCTAAAGGGTTAAAAATAGACTTGGCTACTTGGCATCTGGATGAACCTTGGGTAGGCAATTTGTAAAACCTTCAATTCACAGCTCTCCAAAGTTCCCTTAGAGCTTGTGGGCAGGCAGGGAGGGGGGAGAGGAAAGAGATGAGCAGTGCAGTCAAGAATTCTCTGCTGCGTTAACCTGTCACAACTGGGTGATTTCATGATTCTGAATCTGTTTATTGGCACAGGAGGTCTCGCCCAAGCACACACACACACACACACACACGCACGAAAGATGAAAAAAGCCCCCACATTTGTTGTATTGGTATATCAGGGATGCAAGGATGGCCTTATCCTCCACTATTCTAACTTAATTGTACTAATGCAGCGTTGTTCCTTTGATGTGAAAAACTAATATCCTGAAAAGGGTTTGGTGGTTGGGGTGGGTTTTTTTTTTTAATTCCTTTCATAAGCAAAAGTGGGCTGGGGACATTTTGATCTATCTGTTCCTATAAATCGCTCAGCAGTTTGGCATACCAATGACAGTCAATAAAAACCCATTCAATTTTTAAAAAATGCTCCTCGGAACAATGGGATCAGATGGGAATTTCCTCATCTAGAAGAAAATAGGAAGGCAAGGAAGCCAAATGCCTTATTGTCAGGTGCCTAACGAGCGTACTTTACATTCATATTTCTGCGGCATTTGTGAAGACGAGGAACGGTCGGGATGCGGGCAGCCGTACATTCGTTCATATAACAATGATAGCACATAAAGAGTTACTGTGTTGGCCTCTCTGCTCTCTCCTCCCGCCCTTCTGATAAAGCATTTGACAGCCATGCCTAATAATTCTTTCTGGGGAGGTTTTTTTTTTTCTTGATGTCTTTATGTGAATATGAAGCGGCAGTGAAAGGCTCTGGGTGACCCCCGTGAGAGAGAAAAAGTAGGAACTAGAGGGAAAGAGAGTGAGATACAGACTCCCCGCAGAGTCACTGGCATCATCTTTGGCAGCTCACAACTTGCCTTTGTCAAAGAGAAAGGACTCTTCTTCACTCCGGCTATGACAATAGGTGTTTTGTCAGAGAGGGACAGGATAAAAAGCGGGGGTGGAGGGGGGGGATCATCATCCACAAGAGGCGAGCCTTTGGGGCCTGCAGATGTTGGAAGGAGGATGATTTATTACTGCAGTGTCCTCAGTGGCATTTGGCTACCTTCCCAGAGCCCAGAACTGGTGATTCTGATGGGAGGAGGGACTCTGCTATAGAACTGAAGCATCTCCAGACTGTATATGGGCAAAGTCGGCAGAAGTGGCATATCACTCAGCCCTGGGAATGCAGGTTAAGAAGAGGAATCGTGACAGAATGGCACCTGAAGAATTCTGCAACCGTCCCTCCCCCGCACTCCCCAAGAATCCCGCATCGCAATCGTGGCTTGCAGAGAATTCATTATAGATGTTTTCTAATCCCCACTGTAGGATGAAAGGGACGCACCGTGAACTGTGGATCACAAACACCGGGAGCAACATGAGCACCGTTGTTACTGATATTTGGGTCCCACAGTCTTTATAGGTGCAGTTACACCCACATTATTGTCCCCCAAAATTCAGAGTGACTATCTGAAAATCGGAGGACAAACAGGTATTCATTTGGTTGGTTGGCTTTTTGGTGGGCATGTACACGGAGGGTAGAAAGATGACCGCTTCGATAATTCTTAGTAATAGCTAAGAAGAGTAGTGAATGAATTATTAGGAAAGAGAGGTAAACGTGCATAGTGCCTGATCTTAGCCCATGTTACATGGACGGAGTAAGTAGCACCTGCTTCTACAGCAAGCAGAGTTTGCAAGTAATTAAGGAATCCATCTGCAAACATCTGGAAGATAACAAGGTGATACAGAACATCCAGCATGGATTTGTAAAGAATAAATCATGTCAAACCAATCTGATAGCCTATCAAAGAAAGCTATCAAGCTTTGTGAATAAGGGAGAAGTGGTGGACATAGTATACCTAGATTTTAGTAAAGAATTTGATACAGTTTTGCATGACTTTCTTATCAATAAAATACAGAAATACAACCTAGATGGGGCTACTATAAGGTGGGTGCATAACTAGCTGGATATCCATTCTCAGAGAGTAGTTATTAATGGTTCACAATCATACTGGAAGGGCATAACAAGGGTTCAGCAGGAGTCTACTTTGGATCTGGTTCTGTTCAATATCTTCATCAATGATTTAGATATTGGTACAGAGACTATGATTATTAAGTTTGCAGATGATACCAAGCTGGGAGGGGTTGCAACTGCTTTGGAGGATCGGGTCATAATTCAAAATGATCTGGACAAACTAGAGAAATGGTCTGAGGTAGGATGAAGTTCAATAAGGACAAATGCAAAGTACTCTACTTAGGAAGGAACAATCTGTTTCCCACCTGCAGAATGGGAAGCAACTGTCTAGGAAGGAGTATGGCAGAAAGGGACCTAGGGGTCAGAGTGGACCACAAGCTAAATATAAGTCAACAGTGTGAGACTGTTGCAAAAAAAGCAAACATGATTCTGGGATGCATTAAGAGGAGTGTTGTGAGGAAGACATGAGAAGTCTCTACTCTGCGCTGATTAGGAGTATTTTGTTCAATTCTGGGCATTGCATTTCAAGAAAGATGTGGTGACACTGGAGAAGGTCCAGAGAAGAGCAACAAAAATGATTAAATGTCTAGAGAAAATGACTTATGTAGGAAGACTGAAAGAATTGGGCTTGTTTAATTTGGAAAGGAGAAGACTGAAGGGGAACATGAGAGCAGTTTTCAGGTATCTAAAGGGGTGTCACAAGGAGGAGGGAGAAAATTTGTTTTCCTTGGCCTCTGAGGATAGGACAAGAAGCAATGGGCTTAAACTGCATCAAGGGAGGTTTAGGTTGGACATTAGGAAAGCTTCCTTCCTGTCAGGGTGGGTAAACACTGGAATAAGTTGCTTATGGAGGTTGTGGACTCTCCCTCACTGGAGATATTTAAGAGTAGAGTGGAAGAATAACTTCTCGTGTTTTACTCACAAGACTCCTGTTAATACAGCCCAGAATCATGTTTGCTTTTTTAGCAAGTGTTGCAGCATTGACTCATAGTTAGCTTGTGGTCCACTATGACCCCAAGATCCCTTTCTGCAGTAAAGGCAACTTGATGTGGCACATAAATTGGAGGGAGGGACTTAGTGGGGCTTCTGGCTGCAGACAGGCTCAGAGCAGTGGGAGAGACGGATTGAATGAAATCACTTCCGAGAAGAAACTGAAATAGGGGCCATCCATTTGAACCAAACCAAACCTCAGACTAATTAGAAGTTTGCCTATTACTCCATACAGCCAGTGTCTTTAAGAAAAAAAATCTGAATTGCGAGTATCCCCAATCACTGAGCTAGGAAGTGCTGGATAACTTTTAGGAAAAAGGAATCACAGCTGAAAAGAAATTCACAGCAAGACAGTGTATTGCCAGGAGTTAGGACTTTTTCTGTAGTTCCTTTCCTCTTATAATATATAGTTTTCCACCAGACTTCTTGCATAAATACCCTATCCTAAAGATGACAGCCTCCTTTAACAGACTTACTAAAAAAAAGTTTTGTGTTGAAACAAGATGCTTCATTTTTGCAAAGCACAAACCCAAGGACCATATTAAAATTGTAACACAAATTGAAAATTGAGAGTAAAACATGAAGGAGGGTACAGAGAGAGAGAAAAAAGAAAGGTGTAAAACAAAAGGGGGAACACCAACAAAATGAATGTAACGATAACCATGCTTGCCCATCTATTTTCTCATCAAAAGCCATTAAGGTAAATGGAGAGACTGCCTTTTATTTGAGCGGTCAGACTTCTACAGTGGTAGTCTTGAAGATCTCAAAGTTTACTAGGATTGATACATTAAGTCTCTAAATACCCCTTTGATGTAGGTACCTATTACTGCACTATCATTTACAGGAGGAGAAACTGAATCGAGCGTATCAGTGACTTGTCCAAGTAACAAAGGAAGTCAATTGTGGAGTTAATAGAAAGACAGTAACTACTTTTTTGCTTTTAATCCCTCGGGGTACGTCTAGACAGAGGGGCTATTTTGGGATATCAGAGGTATCCCAAAATAGCTATCCCGTGTATTTTAAAGGCACCCGTTATTTTGAAATATTTCAGCATCCCTGTAACCCTCATTCCACGAGGGTTAAGGGATGTCTCAAAATAGCGCATTATTTCCAATTTTGGCGCTGTGTAGATACGCCAAATTTCTAAGCAAGCTATTTCAAGATACAATTGAAATATGATACACAATTTGCGTAGCACAAAGTATGCATCTTATTTCAAGTTTCGGGTGCTCTGCAGATGCAGCCTTGGTGTTAATTGCAAAACAATGGATCCCCTCCATGTACTAAGGTGAAAAAACCTCAAGATTCTTCAGGTAACTTTGGAAAACACTGAAAAACATGTGCAGGAAGAAATCTTTTCTCTTAAGAATGCAACTCTTTGCAAGATTATTTATGGCTTAGTCAAAGTTACCTAGATCACTTTATTGAGTGTTTGGGTGGGAATTTGATGAATTACCCTGAGCCGTACAGCCAAATGTAGGGCCAGGCTACCCAGGTAAATACCTGGGAGGCAAGGCTTGGGAGGCCCCAGTCTTGGGTACCGTTTTTATTATTGGCAAGAATACAGATTTGCAGAGCCTAATGTGCAAATTTATCATCTTATGTTGCAGGGATAAAACATGCATGAATGTTGTGTAGTAAATGAGCTAACAAAGCAAAAAAAATGGCTATTTACAGTTTAACAAATGGGGAGGCACCAAAGACGCTCTTCACCTGGGACTCCTTTTGGTCTAGGGCTGGCCCTCCACACATGCAATAAGAAAAGCCTTTCTTGGAGTATTTCTTCCGGTCAGAGACGAAAGCATAAAGTACAGAGGCATGCCAAAAATGCAATACTCCCACCATATCTTAGTTTTTCAATCTAACAGATGACAAGTTGAGGCTGGTTCATAGATCTGAATTCAGTTTGTCAAACTGTCCTATAAGTTATCTATCAAGCCCCTCACCTAGAGTTGAGACAGTCAGTCAGTGGTGACGGGACTTGCTAAAATGCCCAGTGAAATACAATGGAAAGATTTCTACTCTGTGCTGATTGGGCCTCAGTTGGAGTATTGTGTCCTGTTCTGGGCATCACATTTCAAGAAAAATGTGGAGAAATTGGAGAAGATCCAGAGAAGGACAACAAAAATGATTAAAGGGCTAAAAAACATGACCGATGAGGGAAGACTAAAAGAATTGGGCTTGTTGAGTTTGGAAAAGAAAAGACTGAGAGGGGACATGATAGCTGTTTTCAAGTACCTAAAATAGGGTTACCATATCTGAACTTTCAAAAAAGAGGACACTCCTGAGGAGAATATCTGTATCAGTATCTACCAACTCTATATACTATCGTATGTAGCACATTAATACCATGTATTGTATTAATGTGCTATATACGATAGTATATAGAGTTGATAGATACTGATACAGATATACTCCTCAGGAGTGTCCTCTTTTTTGAAAGTTCAGATATGGTAACCCTACCTAAAAGAGTGTTACAAGGAAGAAGGAGAAAAAAATGTTCTCCTTGGCCTCTGATAATAGGACAAAAAGCAATGACCTTAAATTGCAACAAGAGAGGGTTAGGTTGGACATTAGGAAAAACTTCCTAAGTGTCACGATGGTTAAACACTGGAATAAATTGCCTAGGGAGGTTGTGGAAACTCCGTCACTGGAGATATTTAAGAGCAGGTTAGATAGACTCCTGCCAGGGATTACTTAGATGGTGCTTGCTTCTGCTGTGAGGACAGGGGACTGGACTTGATGACCTCTCATGGTCCCTTCCCGTTCTAATATTCTAGGATCCTAGGATTTTGATGGACTTGGACAAGGTCAATAAACTGTTTCTCAATTCTTACTGCAGTCAAGGACATCAGCATCATTTTATAAATAAACATTTCATAAATCCTTTGTTTGGACAGTCTTACCACATGCAGCTTAGTAGGAGTTGGAATTAGAAGAATCTGAGACACTCTCAATTACTTTACACTTTAGAGAGAGGGAGAAAGAGAGAGAGTGTGTGTGTGTGTCTGCGTGTGTGTGTGTGTGTGTGTGTGTGTGTGTGTGTGTGTGTGTGTGTGTTCATAAATTATCTTTATTTAAGTACAGTAAATCCTGTCTATCATGTGATGTCAAGTTACTTGGCTCCTGGAGGACTTCATGGGTTTGAAAGTGGAATATATGGCCAACTCAGAGGTAAGAGAACACACTGTTAAAGTCTTGCTTTGTATATTTTGTTGAACAGACAGTATTTGGACTTTGAGCACGGACAACACTGCATCTTTAAGGCTTTGCAAATTGCCACATCAGCACTAAATACCTCCACTTAATTTTTCATGTTGATACGATGAAACATTTTTTCCCATGGAAAGAAAAGTCTGGCCTTTGTGTGCCTGGCAGTGCCACCCCAAGTTACAGTAAAGGTTAATCACAAACAAGAGACAAGCAAATAGACAAAGAGCATCATACACTTCACTTTTCAATGGATGTTTTCATAAATGTATGAATAATTTAAATTATCATTGCCGAGTATTTATTCGAGTGTTTCAGGGAAAAAATGCCTTCTCTTTTTTTGTCCCCCTTGATTCTTTTCATTTTTGCCTCATCTCTTTTATGTGCTGCATCGGCTGTTTTCTTGCCATCTGAATCAGTTTTTCAGAACAATGGGATGTATGAGGGCTGAGGGGGCAGATGAAGAATACAGCCCTTGTTGTACACTCTGGGACTTGACATTGATTAATGAGGGTGCGAACATGGGCAGAATCTGAGAGAGAGAAGGGGAAATGAGAAGACCTGAGGGCACCAGAAGGAGGAGGGCAAGAAGACGGCAGAGAGAATGCCAGAAGGATGCCAGCAAGACGATGAGATACATGGAAAGAATGAGAGGCAAAGGTTGATTCACTCTTTGCCACCTACACCCAAGAGTTATGATATAGCAGTATATTTATCTTATACTATAAGAAATATATAATGGTCACAACAGGGCATTCTACATAGAGGCATGTCTTCATCTAGATTTATGCCACGTAGCATGACTTGTGTTAGTTATGCCACTTTCCCTGGTATTAATATATGCCCATAAAATATGGCAGAAAAAATATTATTTCCACTCTTCTCTCTGCTACAATTCGATGATTTATTTTAAACATCTAAATACACAGTGAGTTTATAACTTTTCTATAGGAGGAGTCTCTAAAACAGCATTAGTAAACTTTCCTGAAAAAGAATGCCGCAAACCAAGGTTTGCTGACTCAGCTGGCTTGCTGTTTATAAGCCAGTGCCACTTTGGAGAGAGTAAAGCTAATATTTGATGCTATTATTTCAGTAAGACGCGGTTCTATTTTCTCATATGAACACATTTTGAAGACTTGATCGCATCAGAAAAGAACCACGATTTATGCTGTGAAAAACTGGTTTATCAGAAAGGAACCCAATACTCCCTTTCAAAGAATGGGCTTCAAGTGTGTTTAAGCAGTTGGTGAAGTTTGGGTGAAAGAACAGTGTACTCATTGAAATCTGCTAAAGAGTTTAGGACCCTAACCTTTCTCGAGTCTTCTTTTTTGCCCCAGATAAACTAAATAGGGGAAAATTAGCTCTTGTTGATTATTTCAAGTCTTTCAACTTTAAAAAAATGAATTTTCTTTTTTTTAAGACAGATGAAGCCTTCGGGTTCATGCCTCGCATACAAGAGAACAGATAAAAGTATGTGTATGGTGTTTTATAATATTGTTCACAGCCTGATCCCATTTCTGATCATTTTTCTGAGACTGGCAAAATCTAGCTGTACATTTAGCATACCAGATGCCTGACCACCCTCTCTAGTATAAAAACATAAAAAAAGTAAAAAATATTAATACTTATAATTTAACTGAAGTACATCTGGAAATGGTCATGTTGGATACACAGATTGTATCACCTTCGGCAATGCACTTAAATAGTCTTGGCATTTAAAATACAGGGTTATAAGAAACATTTGTTTCCCCGAGTGGAGAGGGAACACAAGGGTAGAGGAGATCACAAAGATCAACACTATGTACTTAACAACTAGGTTATTATATGTATTTTGGGTGAAGGGTTCCCCTTAAGTCTATGAAATGTCTTAAAAATAGTCTAGAGCAAAGACTACTCACTTCTTTTTTGAAATATACTATCTATTTTAGAAATGGTGTCTATCTGTGTGCCTGTCCATCCATCTGTGAGTCCATTTGTTCAAGAACTCCTCCTAAGCAGTAAGAGTAGGGTCACCAAATTTGGTAGACAGCATTGTCTTATTACAACGTAAAGCAAGGTCAAGGTTTGGTAGTGCTAGGAAAATAGGATGTATATGGAATGTGATTGTTTCACATGAAAAGGAAAGACGGGGTGTGTTAACAGGGACAGTTATACCTCAGAATGACCACAGGGCGGGCAGCAAGTACTCCAGTCCCAGGGAGCAGCTATTGGACAGCAGTATGGTCCCTGCCATCCTGGCCTGCCCCGGGGAGCAGCCCCAATCAAGCTCTTTCTTTTGGGCCCCAGCAAAAGCCTCATGGCCCAAATGAATCCTGGACATGGAAACACCTTCTTGCTTTCAGAGAAGGTCATTCAAGAATAGGGTTCAGACGCGAGGGGCGTAAAGCTTTGGATTGCTTCCAATGACTTTGCTGAACCTTTTTTTGGCAATTAGACTTGGCTCCAGAGTGTCCTGCACCTTTCTGGAGTGGCATTTCCTGCCACGTATTCCAGGCTACATTTTAAAGATGGGATACCAAACGCAACCTTATGGTCACTTTTCCAGAGGACCATTCTCTCCTCATCCCGGTGACACCGCGGGCAGAATTACGGCTCCAGATTTCCAAAGAATTCTCTACTGCTTCATTCTGATTTTAACTTTCCCTTAAATAATGGCCCACTATTGCAAGTTGCTGAGTGATCCTCAACTTCCAGGGAATTTGGTGGGAGGGAAAGATACTCAACACAGTGCAAGATTGGATCATGGGGCTTGTGCCACAGAGGAGCCAAGCAGTTGGAAATCCGTTAACTTCGGCGCATGATGCGCTGATCAGATTCTAAAATCAGGATTATTAGAAATTTTCAAAGCTAGCACTTTGCTTTTAGAATTGGAAGTGAAATTTGCAAGGTACAAGAAAGCAGAGGAGCAGGAGTAGCACAGTCATCTTTGGCTTATGTGTCCCTAGGGGCGGGTAGTATGTCTCTGTGGTTTTGTGTGTGTGGGGGGAGGGGGGAGCCGTTCTTTCCTGCTGCTCTGAAAAGAGGAGATAGGGCCAGGGAGAAAAAATGAAGGAAAGAGGAAACCAGGTACAAATCAGCATGTGAGAAATGGGCTTGAATGAGTCTGGCAGACCTTTTCCACCAATGGTTCTAATAGGCTCCGTGTGCTATTATATACAGCTAGAAAATTAAAAAGCACAAAGGGCTGTGGGGTTGCAGTGGGCGGGGGGGGGGGGGGGGAGAGAAATGTATAAATGGACTTTTTGATTTTAGACAATGTGTCAAGTTTAACATTCACTCCCATGGTTCATTCAGGAGAATTTTAGAGTCTATTTAAACCCAGTGAATCACAGCTGTTCTACAGATTCAGAAGATACTGCATTTCAAACAGGTACAAGTGCTTTTTTGCTGGTGCTTCTAAATGACAGAGCAAATTGTCTTTCATAGGAGGACTACAGCACCCTTCAGCTACACAGAGGTTTCGTCCGACGCACATAAGGACCGTTTCATCCAGCGAGTGAAAAGCACCCTTCTTGGCGCTGAAACCTATCACATGTTTTATAGCTCATGACAGCACTTCCTGGCCAGTTCAGGAGATGAAGAATCACAATATTCAGTAGAACCTTGGAGGGGGATTTAAGGAGGCAGAATGTTGTTCCTGTTGCAGAGAAAACAAACCTCTTCTCTCAAAAGAGCTACCATTTCAGCAGTGGGCACATGGAATCAGGGAACAAGTTTAGTGCCTCACCCAAAAGACCCAAAAAAATGAAAATGCAGCGATGAAGCGGCTTTCGTCTTTTGGTTATGTAAGCACTCTGTCATATTAGCAATTCATGCACTAAAAAAATACTCACTGAACACAAACTGGGCCAGGACGCTGAGCTTGGACTTTGTCCCATTGTGCCTCAGTCCCTAACCTCCAACTTCTCCACTACTCCCCTCCTACCCGCCCTCCCTCTACATCCAAGACAAGCAGTCCAGTGATCACCTGCAATGGCAGCCCCAGAGGGTGACCTGAGCCCTCGAGCTACTGCGGGAACAAATGAGGGAGCTTAACTAGAGCAAGACTGGCATAAAAAGGAAAGAGAAAGAAAGAGAGGAACAAAGATTCCGTCCAATTTGCTCTTTTCGGCATTGTGAAAACTGGCCTGTTTCCCAGTATATCACTCTTCCATTGAATAAGGTCAATTGCAGAGCAGTTCTTCAGTCGTCCTGATGGGTTTTCATGAGAAAGTGAAAGGAGTGCAAATTAGCCAAACTCGTCACAAGCTTTTTTACTGTCACTCCAAACCTGACAGTCCAAAGGAAAATGAGGATTAATAAATCTAACGAACTTTCTCTATTAGCAAAGCCAGGTTAGGAAACTATTTATTGTCTCTTTTTTTCTCCATGTTTCATCCATTTTGCCTACTGTGGTGAAGCGTTTTAAGAAGTCTGGAACAACAGATGCGCACACACATATGCATGCTCTCATGGTGCGCACGCGCATACACACACAGCTTAGTCTCACCATGTCTGCTAGAATATGCCATGGGCATGACAGGAAATAAAAGTGGGTATATCTCTAGAATTCCACCTCGCAACTAGTACTTACACAGGATACAATTAGCTTGGCAGTTAAAGACTGAAAGGACCTATTACAGATGAGTTTGTATTCGTAAATATGTCACATTTAGTAAATCACAAAATAATTAGCAAAAATACAGATTCGTACAGGGTAAAGAAGGTTAGAAAATAGCAACAGAGCCATAAAAGTGAGATGCTGATCCTGAATGTGAAAAAAAATCTTGATATTACTAAAGCAAAGCCCATGTTTTTAAAGATATTTATAAATTATGGTATCACTTGAAAGTCCCCTTACCATTTACATTATCACAGTTTCCACAATTCACTGGAAGAAAATAAAAATTGCAGGATGAAGCCATATGTAAGAATTGTCAAAGTCAACTGCCTTTCAAAATTCAAATGAAATTGGTTTCAATGTGTTTGTTTTTCAGAAAAGGAATTTGTAAGTTGTTTGGCGTCTTTTTGTGTATTTGTTTTTGTACTGTTTTAGTACAACGACCAGTGTAAATACTTACTGTCACTAGCGCTAATGTTGACGGATACCTCCCTTTTTTCTATTTAGGGGTTGAAACGTTGCTGCTTTGTAAATAATGCACTAAAAGGGAATCTTCTAAATCACTTGGGCTTCTCTTGAGACAACCCATTGCCTGGAGCACCCGAGGTTTATGGGCCATGTGACAGCAGTGCTACCCAATCTATAATTTACTCCTGAAAATTAAAGACTTTATAATGTATTAGATAAGGTGGGATTGGAGTTCATGAGCTCTTGTGGCATAATTCCAAGGGTAGGATTTGGCCTTGAAGAGGCAAAAATTATTTTTCTTCCCTACACGTGGAAGTGGAGCAAAGAACTGAAGCTGTAACGCAGTGTGGAATTCAGATTCAGATAACGATTCGCCGCTTTAAATTGAAACGAATGAGTCTATTTGTTGTTATTCTATTTTAATGACCACAAGGCCATACTGAATAGAAATTTGGTATTTCCCAAATATCAGCTTTTGTTGTTACATGTATGTTCAGATACCAAATATTACAAGAATATTAACTATTTCCCAATGTTAGTGGACCAGGTAAGACTGGACTATCAAGAACGTGTACCGGAGGTGCTTGAATAGCTACTGGTCTAGAACACGGACCTTTTACTAGCCAGTGTTTTAGGAAAACTGCTCTGTTTAGGAGAGGCTCTCATTGCACATTCTTAGGGACTAAGGGACCATGAAGCAAAACCAAGCTTGACACCCAAAGAGAGCGAGAGAAAACTAACAGCCTAGTAACCATAAAGCACATGCCTCAAACATACCACCCTGCACACCTGCCAAAGCCCACACATGCAGGACGCAAGAATTTTTACTTCATATAATGTAATGAGTTGCCACTCCTTCTGAGAATCTTCAAGTGTTTACAAACTGAAATGAGCTTTGGATTTTGTGCTCAGAACACATCAGGCAGATGTCCAAGTGTGCCTGGTTCTCGGGGCAGGATCAAGCCCTTAAAGCATACAATCCCCTTGTAAGAAAGAAGGGGGGGAGGGAGAGGCAAAGCGAAATGACTTGCCTTAAGTAGTCTGTGAAGATCCAGGAATAGATTTATTCAATTCTTCTGGCTGCTGGCATAATCGTCTTCCTATTTATTTTGTTTGCGTTCAAAGGAATTTATGTGTGCAAAAAGTTAAACAACTTTTACTATGTCCTCACATTCATGAGCCAACATTTCTGATACAATGGGAGGAAGTGAGGGAATACCAGGTTTCCGAGGAATAGAAATACAGCTGAAAATAAGGGACAGTTGAGAAGTATAAACACTTCCAAACAGGGTTGAATCCACAATTTTAATACAAGTTCCCATTTTGTTGTGTGAAGGGGGCTGAGGCTGGAAGGGAGGTTGAACCAAACCAGAGATGAATAGGAGCAGCACTATCAACAAGTGCATTTTAGAACAACACAGGCTGCTGAATTGCAGCAGCAACCTAGAATGATGGGATTCTTCAGTTTCTTTTTGTTAATCAGAAAAATGTTGCTTTTTCAAATCTTGCTTTTTCCCTGCTTGGATTTATACTGATGATAAATAAATTCCCCTCCCCCATAATTTCACAACCATTATAGCCTCATGTCTAACAAAGAACAGAGGCAGAGGAGAGAAAGAGGGCAACTGTCAAATAAATAGATTTAATTAAGTCAATTAAGAGTTTCGTTTGCTTTATTTTTTTCCATTTTTTGTTTTTGGAGAAATTGCAGGAAGTGGAGTATGGAATAGAGTGCTTTAGAGATGTCTGGTCAGAATAGCTGAGTAAAAAATAATCCATTTAGAGCCAAGTCAAAAGTTTGTTGAAACATTTCATGCGGAGACACCAGAATAAAATCTTCAAGAGGAATGAAGTGCCAGAAGAAGTCAAACCAAGGAAAATTATTTGCCATTCAGAAACACTCTGGGTTTTGTTGAGATTTTTCCTCTCCCATTTTTATAGTCACTTGTCATTCTATTTAATAACAGAAAAACTTTCCTGACCATCCAAATTATGCTATTCAAGATATTAAAGAAAACACACACATGCTGAAGTAAAGGTGAAATTGTGAGGCAATCATCAAATCAGCCTTCTCTTCTTCATCCCATCTGTATATTCTCCTTGTAAATGCTCAAGTATTGGTTAGAAAGCCATACAAGCCGCCGGGTCCTACCTGCTTGCCACTTAAATTGCTGGTATTTTAATCTCATCAAAGGATCTGAGTTTTCCTTCCTGCTGTTTTGACTTTCCTGTCTCTTAGTCTTGTCACATTCACTAGTTTTGAATAAGTGCAGAACTTACATTTACAGAATTTGCAATCTGCAAGATTGTTTAAGCGATTCATCAAATACTTTGATTGAACACTTATTTTGCCATTCCAGTCCTGAATATCATTTAAATTGACTGGGCTTGACATAAGCCTTTTGAATGAACATAGAAAAATGGATGTGGTAGGTGGCAGGTACGGTACAAAGAGAGACCCTTCCACCTCTTCATTTGACACTGGTGGAATTCTGCTCTGATTCAGGCAGGCCAACAGCCTCTGTAGGCTTCTGGGAAAGGTGGGCAGATGGGGGGGGACTCTGTGCTCCTGCAAGGGGTGGGGCTTAGGGAGGAAGGGTGGGGCTTAGGGAGGAAGGGGTGGGGCAGTGGCAGCTAGTTCTCACTGCACCTCACTCAACTCTCAGAACTGCTC
The DNA here is from genome assembly GCF_049634645.1 of Pelodiscus sinensis. Lineage (NCBI taxonomy): Eukaryota > Metazoa > Chordata > Testudines > Trionychidae > Pelodiscus > Pelodiscus sinensis. Next base: position 21,070,565 of record NC_134733.1, on the reverse strand, counting down.
AGGGCATGCCACCTGGCCATTTAAAGGGCTTGGGGGCTCCAACTCCTGTCACTACTGCAGTAGCAACAGTGGCAGCCAGGACCCAGGTTCCTGGGGTAACTGCCCCCTGCCCCCCATCCCTGTTGGTGGGCCTGCTCAGATTACAAACAATCATGTGCATTTCCCTTTGTTTCATGTCTTATCAGTACTTTATTTGCACCAGGGTTGAGCCCCGGTAATTGTGGGCTTGGCAGTTAATATCTCCAGTACTACTGGGCTTGCTGCATCAGTCATGAAAGTAAAAAAAAACTGCTGGAGCCCCGACACCTCTTTCATTAAAAATTAAGCCCTGCACTTTAGCTTCGATCCATGATCGGACAGGAGTTCTCTCATCTGTGGGACAGCATGTTGTACGCGTGTCTGGCTCGTGAGAGATTCGACCATGTGGAAATAAACCATAACGTTCTATGGCTTTTTGGAAAAGATGCTGATAGGAATTTCTCTATTTCAGCTGCTGAAATAGCCCGTGAGGTAGCCAAGCTCTGCACCACCATGAAGACCACTCTGCCTACATACCAACCTCTCCACTGCCCCTTTAAATGCATAAAGCTTCTCGCATCACAGATCTCAAAGCACTTTTCAAACATCACTCAAGTGACATCCGTGGGAAGTCAGAGGGTCGTAAATTATCCCATAAAATGCTTTCAGTGTAGCATTGGGAAGATACTAAGCATTGTGAACACAGGCACATAGTTCATCAGATCCTACAAACACCGCAAGGGAGCATTTTTCTATAGGGATACCAGAAAAAGACACGCAGGAGAAATCTTCTGAACAACTCCAGGGCACAAACATTAGTCTTTGGAAGATTTGTCTTAACATGGAAGAGAAAAAACACTTGTAGTTTTAACCCTCAAGAAAATGTCCCATAACCCCTCAAGAAATGTGGGGTTGCACCACTCAAGAAATGTACCATAAACCCTCCCCACATTTAACTGTATTATGTATATTTGCACACCTGAGAAAGAACAGCCACCATTAACATATCGGATCCATTCAGGTAAGCACTGCTTCATGGTTTGAACATGAGAAATCACTTCTCTGTCTGTGGCACCCGTGAGATCAGCTGGCTCTGGATCAATTTCAATATAGAAAAGAGGAGTATGCCAGCAGGAGAGAGCCCCCCCACACTGGAGTGTGCTTTGGGGACCTCCAACCTGTGGCTTTCAAAGAGTGGGGACTGCAGTTCTGATTGGCACTTGTGGGTATCATCACTGCTATCTTTCCCCCTCCGATCTCATATTAGGGTTGACTAGTTTGGACCCCTATGCTTGTAAAGAGTCCCCTCGAACTACCTACCAGCCCATGCTAAAAAATCACGTCGCAGCATCACAGCCTGACTTGCTCGCTGTGTTCTGATGAAATCAGTTTACATTATTATTGTCATTTGTAAAATTAATCCTGTGTTTCTCTGCCACAGTATTCCCCAATTCCATGACATAGGGTAGAGCCTCCTCCTAAAACACTGGCCCTTCACAACTGTTCTGATCAAATAATAGCTTAGTTGCATTTCTGACCTTCAAATTACAAACTAATTGATCACAAAACTGATCTGGAATCAAAAGATCAAGCTCCATGCCAGATTTTTCTATTTCAAATACAACTAAGCTGTCTGTCTCTATCTTATTTGAGCTAATTAGAAGCCAGCACACTACAATTGACAACGTCGCCTTTATAAGTTTAGAAAATACCAACTAGTGCATCCAAATAACGACCATGTCCCTATGTGAGTTGACAAAAGGGAATTAGAAGAATTCTAATCGAAGAATACACTGAAATGGTATTGGCAATGCTTTGTCGATCTTATTAGCATACACAAAAAATACAAAATGGGAAACTATATATACAATGCAAGGCAGTTAAAACAAAGTTTTGAAATCTAATAACCTGTTGCTGAAATACACTGACCCCTGGATAAGAAACTCCTGGATTGGAAAAAAGTGCTGGTAATAATGAAATGATTCCTCCTCTTATGTGACTAGACTGAAGTGAATGATGGGGATATTAGACTTGTCCAAATGATCTCAATTGTAACACTCTTTCTTAGAGGGAGAAAATAAAATTAAACCAATTGTAATAACAATTTTAGCTTCTCTTTATTTTTTTATCACCAAATAACATCAACGACTTCCTACGATGGTGATAGGGAATTTTAGGGAGAGCAAGTTTATTTGCTACAGACACACTTTTTCATGTCTACAATGTCATTTCCAGTGGCCTCGCTGGTTATAAACAACACAATGGGAACATATGCAAATAGGGCCATGTCTTTCCCAAGAAAAGTAGAGATGCGCCCACATCACCAGACCTAGGGTTCAGAGGTGGCTGTTTCCAGAGTTTCTGTCTTTAAGAGGAAGTAAGCAAAGCTAAAATGTAGGAATTGGTTTTGCTTCACATAATTCACAGTGTATTTAAATATATTCCAAAGCATAACTGAGTTAATTCTGTCTTACTAAACCTATTGCCTTTCAAGTTCATGACACGGATGATTATTTCCAACTCTCCATCCAAATCCATGTGGGATAATATGCTCCCGACACTACTGGCTGGAGGTAATACATTCCGAAAATCAACCACTCATCTCGCATCCAAACAAAAGTGAGCTTTCCTCCCCATTTTCCCCAAGAAAGGAAGCTCAGAGCCCTTTTATGCATTGTGAATGGCCCACCTAATTTAGACTGAATTATACCCTAACCTTCATTTCCCCTTTACTTCTTTGCTTCATTCAGGGGGTTCTGACTTCAGCTAATTCACTAACAATCCCAGCTGGTCCTTCCCAGCTACCGGTTCTTTAGCACATTGTCCAAGGAAACTATGTGCTCCCATCTACACTGGTATTCCACGCTCTAATTAACCTACTGCTGAGACAGCTTTACCTCTCTTCTCCAGCCATTCCGCTGCACACTCTCTTTTTTAACCTCTTATTTTTGTCAATTAAACTTTATAAGAGCCTTTCAGGGTGAGATGGGGCTAACTTTATTTGCAAAATCTGGCGTGGGCTACCCCACCATGGTGTAACACATCGTCAGGTCTCAAAGGGGTCACCGTGTTAGTCTGTATCTGCAAAAAACGAGGAGTCCTGGGGTACCTTAAAGGCTAACAGATTTATTTGGGCTTCAGCTATCATTGCATTGGACGAAGTGCTTTTGACCCACGAAAGCCCAGGACTCCTTGTTGTTTGTACATGATCAAGTGATGTAGTCGTGAATAAGGGTGTGTCTACACAGCAGGGCAAAAGTCAAATTAAGCTATGCAACTTGAGCTACGTCAATTGCGTAGCTGAAGTTGAAGTAGCTTAATCTGGCTTTTGGTGCTGTCTATGCAGCAGGAAGTCGAAAGAAGAACACTCTTTCTTCGACTTCCCTTACTTCTGGTAAAATGAGGGTTACAGGAGTTGAAGAAATAACGCTGCTATCTAGACATACCCTAAAGGAGCTAGTTGGTCTAGAAACTACTTCTAAGCCAAATATTAAACTGTACATTTAAGACATAAGTAATCACCAACAAAGATTTCAATACTTGCTGTAGGACCGGCATCTGATTTCTTTTGTTTTCAGTATCACACATAGTCAGTAAGGGTACGTCTATATGGATCACTTATTTTGGAGGAAATACTCCAAAAGAGTTTATTTCAACATAGTTTGTCTACACAGCAAATGCCCATCGAAACAGCTCTGAGCTATTTTGAAATAGAGCATGCACACTCATTGGATGCTGAATCGCATGTAAGGCCACCCGTAAGCATATCAGGCAGGGCATCAGGACAGCATTCACTTCCTGGAACTGCTGCCTGAGGCTAGCTGAGGCTCGAGCATAAAGGGACCCCCCCCTCTATAGGCCTGAATCAGGCTCTTCTCCTTCGCCTACCTCATTGAGGGACAGCAAAGCCTTTCCTTTGCCTGCTGTGGAAGCTCCCTCCCCGTGAGGTTTTTCAGTCCTGCCTTCACAAAGCCCTGAGGGCAGAGGGGGCAAGTCGAGGTTGCTCCTGGTGTGTGTGAGGGGAGACAGGGTGGGTTGGGCTCGGAGACCTCCCGAGGGCCCTGGCAATCCTGTGATTCTCTTTATGTCTGTCTTCTTCTGCAGGTGGTGAGGGCCATCGACACCATCCTGCTGCGCAGAGTCATCAACCTGGGTGAGGTGGACCCCACCATTGCCGGCTTTGCCGCCATGGGCTTCCCCAACTGCGGGGAAGGGGAATGCTATTGATGGCACCCATATCCCCACCCGGGTCCCCGATCACCAGGCTTCTGAATACATCAACTGCAAGTGGTACTTTTCGACAGTCCTGCAGGCCCTTGTCAACCACCATGGCCAGTTCATGGACATCTATGTCATCTGGTCAGGGAAGGCGCATGACACATGTCTTTCAAAACTCCAGCCTCTTCCAGAAGCTGCATGCTGGCACCTTTTTCCCCGACTGCACCATCAGGGTCGGGGACATATTCATGCCAACCTGTATTGTAGAGGATGCAAACTACCCGCTGCTCCCCTGGCTAATGAAGCCCTACTGGACACTTGGATTAAAGCAAGGGACGCTTCAATGCTAGGCTCAGCAAGGCCCATATTGTTGTTGAGGGCATCTTTGGGCTTCTCAAGGGGAGGTTCCGTTGCCTCCTCACCCGGCTGGACCAATAGCTATTTCGGAATAAGCATTATTCCTCATACAATGAGGATTACAGAATCCAGAATAAGGCTCCCGTTATTTCGAAACTATTTTGAAATAATGGACTTGCTGTGTAGACACTTGCAAAATTATTTCAGAATAACGGCCGCTATTCCAGAATAACGCTGCTGTGTAGACGTGCTCTAAGATCAGATCAAGAAATCCCTACATTCACTGTACTAGAAAGGCATTGCTTCCAGTATTAACTTTGATGTGGATTTGTATTCTCATATTTAAAGACAATAATTTATCATTTCTGCCCGACACCCGATAAGTGGAAACACTCATTTTTCTTTACAAGTTTTCCCATGTTTGATCAAAACTAAAATATCATTTAAATCTATATTTCAGACAACATAGCTTGAATGTATCTTCTGAATTGAGAAAGCCACCACATAGACACAACATTACCCGTGAAATGGATGGAGGATTTTATCTACTGGCGATAACATGGATGGTTATTGGGACTTATTAGGGCAAATAAATAGCCTCATTTTACACATGAAGAAACTGAGGCAGAGAGGTCAAATGACTTGCACAGGGTGACTCAGCAAGTAAATGCAAAACCAAGATTAGAATTTAGTGGACCCCAGATACCAGGCCAACCCTCTAAACGACTCTGGCTCTCTTCTTAAAGATATAGGAAGCATAGTAAGTTATCTGAGTTCTCGAGTTAATTTCAGAGTAATGTGAAAAGAAGTTAGTTTAACATTATTCTAGGCCCGCTCCAATCTATTTGCACAGCAGAACTTCAGCTACGGTCACTAATTCAGAGACATAATCACTTGACAGACTCTACCAAAGCAAACGAGGGAAATGCAATCTAGGTGAAATTACTAAAGTGGGTGGCAAAACTAGTTGAAAGACCTTTTTCAAAGATTAGTTATTAATGGTTTGTGGTTAAAGTGTGTGTGTGGGAGTGGGGGGGGGGGTATATCTAGTAAGATACCTCAGGGGTCTGGTTTTGTTCTGTATTTTCATTAATAACTTGATAATAAATGAAAAGTATGCTTATAATATTTGAAGATGATACCAACTTGAGAGGGGCTGCTTGCAATTTGGAGACCAGGATTAGAATTCAAAATGACCAAGATATATTGGAGAATTGGTCTGAAACCAACACGACAACATTAAATAAGGGTAAATGCAAAGTACTACACACACTTAAGACCAACAAAATCAAATGCACAATTACAAAATGGGGAGTATCTAGTTAGACTAAAAAAAATTGGGGGAGTTACAGCATATTCCAAATTTGATGAGTCGACCATGTGATGCAGTTGTCAAAAAGGCTAACATTATTCTTGAGCATAAACTGCATCTACACTGGGACAATTTGCTGGGATAGCCATACCAGCAAACTTTTTCTAGAGTACACTAAGGCCCTAATTTTAAGAGTTTTAAATTTAATTTAACCATTTTCTAAGTCCTTGAGCATTCTGAATAGAGACACAAAATGAACTTTTCTTCTGCAATATCCAAATGTTGTTTCCATGGGAATAATCTGCGTTGTTTATACAAATCAAACATAAAATAAAGGCGATGAAAAATGTAATTGGTAGCAATTAAATACCTGCATCCCTACAATTCCTCCTTTCTTGTAAATTTGCTTAGTCCTAAGTGAGCATAATAGCAGCACAGTTTTCAGAATATGGTTTTCTGAATCAGGCAGTGAAAAAGTCAATATGGGGTTCTGTGTCCATTTGTTTTGATTTATCTCACTAACTTCAATTGACAGTTAATTCATCAGAGTAGGAAAATGCCAGTCTAGTGAAAACACAACTCACGAAGGAGAGAGAACATGTTGGAAAACGTAGGCTGTGGATAATACAGGTAATAAATTAAAAGGTATAGTATCAGTATTTTATCATTCACATCCTGTGTTCAACTATACCCTCTGTCTTGCCAGTTACAATTTCTAGTAAAATGTAGATACAAAAGCATGTTTATTTGCTCTCCATAAAATGAAGCCACTTAGTCTTTAACCTGTATTTAGAGTTTAAACAGTTGCATCAATGGTGAAGGAAAAATAATGTATCTTTCAAGTTTCAAATAAACAGGCCCTCATTCAGAAGTGATGTCTAAGGTAGTATAAGTTACACATCAATATCGGGAAGCAGATCCAAGAACCTGTGTGTCTTAGGCCATGTCTTCACTCCAGGGAAGATCAACGCTGCTGCAATTGATCTTTCGGAGTTTGATTTAGCAGGCTTAGTTAAGACCTGCTAAATTGAATTCAGAGGGCACCCCCATTGGTGGCCAGTATTCCTGCTCCTGCAAGGAGTAAGGGAAGCTAACAGGTGTGTTTGTTCCTGTCCACCTCCCACTGTCGAGGCAGTGAGGAAACTTGAATCAAGGTATGTCAGCTCCAGCTACATAATTAAAGTAGCTGGAGTTGTGTATCTTGATTTGACTTTCCCTTCTAGTATAGATATAGCCTTAGAGAGCAACATGAATTGGTGTAAATTGCACACCAGAGACCAGAAGAGAGAATAACAAATAAGATAGCATAAGAAAATATTATTAGGTGTTCTTTCTCTGCTCTATATCTCCTTTCCTTACCCCTTTCTTTGGTCTCTTGAATGCATCAATTACAATAGATTGGAGTCTTTTATCAATGTGAACCTTCACCACTTCTGAATTTGTCCCACCAGTAGGTAAATCAGACTTTCATTTATCTAATACATATGAGATCAATCCACTTTATTTTTGAGGTTGGTATTCCTAATGAGAATTATTAGGACAATAACTGTAGTCTGTCGATTTAAATAAGTAATCGGCTGGGAATTCTTTACATGCAAATAAGGAATTGTTATACTTATTGATATTAATTAACTGAACCTAGTAGGAGCTAAAGTTGCTTCTTTTTAGCTTATTCATATTTAATTCCTTACAGTGCTTTTAAAAAGGTGTTCATCACCGCACACTAGGGAGAACAAAACAACAAAAAAGAATCAAACCCAGCCTAACCCATATTGTCTCATACTTTATGACATAAGCTCATATCTCTAAATATGAAATTGGCTAACTGATTGCTATCAAATATTGTAACAAATCACTGCATGTGGGATGAGAACTTGCATGGTAAATTTCTTTTGTCTGCTACGAATCCTTTCCAAAAAATACAAAATTTGGAAAATAGGGTTTACAAGAGAAATACTGGCAAACAGCTGTTTAGTGGGAGTGAAATGGGAAGGCCGTCTTCTTTATCTTTCAATAACGAGGATGATGATTGCTCATGTGGACAATTTGCTTGGCAGTGTACAAAAGACAGACATTAACATCTCTGCCCCAAGGAGCTTACAGCCTGCCTTGAATCTGCACTTCTCAACATTCTTTCATAGAATTTAGTAAAACTTAAGCACAAGTGCAGTAGGCTGCAAAAAGTTCAGCTCCTCTCTGTCTGTTTCCCAGGAAATTGGACCACAGCCAAAGATAACCTGTCCTGTTTAGAGTATCTGCATTTTGCTTCAACAACACTCAAGAAAAAGGCAGTCTTTTTTTTTCTCCTTCAGTCTTGAAATTCAGTTTGGTTATGATCTAAGCACTTGTGAATAGCAAAAGATCCTTAACTTCCCATAGTGCCTTTAAATCATTGTCTGAAGCAATGGTCCAGTTGGCATTCAAGGGATTTGCACAAATCTTTTTTGTCTTAAAGCAACTCCAAAGGAGAGCAGGTTATAAGCTTGAGAAGAGTGAAGTGAGTTTGCATTGTGGACTTTTGCTAATGAGATATAATAAAACTTGAGTTAAGTCCAGCCCAGGTCTGAGGGGAAATAAAGCACATAAACTATACATTACCGAATGCCATCACTCTGGCATTTCTAGATAACCAGCCAAATAACTGCAAGGGGAAATGTATATTAAGAACATGTGAAGTTGGAAGAGATATTTCAAACAAACAAAAAAAGGATTCACCCACAGCTTGATTCCAATCAGAGTCTCTTAAGTTTATGAAGGTTTGGTCACTCTTGTTTTAACTGGCATGTGCCATTCTATGTCCCAGGCCTATTGAGACTCAGAAAGGAGGGTCAATTATCAGGATGTTATTTTCTGGACTTAATGGTTGTGGGAAGAACTGGACACCTCACTGCTAGAGCCTTCCATGAGAGGTTCCCAACTCAATGTTGGAGGTTTAGGGTTGCCAGGTGTCCGGTTTTGAACCGGACAATCTAGTATTTGAGCTTTCTGTTTGGGAAACAAATTGAGAAAATAGAAATGAGAAGATATAAATGTCCGGTATTTTCTAAATAAGATGTAATGTAGATTGTGGTGTAATGTCAAGTGTGTCTGGTATTTTTGTTGAAACCATCAGGCAACCCTATGGAAGTTGGATCAATCATATCAAATCATAGAACTGTTGAACTGGAAAGGACCCTGAGAGATCATTAAGTCCAGTCCGCTGAAGTCACAGCAGGACTAAGAACCATCTAGATCATCCTTGATAAATGTCTATCTAACTAGCTCTTAAATATCTCCAATGAGTGAGATACCACAGCCTCCCTAAGCAATTTATTCCAGTGTTTAACTGCCCTGACAGTTAGGATGCTTTTCCTAGTATCCAACCTAAACCTAGGGTTACCAGATGATTTCAGAAAAATACTGGACATGCTTGATCTCAGATGGGGGGGGGGGGAGGCACCCAGGAGGAGGTTGGAGGGAGCGAGGCTAGCCAGGGGAGATGAGGTGGGGGCAACGGCTGGCAGGGAGTGGGGCTGGCTGGCAGGAGGTTGGAGGGAGCAAGGCTAGCCAGGGGAGATGAGGAGGAGGCAATGGCCGGCAGAGAGTGGGGCTGGCCGGCAGGAGGTTGGAGGGAGCGAGGCTGGCCAGGGGACATGAGGAGGAGACAACGGCCGGCAGGGAGCGGGACTGGCCGGGAGGAGGTCAGGAGGAGCAGGGCTGGCCGAGGGCGGGAAAAGTTGGGGGGGGGGGGGAGGAACTGGTTGGCAGGGAGCGGGGCTGGCCCGGGCGCATGCAGATCCTGGGGTGCAGTCTGTCCTGCTCACGGTCCCGGCGGGGCGCACAGGAGAGTCTGGCCCCAGGGATTCCATCCCGCCCCAGTGCCGCCCCCACACCCCTCCTCTCTACTGTGTAGTTGCGTACTGCGTGAGCGTGTCTACCAGCCAGGCAGTACGCAACTACGTACTAATACTCATGATAATAATACAAGTTACTTAATTAGAAAATACCAGACATTTATGCATCTGGTATTTTCTCAATTTGTTTCCTGGACAGAAAGCTCAAAAACCAGATGGTACGGTTCAAAACTGGACACCTGGCAACTCTACCTAAACCTCCTTTGTGGCAGTTTAAGCCCATTGCTTCTGGTCCGATCATCAGAGGCCAAGGAGAACAATTTTTCTTCCTCTTCCTTATAACACCCTTTTAGGTACTTCAAAACTATTATCTCATCCCCTCTTTTCTGAACTAAACAAACCCAGTTCTTTCAGCCTTCCCTCGTAGGCCATGTTTTCTAGACCTTTAATCATTAGTGCTGCTCTTCTCTGGACCCTCTCCAATTTCTCCACACCTTTCTTGAAATGTGGTGCTCAGAACTGGACACAATAGGCCAGTTGAGGCCTAATCAGCACAGAGCAGAGCAGAAGAACGACTTCTCATGTCTTGCTCACAACCCTTAGATAAGCTGCCCAACCAACCCCATTTTCTAAACCTTTCGAGGTTTTTCCATCACTTATCACTGTGAGCAAACGCACACACAATATGTCTCAAATGGGCCCTTTCACATTCTTTTCCTTAGACAATCTTCAGATTGCTTTCTGGGCAGGCCCTTTCGCATTTTTCCCTTCTCCTTCATGCAGCCAGGCAGCAAAAGCTCACCTGTCACAGTCAACATCTTCTCCCTCCATTAAAACTGTATCCCTCTGTACGCTATACCACTTGGAGAGTTGCCCATTATCTGATCATTCCAATAAACTGTGCACCTGATACTCGCTAGGTAATGAATTTAAAATGCAAGTTCCTTCAGGCTGGGACTTTACTTCCCTTTATATCTTGTTCATGCTATGTACTTGGATGGCAAAAAATATATACATAACAGCTACAACCACCACCAATAAAAGTTAAGCCATTGGCATTGTATTTAATTCTTCTCTTGCCAAAGCTTTCAAGTCAACTCAATTAAAGTAATCCAACACACTGAAGCAAATTTTATGGACAAGGATTTTTTTTCCCTCCCAACACACAGAAACTCCTGCTTCACAGTAATGTATTTGAAAACTATTAAACAAAAATAACCCCTTTTTATTACATAAAAAGAGCAAGGAAGCCAAAAAGTATAAGCATCAACAAAAGAAAGATCTAAGGCTTATGCCCTGTTGTATTCATGTTAGCCAGTAAAATAACCACAACTCCCTAGGATACACAAAAAGATCTTCATAGCAATTTTTTGGTTATGTTTTTCCATTTTTTCCCCAAAGAGACAAATATCTTCTTCCCATGTCACAGTAATGCCTCCAGATGGGGGCAGCTGCCTCTGTTTTTCCTGCTGTGAAGATAAAGAGGACTTCTTTTAGTACCCTTTTTACATTTTTCACCTTTGCTGAAATCCCTTAGTTAAAAATAAACAAGACAATTAATTCCAGCCAATATTAAATATTAAGGAAGTAACGGTGTAGTCGATTAACTGATTAGCAAAAGCTTATCGGTTAATGCTAGAGACTACACACAGTTCCCTCCTCCCCCCTACCAGTAAATTTCTTAGCAGGCTGGCCACCAGTCTGGCTCAGTCCCAGCTTGCACTGGGTCTGGGACCTACCCCCACTGTGACTCTGCATTTAAAGTGTGTTAGGAGCCAGGCAGGCAGCCCGGCTCAGTTCCAACTCGTGCTGAGTCCAGGAGCTCAGATCCCACCTGGACAGGGGCTGCAGCCACCCCACACTGCTGCCTCTGTATCAGAGGCAGCAGCACAGGCTGATAGGCAGCCAGTCCGTGAAGGAAGCTAGCTTCCCTTGTGGACGGACCAGCTTCCTCCTGGCACCCCAGTGTGGAGTGGTAGGGGGCTCTTTGGGAGTTAGGCTGGAGCACATTAGCTGCCAGCCCCACCCCCCGGGCCTATAAAATAGTCAAGTAACCAATAAGAATTCATGAGGTTAATCGACTATTCACTTAACCGATATTTAACATCCCTATTTTTCCAGTATTGTTATTTTGACCATTGAGCAAAGATGGGCAAAGCACAGCAGCCTGGATAGCTACACAGGAAGACTTTTGGTATACCTCAGCGCTGCTAAGTAATCTATTAATTGAACCAACAAGTTCAATCTAAAAGCAGACGCCTCCCGTGGCTTAGAATTCTCTGAAACAGCTGTGGGCCTGTTTCAGTAGGTAGAACCCTAAATCCTGCACAACCCCTTCTTTCTGTGTCAGGGATGACTGACTGTTCTATCAATCAAGACCGGATACAAGGAGGCTCGCAAAGAACTCCGCCATCACTCAGAGCTACCACTTTCTGATTTCAAGGCAGGAAGGAGGTTTTGCCGCTTCCCTACTTCACTCCTCTTCTCACAAACATTTGGTTGGTTTCTTCCCCCCCGCCCCCAAGTTTACGGCAGTTCACCACTTATGGTCATTTACAGCTTACATCTCAGTAAATCCAGAAGGTGTCTGATGAAAAAGAGGGACTAGGCAAGCATCTTAATCCCCCTGTTCATTCATGCTCTCTGTAATGTTCTTTCAGGCCTCTGCTGAGAGACTAGGCTGAAATGAAGGTTGATAAATTAGTCTGGAGGGAAACAAGGCAGATTCTGCTTGTAAAAGGTCATTCCAACTTTGTTCTGGGTGAGGGTTTATCTTGACTGCAGCTGCGACAGACAATGGCCGGGGCCTAAATGGCAGAAATCCTAGCTCTGTTCGTGAAATTACTGTGCTGATAAGGTAGAATGGACTTTAGTGAGATCTAAATGGGAAAAGGGAGGTAGTGTCGGGGGAGGAGATAGGGGGGGGGGGAATTGTAGGTATTTTTGAACATGACTGAACAGGGATGACACAATGAGATGTACAAATAAACCAATGATTTGCCCAGGCATTCTCTCAAAATGAAGGAACACACTGCCAGCTAATCAGATAAAAAAGGAGCAAAATACGCACTTCTGAATAAATTTCTCCTGGGATCAGCCCTGGGGTAACTGGTGAGAATACAGTGGTTTCTATACCATAAAAGTTATAAAAAGGATTAAATACAATAGTGTTTCTCAAAGGGTCAGTACTTACAAGCTGCTGTGTCATTTATCAAACCTTATGTCACTTGAGAGACCACCTGGAGATTTACTTTAGAATTAGCAATGTCTTGTCAAGGCAGGGTCAGGCGAGGCCCCGCTAAGAGCAGCAGATAAGACAGAACATTTGGGTGAGAAAACTCCTCAGTGCACGAGATTTTTTTTTTTAAATACATTCACTGACTTCTGGAACCAAAACAATAAGGGATGGCAAGTTCTGACTAACCACCCTCCCATTCTGGGCCTTCTGATGTGTACACACATTGACTTTCCTTCAGAAACAGATGCCTCTCCTTTATTTACACATCCCACTTGAATGTGCATGTCTTTGATCAATGCAAACACATTAAATGGTCACAGCCCACTATTACCAGGCTGGAACCTGATTAAGGTAACCAGCTTCCACTTAGCCCAGTGTCTACAATGATCCTGTTATCTGTTTGCTCTCAGAGAGGGCCCAGAGAAGCAGGAAATGAAGAGATGCACAAATGAACCCAGGTGGATATTTGACAGGGATGGCGGGGCAGAGGATCTGACGAGATGAGCAATTTAGAACAAAACGTAAGTGATTTGTGAGGGTAGGGAGCAGAACTAAATCCTCAACCTCTATGCATGGAAATGCCCTCCTATGTCTCTCTGCTGCAGATCCAGTTTACCTCCTTTAGCAAAGCCCATATAAGGGCTTTTTGCCTACTAATCAGTCTTCCCAAAAATGTCTCTCTAAGGCCAGGTCTACACTAGACCTGGAAGGTCGGCTTAGGGTTCACATTTCCAGCAAGTTAAATTCGTAACTGGAGTCGGCTTACCTTAAGCCGAGTTTGACGCCATCCCCACAGAAGGAGGCTGATGGGAGCAAATGCTCCTCTCCGCTTCCCTTACGCCTCACAAGTGTGAGAAGTACAAGGTGCCGGCTGCAGCTGCCCTCAGCGGTCAAGTTAGAGAGTCTTAACTAGACCTGCTAAATGGAACACCAGAAGGCCAAGCTCCGGCATGGTAAGTGAAGGCGTGCCCTATGTTATTTTTCCTCAGGTATTTCCAATAATACTTATCTTCCTTTGTTTCTCTCTTTCAAAATGGTAAATTCTATAGGGCAGAGATTGCCCAGCACTTTGTTGGGATTAAATAAATAAAGAGGATGAGAATGAGCAATTGAAAGTATGTACCTTTCTAAGCCAAGCATTTGGTATCTTGATCATCTCCATAGTCTGAAAAGCTCCTGAGGGGCTCAAATTTGAAAGCTTTTGTGCCCCTCTGCATTTGCAGCTGACATGGGAGTTGCCCAACTACCTCATGAAAAAAAGGACAAAACCCACCAGTCCCTTCTAGGGTTACCAGATGGCTTCAAAAAATACCAGACACACTTGATCTCAGATGAGGTTGGGTGGGGAACAGGGCTGGTCGGAAGGAGGTCGGGGGGAAGCGGGGCTGGCCGGGATGGTGTCAGGGGGAGAGAATTGGCCGGTGGGATGCAGGGCTGGCTGGGAGGGGGTCAGAGGGAGCGGGGCTGGCTGGAGGGAACAGGCCGGCAGGGAGTGGGGTTGGCCCAGAGAAGGTCCCGGAAAAGCACAAGTGAGTTTGGGCCTGAGGATTCCGTCCCGCCCCTACTCCCCTCCTCTCTACTGCGTAGCTGCATACTGCCTGGCTGGTAGACATGCTCACACAGCGTGAGCGCGTCTACCAGCCAGGCAGTATGTAACTATGTACTGAAACTCATAATAATAAAACATACTTAATTAGAAAACACCATACATTTATATGTCCGGTATTTTCTCAATTTATTTCCCGGACAGAAACCTCAAATACCAGACTGTCCAGTTCAAAACTGGACACCTGGCAACCCTAGTCCCTGCACATACAAAACTTTCAAATCTGAAAATAGCTTTCAAGTCATGTCGCTAAATATTACAAAATTTCATTCTGAAACCTTGACAATTTTCCATGAGCATCCCATTCCATTCACACAAGACAGAGGCAGCACAAGCTATTGGCAACCCAATCTAAAACCTATTTTCAGATTTCATTACAAGCTCAAAACTCAGATCAAGTTTGAAAAACCTTTGGAATCTAATTCTAGGCTGATTAGTGATTTTGTAATAAAATCGTGTTGTGTATGGGGCTTTGAAGTTTGGCAGCTTCCTGCAGGTCTGACTGAAAACTGAGCAAACTTTGCAAACAACTTGCACTGGAGAGTCTGAGTCTGGCCGAAGGAGTCAGGGATGAGCTACTCAGAGAGAACCTAAAGAAAATAATTATATGACTCTTTTCCTACGGCAACCACTACATTATGCACAGTCACTGACTTCTTGCAAGCCACCTAGTGATGCTTCTGCATTTTGGAACCAGAGATGAGCTAGGATAAAAAATGGTGCCTTCCACGTAACACGTGTGATTTAATTCTAACGTATCGATCATTCCCCTTACAAAAAGCTACTGTGTTCTAATGCTCTGTCAGCCAGGGCTTTCTGGGAGAAGAAAAAAAAATAAAGCCTAGTTATATGAAGGTTAACATTCCAGAGGAAGAAATAGTGTCCTGTACCCTGCAAGAGTTCTGACAATGAAAAGGCTATTTTTCAAGTCCTGTGGTCACAAACGAGCTATTCTTGGTTCCTAGCTCTCTCTTTTTTAAAAAATGTAGATGATAAAATAGTGCTTCAGAAGCTGGCATTCATGTATGTCTCTCAAAGACTAAAAGAAAATATTTATTTCCTTTTTCTGCTTGTGAATCAGAATGTTCTATTTAAAGAAAGTGCCCTCTCCCGGATCACTCATGAGTTATTACCCCTTATGGAAATAAAGGAGAAATATCAGGGAGGTATTCTTAGTCATTGCTTCTGTCTCTTTTTTTCCTTAATTCCTTATATACCCATGTTTCAGAGAAGTGCTTAAGATAGTGCAGGATTTCTTGGCGTTCCTGGGCTAAAACAGACTCCCTCCTCTAACCCTTAGGTCATGTTGTCAGTGAAGCATCAGACAGCGGCATGGATGTCTATAGTTTCACTTTACCCTGGTTTGACATATTTTTCACCTTTGTCTACAGATAAAATTTGGGCAAACAAAAAAATCCCTGGACATAACTACTTTCCAGGTAATTTCCCTTTGTAGACACAAGAACTCTACCTGCCTTGGGTCAATCCAATTTTAGAACCCAGTTCCAAAACTTTTCTGAAGTTCTGGCATTTGAGATAAATGGTTTTACACTCATTTCTGGACCAGGACCCAGTATCCTACGTTGCTGCCAGCAAAGCTTGGCATATTTTCTTAATGCCACTCATAGCAGAGAAACCAACAAATAAAGGGAGCTAGAGGCTGCATCATCCACTCAGTCTGAGAGGCAGTCACACCACAACAGAGTCTAGGCAATGTGTTACGGGAGACATTGGCACTGTTGATGACCATACTGTACCTGTTCTATGGGAAGATGTCTCAGTTTACAGGCTCATCCAGGCAGCAACTTTCAAATCCCATCGTAAATAAAAAGTCAAAAGGAAAAGTTCAATAGATGTTTTCCCCAACAGACTCTTTTTTAAAAATTCACTTACTTTGCCAAATTTCAGCTGACACCAACTGGCTACAGCCAAGTTTGCAAACCATGAAAATAATTTAGACAAACTTTAACTACTAAATTAGTAACAATTATGCTTTAATAACTTTTAGCAGCTACTAGAACCTATAGATGTGCCTAGGAAGATGCATCTTGCCTCTTGTTCTGTTTACCATATGCCCAATAGCCTGCAGACTCTTGCTTTTGCAGAATTATGTAATTGAAACAATTTCTGGAACTGCAAAGGAACCCTGTAGAAATATGTATATAGTGTATTACAAATGTGTCATGCTCTATCGCTAGGAGGGGCATATGCACCATTCTTCAGCAGCTCCCTAAGGGGTTGACTCCCCTACGCTTGGGATCCATGCTGCAATGATTGATCAACCGGTGGTCAATTTATTGTGTCTACTTAGACTCAATAAATCAATATGTGAGTGCTCTCCCATCAATGCCCATACTCCACCAGGATAGGAAGAGAAGCCAGCATCGACGGGAGAGCAGCCTCCACTGACCTCACCACTCTCAAGACATCACAGTAAGTATGTCGACTTCAACAATGCAAATCACATCAATTAGATTGATGGTGGGGGTTATCTTCAACTAGGCCTAAAACTGCTTATACCTTGCAAGAGCACTAGATGTGGTTCTGAAAGGAGTGCTTCACAAACTCCTGCCTTCAGAGAGAGAATGGTTGTTATACTAACACTACTCTCAGGGGAGAGATTAGAGGAATTGAAGGAATCAGAAGATATAGAAAGAAAAGCTACAAGGAAATAGCATCGTATCCTTTCTGTCTAAATATAATCAGGATATACAATATTAAGAGGTGGGGCAAACAGATTCTTGGGTTCAGTTGCATATAGCTGAAGAGCTCAGATGCTTCTCCAAACCATTCTGGTCTAGAAATGAGACAAATGAATACACAATCTCTTGGGAGATAACTATTTTGGTTCCTTTCTAGTAATACTGTAGTGGCAACACAGCAGGGATGGGATCGCTCGTGTTTTAGCCCTTCCAATTTGAAGTCCGAATCTGAATTCCAAAACAAATTTGGTGGTTCAATATCAGTTCAATTTAGGGTTGAGAATTTTGGTTGGCTTTTTATCTATAAAGTCAAGGATTTTTGGTTGGTTTTTGCACTAATAAAACTATTTGCCCCTTAGGTTGTGGGGAACATAAATTCTTTCAGGGCTCGATCCTCTAAAGACTCTCAGAGACGCCAGTGGACTTTGGATCAGCTTCTTAAGTGAAGTGAGATAGTTTGGATTCTATGCTCCTCCCAGTGAAAACCAATCCAGAAACCATCACTTTCTGAAACCAGTTCAGATTCTTTTCTGACTTGACTTAATTTTGTTTAAACCCTGAGGAGATATGACTCTCCCCACAGTTCTCAGAGCCAGTTCTTTGAAGCACATTTTTTCTTCGGTGTGTGTGCGTCACAATTTCTTAAAAGCAAAACAAAACAAAAAACCACACACAATGCTTAAATAGTCTCTCCTGCGGGAGGAAAGAGGCTGAACTAGTATGCGTAACTGACAACATCAAATGTTTCAGATATTCAGAAACCACCAGCATTTACTACTGGCCCAGATATGATTCTGGCGTGTCCACGCAAGGAATGCTAGCTGTATCTTGAACTGCTTGCTCTTAATTTAACTGCACAACTCTGTATCTTCAGAAAGATGGTTTCCATAATCACCATTAAAAATGGAACAAAAAATTTTTTTTTTGCTCAGTAAGGGGCAATTCCGTTTTGCCTCTCCGACGCTTATACGACAGGTGCAAGAAATCTCCTTCTATGGCTCAATGGATTGTCACTCTTCAGACACAAGTTGGAATAGAGGGACTCATAATCCTGTTCTATTAGTTGTATTTATGCTGTGACGCAAACTACCCTAAAGGCATTTTGGAACACTGCTCCCAAGCTGCCCGGCATTCAGTTGCTATATTTCCCTCTGAGATGTCAGTCCCAACCATCTCTTAATTAGCAAAATAAACAGCACTATGATAAATGTCATTATTTACTCAACCAATGATCATATTCATTGTGGAGGGGTTTTTTTTAAGGCCCCCGGGGCAATCAAGTGAAAACACACTTGATTTATTTGGGATCCTGTGTCTGGTACATTCTGTGTCCACCGGCATGACTGAAATGCAGTCACTCACAACACAGAATCCAGGGCCTTTAATTTGGGCTGCATCCTCTTTTTTAAACAATAAAAAATAAAGAGACAAACCAGCGGGGTGATGGTTTCCAGGAATGACTGTTTCAGAGAGTACACACAGAGCACACACCGAACTGTATGAACATTTACTGAGTCATCTCTGTTGGGGCGGGGAGGAGTTACCAGGTCGACACATCTCATTTATTCTTATGAAATGAGCGTGAATCATTCACTGCCGTGCAGTGTTATTCTGAGGGAGGGGGGTTAACAGGTGTGGTTGGAATTAAATAATATGCATAAAAACCAAGGCCAGAAAGCAAATATTTGAGAAAGAATGTATAAAGAAACAATGTCGTTAAAGGAATGGAGCAGATAAAATGGGAGATATTCACACACTGCAAACCTGAATCTTCTTGTCTCACTAAAAGGGAAAATGTCTGTAATAAATAATTATGCATCTTTTTTGTTTTCCTCTTTCAAGGTCAAACCCGGCCTTCTGTATTCCCTGTGTGATGTTTTAGGCTGTTAAGGGAAATAATGAATAAGCTGAAAGTTTCAGCAAATGGCATTCTTCTTTTGCCTCCTGGAGCTAGATATTTTGCATCAACACCAGGCACGGGTGAAGCTGTTCAGATGAAATTAGTACTGACCCCTGCCTCAAACAGGTCCCTGAGCCTATTCTGAAGTTTGAAAAAGTTCAATTAGCATTTTGTTTTGTTTTGCGTTAATATTCACATGCCTACCCTCATCTAGGCCTAGAAACAGAAAGCTGATCTTAAAATAATTCCATCCTCACCAGAATGAATTGTTCCATATTTACAAGAAAACCTGTTCTCACATGTTTGCCAGACCAAAAGAGTTTGTTCTTTCTTTATTTATTTTTTTAAAAAGGCAGATGAGCCTCAGTTACAAAGTGCATAACCAGAGTCAATTTTCTAAAAGTCTGGGCTCTATAGCACTACCATGATCCTTTCTATGAAAAAAAAAATCCTAAAGCCACAATATTTTATAGTAATGACCTCCTACATTACAGTATCCCTATATTTACCTAAGATTGTGGCCCTTCCTGGATAATTAGAGATGGGGACAACTAAATCCCAAGTTCTGTAGAAACTCACATTTTTGGGGTGTGCAAAATGTAAGTCAAACACCTGATCTGAATTTTCCAGATAGCCCCCAGCCTTCGTAGTCAGCTATTACAAAGATAAGTGCTTTACGAAAACATTATTGGAAGACATCTGAATGAAACTGGTCTATATAAGGCAAAAAAGAATGTGACTGTCTTCCACTGTTGTGGTCAAAATTAGAAAGTATGATGAAAAATATTGGCTAGATTTAGTGCTGAACCAATACCCAAAGGTGGTGCTAGTGAGCATTATAGCAACCAACTTTCAGACAAGACGTAAAAAACCCCTCAGATCTTGATCCCTCAGTATTATTAGAAGTTCCAGCGGCATTCTTAATTTATATTAGTCCAAGATTGCTTTAATACCTCCCATTTTGAAATTCAAGCATTTTACATTTGAGGAATGAAACCAAAGCACCAAAACAAAAAAATTAAAAAAAAATCTGTGTCACCTGAAGAAGTGGGTTGTGCCCACAAAAGCTCATGATGCCATCTACATGTTTTGTTAGTCTTTAATGTGCTACTAGACTATTCGTTGTTTTTTAAGTTTTACCAAAAAACCAGAAAGTTATATTTAAAAAAAATGTCTTCGGGATTTTTTATTTGTAACTGCTAATTTTTAACTTAGAAATTGCAGCTATTGGACATGAAATGACATCCACTTATTCTGTAAGAAACTATCAAACCAGGAACAATGATCTTCCATGAAATAAACACATTCATGAAATGCTGCACAGCAAATCAAACTGTATATTCGTAGAGTATTAGCCGTCAGTAAGTAAATAGTCCCGTGAAAGGATTCTACTTTCTAGCACTACAAATCAAGGAATTTTGAAACCAGAAGTCACACAGAAGTTTTTTTTTTTTTTTTAATTATTATGTTGAATTATAGTTGAGTATTTACTGGTATGGAAGTAGCTAGCACACAACTAGCACTGTTATAATTGTGAACATTTTTCATGATCTATTACTAACACTCTCTATATCATTGATTGTTATTTCTGCAACAAATAGCACAGAGATTTAGAGTCTAGTTAAAATGTTAACGTGTTACAAAATATGTACTGATCGTCCTTTCACAGTGTCCAGTTTCCTATGTAGTGACTGTCATTGCCAGAGGATGGAAACGCTTGCTCTAAGAAATTATTATTCTTTAGGAAAAAGGATTACTAGAGGAGACAGCACAGGAAACCTGTTTTCAGGTTTTTCCAGTCTTACATTCAAATGAAATAGCAACAAAATGTAAATTCAACAAAAAGGGTAGCACAAGTGCTATTTTTACATGCATTCCCATTCAGAACTCAAGGTTCTCCAGCCATGCTGCTGAGACATAACACATGGAAGATTCTTAAGAGACTAAAAGTAGATTTCTAAAAAGCAATTATTAAAAATTGCTCATCACTGACTTGTAAATGACCAACTGAAAGGAGAAAGGACACACAAAGAAAAAGGTGACTTGTATTTGAACTCACAAGGTCAAAACAGATAGCATCAGAGTAGGTCAAAGACTGTTTGAGGCTGTTAGATTGAAGACAAATATCGAGAACTTTCTTGCATGAAAAGTAGCTGGCAGGCCAGGGAACAAAGGAATGCCACAGACATGTGAGGCGTACCATAGAGAAGGAAAGTTCTCTCACGTATACTGCAAAAATAAATAGTATCACAGAGTCAACATATATGGCCGATAATAGAAAAAGCTTGTGCCAGGCCTAGCATTCATTGAGTAATGGTGATATGGAACATTACTGAAAAACATGAAAGTAAACAGAGACTTCTATCTGAAGAATACAGCAGACAAGAACAAAGTTACCTCAAGGTTACAGGAGGAAAAGAAAATACTCTACTCCAGTGTTCAAACTCCCTTCAATTTCCAGGACTTGTGAGCTAAAGAAATGGCACCATATTTAATCTCTGATCATCCTGAGGAGGACAAAAAGCTCAAAGACCAATTCCACATGTGTCAGGTTCAGAAAAACAAGAGGATTTACTTCCATTCAGTCCCTCCCACCTCCTAGCTTGAGAACCATTTACTTCTCATGTTCCTTGAGGACTTTCCTTTGTTCCACAAGATGTTATGTTTCTCTCAATGTGTGAAAACAGCATTTCATGTGCTCCCCAAGCTTCCCTGTGCTCACCCACTCCCTGAAATGTACAAATATTCCTAGTACTTTCATGGGGGGGGGGGAGTCTTTTTCAAAAGCATATTTTGAACATAGAATCATATAATTCTAGAACTAGAAGGGACCTCGAGAGGTCATCAAGTCCAGTCCCCTGCCCTCACAGCAGGAGCAAGCCCCCTCTAGACCACCCTGATAGTTGTTTATCTAGCCTGCTCTTAAATAGCTCCAATGATGAAGATTCCAAAGCCTCCCTGACAACTTATTCATGATATCAATTTAACATGATATTGACCAACCATTCTGTGCCCTACAAACTTCACAATAGGAGCTAACTCGGGGATGAACCTAGAAGGCACCTCCATTGCATACCGAGAAAAGTCTGTCTGTCTGTCTTTCTTTCGCTATGTCTACACTGCAGGTTTCTTACGCAAAAAGCTTTTTGAGGAAGAGATCGTCCGAAAAAAATTCTTGCACAAGAGTGCATCCACACTGTAAAAGCATATCGGAAAAGCGATGCGCTTTTGCACAAGAGAGTGTTCAGACTGCATGAAAGCCCTGATTCCCATTAACAGAATGGCCACCAGGGCACCTGTGCTTCTTTCGATAGGCTGTTTTTGCACACAAAAACCCTGTTTCCCATCCACACACACCTTTTTGTGCAAGAGCTCTTGTGCAAAAAGGAGTTATTCCTCATAGAAAGAGGAATTCCTATACCGCCAAAACCCCTCTGTTCTGTCGATTCTCTGTAAATTTTCTTGCACAAAAACACGCTTGAGGTATGGATGCTCCATGAGTTTTTGTGCAAAAACTCTGCAGTGTAGACATAGCCGGAGAGCTAGGGAACCCTGACTCACTCATTCATTCATAATTCAAGCAAGTTCCCACTTCTAACTCTTCAGGAACTTCCTACTACAGAGGAAAGGTAATATTTAGTCGGGCTTTGTTTGTGTACTGCCTTTTCTTCTTTTTCTTTTTTCTGCACATTGGACATTTAAAAAAGTAGACAAAGACATCAGCTACAACTGAACACATTTATCGAGGATTCATTGGAATCTGACTGTAAAATCTAAAGACTCGATGAATTTTGAGGAGTGTAAATATAACCAGAGTTGAGCGCAAACATTTTAAATGAAATTTGAACTCATAAACATCAAAGAATGTTCATACTCTGAAAAATGGTCAAACAAAAATGTGTGGGCTTCTTTTGGCTTTTGCCACCCATTCATTGGCCACTTGACGTCATATGGCATTTCCACTTTTTGTCTCAAGCAAAATCCATTCAGTTACGAGACAAATTTAATTTCCTTACAGAAAGAAGTTTGAATTGCACGTATTACTCACTTCGTTTTTTAAGTCATACAAACAGAATTTAATGTATAAAAATATTTGTGAAAAAACAACAATTGTTTCACCCACAGTTTGAACTCGAGTAGGCTATTTAGTTTGCAAAACATTGTAAGAAGCTGTCACCTCTATTCTCCCATCTTGGCAAATGGCAGAATAAGATGTGTCATTGTTATAAAGTGCATTGTTTCAGAAATGAGAATAAGCATATATAGAGATATATTTCTTTTTCCAAAAATATACTACTTGGTGGTTCCGACTATAGATGTGAGCTTATTAAAACCAGCATGGTTTTTCTAATATTTTGGAATTGCATGTGAACAAAACTAAAGAAACTACATCACGTATTTGCCTTGAATATCAGCCAGGATGGGAAGGAGAAATACCAGAAGACAGGCAGTTCTTGTACTATACCTTTTCTAACGTGACCAAAACCAAAAAGTACTGGAAACCTTGCTAGGAAGTATTTTCCCTCGGGTTCTTTAAACCATAGCGGTTAATAAAATTTCAGGTGTTTTAACACTGCTGAGCATCCTGGAACTGAAAATGGGACCTTGTTTTCCTATCAGTCAGGGCTAGAGATTAAACACAACACAACCTTCCTACAGAATTTTAACAACAACGTGTTAAACAACATTTCTCCAAAACAGCTAAATTACGTTTGAGCTAATATACAATTCACAAATAATTCTCCATACTGTAAGAGTGGTGTGGGATATTTACAGACAGGAATTCACATTGCTGGAGAGGTTGGAAAAAGTTCTAGGGTAAACGCAACAGTCAAGCAAAGAGGCAGACAAGTGTATTAAGGATATTACTGTTTTCCTTATTCTAAAATGGCTCCTCGTTCAATTCTGGGGGAACAAGGAGCCAGAAGAGCCCCTTTTTCTGTTTCTTTTCCATTGTCACATGGCAAAGGGCTCTAGAACACACTTATCAGTGATACTAATGGATGCAAGTGTTTTTTCTACAACCAGCTGAAGGACTGGTCCGACAAATATGAACTGGCCAGCTAAGGTAACACACGTATGTATTTTGGCATCTTGAAAGTACTGTGCGATTAATCTGATTTGTTCCGTTGTGACAGCAACTTTAGAAAATAGCAAGAATGTGTGTTTGAAGAAATGACACAACATCACAAAAGCCAGCCTTCTGACAATGGTGCTAGAGGGACATTTGCGGACCAAAAGCTATCCAGCAGGATTTCTGTTGCTTTTTAAAGTAGTGCATGTAAACTGTGATACAAAAAATACACCAAAGAAATATGACATTAGCAGGGTATCTCCTTTCTAAATACTCTTGTTACCAGACCAGTTGGAACTCAATATAGCGTCATAACTATTTTGTATACAAGACAAATGAGAGTGATCAATTATATTCGGCATGCTTACCTCCCATCCAAAGTTTGTTTCCTTTAATGTGGTCCTTGGTATTGTCATGTAAGGTCCAAATCTTTCCCCCACTTCGATCTTCTTTTTGGCCCATATCCCCAGCCCTGCCCCTGGAATCGAGGATTCTTTGAGTTCAAAGTCTGGTGGGACTGGAATGTCATCGGGAATGTAGACGGGGGCTTCGTAAGGTGAGCCTTCCTTGGGGGTGAAGTCCTCACTGGTAGGAAAAGGTGATGGAGGTCCAACGGGGATAGGGGACATAATACTGTCCTCTGTTTCCTCCTCTGCACTCTCACCAGCCAGGAGATCAGGGTCTGTCTCATACATATTATTTACAATCTCACTGTCACCTACAGGGGAAACAACAGAACAACACATTCTAAAATCCTGACGTCAACAGTTAGTTCACCCCTTCCCTAGACAAGGAACATCAAAGCACACTGGACATTGTAGAGGGTAGGAATGGTTCTGGAGCCATAGTATCCAACACACTAGCCACATGTGGCTACTTGACCAGTTGAGTGTGGCTAGTTCACTATAGCAATTGCCACTCTAGTCCCCTATAGTGGCTACTGCTTCAGAACTGGTTGAACATCATGGTTCTAGAGGAAAGGTGAATGTCCAGATTGAGAATTCAGACTTTTAGCATTCCCCATTGAGTTAGGAGTTTTTCCAGAATTCCCTATAATTTGAAGGTGGGTGGATCCAGATCTGTGTAGAATAATGTATAGCCCATGACAGAGACTTTAAGGAGCTACCTTTGCCTGGTTAAAGATTCGAGACCAGCTGGTGAATGACTATTACGTTTGACAGCCCTGTGAGCATCTGACTGTGTGCTGGGGAAACTTACACTTCAGTGGGTTGAGAATTTATGGAGAAAGGCAACTGTGGCCTCTAGAAAGGAAGGAGAAAGGGATCTATGTAGTGGCTAATCAGTGTATGGAATGGAGGCTAGCAACCATGACTGCTACATGTGCTACAGGCTCAGGTAATGCCAGACGACCTCCAATAATGGAATGAGGACAGAGGAAAATGGAGAAGATGGTCAGACCTCTCTGTTATTGTTCACTGTCTTTAGAGACTCTGTGGTTTTTACATCAAGTGCAAAAAGCAACCTTAAAGTGAAGTTATGGATGAAATTTACATGACCCAGGATCAGATAATTCTAGCGAGTTTTCATTTTTCTTATGGGGTCATCAGGTTCTCCGATACGCAAATGCACTCCATATAGGTACCCAATTTTGGCTCAAAATTTACACTGTGGCAGGCAATACTTTCAAAATAGTGACACTAATCATAGAATTGTAGACTACTAGAACTGGATGGGACCTCGAGAGGTCATCAAGTCTAGTCCCCTGCCCTCCTGGCAGGACCAAAACCCTCTAGATCATCCCTGAAAGATGCCTCTCTAACGTGCTATTAAATATCTCCGGAAATGGAGATTCCACAACCTCCCTAGGCAATTTATTCCAGTGTTTAACCACCCTGACAGTTAGGAAATTTTTCCTAATGTCTAACCTAAACTAATAATAAAGGGAAACAGTGCTGATGGATCCTTGCCTCCATTTTGTGAGCTGTGCCGATGAGGCATCATTCACACATGAGTGAGAGGAACAGCCACGCCTGTCCCATGCTCCTCTCTGCCAAACTCACTGGGAGGGACATCTGCAATGGTACGCAGGCCATGTCCATTTCAATGACCAGGAGCACTCCTGCTTGCACATCCCATAACTGGAGCATCAATAACTCGTTTCAAGGTTGTGGGGTCCCCAGCCCCAGCAAATGTACTGCAGATTAGTGTCCAAGAAGCTCTGTTCCCCGGCATGGGCTGTGACCCTAAGAAAGCCAACCGCACCTGCGACTCAAGCCTGGCACGCATTGCCAGAGTAGTTTTAGGTTTGCTTTATTTGGTTCAATGGGTTATTCAATAAAAGCTGTGGCCAATTTGACCTCCCAACCATGCCTCTGTCTTTATTTGCGGCATGGAATGCCGCAATGAATGTTCCTTCTCCAGCAGACCTATCGCATCACTCGTTTATAACATCCCATTAAGCGTCATGTATCATCTGTGCTTCTACAGTAGACATTTTAAGTTACTCTCTCAACCACACTACATATATTGTTTCATAAAACTTCAGAGGACAGGGATGTGGTTTCATGCAGTGTTGCACTGCTGAAACAGAAAGCTATGGAAAAGTTGTATCATATCGGTTCCAGAAAAATACTCCATGCCGCATTTCACAAGCTGGTAAGAAACAGATCAATTCAAGAACTATTTTAAACCATTTCCCCCCATAAAGAAACCAAGATCTTTCAAAGTCATGTGGCTAAAACACTTATTTAACGTAGCAGCATTCAGAACACTAACGATGAGGTGATACGCAGCCAGGGCTTTCTTTTCTTTCTTTTCCTTTTTTTAATTGATTTGTGTGATCTTTTCACAAATGCAAGAGCAGCACTGCAGCTGCTTGCCTGACATCGAAAGTTCTTATGTGGTTTAGGTTTCAGACACACCCACGTCAACCATGTAAGTGGGACGTATGTAGAATAAAGGTAAAAAGTGTAAGCAGGAGCAATTAACATCAGTCAGAATTGAGAACCACATCTGGTTACAAACATTGTGCCCAATTCGGGGAAGGCTGAGCACCTTCAACTTGAATTGACTGCAGTTGAAACAGAGGCTGCTTAGCTTTACAGAATTACATCATACATTAGACTGGGGGGGGGGAAAGGTTTGTTGTTATTTTTACAGAAAATATCCTTAATCCTGCAAGGCTGTTGAAGATCCATTCTTCCAGAGCAATTAGGAAATAAGTGCTATTATTTTAGAAGCACAAATTACTACACTGGAGGTAATTACAAGGAAACACCATTATTAAGACTATCACCACATATGTCAATTTTCTGGTTTGATTTTTGCTTCTAAAAGCTAACTAAACCCAAAGAAATATTAGGAACGAGAAACCTGTCCAGGAACGTTTTGCAGATGGAACCTAGAACCTGCAGTGGAACCTAGAACCTGGACACCATGAAAATCCTGCTGTGAAAGGTTACATCTACACGGCTGCGCTATTTCAGGATACCGGAGACATCCTGAAATAGTTATCCTGCATCTTCACAGCAAGACCATTATTTTGAAATCTAATGGGCTTGCTATTCCAAAGTCCCTGTAAACCTTGTTCCATAAGGGAAAAGGGACGTTTCGGAATAGCGGGTTATTTTAAAATTTTGCATTGTGCAGACAGCACCAGATTATGAACTAAGCTATTTCAAGATTGACTCAAAATAAGCCATGCAATTTGCATAGCTCAAATTGCACTGCTTATTTCGAACTACGGGTGCAGTGTAGACGCACCCAAATTGGACAATTTAAAAATGGGGCTTATGTTTGGCATGGCTATACTCAGTGTAGTTTCCTTATTGTGGCCCTTCTTGGGCTACATCTACACTGGCGACTACTTGCGCAAGAACTCTTTTGCAGAAGAGTTCTTGTGCAAAAAATCTTCCACAAGAGCGCGTCTACACTGCCATGTGCTTTTGCACAAGAGCACCCATGGCAGTGTAGATGCTCTCTTGCACAAGAAAGCTCTGATGGCTATTTTAGCCATAGGGGTTTGTTGCACAAGAAATTCATGTTGCCCGTCTACACTGGCCTCTTGCGCAAGAACACTTGTGCAAGAAGGCTTCTTCCTGAGAGGGAGCGTCAGAGTTTCCACTCAAGAAGCCCTGATTTCCGACACCGTACTGTAGATTTACTTGCGCAAGAACGTGCGTGCAGTGTAGACAGCTGGCATGTTTTTGCACAAGAATGGCTGTTCTTGCGCAAGAACTTGCCAGTGTAGACATAGCCTTGGAGTATTTAAGTTATTGCTTATGTTACAGTAGCACCTAGAGTTTGTGCAACAGCTCGCACATAGAATCATAGAACACTAGAACTGGAAGGGGGCTTCAATAGGTCATCGAGTCCAGTTGCCTGCCCTCATGGCAGGACCAAGCACCATCTAGATCATCCCTGATAGATGTCTGTCTAACCTGCTCCAGTAATGGAGACTCCACAACCTCCCTAGGCAATTGATTCCAGTGTTTAACCACCCTGACAGGTAGGAAGTTTTCCCCTAATGTCCAACCTAAACCTCCCTTGCTGCAGTTTAAGTCCATTGCTTATAGATGGAGACAGTACCTGCCTCAAAGAGCAAGCCAGATAGATGAGGAAGATAAACAATGGGAGAAAGAAATTATGTTTATCCCCATTTTGCAGTTAGGGGATTGAATCAGAGAGATTAAGTGATTTGCCCAAGTTCACCCTGGAGAGCTATTACAGAACTGGGTGCTGCATCCAGATCTCATGTCTCTATCTAGCATCTTACCCATTCTTTCTTTCACGAGGAGTAATGGTAGTTCGAACTAGGAAGCCTAGTTCGAACTACCTAGTTCGTGCCGCGTGTAGCCGCGCGGCACGGGGTTCGAACGAGCGGGGATTTAAAAATGGCGGCGCCCCGCTTACGCAAATGAAGTCCGGGAAAGTCAAATCCCGGGCTTCATTTGCAATTGCGGTATGCCTACGTTACCCCGCTAGTTCGAACTAGTGGGGTAGTATAGACATACCCTAAAGGATTAGAATGAGGGGGTGAGGGAAGATATGACTATAAGTGGTTTTCACTGTAGCTCCTTTCCAAACAAGGTTCTTTAGCCCAACCTCTGCACTCCACATATACCTTCTTTAAGCTTGAGTAGAGGAGGTGTATTTTTCAGTAAACACACAGTTCCAGAGCAGGGCAATTTGTAAAAGTACCATGGCCATTTGCAATCCAAATACAGACTTACAATCCCTGCTAACCAGCCTCAATTATAGCAGAAGTGTTTCCAGTCACTCTTCTCAGTCGCTGGAGGCCTTGCCAAGAACAGGAGATTCATAATGCCTTTTGGAAATATGCTACACAATAAGTGTGTTATTTCCTTGAAGGAAAACCTGAAGTTCTCTATTTTGGTTTTGTAGTGGTTTCAGGTTATAGGTTCACCACTGAATTGATCATTCCAAAATATTCTTGAGGGAGGCCTTAAAAAATGTGCGTGTGTGTGTGTGTGTGTCTACAATCATCAGTTCCTCTGAATCACAGCAGTGTCTGAATTCTGCCTTGTGAATGTGTCTCTCACTTCCAGAGAGCATCCATGCAGGGTGTTGCAGGGTTTTTTTCAGTCTAGCACCCCTGTTAGCAATTCTGGTTCTCCAGTGATATGTTGTAGCTTTTCGTGGCCTAGCCTTCCAGCCAGCTCACTACTCTGTCTATGTCCCTTTGAGCTGACACAGAAAGTCCCAGTCAGGGAATTCCAAGTCTAGTGGCCTTCAGTGTTTATCCCCATTTTACAGTCAGGGAATTGAGTTGCAGAGAGATTAAGTGACTTGCCCCAGTTCAACCAAGAAGGCTATTACCGAACTGGGAAGCAAACTCAGATTGCCTCGGTCTCCATCTAGCACCTTAGCCATTCTTTCTTGCTCTTACAGGAGCAGAACATGGGGCTGAGCGCAGATATGACTACAGGTGGTTTTCACGGTAGCTGTTTTCCAAACTGGGGTTCTTTAGCTGAACCTTTGCACTCCACACACACCTTCTTTAATCATGAGTAGAGGAGTCCCACATCTATCTGGAACTTGTTCTTGGCCATTTTTACTCTTCAGACCTGTGCACCACCTCGTGCTCTGGTGGGAAGGTAGAGGCCTGCCTTCTCCTCTGGGTTTCAGCCCAGGGACCCTGTTTTAGGTGGCTAACGACTGTTCCATCAGCCCCTCCGCCACTTCCCTGCGCTGCTCCTGCCATCACACCAGCCTTCCAAAACTGGAGCCTTCTTCAGTCAGTGTCTGTCCTCGCTCTGAGGAAGGAGGCAACCTTTACGCTGGCCCCTTTCTCCCAACTCATCCCCCGCTTGGTTGGCGGGAAAGAGGAACCTTGACAATCCCTCCTTCTTCCCCACCTGCCAGGCTCCCAATTCCAGGCCTTTAAAGAAACAGTGCCTGGTTTTCGCTCAACTGCTACTTACGCCTGGGATCACTTCTTCTGTGTCCTTGTCCCTCTTTAGATCCTTGAATATTTTCCTGGGTCTTTCAAAATCCTTAAGGGGATATGACCGGTGGTGGAGTGGCACTGACCACTAGACATTACTTCTCTTACAAGCAGACTATCCACTATGTGCCTATAGAACATTATCAAATGGGCTAAGTTCTCCACTCAAGTGCATGCATTTTGGTACATGCACCCTTTGCACACAGGCAACTGAAGAGATTTCCTTAAGTTTGCAAAAGAAAGGCATCCAAACCTCCTTCCCCAACGAGTTGAGATTCAGCGAGAAATACATTTCAGCCTCCTCTCCCTGCTGAAAGTTATTAGGAAATGAAATTAGGGGCTAGCATGGATTTCCATAGTTTCTGCTATAATGTTGGTTGCTCTATGGCTACATCCACACTACATGCTTCTTGCACAAGATGCCTTTTGCGCAAGAGCTTTTGCACAAAAACTTCTTGCACAAGAGCACGTCCACACCTCAAAGCACATCACAAAAGCTATGTGCTTTTGCGCAAGAGAGCGTCCACACTGCATGGATGCTTTTGCGCAAGAAAACTCTGATGGCCATTCTCTGTGCTTTTTCCCAGAGGGGTTTCTTGCACAAGAAAACCCTCTGGAGAGTCCACACTTGCCTTCTTGTGCAATAGCTGCAGCGTTAAAGCAGTTATGCCTCAGAAAAGGAGGTTTACCTATGGTGGAAAAAGCCCTCTGATCTGCCATTCAACTGCCCATTTAATTGCGCAAGAGCTCATTTGAGGTGTGGACGCTCTGCGGGATTTTGTGCAAAAACTGCAGTTTTTTCACAAAAACCTTGTAGCGTAGATGTAGCCTATATGTTATAATACATTATTTGAATCCAGTGTAACAAATTGGTATCCATGTGCCTCCTGCTATACTACAGCCAAACTGATATTATTTCCCAATATTAATTCACTGCAATAAACACGGGTTATATGTTTGCCAGGAAGACACCAGTTTTAAGAGAAACTTGGGGAAAATGTTAAATCAATATCCCCAAACACCAGCACTAATAAGGTTGTTATTTGATACTGAATAAAACAGTAACTCTTCTCTATAAATTGCATTTACTTTGGGTGAGTAGGGGCTATGCCATAAGGCTATTCCACAGCTCTTAATTCTAAATTATTATAAATAAATGTATCCCAATAAGTTAGCACGTTGGCTCTGTAAAATATGGCTTCTGCTGTTGTCATTGAAACAGAATGGGGCTTTGCTACTCCCTTGTGATCCCAGGGAGTCTGATGGAAGAGGTACCTGACTTTCCAGAGCTAGATTCAAGATACTGTCTGGTTTCAAAGGCAAGGAGAAGTCTCGCTGTTAATATGATAAAAAGTCACAGGGGGGGAGCCATGTTAGTCTGTAACTTTAAACACAATAAGCAGCCAGCCTACATTGAAAAGCCATGTCGTTGGCCCACTTTTCCCATGTGGAAGCATCCCTGAGATCTCCAAACTCCACCTGCCGGCGCTCAAATTGGTACTTGGATACCCACATTTCTGTATTTGTAAATTGCCTTTCAAAAGGGCGAGCATGGGAATCGCCATTGACCGGGGCACTGCCAACAACAAATTAAGTATAAATACAGTTATTGCATCCGTGTACAAAGCACCCTCACTCCCGCCAACTAGAGGGCCGAGTCGGTGGAGGATGGGCCTTGTACCTCGCCGGGGCAACAAATTCCAACCCCTTCTTGCAGGACTCAATGGAGCAACACGGGAGTGAGACTTAAGGGCATGACTGCACTACAGAGATTACAGTGGCTCATCTGCAGTTGTGGCCAGGGCTGAGGAGAGACTTCACCGTACGGGGGGAATGGCCTGTCTTTGGGTTCCCGGAAGGGGCAGGGCCTTGCCCAGAAGGGACAGTACTGGGGGCTACCGTCCCACAGCCAGCCCTTCAATGCCGACTGGCACACAACCCAGAGCTCCAGCAGTGATTGAAAGGGCCTGCTCGGGTAGCAGCCGGGGCAGCTGAGGGCCTCAGGGCCTTTTAAATCCCTGGACCCCAAAGCTCCTGCCCCCTTTGCCCCTCTCCCCGCTCCCAACTGTCAGTGGCCCTGGATGTAACACTATAAGCCCTCGAATATAGCTGCTCTAAGCTAACAGGAGAGCGCTTTCCCATTGCCTTCATTCCTCCAGCCCCCTCCCCGCGCAGCAGTAACTCTATCAGCATAGTGCTGTCCATACTGGTGCTGGTGTCAGTGTAACCAACACAAGCGGTAGTGCAGACATACCATCATCACCATGACGTTCCCATTATGATCCTCATTTTTTTGAAGGCCATGACAAAGCTCTTCTATGCCCGTCTCAAATGCCTGAGATGAAGGTTATGCCCTGACAATCAGGCCCGGACTTTGGGCAAGGTAAGACAGGTGGTTGTCTTGGGCCCCTCACATTCAGGGCCCTGTGCTGCCCAGCTCCCGGCTCTGCCAACATGACCACTCACACGCTGTCCTGACTGGGAGCCGCGCGGCCGTGCAGCACAGCCAAACACAGCGTGCTGCCTTAGGCCCCGCAAACCCTTTGGCCCAGCCTACTGACAATGCCCTGCTTCATGTCCCAGATGTTCAAATCTAGTCTTGTACCAAAAGCATCTCTGAGGATCTTTACCACCACAGGAGCACGTGGGAAGAGGGGATGCCAAATGTCAATGTGAACTCCAGATAGTCTCGTTAATAGAGCCGTGTCATCTGAGTCTAAACAGGGTCGAAAAGCAAGCTAGGCCAGTTCTGGTGAACTACAAGGGCATGTCTACACTAGGGAGAAGATTGACCCTCCAGAGGTCGATCTTCTAACGTTCTATGCAGTGGGTCTAACGTAAACCCGTAAATCGAATGCTGAGGGCAGCCCCCACCAGCTTCTGGTACTCCTCGTTCTGCAAGGAGTAAGGGAAGCCGATGGGAATGTTTGTTCCTATCAGCCTCCCGCTGTGTGGATGCCTCCATGGCTCGGTTTAAGGGAAGCTGACTCCAGGTATGCAGTTTGCATATCTAGCGTCGCGTACCTTAAATTGACCTGCCTGGTTTAGTGTAGACCAGGCCCACATGAGCAAAGGAAAGGAAACAGAGTGATTCTCAGGCTACTAATATTTGGGGATTTTCCATAAAGAACCAATTGCTGAGATATGACCCTCACATGTCGAGGAAATGGAGCTTTCTTCATCCAAAAGGAAGGAGGAGGGGGGAAACATACACAGATGAAGGGGAAAAGAAAAACACATTTGTCATACACTATACGGAGCTGAAGTATTTTGGGAACAGATTTACCCTCTCTCAATTAAATATGAGGCAGCATGACTGTGCTTTCGTTGCACAGTAGTTTCCACTATGATAACAACCCCAACAACTGCCTCATTGTGGGCCATGGAGAAATGAGAAGGACTCCCACGGTGAATATTAATGACTGACCTCTGATGTAATCATGGGGAAAAATAGCACCCAACAAAAATTACAGTTTTCGCTTCAGCATGGAAGGCATTTCTTGCTGCCAAATAGGAACTATCAGGGGAGAATAGCTATCACAGCAGGGCTGTGCTTAAGGAGCACATACTACATCTCTTTTATAGCCTCAGAATAGGCCTTCTGTATTAAAGAAATATCTCCTCTTCTCTTTTTGAGACCTCATAAAGATTTTTCCGAGTTCATTTCTCCCCCTGCCCCCTTTAAGAAACTGTGTGGCCCACCTTAGTGAGGGAGAAGGCTGCTTCTTCCCTCGCTGGCTTTTTCTGGCCCCACTTTTTGGGAAGCACAGCAAACCTTCTGCTACAGCCCATAAATGTTTCCTCTAGTAAAAAGCGCAGCCCTGCTTACGCAAACATATCCCCAGAAACAAGCTTTCATAAGCATTATACGCCATAATCCCCAAAATACTTGTGGTTGCTGGAAATGTTTTCTCTTCTGGTATTAGCAAGTCAAATTATTTTCTACTCTATGATTAGCCTCTTTTGCACTTAAGAAGCAGGAATTCCAACAGAGTTGAAAGCATAGCGGAGCTTAGTAGAGCACAACCTGTGAGACACTTGAAATGGCGCAGGTAGACAATAGAGATTACTCTCTGGTACAGACCACTGAGGTAGGATTGCTGCTATTTGGCCAGCCCACTCCAAATGTAAATTAAAAAGCAATCCCAAGTGACCCCGCGCAATTCGACATTGGCTACGCTTTGGAAGGTCAATGAAGTGTGGTTAGTTCCTCTCCTTTGTGGAAAGGTGGCCCCACTACTGGGTCCTGACACGCTGCTCAGGCCTACCTCAAGCAGCCTCAGTCCTGATCTATTTGCCCCTGGCAGGATTCCAGCTCCAGTCTCTCAGCCACAAAGGTTTTGGGCCAATGCCCCAGGGTCAGGGTGGGCTGCGAAAACAGTCCTGTCCAGCTCTCCAGCTGGGCTCTCAGGCCACCAGCCCAAAGAGGACCTAGCGACCCTGGTCTGAGGCACCTCACCCACCACCACTTAGCTATGCCTGGCTGTGCTGTGCTGCGCTGCGCTGCGCTGCGCTGCTCGGCTCGGCTCGGCTCTGCTCGGCTCTGCCCTACCTCACTCTCCTCCCCCCTTCCTATCAGGAGGGCATCCTTTTAATAGGTTCAATGGCAGCCTCAGGTGAGATCAACTGGCTCTGCTTAATTTGCAGCAGCCCTATCCCCATTGCCCCTAATTGTTCAGGGCTGTTGCTGCTTTTCTCTCTGTCTGCTGGAGTCCTCCAGCCTGACTCTATCCCACGTTTCACAGAATCCTAGAATACTAGAACTGGAAGGGACCTCAAGAGGTCATCAAGTCCAGTCCCCAGCCCTCACAGCAGGACCAAGCACCATCTAGATCATCCCTGAAAGATGCCTATTCAACCTGCTCCTAAATATCTCCAGTATGGACATTCCACAACCTCCCTAGGCAATTTATTCCAGTGTTTAACCACCCTGACACGTAGGAAGTTTTTCCTAATGTTCAAAGTAAACCTCTTTCAATGCAATTTAAGCCCATTGCTTCTTGTTCTGTGCTCAGAGGCCAAGGAGAACAATTTTTCTCGTGCCTCCTTGTAACACCCTTTAGATACTGGAAAACTGTCCTATCCTCAAAGGCCAAGAGAACAATTTGTCTCCCTCTTCCTTGTGACACCCTTTTAGATACTTGAAAAGAAAACCATTACCATGTCCCCTCTCAGTCTTTTCTTTGCTAAACTAAACAAACCCAATTCTTTTAGTCTTCCCTCCTAGCTCATGTTTTCTAGACCTTTAATCATTTTTGTTGCTCTTCACTGGACTGTTTCATTTCCCGGTGCTGCCATACTTTTTGGTACTGGCAGTGGAAATTCTCAGTTCTCATGAAAAGGAACATTCTTGTGGGAATTCTGAGCTAACCGCTACCTGGTGGGCAGCTCTAGAAACCTGCAGGAAGCAGTGGGAGGTCAGAAAGTCTTTCAGGACTAATAACTAAACATCCCAAAGGGCTGATTTAAAAGCAAATGTTTGTAGTCACCCGTCCATACAAGAGGATCTGCTGTTACCTCAGGATATCCATGTAGTACTGTCGAGTCTAGCAGGGATATTTTGCTGTCATGTCTGAACAGATATAACGGGGCGGTGTGTGAAATCGGCCATGAGCGACTGCCACCCAAAGAAGCTTATCTAAGCTCGGCAGTGTGAAGGCTTCTCCCTTTTTAAAGGTGTTGCCTGCAGACAGTTGTGGGTTCAGTCAGTGCTACCTACGTGTGCAAGGCACATATGGGGCAAGTCCAGGCATTAGAGGGTGGATTCCAATAGTTGGTCGAGACTCCCTGGTTTCTTCCCCTCACGTAACATGGTGATGGGCAACCTGCAGCCCACTGGGGCTCCACCTGCGGACCCCCTGTCTGCTCCCCTCCCCCATGCACCTCTTGTGCTCTGAGGCACTGGAGCCCCGCACTTCCTGCACCTTCTCCCTCCCCCCCACAGCACTGATGGAGTGTGTGCACAGCTGATTCAC
Organism: Pelodiscus sinensis; assembly: GCF_049634645.1. NCBI lineage: Eukaryota > Metazoa > Chordata > Testudines > Trionychidae > Pelodiscus > Pelodiscus sinensis. Next base: position 21,033,905 of record NC_134733.1, on the reverse strand, counting down.
AGCATTCCAGCTCTGGAGGGAGTGGGGATTGAATGTGAATCAGGCAACGCGTGTTTTCTGAAAATGCTGTTGCGGCGGGGGGGCAGGTTAGGAAGTGCAGGGCTCCAGTGCCCAACAGGGATGCAGAATCCCATCTAATCAGTGAACCCGTTAAATGTTATGTTTCACCAGTAAACCGCTAAACCAGGGGTGGGCAGGGGGATGGGCCGGGGAGGCTGGAGCACCCTGCCGCACTGTTGGGCAGTCGTAACCAGTAAGCATCAAGGTGATTCTTACCATTGAACCGGCTGATCATTTGCATCCCCAGGGCCCAGTGTGCGAGAGGTGCCTGGGGGAAGGGGGCACGGGGAGGCTGCAGGGCTGCAGGTGGAACCCCAATGGGCTGCAAATTGCTGCGGCCCACTGAAGTAGGGCCACACACGTGGCACAATTCCTAGTTCTGGTTGCCCACTGCTGCCCTAGCATAGGACTGCTGCTGGAGATGCCACCACTGTAGTATGCTACTTAATCATCATTAAGCCTACTACATATTCCACTATCCTTTTTAGGTAAGACCCTGAATGTTCTAAATTTAATTTGACTGACCAAAAAAAAAACAACCTCCCACCCCAAGACAACCCTTGTGTCTTCTACTGAGTTTCATTCCAGATTTGTTGTCTTTCGTGGCTTTTATTTACAGCATGGGGAGTGTTGCCACTCACTAACGACAGCCATGCTATCCTGTGTACTCCCTCCTCTGCTGACAAGTATTTCCACAGTCTGGAATGTCTGGTCATGTGAAAAACGCTAGAGAAATCCAACTTGACCTTATTGCTGTTGTCATGAAACTAAAATTAGTCCTTCAAAGCTCACTGGCAAACTTGCTCGACAATAGGCCATATCGAAAGCTTGTTTCCACAGATAATCAGAGAAGGGGAGAGGCTTAAAATCTGTGTGACACCAATGAGGTTTCTGCAACAATCAAGGCGGCGCTTTATTATTGGTGATAAGCCTCGTGAACAATCTATTGGACAGCTGTACTATATAAATATAGATATAGTGTGTGTGCGTGTGTATCTACACATCTAGCAAAGGGAACGGGCATGATTTCCCAGCTAAAAAGCAGGAGAACATGAACGATTGCATAAAAACGAGAGTGTTTTTTTTTTTTACAACGTAAGATCCCATTAGCGATGCACCTCGTTATGTGACATGATTAAACAACTTTAATATCCACAGACTTTTGGAGGAACAGTGCAGATTCCTTAGCCTTTAAGACATACAGAATCCGCCCACACTGAACTCAGCCAGCGTCTGAACAAGATTTGATCAGCAAGTCAGTGTTCTTCTTGCCCTGACCTTGCAAGACATAATACTGGGCCCAATCCTATGTTCTTTCTGCACTTAAAAGTCCCATTAAATGCAGAGGGAGTTCGGAGAGCAAAGAGAACGCAGGATTGAGCCCATCACACTTTTGTCATACTCCATTGCATTATTCTGTTGGCTGACATACGGTGACTTTCCAAGCTAAAATTTGGCAGGCGGCTTAAGAACTGGATGTTCACAGAAAATGGGTCATTTTTACTTGCACATAAAATAGCAACAGGCTCAGCTCCACAGCCCTGCCAGGGCTCCGAAAGGATTCTCTAGTGGATTTGGTTTGCATAAATACAGCCTACATATAAAACACTCTAATATTTTCATTTTCTCAACTGCAGAGAAAATTTCAGGCTCCCAATGAATTTGTACATTTTTTGGAGGCTAGTATGCGATCTCAGACCAAAGAAAATGTGCGTGAGAGAGTTGAAAATCTGAATATCAATATATTGTCTATATCCCTAGACAGAAGCGAAATTGTGCAGAGGGAAAGCGAGATGGTTGAGTTCTTTAGTTAAAATATATCCTGAAGGAGATTGGTTGATTGATTGAGGTTTTTTTTTTTTTCATTTTATTGTTCATCCTTTATAACTGATATTTCTTTACAAATTTGAAAACTGATATAGCCACTGAATATTGTGGTATATTGTCTCCAACTGCTGCTTAGCGGGCTACTGTCTACCGTAATTTAAAAGACATACTCAAGCAAACACCAAAGGCATAAAATATCCATTAGCTTAAGGCTTCCTTGAGACCTATTTCTTCTGCGCTGAGTTCAGAGGAAAAGCAGCGGCAGCAAACATTCGTTGCAACTGACAAGGGAATGCATCAGAGTTCCCTTTATGGCAGCCGAAGACAGAAAAGCTCCTGCAGCGGGTTTTTTGCTTTAGACTCAACTTTTCTCTTTAAAAATCTGCACTGGAAATCATTTTGGATTATTGCTGTATTAGCAAAACAGCATGAACAATATCAGACCTCCAGCAAAACAGGGAAAAAAGGAGCCTTTTGCCGTTTTTTATTGGCGTGGGAAGAGGGCGAAAAAGACTTTTCTTTCCTATTCAAGGATTCTCTCTTATATTTTTCCATAAGTAAAAATTTGATCTTTGGTGCCTCAGAGGCACGGTGCAAAAGAACAGGCCTATCGCCCTTCCACGACAAAGCACATAAGCAGGTACTTAAGTTTCAAAGTTGATAGCAGCCACAGTGCTTGGTACCTCTGAAAAATTCTAGAAATAACCCTCAGGGTACTCAAGCAGCAGCTGTCTTGGATTCCCTCTGGAAGATTGCTTGGGCCTTCAGTCTCCAATCCCATTTCCCTATTCTGCTCTCCACATCTGATAAGGCCTCTGGAACTTCATCCCGGTGACTCATATGAAACTAATTAGCGGGTCTCCATCCAGATCTTAGATGTCATGCTTGTGAATCACAAGGAATACCAGATTGGCAGACCCTCCTGAGGCATCAAGCACTGAATAGGCATGGTGCTTAAACAGCTCTTCTCACACCTTGGCCAATGTTGAAATACAAGGGCAAGCAAGGCAGTTTAGCACAGAGCAAAACTGAATAGCACCGGCTCACGTTGACCCTGGAGTTTGGATACAGAGCCTGGTTTTCAGAGGGGAGGGGTATCTTAGAATCATAGAACACTAGAACTGGAAGAGACCTCGAGAGGCCATCAAGTCCAGTCCCCTGCCCTCACAGCAGGACCAAGCACCATCTAGATCATCCCCGATAGACGTCTGTCCAACCTGTTCTTAAATATCTCCAGAGAGAGAAATTCCACAACCTCCCTAGGCAATTTATTCCAGTGTTTAACCACCCTGACAGTTAGGAAGTTTTCCCTAATGTCCAACCTAAACTTCCCTTGCTGCAGTTTAAGCCCATTGCTTCCTGTCCTATCCTCAAAGGCCAAGAGAACAATTTGTCTCCCTCTTCCTTGCGACACCCTTTTAGATACTTGAAAAGAAAACCATTATCATGTCCGCTCTCAGTCTTCTCCTTTCCAAATTAAACAGGCCCAATTCTTTCAACCTTCCCTCCTAGGTTATGTTCTCTAGACCATTAATCATTCTTGTTGCTCTTCTCTGGACCTTCTCCAATTTCTCCACATCTTTCTTGAAATGTGGTGCCCAGAACTGGACACAATACTCCAACTAAGGCCTAATCAGTGCAGAGTAGAGCAGAAGAATGACTTCTGGTGTCTTAATCACAATAGTTCTGTTAATGCATTCCAGAATCATGTTTGGTTTTTTGCAATAGCATCACAACTGTTGACTCATATTTAGCTTGTGGTCCATTATGACCAGTAGATCCCTTTCGGCAGTACTTCTTCCTTGACAGTCACTTCCCATTCTGTGTATGTGAAATGGATTGTTCCTTCCTAAGGGGAGTACTTTGCATTTGTCTTTATTAAACTTCATCCTATTTACCTTGCAGCTCCCCTTTGCTGGACGGGAGCTGCTGATCTCTGAAATATCAGACCCATATTCTCCAGAAATGTCGGCCCAGGCATTTTGGGGCACTCATTCCAAAGTGTTGCCAAACAAAGTGACATGCAATGTATGCTTTAGAAGGGGCTCGTTCTTCTGCACGTCCCCATCGTCCAGGTGATCTGGACCTGTTTCTTTTGCTCACTCCTTGGTTTACAAGTTGCTCAGTGAGCTGTTTAGGATGTTAAGAATTATCTCCTCCTCCCACCCCCCAGCCCCGCATGGTTATGAGGCCTCTTGTCTGAACAGGTAGAAAGCAGGATTTGATGATTTAGCTCTCAGAAGGTGAGGGACACCGAAGCTGAAGAAGTAAAGAAACTCTGGGCTACCATTATGCTGTATTTTGAAAGTGCTTCCCCGCACCCCCCCCCCCCAATTCCACAAATGATTCTAATTAGTGCGTGGGGTGGGGAAGAGGCTTCACTTTTGATTCACTAGGAAATGGACTGAAATCTATTTCACTGGGAAAGCAGAAAGTAAGCACAGCACATGCGTGACACTATCACTCCATTTCCTCTCAAATGGAGAACGGAAGAGCGGCCATACTGGGTCAGACCAATGGTCCATCCAGCCCAGTGTCCTGTCCAGGGGCGGCCCGTGACTATAGGCCGACTTGGCCGTTGCCTAGGGCGCCGCCTTCAACAGGGCACCCGGGGCGCGCGATGATGACGTCACAGGAAGCTCAGGGCACCCGGTGATGACGTCACTCCATTGATGGCTGTGCAGGCGGGGGCACCGATCGCACGTTCTGCTTGGGGCTCCACAGCCCACCTCGAACCACCCCATGTCCTGTCTGCCAACAGTGGCCAATACCAGATGCCCCAGAAGAAGGGAACACAACAGGTAATCCTCACATGATTCCCTCCCCTGTCACCCATTTCCAGACAAACAAAGGTTAGGGACACCATTCCCACTCATCCTGACTAATAGCCATTGATAGACCTAACCTCCATGAATCTATCTAGCTCTTTTTTGAACCCTATTAAAGTCTTCGTCTTCACCACCTCCTCTGGCAAGGAGTTCCATAGGTTGACTATGCATGGTAGTTTCTCATCCCCATCAAAGTTGCATATTCAGAGAGTGACTTGCCAGTGGACATTGGACAAAGAGCAATAAACCCAGCAGCATCTGGGTGAGCACCAATGAGAAATCATTTATAAACACATGGACCCTTGGACAATGCCTGCACATGTTTGTACAACTCTGGAACGGCCACAGAGGGGAAAGCAGGACCACTCTATACCTGACCATTTAGGGATGTCTCTTATTCATTCATGAAAATCCTTGGTTTTTACAACCTCTCACAATTTCAGAAAAGATCTAGACAGGTTCTTAAAGTAAGTAAGCTTGGAGGGAAACAATCCTACCTAACAAGTGGACGGGCAGCGTATCAAAGGGCCACTGAAGTGCCAAATGGTCTTTCTAGCTCACAATGTTTATACTGTGTGTAATGAGTTGGTCCAATTCTGCATTTAACTTGAAGATTAAAATGCTTGCACTACTGCTTGATAATTTTTTATTTTTTTTTGCCTAACTTTTCAACAGTATAGGAAAATATCTGAAGTACAACTTTCTAGCTTGGGACAACATAATGCCTCCTTGTCCTTTTTGTGTTATATTACTGGGGTTTCATAATAACGGATGATACCAGAGATGAGAACATAATCTGTATCAATGAATTTATCTGATGATAAAAATAATACAAATAAAAGAATAAAAAGAATAAAATAATGTAGTCTATTTTCTGTGTGTGTGATATTCATGTGCCGATCACATTTTCCATGAATTTTTTTCATCACTTTAAAGTATCCAAAACCTAGCAATAAAAAAAAACAAACCTGTGAATTGATCTCAAACAATTCCGTGCAAGGCTCTGGTATTTGAAATCCACTTGCAAGATGCATTATGTAGCTCAGATTATTCCGCTAAGTCACATGGCATCATTGCTGTTCTGATGGGATGACCGAACAACTAACTGCACTGCGCATGGGAATCTAAAGTTTAGTTTCCGCAAACCTCAAGTGACCCAAATCCATGTGGCAAGCAACTGTAATGGAATGCAAATGGGGCTGAAATGAATCAACAAATCTGAATAGGCACCCATCCTGAGCTGACATCCTCATTCCAACTCCCTTAGTTTCTAGGCTCTTACTTCCCTTTTTATGGAGTAATTTAATTCTTGTGCTTCTCATGTATCATTTAAACATCAGTGGAGCATAATATTTTCATTTACATGAGAGTCTTATCAGATGATCTTACAGCACAGTAAAAATAATAAGGCTCAATATTTAAAAAGGGTAAACAGGATGACCTGGGTAATTATAGGCCTGTCTGTCTGACATCGATCCCAGGCAAGATAATGGAGCGGCTGATACGGAACTCGATTCATAAAGAAGTAAAGAAGGGTAACATAATTAATGCCAATCAACATGGGTTTATGGAAAATAGATCCTGTCAAGCTAACTTGATATCTTCTTTTGATGAGATTACCAGTCTGGTTGATAAAGGTAATCGTGTTGATGTAATACACTTCGAGTTCCGTAAGGTATTTGACTCGGTACTACATGACATTTTGATTACAAAATTAGAAAGATATAAAATTAACATGGCACATATTAAACATGTTGAAAGCTGGAAAACTGATGGGCCTCAAAACATAATTATAAGCCAGGGATACATAATTCAACATGAGGTTCTTTTTAGTGGGGTCCTTCAAGAACTGCTTCTTGGCCCTATGCTATTTAGCATTTTTATTCATGACCTGGAAGAAAATATAAAATCATCAGTGATGAAGTATGCAGATGACCCAAAAATGGGGGAGTGGTAAATAAAAAGGACATGTCATCAACACTGAGGATCTGGATCACTTGGAAAGATGGGCACAGGCAAAAAATATGCATTTTAATGTGGCTAAAATGTCCATCTACACAACCAGGAACAAAAAATGCAGATCACACCTATACAATGGGGGACTCTTATGCTGGGAAGTGGGGGCTCTGGAAAAGATCTGGGGGTCGTGATGGATAATAAGCTGAAAAAGAGCTCTTGGTGCAAATGGGGACCAAAAGGTTAATGCAGTCCTTAGTGGCAAAAACAGGACACCCTCCAGTAGAAGTCAAGAGATTATTTTACCTCTGTAGTTGGAATTGGTGCAATACGTGCTGGACTATTACACCCACTTCTGGTGACCACAATTCAAGAAAAATGTTGATAAATTGGAGAAGATTCAGAGAAGAAACACAAGATTAGTTACAGGATTAGAACGTCTCAAGATGCCATGGGATTATTCATTATTTTTAAAGGATTAGAAAGCACGTCTCAGTGGTCAACTCAAGGATCTCAGTCTATTTGGCTTCACAAACAAAGGTTAAGGAGTAACTTGTTCCCCAGGTGCCTATGTAATGCTGACAGGCGGAACCGAACCTGGGATCTCCAGCGCTTAGGGCATGAGCTTCAACAGCTTAAGCTAAAAGACAGCTGGCTCTCAACTAAGGTGGTAGAACAAACTCCTTCTCTCTTTTCCTCTGTAAGTGGTCTAAGTGCCACTCTACAGGACAGTGAACCACAACCAGCAGGCGCATAGGTTACACCTACATGAGGATCAAATATTTAATAACAGTCTCTTCAATCTAGCAGAGAAAGGTAAAACACAATTCAATGGCTGGAAGTTGGAGTGCGACAAATGCAGACTAGAAATAAGAGTCAATTTTTCAACAATGACACTAATACACCATTGGGACATCTTACTAAAGGTCATGGGGGATTTCCCATCACTGATAATTTTAAAAACAAGATTGGACAGTGTGCGCTAAGGATTATGCTAAGGCAATTCTCTGGCCTGTGTTGTACAAAAAGCCAGGCCAGGGGATCACAAAGATCCATTTTGGCCTTGGAATCAATGAAAACAGCTAAGAGGTGGGCACAGCATTAAGGTGTTCGAAGCCAATTTGTCCTGCCTTTAACATTTTCATTTTCACATCAAAAGCTATGAATGGGCCAATTTAATTGGCCTCATTAACATAGGTCCTACAATTGACAGGTACTTCTGCTATTATCTATATTTATCTATATCTATATCTATCTATTTGTTGATTTCTCTTATTTCTACCCCAATTCAACTGATGAAGTAGGTTTTACCCACCAAAATTCATGATTTTTAGGTGCCACAGAACTATTCATTATTTTTAAAGTTACAGACTAACATGGCTACCCTCTGAGATTCTGTAGAAGGATAAATGAAGGAACACGAAAGTTAAGCATCTTTGCTCTGGTCTCTCAAAAAGTAGGTAACAGAACTGGCAATAGAACTCAAGAATCCCAGTTCCCTATAGTCCTGCTCTAACCACTAGATAACACTGTTTCTTGACAGTTGTCAGGATAAATTCATGCAAAATATACAAACCCAAGATATTCAAGACTTGCTCCAGGCAAATGGTTTTTACATGCCCTTGAAATTGGCTCCTGGGTGGACGATGGTTTTTATTTCATCCACCTCCAACATAAAATCAAAATGAAGGATAAATCGATGAAATGTGAAATAAGTCAGTGAAAGGCTCATCTCCTATAGCAGGTCCAGAAGTTCCAAGATTATGACTAAATTTGAGTTTCCCACCTAACAAGCAGCCTAGCATCACCCCAACTCTATAAATGGCATTTAAGTGACTGACAGGTGTAGCTTTCCTCATGTTGTCTCCTGTGAGAGTAGCCCTTTAAAAGTATTTATTTCATAGACAAAACCAAGAAATGCAGATGTTTTTAAAAGTGTGAGGAAAAGAGTCCTAAAAACATCCTCAATAGCTGAACTATTCAAAACTTCACAACTGTTTCACGTTTGATTTGAATTTTAAGCCCAGATTCATTTCAGATTTCCAGCAACAGCTGAGCCTGTTCTGATTTTATCTTTATTACTTCTCCTACCCTTAGGTGAGACACAGTTCCCTTATAAAAAGGTAGAATTATCAAAATATGAGCTCCAAGAATTGGTAATGACAGAAATATGGAACTGAGGAGTTAAACAATCATATTTAAAATAATCTTTCAAGGAAAAAAAGTCTCTGTAGAAGCTGGTTGTAAAAAGCAAAAGCTTTAAAGATTTAAAGTGCTTTCAGTTCTAAATACAAAATTAAGTGTTTTCTTTTATTAAAGGATTTCTGCTGGCGGAATGGAGAATAAATCCTGTAACAATATTTCAAAGTGTTCCTTAATACACATTTTCCTCTAGTAAAACCAGCAGGGAGAGTGTCCAAATAACTCTCCACTAAATGCCAGTATTATATTTCCAGTAAAAGTCTAGTTCAGCCAGGCATCAAAAATATTTTCACAGAAGAGCCTATTAGAATCAAAGTCTTATTAACAGGAGGTTGCTGTCTGCAGCTAAACTTTACCTGATTGCCTTTTTGTAATTTTTTTACATGCTCAATATTACATTTGAATTTGAAATGTATGAATACGTTTATTAAAATTTTACAGAGTTGTGCAGACAGTTCATGGCCTAGTGAGATACAGCAGATAGACTTAGATTCCTTTAAAGAAAAAATATGGCCAAGTTAGGCATTGTTAAAGCCACTAGGGAGGATAACACAGTCTTGGGGGATTTCTGTGGAAAATTATTTGCTAAAACCAACTCTCAGTGATGATGCAGCCAAAGAAATGTAGAGTACATAGTAGAACTGTAGTTTTTAATCTCAACAAGCTTTTTGCAAATTTAAGGGACAAAATATGAGCAATTAATACAATGTAGGAGAGAGGAAAAGACCTGATCCTCAGAGAAAAATCAGAACTATTTTTTGCTGCTTTGCTTATTTTCTCTGAAACTATTTTCTCATCAGGTTTGGAAAAGCACGAAAAGGTTCCCAATTCAATGGAAAGTTCTTTCGTGACAATATGAAAAGGTAAAATAAATAAATAAATAAATAACCAAACCAAAACACAACAGCTCTAAAAAAGTGCTCCTTGAACGATAATGTGTCTGGTAAGAGAAATTTAGTTTCGGTAAAATAAATGTAACAAGTTGAGTTCTCCAAAAAAAAAAAAAAAAAAATACCCTAACAAATGATGCTGAGCATTTCTCTCAGCCCTGAGCCGCAAACTGCAGAACAAGAATAAAGCATTTGTAACTCTCCAAAAGGAGACATTGCATTTGGAATTCACTTCTCTGCCAAGAGAAAGCTTTTCTGCTGTTGTCACTGTCTCATTGTCATTCTACTCACTGAAGGTTCCCTAGGGTCCAGATCTGGAGTCCTGACATTATTAACATAGCAGATTAATATCAGTGGGAAAAGACATTTTCAAAAACATGCTAAATATTAATAATAATCAATAACAATTTATATTTCCTAACGTGAGCTAGACAAACATACCCTGGGCACGGAAGGGCGGGGGGAAGGCAGAGCAAAATAAAGGGACAGTATTAATGGACTCTGCAGAATAAAGAGCGAACCAGTGAATCAATGCAGGACAGGGGATTGAGCCGTGAGGTGGATGTCAAAAGCCGGGCTGTTTTAAGAGGAAAGAGATGCAAATATTAATGTAACAGTATAAAGTGGATTTTTTTGAGACTGGCCAAAAAAAAATTCTTCCCTGTTCAACAATTTTACACCATGTCACGAACAGAAAAATTGGGCTGAAAAATTTCACCTTACAATTTTCACCATTTAGGGCAATATTATTTACTCCTTCCCCCCAAACATGCTATAATGATTATTTTTTAAAATCAGAAATGTGTAAATACCCATATTGCTACATGTGTATTTCATGGCTGCCTTGCAATCTGAAAAGGGTTACTTTTTCACACATGAGAAATCTGTTTTAATGCAAGAAATGTATGAAGTTTGAGTTTTTCTGTAAAATTGGCACACTGTAGTTCATAGCAAGTTGAAAAATACAGGATTGTGAGTAGCTTCAATCTTCCATAGTGACTTTCTCCCACAATTTTAGCTGTCGGTGCTATTAGCTTTATCTTCAACAGTGCATTGAAGACTCGCATAGCTTAGAGGGTCCTGAAAGAACAGCTTGGAGTCAAAGAAATCCAATCACTGCTTTCAAAACCCAAATCTGGGCCCATCTCAAGATACCTCAGCTTTCAGGATATGGATCCCAGTGTTCCACTGAGCAGCGATGGGAGGCCCATCAAATATGGATTCACATGAGTTGTGGGGGGAGGGGGTTCGTGACCTCTTTCTCCCTGCAGCCCAAAATACCAGCGTTTCCCTTGAGTATCGCAGTTTTCCAGACATGGAACTCAGAGAGAAGCTTTGTCCAAATCCCACTCAAGATGAAATTTCCAAGGGTGGGGCCTTTTAGGCAGCTGCCCAAAATGGCAGAGAAAGGGCGGGAATTCCCTACTAGTGAAAGCCGAAGGTTGAATAGTGGGAGGTTTTATGAAGCTGCACAAATGTGCCAAGGAAAGAACAGGCATTAGCTTTGTAACATAAATGATGGCAAATGTCCTGAAGATCAGCACTGAAAATGGACAAATATACCTTCTGGAAGAAGGCGGAGGAACATAGCTACACTCCAAGCTAGTGCTGGCATCTTACTGGAGAGCCTGTAAGGCTGGTCCAGGAGTCCAGGACTCAGGCTGGTCCAGGAGTCTCTATGCATGGTTGTTCCCTGTTCTAGAGTGGGTGGGAGGCTGTAGCTGGGTTGCTAGCCTCTGGGCATAGATGCTGCCTGCTTATGGATGAGTGGCAGTTCTGGCTGCCCCTGCCCTCAGCTGAGGATTGGTCTGGCTGGGTTGCCATCTCCTAGCTGGGTGCAGAACTCTGGCCCATCCCTTGTGCCATATCCTTTTGCTTCCAAGGTGGGAAGTGTCCAGAGACTGCTGCCTTGCTAGGGAGGACCCTGGCTCTGTCTCCTGCTCCCTCGTTGCTTCTCACAGGCTCCTGTGACCCAGGAGAACTATAGAGATGCAAGTCCTGAGTGTCTCAGCTCTAGCTCAATGGGAGCTGCTGAGAGAGAAGCTAAAATCAGGAGGCCCCTGGCCACAAGAGGCAGCTGAGAAAGACTAACCCAGCTGCCCTCCAGAAACTCCCTCCCCAAACACAGTCTGTTCAGGGTGAGGGGAGGTCAGGTTAGAGTGAGCTCTTGGTTGGCTTTTGGATTTTATTGCACAGCCATTGAAAAGTCTGTTTCCAGCCCTGGAGGTAGGTAAAGGTGGGTATAAATAGGAGAGACACCTACAGCCCGATTCAGACCAGGGATCTGAACCTCGGACTACTACCTCGCTGGGGCGTGTCCTAATCTCCAGGCAATTGGCTCATTATCACTTTCTCTGGCCCAGTGGATATTTGTATAAAATAGCACAGCCCCTGCAGGGGTCCCTCTCTCTCTAGCTTGCTCTCTCTCTTTCCCTTCAACCAGAAATTCTTGGCCTGAGAACCCTTCCCGAGAAAACGTTTTTGTTGAAACCAACATTTTCCACTTTGACTTTGTTTCCATCTGTCAGAATTTTCTGATGAAAACCATCCCATTGAAAATTTCCCAGACAGCTCAGTGACTCGCACCTCCTCAAAATCATAATTTAAAAAAATCATAAATGCTGGGCTGATTTTAAATTTTGTCTTCTAATTTCAGAGCCGGAAGGGTTCACTCCGGCCATATGTTCAAGCTGTTCTTCACAGCCACCAGGGCCAAACATTTACTTTAAAAAAGAAAAAGGAAAAGCTAGGAATCTCCTCTAATACCTTGCTCCAGGAACTGTAGTGTTAGGGAAAAACAAGCTCCTCAAGATTCACAATAAAAATATTTAAATTGGCAGCATTGAGCCCCCAGATCTGAATGTGACTTTCATGTCTGAGGCCCACCTCTAATGTATCCCACCGCTCACACCACTAGCACAGGCATACCTTGACAGATTCCAAGCAGCTGGCAGAGAAAGATCTAGAAAGACTCCCCAAGAAGTCCTAAAGACACACCGCTCACTGGCCAAAGAGACAAGCCCCTGCTGCTCTGTTAATTAAACTAAACTCTCGTCCTGTGCCAAGCACCACCTCCTTCCGGCCCCACTGCTCTGCTAGCCTCTAGAAATGTTTAACTGTTGTAGGGGAAATAATATTTGACATGGACAACATTCATTTTAAAAGCAACAGCAAAGAAACACAATTAAACCTATTTTAAGGCCAGTGCTCCACAGAGATCTCTTTCTTTTGCCTCACATGTTTCATCTCCTGGTTTCAATTAATGTTTGTATAGTGAACACCTTTCCATTGAGACATTTGGATTTTCCCCTGCTCGCTGAAGTGCTCTTTACAGACTGGCTTTCCTCTCTAATAAAAAAAATACTGCATAAAGAGGTCCCTGACAAAGTGCTAAGCAAGTGTTTCATCCCAACGCTTTGCTCATGTGAAGAAACCCATTTACAGGTCTCTTCCAATCCCCATCACATTCAGTTAGGAGATATGTGTATGTCCCACAAACAACGAGGCATGTTGTAATAATAAAAATGAACTGAATTTATAATCCTTTTCTACCACTTTTCAAGTATGTAGATAGCATGGCAGCCATGAGGAATAGGAATGTATTTTCTAGACATTTTACAGACAGGCAAACAGAGGTGCAGAGAGGTTGTGATATACCCAAAGCCACACAGAGATGGGAACACACATCAAGCTGAAAATTCACCCCTCATAAACACCCAACCCACCCATCATCTGCAATGGTAATTCTCATGACTCCTGGTCACATCTGATTGCTTGGAGGGCAGAAGAAACACTTCAAAAGATACCCAACCAAATCTGCACAAGTCAAACATCTCTGTTTCGATCTTTGAGCAACTCGCTGCTTGGCACCTTGTCATCAGCAGACTGCAGTTTTGACAAGGACGGTGTTGAGCAGTGGGAAGAACGGCACTAGGTACAGGAACAATGTGCAACTTGCTCAACGCAATCAGGCCAATGATTCTGTGGGCCGTGCAGTCTGCGTTGCTGTTCCCAAACTGGTTTATGGAGAGATCCATCTGTCCAAACCACGCACAGTGATGTTGTCCTCAAAATTGAAGGGTGGTGGTAATACTGTCACACTCTCCTCAGTGGGGGCCCCAACCTCGCAACCCCACCATACTATGCTACCTTTTATCTGTGTTCGTAAGGGGACCCTTTTAGAGGCAATACTGAGTGAGAGGGAAGGGAAGTAGAGGAAGGGCAGGTGGGGGAGAGTTTACTGGATAGCTACCAGCACATGTACAGTATCCTGCCTCAATCATAGTTCTTCCAAAGCATTCTTAGGTGTTGCACCATGCCACCTGGCACTATTTAAAGCCAATACATTATTCTAAAAAGGATTATTTATATTGAAAATCCTCCTGGGACCCCAGTATTTGTATTTCAGGGGCTGCTGCATCCCCTATTTCCTTATTGCTTTAACATAGCCCGAGGCAGAGCGGGTGAAATGAGTTGCGATGCCACTGTAATTTTTATCAAGGCTTGTTCCTGGTAAAAAGCCTCTTTGTTTCGAAGAAATGTGATTTGGCCTTTCTTTCCCCCCTCCTCTGCTCTATTCCTTGGTTAATATACCACTTCCACTTGCCCTGGGGCTAGGAAAGGTATTCCATGGAATTGCTCAAATCTCACTGTTTCTCTTCTAAATCACAACTGACTTTTTTTCCCCCCCTCAACCCTTGCTAAGCACTATCTGAGCTGACAGTCGGCACCTCAAGATTTTATTTCTGCCTTAACTCTTCCTCTCCTGGAATTTAATACTCAGAAGGCGATGTTATCGAGACACGTGCTGGATCTGGTCAATCTACTCTGGCAAAAGATGGCTGTGGTAGAGAAGGAGGCCAGACAGAGAAACCCTAGCTAGTGGGTTGTGTTCATATGGAAGAAACTAAAAAATAAATGGTGTCCACAGACCTGATAACTAGAGGCCTGCAAATCCACAGATATCTGCTTTATATCCGCGAGTCTCCACATCCACAGATATGGATGCGGATAGCAGCAACTCATTTTAGCAGATATAGATGTGGCTGCAGATATAATTTTTTTTATCTAGAACCCTGCAGATTTGCAGATATCCATGAGTCTCCTCATTTGCAGATGTCACTGTGGCTATCCATGGCTCATTTTTATGGCTATGGTTGCGGATGCGGATGCAAATTTTGTATCTGCGCAAGGGCTCTACTGATCGCGTTCACTGAGAGTCACGTGACTGTGAAAAACCGTTCTATAAGGATAATTACAGGCAAGTACTTTGGGAAATATTGTACCTGACACAATCCACAAGGAGATATACAGGGTTCTAGGTGTGGTATTTTGGAGATCTAAAGCCTTTTATTCCATGCAGGTGGCAATTCACTGTGCTGTGCACACACAAGGTAACAGCTTGATAAGGCTAAACTTCAGAACTGAGGCTTTATCAGCAAGGAATTGGTTTTGTATGATCAGTTATTTTCCACAAAAATGAAGGGCAACAGGCCTAGGAACACGCATTGCCATCCAGGGTGCAGTGATGTAAAAACCAAGAGGCGAGCTATACTAAGACAACAATTGCTAAAAATTAAAACAAGCAAGTAGGAGTCTCCATATCTTCAATGCACTTCTGCTTAATTGGTCACTTAGAGGGGACACATCTATCCATTGTTTTCCCACAAGGCAAATCTAAATATTTTCCTAGGTCACAAAGTGCCTCATTCTACAGAACGGCACAGGTAAGACTTAGCCATGATCCCGCACCTCGTGGGCAGGTTCCTGCACCCTCACTGAGCTCCACTAGAGTACAAGAAACTGTGAGAAAACAGAGATAAATAAATCCTTGGACCTCTGTGTAGGGTCCATACCTCTGGAGAAGACTTCAAGATGAGACCCAAGACCCCAAACCAATCCTTCTGTTTTTTGTGGCTTCTGAAATTTTCCAAGCAAAGGAATCAGTGTGCAAATGAGGCCGCTTAGTTCCATGGAAAATTCTCTGGGGAAATACACAGAGCAAGGAAGGGGAGGGAAAGTACTTGGTGAACTATCATGTTCCATGAGAACTTAGCCAATCAAAAATGGAATTCCCAGCCTACAAAAAACCTAAGATTGAAAAAATTGTTTCTTCTCCTGCATCAGACCCAAAAGTCAACAGTCTTGGAAATTTTCCCTAAATTAAATATTCTGAAATATTGTATGTCAATCTGATCCAAAGGTTCAAGGTCAAAACATTTTGTTTTGAGTTTATGTTCCATGATTAAAATATCAAAATGATAATGTCACCATGAAGACCCTTGCAGAAAACTGGCCAAGTCGATACATTTCCACAAAGTGTTTCAATTTCATCCAATTTTCTGATGGAAAAAGTGTTCCGTCAGAAATTTTCTGACCTGTTCACATAAGAATCTACATAGTTATTTAAAATATTAATAGAGACACAAATAGTCAGAGTGAAGGTTTTATGAATAGGTTGAAAGATAAATATTTTATCTAGAGAAGAATTGTTACATGAAGACAAAGTCTCCTGGTGCTACATCTGCATTACCAAGATCTCTCAATTTATAGTTTGTAAAACTTAAAAAAAAAATGTAGATGGTATCATGAGCTTTCATGGGCACAACCCACTTCTTCAGATGAATGTCTATCAGGGATGGTCTAGACAGTATTTGGTCCTGCCATGAGGGCAGGGGACTGGACTCGATGACCTCTAGAAGTCCCTTTCGGTCTTAGTATTCTATGATTCTATGATGAATAGAGGGTTGCCTTGGGATTGCAAAAGGTCTGAAGAAGTGGGCTGTGTCCACAAAAACTCATGATACCATCTACATTTTTTGTTACTCTCTAAGGTGCTGCAACACTATTTGTTGTTTTTTAAAGTTTTTTTCAGTTACAGACTAACATGGCTACCCCTCTGAAACTTTTATAGTTTGTGTAATTTTTAATGCCAGGACATATTGTTTGCCTTTGCTTCTTGCATGTTAAACTTAGCTCATTTTTAAGCATAATACTTCTGCACCAGTCGTGAGATTGTCTAATTGTGTTACAATATGTTTTCTATCTTGCATTTCTTACGTTTGGTTTTGCTAAAAATTAGGCTGGATTCTCCTTTGAGATACATGCCAGCAAGAGATTCTGAATGCAGGACAGAGAGAAAATGTATAAGTATTAACTCAGTGAAAATGACAATCCTAGCAATCGTGCATTTATACAGTACCCAAAATACCTCACAAATTTAAACACTCACAAAATATATAATGCAGTTGCTTTACACTTCTCTGAAATGCAGTCACTTCTGGGGTGAAATTCAGTACCTATTAGTTGGTACCCAGTGACACTGCACCATCTCCAGCCAATAATGGAAAAGCAACTAAGCTATGTAATATGCCATTATCCAAAATCCTCATCAGATTTTTTCCCAGAGGATTGGGATTCAGAGAATAATGGGATCCTTAACCAGCCAAACCTACCGGGATCTTTTTTCAATCCCAAAGACCCGCCTTCTTTCACAACAGTGTTTGATAGCACCAACTTCTGGTACAGTGAGTCCTCCCTTCCCTAAAAGATTATTTTGAAATAATGGGCCACTTAATTTGAAATCTGTACTCCTGCTTTCCTCAAGGAATAATGCTAATTCCAAAATAGTCATTTCAAAATAACAGCAGCGTGGATGCTCCAGCACTACTATTTCAAAATAACTGCTCCCCAGAGTCATTTGAACTAATTACTCCCCAGTGCTTCCAGGGGCTTTAAGTCCAAAGTAGCATGTCCACATTAATGGAGCCTGCCTCAGACTAATTTCGAGGCTTCCCCATAGTGAGGACACGCTATTTCGATTTTGTTAACTCGGGAGTTAAGTCGAATGTAGTAATTTCAGAATAGTTTCCTAGTGTCAATATGGCCTTTGTTACCTTCCTATGCATTTTCATCAAAATGTCCTAGGTTAAAACCTACAAAGCTTTTTTAAAAGTTATCAATTTTCTTGTTGGCTTATACAGAGCTAATTTTATGCCATGCAGCAATTTTGTGGGTGTTCATGGATATAAAAATTGCACTCAAAGAACATCCATTTAAAAAAGAGCACAGGCAAAAATGACACAAGTGCTTAACATCATCCAGGACGATGCTGATGCCTTGTGGAGAGGGAGGAGATTTTTTAAAAAGTTTCTTTTTGCTTGGCAGTAGCACAGGGAAACTCTCCTTTCGGGGGGTTCCTTGCAGGAAATTGCCTGGATGCATCACATGAAACAACCTTTCCTAGAGCACAGAGAGCATACAGAACACTGTCGGATCACTGCTGTGCCCTACCATCTGGAAGGTGCACCTGGGCACATAATATTCAGTCCAGCGTAACATTTGGGTATTTTTTTTAGGGCTTCCCCCTTGTTTTCCTTTTCCAGTTCCTTAGCTTTGCTGCTCCACAGGCAGCCAGCTATGTGAAATCTTTCAAGGAGTAAGAGCTCATGCCAGGTCAGTCTTTCTTTTCTTCCCTTTCACATACAAGACCCTTTCCATGGGATATTGGCTGTTCAGAAAGATTTGGTGCAATGGGGAAGGATTTCCAGAAAAGTTATGCTGTTTCTGTTTTCCCCATAACATGGGGATCTCAGCCAGTTTTGGGTTGTTCGGCTGGCAAAAAGCACATCAGCTACATCTGGTATACGTAAAAAGGGATGGACGGAAACTTCCTTATCTTCAAGCAGATGGACTGCCAACCTCTAGGGTCTCTTCAGAAGGCCCGATGGGTTACACTGCCATTTTAAACAGGAGTTGGACGGTCCTATTCTTCTGGCGGCATTTGGACCTTTGAGTCCTAACGGCTGGACTCAAAGCAGCAAGTGACTTTGGGAAGACAGTAGGGAATGGACAGAGCAAGCTCCTTCAGAAGCAAAACCCTCACTAACCAAAGCCACATGCTTCTGTGGCCAGATGGGCAGCTGACTTGGCAGCAGGCAATAGACCACTTGGCCTTACTGCAGATAAGAAAACAATAATAAGTGGCTAGTGACTTCTTTGGGGCTCCTGTGGTCTTCAGCTCCCTGACTCTGCCCCTACCCTCCAATCCTATGGTGGTTTCTGAAATAAGCAGGTGTAGCAAAGGCTACAGTTCAGTCAGGGGCACCACAGAGATAAGCAGGATGCTGAACACCAGGGTAAAGATTCAGAGCCTTGGAGGGCTTGGGAAAGGTAAGAACTCTCTCTCTCTCTCTTTTTTAAAAAAGCCAACTTCCATTGGAGAAAACTGCTTTGAAGCACGAACAATCCCCCTTCTCCCCCTGCAACATTCGCCACCTCTTCTCACAACCGTAATAAAGATGTTTATATAGTTTTAACCAGCAAATAAAGTGCTTAATTCCACCGAGCTTGTCCTCACTGCTCATTCACTCCGTGGCTTCATTTAGCCGGGCCAGCGGTAAAAAAAAATTCATTAATTTTTATTAACAGGGAGAGCCATTTGTTCCCGGTGACAATATTTGACTTGTCGAAATGATTTTCACCTCTGCCATGAGGTGCGCGCTCCCCACATACATCACCCGATTACTCCAAGAGCGGCCAGAGTTGCAGTCATTAGCCAGTGAATTAACGACAATCCACAGCGCTATTAATCACGCTGACAAAAGCGTTAGCTTGCTGCTGACCCGAGCACGGCTCTGGGACACAAACAGAGGAAAGGAGAGCACAGCCACAGGGCTAGAAAAGAGAGGAAATTTTATTCGGGGAGGGGGGCAAGTTGGTGAGGCAGAAAAAAAAAGAGAGAAATTAGATAGTAACAGTGGAGCAGAAGTGATCTGCACATGGAGACTAGGGAAGGCAGAAATGTTCCAGTGGAGGGTGTGAGGATAAACATCCAATTGTTTCACTGTAATTTGGCCTGTGTCCACTGAGCATGATGGGTAAATTTCTTTTTAAGCACCTAGGTGGTTTAGGAGCATACCAGACCTTCCAGTGGGACTTAGATGCTTTTGTAAATGAAATTCTTTTTGTATACATGATGATGGTTGGCCAAGGCTACGTATTATTTTCCAATTTACTGCTCCATCTGCAACATTTTGGCATCAAGTGCCATTTAAATACCTTCCCACCCCCGCAAAAAGGAACGAATAGCCAAAAACTGTTGCCTCGGTTCCTACAGCTCTGGGCGTTGTTGGCAGGAAATATGATTTAAAAGAAATGATCCACGTCCCTTATCGGTCACAATGGCCGCATTTTTGAAAAAGCAATTGCCGATTTAAAATTTCCAGCTGAGCACCCTGGAAATCTGCGACTCCCCCAAATCTGAGCACCCACGTACAGCGGCCAACTTTGAAAACACTGACCCATAGGAAGCCTCAAAAAGTTGATCACTCAAAAGTGTTTCAATACAGCTGCCTAGGAATGGGCCACCCTACAGACAATAAGTGGCCCCTATGATAGTTAAATAAAAGAATCACCACCAAACTGTTTTCACTTTGAAGGTCCCACAACGCAAAATAGGTTGGAAGGGCTATGACTCCCATTTGAATGCATGGGAGCCCTGCAGGACTGGTGGAAGGGGTAACTCTGCCGTAGTTTTGAATGCTCCTGCTTTGCCATGCGTGGAATGGAAATGAAAGCACTTTCTTTCAATCCTGCCCTGTACCATCCATTTTGTAACTCCCACCAGAAAAGACCAGTTCCAACAGAGAGGCTACTCCCAGGTATGAAGATAATAAAACCATAGCGGGAATGGCAAAACAGTGTTTAAATTTAAAAACAAATGATTTTTGCCTAATAAGCATACAAGTCAGATTTTTCAAACCCAAGATCAAACCCACATATGATGGGATAAGTTACAATATTTTGATATGATGATCATTAATATAAAGGCACGACAGCGAAATTAACAGCAAACTGCTGCCCCTCCTAATAATTATATGCACTCTGTCTTCACTGTAGCCTACCACTTCTTATCCAGCTTTTATTGCCCTCCATCCCCAGAATTAGAGATTCTGTCTCTCTCTAAAATCTTGTCTTCAAAGGAATGGGATCCTTACTAGACACGTCGATGGCTTTTTGTTTTTACCTTGCAAGAGAATTTTAGGACCTGGTTCTCGTTACTCACTTTCATCGGTTTAATTCTTCTGTTGGGGAGGAATGCTGTGAGGAAAGCTGGATTCGGAAATCCATGATTTCCTGCCATTTAATTCATTTCAGCCAAGCAGAAGGCAAGGTGATATTCCAGTTTAAGGCTGCTACTCAGATACAGTAATAACCAGGGGCTAAAAAGGATTTTGTCTGTTCCCATTTACACTACCCGGCTGCAGCCCCACAAACACACCTTGTGCTAATTTATACAGTTCCACAACAGCTCTTTTCTTCTGTTTACACCCGACAATAAATATAGCATGAAAGAAGGAACCAGAATAGGTGTAGGTGGAAACCATGAAACCTGTCAGCATACATGGTGAATTTTCACCCATCCCAATGGCTCTTATCAGCAATCTGAGTAACTAACCAGCACTGGAGTTACTAGCACTACTCCCATGTTAACATCATCCCAGGGCACACATACGTAATACACCCTGCTATATCAGATTCCATCTACATTTGAGGGTTGATGCAAACACCCCAACCACCAACCGTCCCCCTCAGACCATAGTTGTGCATGGCATTCTGTGTGTTATCTGGTCAAGTTTAGGCGACAAATACAATATCAGGAACCTCCGTAGCAGGCCAGAAAGCCCAACTCACTAATGCAGGTGCTGTCCCAGCCCCCAGTCCCACGACAAGCCCAATGACAGAAAAACGCGCCCAACCTCCACAGCATCCTCTTCCACTGCTCCATCTTGACCGTCTCCAACCTCATGTAGTACTCATCCCTCCTGACACTTCCACACCCATCCAATGCATGGTGTCTTTTACACAGGCCCTGGAGAAGCTAGCAGAATCTTCCACGGTTAAGGTTCAGTAGGTTTCGCTAATTAAAAAAATCAGTTTACCACAAATTCATAGATGGTTAAGGGCAGAATTAGATTAGATCATCTAATCTGACTTCCTGTATACTGCAGGCCAAAGAATTTTATCCAGTTACCTCTTTACTGAGTCCCACTTGTGGCAGGAATTATCTTTGTTTGGTCCCATGCCATGGTTAAAAGCACTTAGGCAACAAAAACCACCCAAACGCTAGTTCCCCTCTTCCACAGAACCTCAGCTAGGCCCTGCAGGCAATTTCTCAATCTTTAAAATCATTATTAAAAAATACACTTAAGACATATTTTTTAAAAACTCTGTTTCTGATGACTGGCAACAACCCCACATTGCTTGAAGTACTAACTGTTATTGGAAGTGACTTGCAAAGCTTTCCAAGAGTAAGAGCAAAAATTCTTACCCAGTGTTGACTTTCACTGGCAATATTCGTCCAGGCAGAGGGGGAAAGGAGAAAGCTAGAGGCACTGAAATTATTCCACCATGATTTATGAACCAATATTTTGTTTTATTTTAAATTAAAAACAAGACGTCCAAGTTATTAATGGAGCAAAATTTGGCCTCTCAAATCGGTGGTGATTAGGGTTGCCCATTTTGGGTGAATGTATCCCTGGAAGTTTCATCACAAGACATAACCTGTATTTAAATATTAACCTTTAATTGCTGGAGACTCCAGAACAATCCTGGAAGATTGGCAACCCTAGTTATTAGACTGAGACAACACAATGTTATTTTAAATCACTTTTCAAACTTACCAAAAAAAGTTCTTTTGATTATTGTTATATTGATGCTACCGATAAGATAAATGTGTGGAATATAATTTACTAGAAAATTTACCCAGGTCCTTTAAGGCACAGGTGTGGGGATGCAGGAGTCAGGGCAGGGGATTGGGTATGTGGGGGGCTCAGGAGAGGGGGATGGGAGTCTGGGGGTGCAGGAGTCATGGCAAGGGGTTGGGAGGTGTGGGGAGGCTTAAGGTAGGAGGTGGGAGGCTCAGGGCAAGAAGTTGGCACATTTGTTGGCTGCTCCCTGGGACCAACTTGGGATGGGAAGCCAGGCAGCCTGGCCTCCAGCTGCTCCACAGGCCTGACCCGGGGCTGCAGGGCCCTCACTGGCAAGCCAGCTGCTGCTCCCAGGGGCCAGGTTGGGGTGGTAGAAGCCACATGTTCTGGCCAGCAGCTTCTCCCCATGGTTGGGGTACTGGCTGCCCCCTTGGGGTCATTCGCAGCCCTCCCTTTCTGTTTGATGAGAAACAATCCTCATTGCACACACATCCCATTGCCCCGGCACAACCAAACCCTGATCTTGCTTTAAGTTAAGGTAAGAGGAAACAGCACACCACATTTGGCAGTCCTAGCTCTTACCATTTAGGAGGAGGTCTTGAAAAAACAGACCCACATATGGATGGATGGACACACAGACAGACACACAGACACACAAACTCTCTCAATTATATAGTAGATAAGTTGAGGTACAAAGACAGATGGGTTCATAAGAAGAGAGGCACGGGAAGCATAGTACAGGCTGAACCTCTCTATTCCAACACTCTCTGGTCCCGCAACATCCGTGGTCCAGCATTATTTGAGTTAGCTGGATGTCCACTTATCATGGGCATGGCCAAGTTTCCCATGGTCCCGTACAGATTGTTTACAGCCACCAGTCCTGGCTCTCAGTGTTCTGGGCTGTGATTTAGCTCTAATTTACCTCTGAACATCTTCTAAGAGCTCAGCAAGCAGTGGAAGGGTTGGTAATGCTGCTAAACAACATTGACCTCCCCTAGTTTGGAAAATTCCCTGGTTTGGCACCTGTCAGGTCCTGAGGATGCCGGACTAGAGAGGTTAAACCTGTAGCACATACACATGTATGCACTGAAGTAAGGTTCAAGGATATATGTAAAAGAAGCAGAGTTTCTATCTTTCTTCTTTTCTCCTACCATAGTTTGTAAATAAATATTTACATCTACCTAAAAAAGTTAGAGTTGTACCATAGTGTTAAGTGATTCTGGAACGAGGTTATTGACTATGATCCACAAAACCAAATATTTACATTGTACATTTTTTGTGGGGCTTGTCGTGTTATGGCTTTGTCCAGCACAGAGCAAGATGGAGGCTTACTCTAGTTCAAGGATTAAATCATACTGACAGACCCAAAGATCTCACATCAATAATAAACCTTCCCAAAAGTTTTCTAGCAACCACATCATTGCTGCAAGATATAAACAATGTAGCTAGTATGGAAAGCAGCATTACAAGCATGTGCCAAACACCTCTCTTGGACAACGTTAAAACGGTTATAAAATTCTATGTTAGCTGCGAAAAGAATAAAATGACGAGCCTTAGAAATCTAAAGGCCCTGCTTCAGCTAAACGCATACAGTTAGCTTTCACTTTAAACATGTGCTCAAGGGCCTTATTCAACTCCCACTGAAGTAAATAAGAATCTTTCCGTTAGCTTCAATGGGAGTTGAATCCAGATGATAGCTACATGCTTAACTTTAAGCACATATCTAAGTGCAGTGCTGAACGAGGGCCAAAGATAATAACTGATGTGAATACATAAGTGAGCTAATTAATACATGGAAACGAGTCTCAGAGGGGTCACCATATTAGTCTTTATCTGCAAATACAACAAGGAGTCCTGTGGCACCTTAAAGACTAACAGATTTATCAATAAATCTGTTAGTTTTTAAGGTCCCACAGAACTCCTCATTGTTAATACATGGAAGGGGTTTTTCCAACTAATCAATGAAAACTAATATGTCCCGAATGCATGGTCTTTATTTCCAGATGAGTATGAGGATGCTATAGAATTCTTTTAAATGTGCATTATGTTACATAAATGTGCATACTTAGTTACTCTATTAACAGATCTCTCTCTCTCTCTCTTTGAATGTTCAAATTCATGTTGCAAGCTTTAAACCTCCACTGGCTTAGTCCCGGATCACAGTCTGGTGCTCCAGCCCTTTCTCCCCCTAAACTCCTGCAACAGTCTTCCTGCCTTCTTACATCATTCCATTTCATGTGTCATCTGCAAACTTCTCCTTTCTCCCTTGTCTTTCTTCCTTGTTTCCTTTTTCCAAACAATACTACAGTTTGTTTAACTTCATAATTCTATTTTTTTAACCCAGCAGTGGACTTGGAATATAACTTGAATGAAAGGTGTTAAATACACTAACGCTGCAGGATTTAACATTTTATGATGATATATATGATATAATTAGGTTTTGAAGGACTAGATATTTATTGGCAAATGCAGATTTAACAGTGTTCAAACTGACAAAACAATTTTCATTAATAATAATTGAAATATACAGATAGGCAAAGTAAGAAAAATACTGCTTGAGAACTTATCACATTTTGATGAAAGACTAAAAATTTTGACATGGCATCTTGAGAGTTTGTGTTTTAATTGTTATAAAGCTTTAACTTTTTGAATCTCATCATTTACTGTCAAATAATTATTGTCTGACAATGTCCAATGCCCAAGAATTTCCTGCAACTGTGAAAATTTAAACTGATGAAAATTTTAAAAAATGCTTAAACATCACAATAATGCATAATGCTGAACATTTAAATTGATAAAACCCAGAAAAATGCTTTAAAATGCACAACTATGATCCATCAAAAATAAAAAAAATAAAATCTGCCAAGCCTATCTATACTCATGATAGCTGAAAATACAATTATTTAAATTAGTGACATATTATTTATATTGTAATCAAATGTAGGGTGCCCAGATAGGGAGCAGACCGTCACTGTGCATTACAAAACAGAGTAGAAAAAAATAGCCCCTTTTGACCATTCAGACATACAAAGTACATTCTGCTGCATTACAATGAATTGTGATACACAAGTTTTCTGGCTCAATTCAAAATATTACAGACAGACTTTGTTATCTGCCTCAGGGAATACCAACACCAGGCTTACACACATAGTAGCAACTTGAAGTTCAAAGCAACACATTTTTTTCTTCTCCCACTTTCTCTTCTTTTAAACTCACAAAAATAAAACACCAAATTACAATTATTTTTTTGGCAATCTTTCTATTAAACAGCCACCGTTCTTGTCTGTCTGTCTGTCACGGGATTTTCAATTTGCATATACGGATGCAAACATATGGGTGTGCACTGTATTTGTTTTGCAAAGGTGGGAAGGGCTTCTGGAAAGTTCGATTTGACTGGGATGGGTCCCAGAGGCTTCAAGAAGGTTCGATCTTAAGCCGCTGGCATGCGAACATGGACATTTAACCGCGTAGAGTTGCTATTGGCCTATTCGATTGCCACGTACGTAGCTAAATGTGAGCCTATGAGTCTTGAAAGAAGCCTCAGAGACACTATTGCTCAAATCAGAGAAGAGGAAAGTAATAGTTCTCAAAAGTTGTTTAAAACATTTATGGCAACGTTAAATCAACACCAAGTCTCTTCCTGTGAGCGGGCTTTCCGTCTGTGGCCTGCCTGTGAAAAGGAGCACGAGAAGAGTCATTTATGTTAACACAAGAAAGCCTGACCTTCGACACAAAGTTGTAAGAGTGCGAAACAAAGAGGTTCAAAACTGTGAGGAAGCCCCAAAGCAAGACTAACAAGGAGCAGAAAATCCACCAGAACAAGATCCAGAGGAAGAAGCTATGGGTAACAATTTTTGCAAACAAATATTTGATCGATGTTGATGAATTTTTGGGAGGCTTGAACATCTTGCTCTTTGTTGATCTCCATTCAACTTCCACCAGTATCAGGCAGTCCCGTTTATAAGCAACCAGTTTCAATGCAGCTCTGGTGCCTCTTTAGCTTTTGTGAATTGACTGAAAATATGCCTCAGCGAGGTGATACAACATTTCTCAAAATGTTCAATAATCTTCAAGAGGAAAAACTCACATGAGACCAACTAAATATTTTACTGTGTAAATGTGAGGAAAGCAAACAAGGGGACTTTTCACCCCAAAAAGCTTTGAGAATCATGCCAACTTGTAAAATGGTAGTTTTGTCTACTTTAGGCAATCCGAACCTCCAAATGTTCACAATCACAGCGCAAGATACCCTCATTGAGCAGAAAAGACGAGTGCCTAACCTTTATCAAGCTATCCCAAAAAAGATGAATCGAACGGCAGGCATTCCAAAGACAATTGTAAATACATCTGGGTGCTAAAGTTATGCTTTGGTACAATGTTGACCAAGCAAAAGGCTTGGCCAGTGGCAAAATTGGCACCATCACTAATATAATATGGCCCTATTTCCACTGCTACCAAATTCACGAAACTGATATTCCTAAAGTTGAAATTGAATTTGAAGGTGATGTCGCAAAGCACATCATCAAGACAATCACATTTCAATTTCAAGCGAATTTTGGATGTGGTTTTGTGGAGCAGCAAATGCTTCCAATTATCCACGTGGATGTAGTCACCATCCACAAACTAAAAGGGACAACGGTGGATAGAGCAGTTGTGAACCTTGGCTCTCAATACTTTGCGCCAGCTCAACCATTTGTTGAGCTCAGTCGAGTCCGTTCTTTGGAAGGCATAGAGATCGATGAAATCGATCCGCACAAATTCATGGGCAACAATGTTTGTCATAAAGACATCTTAGAAGAATTACAGCATCTTCGAAGCCTGCCTCGTTTTAACCAACAAAACAATTGATCGATCACCACAATTACTTTATCTTTGCCTTAAACACAACAACTGATTTTAATTAAAAATGTAATGTAGTGCAAAAACATTTTGTAAAACAGTCTAGCTCAAAATACAAAGCATATCAAAATGAATCTTGGAGTTTTTATTAGTTGAAACACATTAGATATAAGACAAAAATAAAAAAAATATTTAAGAAAACATTTTAAAAAAAGACAGTCTTTCTTAAAGCACACCAAAAGACTAAAAATAATTTTAAAGGTGCACCAAAAAGTCAAAAATAAAGTTTTAAGCTAGCAATGTAGAAGGAAGTTTGGATGGCTAAGTGCAATTCAAGGTAGTTGCTAACTGTTAGCCATCCAAACTTCCTTCTACATTGCTAGCTTAAAACTTTATTTTTTACTTTTTTGGTGCACTTTTTTATTATTTTTAGTCTTTTGGAGCGCTTTTAGAAAGATTGTCTTTTTTAAAAGTTTTTTTATGTATTTTTAAAGGCTGTGTGTACCTTATTTTGAATTTTGGGGGGCATTTTATTTAAAAACCCACACCCAGATGTCTGGCTTTGAAAGAAGAAGAAGAAAAAAGTACAATCCCTGATTTGCCTAGGGCCAAGTATAATTCAGAGACGGTGGCTTCCCTGGTTACTTCCTGCAGGAAGCAGAAAGGAGAATTATTCTGTGGAATCCCCTTTGGCTGGCCAAATGCTCGCTTTTGAATTGAGTCAGAAAACGTGTCTGTCACAAATTCATTTTAATGAGGCAGAATCTACTTTTTACTTTGAGTAAGATTTGAAAAACTCATTGTCACGCTCTCCTGGACATTCCGCTTTTCCAGAAACCGGGATGTCCATAAGCTTCTTGCTATTTGGTTTTGCCAGCTCCTGATCCCTCTATAAAGAGTTTTTCAAATTTGACTTCATTTATCTTTTTTAACTGCTACAGCTCTGATATCTCTGACCTCTGCGCCTCAGCCCAACTCATCTAAAAAAAAAAAAGAAATAATAATCAGGGCAACAAAGTAGAGGAAGTGGCAGAGCTGTCAAACTCCACTTTGGGGTTATTCTGAAAACTCATCCTCTGTTTCGCTAAAGTTTGCAAAGTTTTTCAATCAAACCCCAAGCTTAGGTTTTTTGCACACCGGGGCAAGCACATACAGTTTGAATGGAAAGTAGTAACTTTGAGTTTCTCTTTGAATTCTGGCATTCATCTATTTCGTAACTTCTCATAGGCCCGTAACAATGGCCTTATGAAAAATCTGAGCCTCAGATTTTCATTTGAACCTGAAACTAGAAGCAGAAGTATCAAACTGATCAGAACCAAATTGAAAAAAGCTTGTAGGACTTGTGCCACCCAAAAACCCAAGCCTTTAGGAACTTTAGAAAACAGACTGAATCATGTGACAGTGATGAGTAATTTGCATGTATTTTTTGTTAATTATCAGTTACTTGTCACTACACAACATTGAACATATGATCTCTACAGACCGTAAAGATGTCCTTCTCCATTCTGCTTTTGCCTTTTCTAATTCCCACTCTTTCACCAAATTTCCCTACCCAGTCCTCTCTCTGCTTTCCAGAGTTCTGATCTGACATATAAAAACCCTGCAGAATTCACAGGTCACCTCTAAAACAAAAAAGTGATTGATACTTGTGGGCTCATTTGGGAACACATGCAAAATTCTGCATTTGTGAAAGTCCAGCTCAGGTGAGAAAGTGCGCAAACAGAAGGATAACCAGATGCAAGTCATCCATTTTGCACACCCGTGTACATGTGCCAACGCACGTCTTTTTTACACCCTCAGATTTACGGGCCCCAATTTGAGGGCCACAGAAAATCTGGTTCTGTGGGGTTTTTTTTTCTCCTTTCCACTTACTGGTTGCTTTATATTTATCATGAAATGCATGTAGAATGAAAAACATGAAACGTTACACAGACTTTTTAACTTAGGGTCTTCATCCCCACATATTTTTCATATTAGTCATATTCCCCTGCTTGACTTAAACTCAAACAGGCCTGGAACAACTTCATTAACATAAAACCACATGATAATCAGAAACAGAGACTTTTAATGGTTTATTTTCTTATTATCTTATGATATATTTCATCCTCTCCCCCTTTTCGGAGTGCTACTACATTCCCTCCTGTTTTCGCTCTGGTTGCTGGTTCTAACACAGCTCCAGATTGGCAGCAGGGAGAGACCAAGCAGAGACCCATGCTTTCCATCTATGGAGACCACATACTGTTAAGAGCTCAAGGTGTTATAAGCAATGTTGCTGGCCTAGGGCATACGTACGGGGCTCAAGTTTCCCCTACCTGAAGCAATTCTCCATTGTTATACACTGGCTGCCATGCTGGGGTCTCATTCTTATCCAATAATATCAGCAAAGATCACCGAGTTGGTCTCTGTGCGGAGAGACCACGATGGCAAACAATGTCCCTGGCTATTGTTCCTATGGCAGGAGCATCTCCAGTCACCATTTCTCTTTCCACGGGTTCCAGTGTGGATGCTAAGAACATGGGCATTGCCCTATCAGATTAGATCAACATTCCATCTCTCTCAGTTTCCTGACAGTACCAAATTTCCAGAGAAATATATAAAATCCCTTATAATGTACAGAGCTATAGAGTCGGTTCCTTCCTGACCCCCAGCCAGCCAGTTAGCCTTGTCTGATGTCCTGGAACCTTCCTGAAAGTCGTTTCCTGTCCCCCCTCATGCCCCGAGATTTCTAGTAACTCCTGAGTTCATTTGGTCTGGGACCATGCCAATCAAAATGCTTTCTACTTCCAACTGCAGCTGCACCTCGGCATTTTAGAGCTACAACATTATCCTTTAAAGTGAATGGAACTTTTTGAAAGATCAAAGGACACCTAGAATTTAGGACAAATTAAATCAAAATGTTATATTTGCTCCTTTTTTGTGTAATTTCACTCATCTCTACTTTTAATTAGAAATAAAAGCTTATTTGTTTGTTTATTTTTAGAATTTTAAATGTTGGTGATTTCATTTTCTTTTACACAGAGGTTTGTCTGCTGAAGAATTCCTGGCACTTTCCTTGGCTGTTCGCTACACAATAACCTGAATCTCCAATTAATCAAAAATTGAAGATGCACGTACTGTACTCTAACTTAGAATACCTTAACTGGTCACTCCTGGCCAGTATGGGATGTGTTGCCTGAGAACTCACTAGCAGCCTCTGACTTGCCTTTTAGAAAGGAATGGCAATTTCTAGGATTCCCATTCGATCATAGCTCAAATAGGTGCTCTGAATAAATGGGAAAGGGAAATCAGTGAGATATATTAGCCCCAGTGCATATTTTTCATTTCCTTCTGTCTTTCCTTCCAAAAGAATATCAGTGATGAATTTGCAAATGGTCCTGGATTATGACAGAATTTCCCCCCCTTCATTATTTATCCCCCCGCTGAGCACCTCTATTAGAGACTACAGTGACAAATGCATGAATAAAAGGCAAAGACAATATTTTAGCCTTGTGGTGTAAATCTCCTTTTACGCATTATTAATTTAAAGAAATCGATTACCCCGTACAGCTCTGAGGAGGAAGACAAGGTTACATAAGAATGGTGATGTGCGCTCAGGGTTCAGGAGAAGATATGAACCCAGTTCCACCACTTGGATGCTGGTTAATCTCCCAGGGCCTTTTTTGTGAAAAATACTTTTTCCTTGGCATTTTTCTCTTCTTGTTTTCCTCTCCATTTTAATTGAATGCTGGTGGGAAACGATTAACAGCCAGGGAGGTTCGCACCTTGTTTATCCACAGCGTGGGAACAACATAGACAGGAACAGGGCAGACTTTCTTCAGATACGGAACCCTACCAATGCTCCTCAACCCAGCCTTGAGAAGACGACATCGACAGGAGAGAGAGGACTTAACCTTCTACATTCCAGTCAGTATCCTTGGCCTCTCTGCTGAGGACAAAACGGGTGTGCCTGGAGGTCAGAAGAATGACGATAGCAGTTGGCGCTGTGTGTAGTGGTGGTTTTTGTGATATTGGCCGCTGTCCACTTTAAACTGGATGGAGGCCCCAGCTCATATCACCTGGGCCACTCAACAGCTGGGCAACAGCTCTACATGTCTCCCTGCCAATCGAGGCCAAGGTACATTTGCTTTCCAAACTCACATTTTTCAGAAGGGGAAAGCCTGTGGCTCTACTTGTGTAGATTCTCCTCAGCCTGGCTTTCCCCAGGGCCTTTGGGCTCAATACATAAATAACCCTG
This sequence comes from Pelodiscus sinensis, assembly GCF_049634645.1. Taxonomy (NCBI): domain Eukaryota; kingdom Metazoa; phylum Chordata; order Testudines; family Trionychidae; genus Pelodiscus; species Pelodiscus sinensis. The sequence goes on along the minus strand of NC_134733.1, from coordinate 21,002,359 downwards.
CCAGTTTCCTGAAGCTGCCGAGCTTGGAATCTTGGGCTAAGATCAGCTAAATGGAGGCCTTACACTGCGCCTCCCTCCCTGTTCCTCCGACAGAGTGAGAGGCGGAGGAAATGCTGCTCCTATCAAGAGGAAGGAAAAAGGAAAACAGATGGAAAGGGCTCAGAATTGGAACAAGTGCATTTTAAACAATACAGCAGGTTCCCTTTTACTCCAAAAAAACAGAACGCGGCTCTGAAAAATCTATATACAATAATACCATTGACGACAAAGATAACAGGGAAATAATTCTGTGAACCTAAACTGAGAGTGCTTTTTGTAAGAGATGCTAATCACCAGACATAGTCTCTGTGCATGAGGCAAAACCAAGGCTTTTATTTATTTTATTTTATTTTACTTTTGTTGGAAAATTTTCCAACAAATAATCTGCCAGGCTTGAAATACCCCGTACTTACACCCAGCAGTGGGTAACTAAAATAGGCACCCTCTTACCACACTTAATTTAATTTCTTAGTAATTAGTTATTCTTGCTACAGTTGGTAGAATCACTGGATTTACAGAAGGTCCCAGTCCTGCAAACACTTGCACACATGCCTAACTTTAAACCTGCATATAATCCCAGTGATTTCAATAGGCCTACTCACTTGTTTAAATTTAAGCTTAGGTTTGGTTGAGAGAGAACAGAATTAGTGCTAGTGGAGTGGACACCTTGGCGGTCCAGAACCCAGTGCTCCTGTAATGCAGAACCAAACCTGGGACTTCTAGAGCTTAGACTGTAAGGGTATGTCTACACTAGCCCCCTAGTTCGAACGGGGGAGGCTAATGTAGGCATTCGAAGTTGCAAATCAAGCCCGAGATTTAAGTATCCCATGCTTGATTTGCATCTTCCCGGCTGGTCGCCATTTTTGAAATGTACAAGTCCAGACTAACTGCCTGCATCTACATGCGGCGGGGACTCAGTAGTTTGAAATAAAGCCCTAGCTCGAACTACCTGTTAAACCTCATTCCAGGAGGAATAACAGGTAGTTCGAACTAGGGCTTTAATTAGAACTACCGGGTCCCTGCCACGCGTAGACGCGGGCAGTTAGTCTGGACTTGTAAATTTCAAAAATGGCGACCGGCCGGGAAGATGCAAATCAAGCATGGGATACTTAAATCCCGGGCTTGATTTCCAACTTTGAATGCTTACATTAGCCTCCCTAGTTCGAAGTAGGGGGCTAGTGTAGACATATCCTGAGAAACTATTTGCCAGAATTTTCAAACTTACCAGACTAAAGTTATTTGCAGCATGGCTGTAGATGTGCTGGTCCCAGTACATCAGACAGGCAAGTGGCCGAGGTAGATCTTTATTTGGCCAATTTCTGTTGATGAAAGACAAGCTTTCAAGCCACAGAAAGTTCTTCTTCAGGTCTGGGAAAGATACTTACCAGGTACATCTGTACACTAGTTTAAAAGTGACGAATGGGTTTGGATGCCCCATGTGTGTTCCATTAAAGGGGTGCTCTGAACTTTTTGAAAATCAGGGTCTCTTAATTTTGGACTCTAAGATCTGTGGCTGCCCTGGGTCAGCTGACTTAGTCTCATGGGGAAATAAAACTAATGTAGATATTTGAGTTTGGGCTGGCATCTGGGATCTGAGATCCCACAAGGTCTGTGTAGCTCAAAAGTTTGTTTCTTTCACCAGGAGAAGCTGGTCCAATGAAAGATATGACCTCATCCACCTTGTGTCTCGTGTACCCTAAAGATAGATGCTTAAATCCATAGTGAGACACCTAAACAATTGGTCTGAATTTAAAAGATGCTCAAGCACTCGACAGCTTCCAAAGTCAATGGGAGCCACAAGTTACCAATAGCCCTGAAAATCAGATTTATTTTGGGTGTTTGTGCTCATCCAAATATGGATTTGGATGGCTAAGTATAGGATCCCAACTTTGCAGATGTTGAGTTAAAGCACAAAGCTATCCAAGTATTAGAACAATATAGATTAAGAGTGTGACCCTGCTGCCATTGAATAAAATGTTAGGCCCACAATCTTAACAGGAATAGAATCAAACCCATCATGGATTATCTGGCACTTCTAAAGGGTTACTAGCTAGTCATTCAAAACAGAAACATTTGATCAGGATTCTTGATGGTGATATGCGGTCATTAGAACACAGTCCTTACTACTCAGTGTGGGTATGTCTACACTGCAGCGCTATTTTGGGATATCGGAAGTATCCCAAAATAGCTATCACGCATCTTTTCAGCGCACCCATTATTTCAAAATATCAGAGGCTCGCTATTCCAACATCCCTGTAAACCTCAATCCACGAGGGCGAAGAGACGTTTTGGAATAGCGCTTTATTTCAACATAAGGGTGTAGTGTAGACGCCCCCTTAGAGGCCAATCCTCCAAGGTACTGAGCAACCACTAGAGAGGTGTTGAGTTTTCTCACCTCTCTCCAAGCCAACAGACACTGAGGATGGGCTCCTCCTTTCAAGACTTTCCAGGCTCAGGCCTTTACACACTGTAGACGAATGGGGGGCAACCTGGCGAGTGGGACGCATGAGCAACCCTAGTCGGAACCAAGGTGGTCTCCCAGGGTGGGGCAGTTTTGCTCACCGTGCTTGAGTACCTAGACTTAGTGGGGTGGTTCCAGTTGAATCATAGCCACGCTTTGATTGGATGCTGATGGAGCACACGGCTTTCACAGTCAATGTTGTGTGCAGTCAGCACCCACCTCACTTCCTGTGCCCTTGTTTTATGTGTGTATCACTTTAATACCAGTAGGAAAAAAAACTACGTGGATGAAAACAGCAGAATCTGACAACCCGTCACGTGGGCATCCTTAAACAAAATGTCTTTCAGGCCACCTACAGAACACCCGTGGGCTCGGGCCCAGCCTTTCGGCAAAGCGAGCAAGGCGGTTGCCTTGGGCCCTGCACATTCAGGGCCCCGCGCTGCCCAGCTCCTGGTCCCACCCACCTGACCGCTCACTCGCTACTCTGACTGGAAGTTGCATGGCCGTGTGTCTCAGAACCCCATGCTGCCCAGCTCCTGGTCCCGCCCACCCAGCCACTCACGGCCATGCATCTCAGCCATGCTGCCTTGGGGCCCATAAATTCTTTGGCCAGGCCTGCCTGGGCTTCATGTGATCCACCACTGCTCTTGACTGTAACTAACTGAAACGGGAGTTCTGAGTAACTGGGGACTGCCTGAGGAAAACAGGACTCGATCTAGTAGTGATGGACACTACTAGGGAATGGGTAGACCCCAGAGGATGTAAACCATTCATACAATTTTTTTCTGAACTATTTGAACTTCTTGGAACTTGCAAATGATGCTGAAAAGGAACTCTTCTGAGACTATCCTTTTCTAAAGTAATTCAGCATGGCTTTTCTGACAGACCTAGGCAGTTCAGAGTCCACACCCCCACCCCCTCACAAAAAAAAATACAAACTAGAAGAAAACATACCATGAATCTTAAAGGGAAAAGGCGGGTTCCATCTGAATTCTTATTTTCTCTACTCATTTGCTTATCCTGAGAGATGGATCTAAGCTATAAAAGTTTGGAGGTGGGTCCAAACTTTGCAAAGTTTGGGAGAAGGCAGTTGGATCTGGTAGTTTGGGACAAGCCCATTTTCCAGATGTATAATGAAGAACCAAAACTGTATCATTAAGATTGCCTAATGATGAATGTATAAAGGTTACTATAGAACTTCTCTAGTCTAGCACCATCGGGACCTGACTGGTTCTGAACAAGAGAATGTGCCAGACCACAGGAAATCAACATTGTCTCTTGGAAGACATTTAGGAGTAAAGTAGAGCTAATTACATCAAAGAGTACTGAGAGCTAGCTGGCCGTAAACTTTATGGGACGGCAGGAAACTTGGCCACACCCATGATAAGTGGACATGTGGCTAACTAAAATAATGCCAGACCACAGATATTGCCAGACCAGAGAGTGCCAGACTAGAGAGTTCAATCTGTAATGATTTTGGGTGACCAACTTGAGTCCCCTTAAAGGTGCTCAGAATTTTTTGAATATCAGCGTCCTTTAAGGTTTTCGACTCCCAACCTCACTAATCATGTCTGAACATTTAAGCCATGGTTCACGGATTTCCTTTCAGCCGAACTGAGGTTTCTGGTGGAGTGGGACTGATAGTGGGGATACTCTTGAACCTTTAACTTGCTTGCCCTCCCTGTACTGCCTTCACAATAAATCCTCTGAAAAACTGGAAGTGCTTCATTGAAAAGGCTGATGGGAAGCCTTGAAAAACATCTTGCAAGCAACACAACCTTATCTCTGTTAGTTTAGGCAAAACATACTTCCTGTTCTTTTCCCTTCTGACTTACTCAGAATCAGCCTCTGAGCCCACGCTTCTGGGATTTCTGCAGATCAATAGATTAGAGTTGTCACTTCTATTGAGCTTTTTAACTGGTGTGCCGCACCCCGAGTGTAGACCCAGGGTAGCTTTGTCTGCATTACCCTCCCTTGTGGAGACATAGTGTAGCTTCCCCTTGTGAAACACCAGTCACGTAGCTGCAGTGAACCAGATCTATCCGAGAAGGGTCGTACCTGGTCACTTACTAAGTAAAGCTGCTCTAAGGGATGAGAGCTTTCACTGTAGACAAGGCCTCCATACTTTGTAGAGAGCCCGATTTGACCCATGGCTTGAATGTATGTGAAGGAGGCAAGGGTGAGACACTGACTCTGGCAGTTTTCTTATGTCTGGGCCAATGTAAACTTTGTATGAAGAATTTTCATCTGTAGGGGCTTTTCATTTGTAAAGAATTTACAAAAATAAAAAAGACAACAACGGACAGCCAGCAGCGCTGCTTTACGAATAGCAAATGACTGAAAAACTGCTGCAAAACCATAGGGTTACACTGAATCTGAAAGCAAATCACTCTGGCATTTTTATACGTGCTCCCTAAAGCTGATGAGAAGGGTTATTACTGAATCTCAGTGAAACCGTCCTAATAAGGAGGAAATGAGTCTGTTTAATAACAGTGCATAATGAAGACTGTAGAAGAAAGCGCTGGATAATTTGGCAGTGATTAGAAGGTCAGGGGGTCAATTTATGAACAACCGAGGCGCTTTACCTGAGGGTAGCCACTTCTGTAACATGAGGAAGCCCCTCCTTTGTCTCAGTTATCTTGCCATTTGTACACTGACATCTAAATCAAGCTGTAATTTATCAGTCAGAAGGAAAACACAGCTACGTTTTAAACTAAAACACCTGTCAAAGGAGCAACATTTTCTAATGTTTTGTTTGAAATGTGTTCCAAACGACTTGGGGTTTTTTTTTTTTTTACCATGTGAAAATTCCCCTCCCCCGCCTTCGCAAAGGAACATTGCTTGTGTATGATGATCTCAACGAGAGATTTCATCCGTTCAGTTTCGATACATTTAAAACGTAAATTCTGAGCAAACAAGATTTCTGGGGGCTTGCTTATTAATCCCCTCATCATTCACTGCTTAGCCACACCTTCTGAGCCGATTCTCAATTATTGGAGGCCAAGGGATGGAGTACTCATGGAAGAGTCATCCATTCTGGACACTGTTTCTCTGAGGGATTTTTAAAGGTGAATTATAAAGCTTTTGTACCTTTAGTTCAGGACAATCTATTTCCTCTCAGGGCTGGCAACAGACTGCCGGAGTCCTGATCAATTTTTAAGGGGAAAGAGGGACTTGGCTCCAAACCCACTGGAAGGGGCAGGGCCTTGAGAAAAAGGGACAGGGCTAGAGGCTAGCCTCCCCCAGCCAGCCCTCAGCGCCACCAGGACTTTCACCACACAGGACTCCAGCAGCAATTTAAAGGGCCCAGAGCTCCGGCCACTGCTGCTGCTGAGGTAGCAGTGGTGGTGGTCAGGAAATCCAGGCCCTCTTGAATCACTAGGCCCCAGGGCAGCTGCCTTCTATGTCTCCCCCTATCAGTGGCCCTGTTTCTTCTGCAACATTTGCCAGTGGACCACACATCTAAAATAGAGCAGGAAGACATGTCCGGTACACAGGTCTGCTTGTTGCAGCAGCGAGGAAAACACACAACCCTGACCTCCCGTCTTGGTAGAAAGAAGAAGTAATTTCTAGTTCTTCTATTTAATGTGTATTTTTAGATACCTGCTCTTGTCCTCAGGGTTGCCAGGTGTCCGGTTTTCAACCAGAGAGTCTAGTATTTGAGCTTTCTGTTCAGGAAACAAATTGAAAAATATAAAAGAGAAAATAGAAATGTCCGGTATTTTCTAAATAAGATGTAATGTAGATTGTGATGTCATGCCGAGTGTGTCCGGTATTTCAGCTACCTGCACATCCCCCCTATTGAATTCAGTGGGAAATAGTGTTTGTTACTTGTTTTAATTAAGCTCTTACTGCAGTGGCGGGCACTTGGTTCTATGTGTGGCTCGTGAGATATTTCATTTACTGTAGCCCACGCGCAGGGTTGCCAGATTCCACTGCTTTCCGTCCACCTTTTTTCCTATTGCTAAAGTGACATGCACATGCAGCGAGGGCAATGAAGGGAGGTTCTGGATGATGACACACAACACTGACTGTGAGAGCCAGGCACTCCCTCTGCATCCAATCACAGTGCTGCGGCAGTTCAATTGGCACACCCTGCAACTTCTAAGTACTCAAGGGCAGTGAGCAAAACTACCTTTTCCCTGGAGACGAAGGAGGCCACTCGCTTGCCTAGGTTGCCCATTGGTGGGTTAGAAGCTTCAGTGGCTGGTGAAGCTGTCATACAAACACAGGAAGAGACAGCTTCTGCCCAGAAAAGCTTACATCTAAATACAAGCAACATGGTGGGAGGAATGAATTATTTGTATCCCTGTGAAACTGATGGGTAGTAACCAAGCCACTGAGCCATTAAGCGACATGCTCAGTGTGACTCAGGAAATCCACAGCGGAGCCAGGAATGAACCCTACCTCTGCTAAATCCCAAATGCAGAGCCGATCTCATTTGGGAAGCACTTCAGTTTAGTACTAAATCTACACAAGGAGGGTCCACTTCTATGCCCACTGAAGTCTATGCTCTTTCACCAATTGGAGCAGGTGCAGGTCTTCCACCTCATTTATTAACAATGTTGAAGTAGAAAGGGCCTCTGTAAGGCACTGATAAGTTCTCCTGCACTCTCCGCTTAATCCCATAGGGTATGTCTACACTACCACCCTAGTTCGAACTAGGGTGGTTAATGTAGTCAATCGAAGTTGCAAATGAAGCCCGGGATTTAAATATCCTGGGCTTCATTTGCATCTTGCCGGGCGCCGCCATTTTTAAATCCCCGGTAGTTCGGACTCCATGCCCGCGGCTACACGTGGCACGGAGCAGATAGTTCGAACAAGGTGTAACAGTAGTTCGAATTAGAAAGCCTAATTCGAACTACCTACTCTGTGCCGCGTGTAGTCACGGGCACGGAGTCCGAACTACCGGGGATTTAAAAATTGCGGCGCCCAGCAAGATGCAAATGAAGCCCGGGATATTTAAATTCCGGGCTTCATTTGCAACTTCGATTGACTACATTAACCACCCTAGTTCGAATTAGGGTGGTAGTGTAGACATGCCCATAGCCCTTTGCTAGGTGCTTTGCCAATCAGAACTTAAAAATTAGGGACTTCATCATCAGTGTTTTTAAATGTGTGGCACAATATGTCTGTCTGTCTGTCTGTCTGTCTGTCTTTCTTTCTTTCTTTGGAAGTCACTTCTCAAAAGGGAAGACTCTTTTATCTTTAAAAAGACCTTTGGATTAACTTTTAAATCATAAATAAGAATGTATCTATTGAATACACAGGCCACTTTTTAAACAAAAGCTAAACCCAGTCTAAAAAGAAACCAGAAATAATTTTCAGGACAAAAAAAAAAAAAAAAATCAGGCAGAGCACCTCTGTGTGAGAAGATCGGATTCCATCCAAGACAAGGGCTGGTTTGCAAAGGCTCATTGAATCTGAATTGATAATAATGCTGTGACTTGAGCCCCAAGGAATTCTCCACATTTTTTTTTCACTGAAATGATTAAATCGGATGAGGCAAGATACCCGATCAGTTAACTTTTCCACTCCTTCATTTCCAGTGAAATAAAATCTAGCAACAAGTTTTTGTATGAGATTGCATTCTGTGCCAATGGGTCAGTGGCCAACTTAACCATAATAAATAGTCTAGCTTTTCAAAGATGTTACGAAAAAAGGGAGGGGGGAGAAGGACAGAAAAAGAAACCTTGAGTGCTAGAAGACAGTTTGTATTTCCCTTGCATTTTTACCCTGCCAAGTCACTAGCACATGTTCCCTGTAGCTGGCTAAACCGTCTCCCTAATGAGCATGGAGAGAACAGGGATTCAGACAGTCACATAGTCATTGACATGAACCACAAACATATTTGCTATAAAATGATGTAAGCTCCTAAGAGCAACAAACTCAGGTATCATCCCGGTCCAATGAAACTTTTTAGCCCTTACCCTGCGTAAGCTGCAATTTCAACTACCCTGACATTGGAGGCATTAAAATATTTCAGTTCTGAGTTAAGGAACATTAAAAGTGCTGGCCCCAACATGCTTTTTTTTCCTGATGGCCATGGGCTCCCTCCCCTTCCTCCTCTTTTGTTTTGAGAATTTCGGAGCTTGCAGCCTTGCGTCATGCAAAGATGGTGTCCAACTTAATTTAGTTGTTTTGTCTTTTATCATAATGGAAATGAATACAGGATCCTTTTTGGGATGCTTGCCCTGTGAAAGGATACAGACTTCTCTCTCCTGGTGTATAGAATGGTGGGAAAGAAGAGATGCAGGGCAACATAGCAGAGGTGGCAACATTTGCAGATGATACACAATTGCTCATGACAGCACACTCCACAGCAGACGGCAAAGAGTTTCCAAAGGGTCTCACAAAATGGAGTAAGTGGGCCAAAAAAAAAGGCAGATGACATTCAGTGTCGACGAACACAATTAATGCATATTGGAAAACATAATCCAAATTCTGCATATAAAATGATGGGGTTTAAATGAGCTGTTCCCACTCAAGAGAGAGATCTTGGAATCACTTTTCCCAAAACATCCAGCCAATGTGCAGCGGCAGTCCAAAGAGCGAACAAAATGTTGGAAATCAAGAAAGGGATAGAGAAAAAGACAAAAAATATCACATTGCCTCTAGAGAAATCCATGGTACGCCCACATCTTGAATACTGGTGCAGATACGGTCAACTAATTTCAAAAAAAGACACATTGGAATTGGAGAAGGTTCAGAAAAGGGCAGCAGAAATTATTAGGAGTATGGAATGGCTGCCAAATGAGGAGAGGTTAATAAGGCTAGGACATTTCCACTTGGGAAAGAGATGATGAAGGGGAGATCTGATAGAAGTCTATGAAATCAGGACTGGTGTGGAGAAAATATCTAAGGAAAAGTTATTTACTCCTGCCCTTAACACAAGAACTAAGGGTCACCAAATAAATAGTTAGCAGGTTTAAAACAAACCAAAAAAAGGAAGCATTTCTTCACACAATGCACGGTCAATCTGTGGAACTCCTTGCCAGAGGATGGTGTGAAGGCTAGGACTTTAACAGGAATCAAAAAAGAACTAGATAAATTCATGGAGGTTAGGTCCATCAATGACTATTAGCCAGAATAGGTAGGGATGGTGTCTCTAGCCTCTGTTTCTTGTGACTGGGAATGGGCAACAGGGGAGGGATCACTTGATGATTCCCTGTTCTCTTCATTCCCACTGGGGCACCTGGCACTGGCCACTGTGGGCAGACAGGACACTGGGCTAGATGGACTGTTAGTCTGACCCAGTCTGGCTTTTCTTATGTCCTTATGCTAAACTGATAGGGAGAATCAAAAATCTATATTGGGTCAATATAAATTCCTATTCACTTTAGGGTTTGATTGAATAGGGGGGTCTAGACTCCCTAGTTTAAAAGAATCTCCAGGACCTCAGTAATGAGCAAGAATCCTATGAAGGAGACCTCACCATTTCTGGTGGCTTTAGATCAGACTGAACAAAAGTACAGAATTAAGGGATCTAGTCTGGCAGACAAATTCCATGTCTGACATTTCCACAGCAGACCTCAGGGAGTATGAATTATCTGAGTACAAAATTAGCTCCTTTCAGCCTTAGGGGATCCATTGTTTTCCTCTGAATGTGTTTGTTATTCATAAGTATTTGCTGAAGCAGTTTAGACTGATCACATTCAAACCATGGACTGTCTATGAATAGCTCGCTTCACCTACTTACTGTTAGGTGATGGCAAAAATCTTATTAGTGTTCCTGGCACAGGATTGGACCGTCAACTATTTGCATTGTGTGGCCAACCACCCTTGCAAATCCCATGATTTTATTTCTGCTTCTTGATTGGCCAACAAACATCTTAAACAAGAGAATAAACAGGGACGGATGCACTTTTCCAGTATAAATATTTGAACGAATCATAATTCAGGAGAAAATATGTGAAGCTTTCATGAGTTACAAACAACTTGGAGCATTCCTGGCACTTCTCCAAGTACTTAAGAAATAATATAACCCCATGAAGAGCAAACTAAGTCCCATGCTTTGTTATGATGAAAAGATGCACAGATACTTGAAAAAAAATTCCACCAGCTCAACTCAACAATTTTGGAGACCGCAGGCTTCCCAGGTGGATCACAAATGCCAGTGAAATGGCAGATCATCAGTGTTTCGTGACACAGGTGTAGGCATTTCCTGCCATTGGGCCAGGAGAAATGCCCGGAGAGTCTCAGAGAAGCAGGATGAGCCATTTTCCTGACTTGCCCATGGGAATGCTCCACGCAGGAACTCAAGGAGTAGATGAAAAGAAATTAAGTCTTTGGGGAGCGGGAGTGTAAAGCTATGGCGCCTAGGCCGATGTCTACACTAGACACACTAGAATGGCACAGCTGCATCATTATAATGAGATAGTATAGACCCTTCCTGAATCAGGGGAACAAGTTTTTCCATGGGTGTAAGGAATCCACCTTCCCCAGCCATGGTAATTAGGTCCATGGAAGAATTCTTACATTAACTTATTTGCATCTATATTTAGAGTTGGGTAAACCTAACTATGGTGGTCAGATGTGTGAGTTCCCACACCCCTGATTAATGTCGCTAAGTCAATCTAAATTTTAAGTGTCCACCAGGTCTCGCTGGCTTGTTGATATTCTTTTGCACATATGGAAACAATGCTCTGTTTCTTGGCACCAACTGGAAGGCTAGGAATTGCTGCCAAGGGTTAGGAATGGATCTGGTACTATTCAGAGCGAGATGGGTGCTTCTAGAGCATTAGCATTAGGAGGAGACCCATAGGGGGATATCCTTATAGGTGACTTTGGGATACATTGCTACAAAGCAGCGGATGTAACTGGACAGTAGCCCAGTGGCACTAATCTCCTCGGGTATGTCTACACTACCCCGCTAGTTCGAACTAGGAGGGTAATGTAGGCATACCGCACTTGCAAATGAAGCCCGGGATTTGAATTTCCCGGGCTTCATTTGCATAAGCTGGGAGCCGCCATTTTTAAAACCCCGCTGGTTCGAACCCCGTGCAGCGCGGCTACACGGGGCTCGAACTAGGTAGTTTGGAGTAGGCTTCCTATTCCGAACTACCGTTACTCCTCATTCCATGAGGTGTACTGGTAGTTCGGAATAGGAATCCTAGTCCGAACTACCTAGTTCGAGCCCCGTGTAGCCGCACTGCACGGGGTTCGAACCAGCGGGGTTTTAAAAATGGCGGCTCCCCGCTTATGCAAATGAAGCCCGGGAAATTCAAATCCCGGGCTTCATTTGCAAGTGCGGTATGCCTACATTACCCCGCTAGTTCGAACTAGCGGGGTAGTGTAGACATACCCCTCTTTCCTACCAGGAGCAAAGTGCTCATGTAACGCTGACAAGCAGAATTGAACCTGGGACCTCTGGAGCTTAGGGCATGAGCCTCTCCTGCATGAGCTAAAAGCCAGCTGGCGCTCAACTAAGGCTGTAGAGCAAGTTCATTATTCTCTCTGTAAGAGCTCTCAGTGCAACAAGAGGGAACAGTGCACCCCACCCAGATGGCATGTGAGTTACATTTACAGATTGAATTTTTCATGGAGTTGATTAGCAGTTATAGGAAAGCCAGCAGATATCACACCGGAACCACAGTGGTGGAGGACTGTACAGTCAAGCAGCCAGTGACACAAGTCAGTACCAACCCTCCTCAGGGAAAAATTCACCTGCATCACCTGTTGTTAAAACATTTTCATTCAAGTAACTGGAAGGAGATTATGAATTGCAAGCAGTTCTCTCAGGAAAGTCAGACTGTGCATCCACAAACCAGCTCAGTGACAAAACAGCACCCTGTAATGTACGATTATGCATTTTGCCTTGCATCAAATGATGGTATGAACCCCACATTAATGACAGATCTGAGGACAGGGCACTCCATGTCAAATGGAATGCATTGCCCTGTTTGGCATAGGAGAACTGAGCACACTCTGAAGCAAAAGGAGTTAGTGTCGGGAACCTTGGTTCAAATCTGAGATCTACAGTGGAAGAGGAAACACTGGTCTTCTGTGGACATGTCTCACCAAATGGTTCACTCTCTGGGGAAGTCCATGGCTGAGGAGCCAAGAATATTACAAGTCACACTTGAGATACTTGGCCAATGTAACGGAGAAATCTGCCAATCATTTCACAACCTTTCGATTTCTATTATTTCCCTTCTCTTTCATGAACACTATATTTGGACCGAACAACATGTGTATATATTTTAACGAGGATCACAGATGATCTACTAATTTTAAATCACCTTTCTATGGTGACAACAATCTCACTTATTTATCGGCGAATCCAGCAGTCTCAGTGGTTGGCCTTTACACAGATAAGCATCAAGTAAACATGATCCAAGTCTAAAAAAGGACCCTATTTGAAGAAGACTTGAAATATTCATGAAAGAAAAGCAGTACCTTCCAAAGCCTGAAACTCAGCATTTACAGGAGAGGAAGAACAAAGAATAATAAAGCCCCGGGCACATGGCGCACAATAGTAACTTCACACTTAGCAACTGCCTCTGAGCTTTGCAAATGGCTGCCAGGAAAACCCCTGCAAAGCCCCAAATATTAATGGCATGCAGGACCTGGAATGGGACAGCGCAGCACGTTGTGCTCAAGGATGTGAAAGAAGAGCTAGGCCTATGCAGCATGTCTCTGGTGGCAGGCCCGGCCTTTGGGCAAGGCACGTGAGGAGGTTGCCTTGGGCCCCGTGCATTCAGGGCCCCGCGCTGCCCAGCTCCCATCTCCGCCCACCTGGCCGCTCACTCGCCAGGGCCTCACGCTGCCCAGGTCCTGGCCCCGCCTACCCTGCTGCTCACTCACTTCCTTGATGGACAACCATGTGGCCGTTTGGCTCAGGGCCATGCACTGCCAACCTCCCAGCCCTGCCCACTCGGCCACTAACTTGAAGCCATGCGGCTCAGCCATGCTGCCTCAGGCCCCACAAACTCTTCGGCTGGGCCCATCCGGTGGCACAATGGATGGTACTGTTCCTCTTGCTTCTCTGAGGCATTGGGGTGTCTGCTTCTGAGTACGATGCAGTGCAAGAAATCTCCTACATAGAGGGCACAATGCAACGTCTCTGTTTTTACCTAGCCAGTAAGAAACGATCCTGGGAAAGCAAATGAAGAAAGCTGTGCGGTCAATGTGGAGGCAAAAAAAAGGGGGGGATGGGCTAGAAAATAAGAGAGAAAATATCTTATTGCCTCTGTATAAATCCTTGGTACCCCCACATCTTGAATACTGCATGTAGATGTGGTCACCTCATCTCAAAAAAGATATCTTGGCATTGGAAAAGGGCAATGAAAAGAGTAGGGGTTTGAAACGATTGACATATGAAGAGAGATTAAAAAGACTGGGACTTTTCAGGTTAGAAATGAAGAGACTAAGGGGAGATATGATAGAGGTCTATAAAATCATGACAGTGAATAAGGAAAAAGTTATTTACTTGTTCCCATAACATAAGAACTAGGGGGCACCAAATGAGATAAATAGGTAGCAAGTTTAAAACAAACAAAAGGAAGATTTTCTTCATGAAGAACATAGCCGACCCATGGAACTCCTTGCCAGAGGATGTTGTGAAGACCAGGATTTTAACAGGGTTCAAAAAAGAACTAGATACATTAATGGAGGATAGATAAGTCCATCAATACTTATTTCCCAGGATGGGTAGGAATGGTGTACTTAGCTTCTTTCAGAGGCTGGAAATGGGCGACAGAAGAGGGATCACTTGATGAGTCCCTGCTCTGTTCACTCCCTCTGGGGCATCTGGCATTGCCCACTGTCAGAAGACAAGACACTAGGCTGGATGGACTTTTGGTCTAACCCAGTATGGCCGTTCTTATGTTCTTGTGTTCAGAGCTTCTATTAGCACTTGCAAGTTGATGGCTTCTTCTCCTTTTTCCATCCTTTTAGGAGTCCATCCAAAAAAATCCCAGGGACAGTAGGAACTGGCCTGAAAGTCCTTGCAACATGCTTGGTAACGGAAGCCATTCAAGCAATCACAACGTTACAGCTTTCCTGCATTCACATTCCTCCAGCCACTGGGAGGCAGCGCATTTAGCAGCTAACAGTACAAGAGGAGGGTCCATTCCCAACTCTGCAGCTGGCCATATGGCCTTGGGAAAGACATCCTAACCTCTCTGTACTTCAGTTTCCACATCTGTAAAACATGGGTAACACCTTCTAAAGGGGCTTTGACATGTCTAGAGGAAATGTGCCATAAATGGATTATTCCGGGCACAAGCGTTTAGAGATAGGACGATAAAGACCCATCTGTGTTTTCTCAGATGCTCAGAGACAGCTCAGAGTCACCGCATTCAACCACCTGCCAAAAAACCTGTGTTCTTCTCTGATTATAACAAGTGTTTGAGCTGACAATCCCTGTGAAAGAGAGGCATCAGGTTACTTGAAATCACATCATGCCATCATGTTGAATCATGATGTTCTATAAACATGACACGACATGACTCATTTATGAGATACAAGACAGTAATTCGCTCCTCTTTTCTGCCAGGGGAAGCAAGCAAAATATTGAGGGGGGTAAGCCTGCACCTTACCTGCCCCAATGTTTGAAAACTCCAAAAACTAGCTCTCCCAACCCTGTTATGAGGCTTCAGTGGGTCTATCCCTACACAGATTTCAGCGGCCCCCCTGCAGAGTTCACTGTGGGAACACAGCCTCAAGTTTGCAGTTGCAGAAGTTACAAAAAAGTGTGCAGATCGCAAAAACAAAACCTTTGGCTGTGGCTTTTCAAAGGATGGGGTGTTGAGAGGCGCTGACGCCTCCAGGAAGGTTGGGCCACTCACGTTGCTGAAGCCTGAATTAATGGCTTGCAGCAGAGGAAGTTGCTTTACAGACATATCTCTGTAACATGCCTAAGGAAAGACTTGCTGATCACAGAAGGCTATGGGGAGGGCTCATTACGGGTGACCTTTGGCTCGGGATCCCAGGAAGTCAGTGACATGCTGAACACTCACAGAGAAGTGAGTTTCTGATGAACTGTTAAACTTATTTCCAAACATGATTCAGCATGACACAACACAAACATGCACAAAGGTATGTATGGTACAGCAGTCTTGCTTTTTTTTTTTTCATGGGGAGGGGAGAACTACATATACAAGCAACTAACGCCAAACCCTTCTCAGGTATTTTCCCACTTGTTTGAATTGCACAGGACTGTAGCAGAGCAAATAAAATATCCACGATATCAGCAGATAGCACAATTCATAGTTAATTTCAAGTAATAAAGAACACACCTCTTCAGAAACAGTGCCTGGCAGATCAAACAAATTCAAAAAAATCGTTGGAAGGATGCATGTGTCAGACAACCAAGTACCAGAAGAGTAAATTTAAGCAAGATAACCGATGCATGACAGAAGTCTATGTTTTAAGAAGAGGCTAAAATGTTCCACTCCTTACAACAGGTTAAACCTCTTTAGTCCAGCACCCTCCGGACCTGACCCAGTGCCAAACCAGAGAATTTGCCGGACCATGGGAGGTCAATATTGTCTAGCAACATTACCAACACTTCCACTGCTGACTGAGCTCTTAGAAGACATTAAGGGGTAAATTAGAGCTAAATAACAGCACAGAACTCTGAGAGCCAGGACTGGTGGCTGAAAGCAAACTTTATGGGACGTTGGGAAACTTTTTTGTATCATTTACTATTTGTATGACAATAGCACCTACAGCCTGAAATCCAATTTGTTTGGACTCTAAAGCTCTGAAAGGAACTGTGTCTTACTCTGTGTGTATACAGCACCTAACACAATGGAGGCCCGATCCTGGCTAGGGCCTGAAGACACAGTTGTAGTACAAATAATCATTAACAGGCCTGGCACCAGGGCCAGAGGAAGTAGCAAAGGGAATAATACAGCTTTGCTTTTCTATATCCTTCATCCCATTCCAAATGATTCACAAACACCAACTATTCTTTCAAGACTCACAGGGAATTAAGAATAAACCTTGGCTATGTCTAGACTACAGGGAAGATTCAAAAGAGGAATCTTCTTCTGATCTCACTTTCGAAATCAGAGCGGAGTGAAAGTAATCTAGACGTGTTTTTTTGCAACCCTCCCCCCCTTTTTCGAAAAGCACTTTCCTCAGAATATGAGGTTCACGTGGCTTTTCTAAAAGGGGGGTGGGTTGCTGAAAAAAGTGCGTCTAGATTGGAAGAAGATATGCAAATTCCATGGGATTTGCATATCCTTTTTCGACTCTTCCCCGTAGTCTAGACGAGCCCCTCTTTATAAACAGGAAAGTCCATCATTTTTAGTTACAGGATTCCTCCCTGGCCCTGCTACCTTCTTCTGAAGCACGTGTTACTAGACACCATTAGAGAGAGGTTACTGAATTGCCCTGTTATCAGGCCCATTGGGGGAAGGACAAAGGGAGCTGTTGCCCCAGGCCAGGCATTTTTAAAGGAGCCAGGACTCTAGGCCACCACTGCTACTAGTGAGGAAACAGGAGTGACTGGAACTGCGGGCCCTTGAAATCACCACTGGAAGCCAAAGTGGAGCACCCTGAGTAGATGGCTGTGGGAGGCTAGTCCCCTACCCTACCCCTTCCCAAGGCCCAGAGCCGTCCCTCCCACACACAGCTTGCCCCGGGCCTGGCAAAGTCTTTTCAGCCACCCTGCATGTTATGACAATTCCAAGTGTCCATAACTCACTGTCACCGAGCTGTGAACTGAGACTCAGAGGGACCATGGCTGTAATTATTGACTACAGCAGGAGCTGAGGTGCTAAGAAGAAGATCCATTTTGAACAGAGATCCCATTCGCTGATGGGTATTTAGCGGCTCCAGGGGTTTAGTTACTGGGTTTTTTTCATGGTTTTAGTTATTTTTGAAAAATCAGGTCTTTCATTTAGGTTTCTAAACATGGAGTTTGTAGGGTCGCCAGATGGTTCCAACAAAAATACCAGACACACTTGACATTACATCACAATCTACACTAAATCTTATTTAGAAAATACCAGACATTGTTATTTTCTCATTTATATTTTCTCAATTTGTTTCCCGAACAGAAAGCTCAAATACTAGATTGTCCGGTTCAATACCAGGCACCTGGCAGCCCTAGGAGTTTGGGGCTCAAAGTTAGGCCTCCGCATGGGAACATTTTTGATCCACAGCACTTGCCAAAGTTCCTCCAGCAGCGAGACAACCCGAGAGTTCTGACCTCCACTCATCTGCTTCAACCACACTGTGCTTATTGAGCAGGTTTCTAGAAACCAGCTCCTAAAACTTCTTGTTCAGAGAGATAAGGAAGATGAACCTGGCTTTAGGGGGCATCTCTGGGTAAACCAACATTTGAACAATAAGGAATCCAAGAAATCAAAGTGGACTAGACCAACACACCTTGTAGCGCCTCATAAGTCTGATGTGAATAGGTTATTCATTTAATACTGTCCCTCTGCTTCCGATGGGCATCTCAACAAAGCTTTTTTTTTTATTTTAGCTTCATTGTAATCTGCTTCAGCATCACATTACAGTCAGTGTTCACCACAACTTACAACATCTTTCATTCCCCAGGCACGAAGGGTTAATACTTGTATTTCAATCCCTTCTATTGAAGAAGAGAGTTTATTTTGTGCTATTTGATCCCTTTGCTGTGAAACGTCCATATTCACCAACCTCTCTGTCCCCTCCCCCCCTTTTAAAAATCTCTGGTTCTAAATGGAAGACTATAAAATATCTTTATTAAAGTTTGGTCTTAGATTAGCAAGAAGGCAATAGTGCCGGGACTCTAAATCTCGTGCACACCTTTCTCGGCTAACATTAACGGAAGGGAAAACAATGTGATGGCTCCTTCCACCTTCCTGATTTATAAGTGTCTAGGACTATAGGTCAAATGAATGAAAAGCACCAGGGGAGCACACTGCAGGAAAACCGTTGGGTGTGATAGCGGCCGGGCAGCACAGAGGAGATAGCTTGCCCTACTCGGTCAGACAAATTAGATAATTAAATGGAAACAGGCTAGATAAATTGCACTTTCTTAATTGGGTTATCAGGAAACAATAGTGGCTATGAATGACCTCACTGTCTGTGTAGTCTAACACTTCTCTCCGTAGGAACTAGGCGGGAGTTACTTGTCTAGGTTCGGGTTATTGTTGGCCTGGAAAATGAATGCTTAAGAACAACATTTTGTATTCCCTCCCCCCTCCCCTCCCGTAACAGCCATTACAGATAAAAATCTAGGTTGGTCAGGGTGGGGGCAGGGAAAAGAAGGAGCAAATGAGCTTTGCATTCAAAGAAATAACTCTCCCTCCAAAAGTTAACTGATGTCCAGGAGATCCCAGCTGTAAATGCTGGGCTCACTCAAACACTCAGCTTTGTCACCACTTGCAGGCTCATTCTTGGCAAGCAGTTTGCGGGGGAAGAGGGAGCTGGTCGGGGGCAGATTGACAGGCTATCATAGTGCTTGGAAGATCTTGCAGGGAATTCATTTTCTGGCGGCAAAGAGCCCTGGAATAAGTTAGAGGCTGCCCCGACTGGGCCCAAGAGCCCCTTGTCTTCTCTGTGTGCCAGGCCCAATCCTCTTGCCCTCCACTAAGCCATGCAACGTGCTTTGCCAAACTCAGTCCTGTGGGGAGGATCTTGTCTTCCCTAAGCTGTAATTCTGCCCCTCACCCCAGGACTACAGTAGCAGCTACACCCCCCTCACCACCATGTGTGGGGGGGCAAAGCAGATAATGCCCAGGCCCCAAAACTCTTTGTGTTGTTTGTGGGGGGTTCAACTGCTGCCTCCCACACTCCAGTGGCTCCAGAGCTTATAGGATATTTGGAGATGCCTGATTTATGCTTGAAGCAATTCAACCGAGCACGACTGATCCACAACCCTTCTCCTTCCCCGTCCTCCCTCACTGAGGCAATAATGTTTGGACTCAGGTTCACAACACTCATAGTTTAAAAGAACAGGAAAAATGACAACAATCGACCGCCACCAAGCCAAGGGATATTATGTTCTTCTGACTAGCACTCTACATCACCACAACTCTTTGGACAGGTGTTTGGGCCTAACCCCCTCTGCTCTCTCTAGCAAGGCACACCTATCTACCTGTACACTCTGGTTACTGGACAACTACATTTCTCTTCCTTTCCACGCAGCTGGGGGCAGGCCTTGGATGCGCACTTAAAAAATATTCAGATTTTTTGTGGGACTAGCAGCATTTGGACTGGCTGCAGAAGGGACGGCGGCAGCCAGGAAGCCCTCGGACAGATGGTCCCCAGCTAGACCCACTGCAGAGGGTCCGGTAGCAGCTGGGAAGCCCCCAGCCAGACTGGTTGCAGGGGAAGCAAATGGGGGAACAGGGAGGCCGGGGCCAAGAAACTGCAGCCAGGAGTCCGTGATGGGCTGGGAAGGCACGACCCCAGTGGGAGGGGGGCCTAGTGGCCAGGAGGGGAGCATTGACCTCCCCTGATCCTGCAAGCTCCCTGGTTCAAGACCGCTCAGGTCCCCAGACACAATAGCCCAATGCTGGGTGAGGAAGAAAAGCGCACACTTAAAACTCGCATTTGAAGGAAAGCATTGGCATATGGCTTATGTTTTATGTTTTGAATCCTCTCTCAACTCAACAACCCCGAGGCACCAGGCTCCATGAAACCCTAAACTCAGCTCAGGCGTCAAGTTGTCAGCCTGCACTATACTGGTAAAACAGCCCATTTGCCTTCGATGCAATTTGTGATTGTTATGATCTGACTGGTGCTCATCTATGAATGTCCTGAAATTGATTCTAATTCCACACCATTCCCATTTGCTTCTGTGTCCCGTTTAAAAGGCAGAAAGTGGTTGTGGCTGACAAATGAACAGCACGTTACATGAGGGGATGTTTGCAGCTTGTTGGTTTAATTTTAAACCCCTTCCTTTTAAGACAATGCTACCTAAAGCTACTTTAACTCACGGTTCTTATTAAGACGCCTCTCTCCCTATTCTTATTTTTATTGAATACGACAGGAAACCAAAAACATCAAGTATAGACTTTTTATTTAAGTCTCCACGAGATCTAATGAAAAACATTACTAGAGGCTGCGTCCAAGAAAATGTTTAGGGTTCTGAAACAAGAACACTGCTACTGACATTCGTCATCTACTTACCGTGGATGAGACATTGGCAGGCTCTGGTATGATGTTACCCAGATGATAAATAGTTTAAGACATATAAAAATTAACATTCTTTCCCATTCTATAGCACCTTTTATCCAACGGTCTCAAAGGACGTTAGAAATGTTGAATCTTAGCGACCCCATGTATGCAGCAGGTATGAATGTTGTGAGTCTATATATTTTGGTTAATCTCTAAGGTGCCACAGAAGTCAGACCACTCACTGTTTTTTTTTAAGGGACACGTAACTGGAGGTGCAGAGAAAGCAGATCACGATAATACAGTCAGTCTGTGACACAGCAGGAATTAAATCCAGGTGTCTTGCTTCCAGGTCTCCTGCTCTTCCTGCTGGATAATACTAACACACTGCACTGTGGCTTGCAAACGAGTATAATGAAAGTTGCATATTAACTGACTTATGCGAGGCAGTCCCACATCCCTTGAAGAGCAGTCCTATGCAAAAAATCCCACCCCAACTTGATATTTTTGTGAGTCTTCATGGATAAAAGTATCACCAAGGCCTGCTGCTAAGGCAACCATACACAGGGAAAAATGGCAGAATTTCATTTGCTCATGACAAAGCTTTAGGGCATTTGCTCCAACTAGGAACCTTGACTGAGATTTTCAAAACTACCAGAAGGAGTTTGGATGCTCAGTTCCTATTCGTGAACCTAATGGAAATTGATATTTTTCAGCAGCAGGAAGGTTCTTTTTAGCCAACAATAGACAAAACTAAACAAACGCAAATCAAATATAAACAAAGCTAAATGTATCTATGGCTGTAGCACAGTGGTCCCCAACATTTAGAGGCTGCCGGGTGCCAGGAGGCATGGCTGTTCGCCTGCCGGGAGCCAGAGGGCGGGGACACATGCACGCCCGGGGCCGGTGCCCCCCATCCTCCAAGTGCCGTGCGCCCAGGGCACGAGTGGCCAATTCGCGGCGCTCCCGGAGCCGGCGCTTACCATGCGCCCAGGCCGGCTCCGGCACAATGCATGCACCACGTGCCTGGGGCCAGGCCAGCCCCGAGCACTTGGCGGGCGCACACAAATGGACCCGCGGGCACCATGTTGGGGACCACTGCTGTAGCACAACATTTACTAAGAGCAAAGTTTTCAAGGTTGTCTGCCTAAAATTAGACACACACCCCCAAAGCCACACCTTAGTTTTCTAAATAATTAGTCAGAATTTCAGCGGGCTGAATATCCAGAACTTGCACTGAAGCCAAAAAGGCCAATTATTTAGTTTAATTTCAGTCACCAATGGTTGGGACACAATTTTCTATATTACTTAGGTAATTAATCAGTTTGTCCCAGAAACACCAACCACGGGGCTAAAATTTGCTTTTGAATGCCCTCATTCAGCACCCATTAAAATGAGTAGTGCTATGAATGTTTTCTCAATACTTGTATCCTGCGCCTGCTTAAAGTAACGAGAAAATTTTCCATTCTGTGTTAGATTAATGGGAAGAGGGCCATTCTCAAAAGATCTCTGTTTAGTTGATTTAAATGCATCTTTCCCCCAACCCGACTTTAAAATCAGGCAGAATTAATTATGTCACCAGAATTTATCTTCTGCGTGGATATTTGCTTGTTATATTATTTACACGACTTTGTAATGAACTCTGCACTTTCCTACTTTTCTCGCAGGGAGCAGCAATCGAAGACAAAAGCCTGCAAACCAGAGACAAGGGCAGAGGCCACGTCCAACTTTGATATCTTGTTGATAACGTATTGTACAATTAGATCAATTTGACAATTTCCATTATGGCTGATAAAATATTTATTGAGCCTTGGAGATGATGTTTGATCCCTGTGCCATTTGTTTCGCTAATGGTGGAGATACTTACCAAATCAGTAAAAAGCATTCAAATGGCAGATCCTCATAGCCTTCCTTACATTAGATTTGCAAATTACTGGCTCAAGTCATAAATTACAGCACAGCGCAGCCAGCCTGATGCCAAGCTGACAAGGCAGGTAGATGGCTTGCGATGACATTGTTTCATGGAAGCATTAATCATAGCAAGAAAGAAAATATTCTCAAATTGGCCCATAAGTCTAAATATTAAGGAATGAGAAGCAGGTTGCCGGGAGATAGCTTTAGCTGGCGCTGGAAATGAGGAAATGAAAAACTCTTTCTATTATTTAACAAATCATCTTAATAATATCTTCATGCTCAAGTTCCAGGAAGCAAAGAAATTCAGAGTCTTTTCCATTTGCTCTCTATCCTCGTTGCTCTTTAATAAGAATATTAATATCCTGGAGACGGGCTCAGGAGCAAGCTGTGTTGTATTTTTGTGTCAGAGCTTAAGTTTAAAAAAAAGGGATAAATATTGAAGAAAAAAAAGAAACATTTTAATTCCTATGTTTCAACTGTTTGCTTTGTCAGCAACACCAAGAGGGCTACTGCCGCTCATCTGGTCTTACGTTCAAGGTCAAGTGTCTGCTTACTTATATGCGCGTCATGCTTATTAAAATCAGATAAGGTGCAAAATCCAGTTTACTATGAAACACTAAGACACAGGCTTCTAATCGTCGAGGAAAAAACATCCAGAGACTGTTGTTGATTAAATACAGGCCCTGCTGATTAATTTGGGGGGAAACGCCACCGTATAGAGATGATTGTACAATCTGTGGCTTAAAATGCTTCCCTGCTAATGGCATTGTCAAAAATCAGAGCCTTACATTACATTGACCAAGGGAGATTCATAGCATGGGTTGACTGAGGTAAATTGAAGGGGACATATTTGTCTAGCAGACATAATTAAAGGTATAATGCTGGTGCTAGAGGTCAGAGTTGTACAGTCCTAAGGCAAAGGCAGTTTGAAAGGACAAGCTATGGAATAAAGGAATGAAGAATTATGTTGGTCAAGAGCCTTGGAGGCCTCTCTCACTAAAAACGTGAAGGCTGGTTTTGGCAGTCCTGTTTTCCTAACTAGCTTCTATGAATAAAAAGCCAGATTGTCAAGGAGTCATTAGCCCCAATGGGATTCCATGACTTTCATGGCCAGATTTCTCACAGAAGTTTGGCACCAACCTCAGACAATGCACTGAGCTCTTCTGAAAAATCTAGCTATGTAAGTGGGAGCTCATCAGAGAATCTGGCCCAATGACGAAACTCTTCCCGTTTGAAGATGCACACTGTTAGGCCAGGTCTACACTGAAGGGGAAGGTCAAATCAAGCTCAGTTAATTACTTGGCTGGAGTCAACATACCTTGTTTGGTGTTTTCCTGCTGTCTCCACAGCAGGATGCCGATGGGGCAAATGTTCCCATTAGCTTCCTTACTCCTCGTAGAAGGAGGAGTACCGGCTACCAACGGGGGTGCCTTCTGAGTTCTATTTAGCAGGTCTTAACTAGATTCGCTAAATCAAACTCCAGATCGATCATGGCAGCATCGATCCTCCGTCTAGTGAAGACATGGCCTTAGAGGTTTGTTCTTTATTGCACTTGCAGCTCTCAGCAATGTTAACAGGAGCTCCTGGAACAGATAACAGATCATTCCAAACAAGCTGGATTGAGGAAATAGGTGAATAGCCTTTGGAGGCACAGAAAAAGTTTAGTTCACGAATATTTTTTCCAAGTACTCAAAGTCTCCCCTGCTGGTTTTTTTAAGGCATTTATTTTGTTTCCAACTAGCAGCAGCCATTGCTATTTCTGGGCTGCTGTCTCATTCCATTCTGCCTAGGCACCTTGGAGTCAGGACAGCATTTCCCCTTAGCAATTCCTCTTGTTTCCTGCAACAGTGGGAGAAGGCTGCTACACCTTTAAGAGTGAAATCTCAGAGCGGTGCAGTCCGGTTTGTTTTAGATAGCGATGTTATTGTCCTTTGCGGCTGTCTGGCAGCCCCGTATGTCCCCAGGATTTATCTCATACACATGATGCAGCTTTGCGAAAGGGATCGGGAGGGACTTTGCATTCCACCGGTAGGATGATATGGGCTTGTATCTAAATCTGTTCCATATGATCCACCTCACATGGCTGCTGTCTGGCCGATGCACTTGGAAAGGTCAAGCGGAGGCTTCAGAGTCAGAGGGCTGATTAAGAAACCCTCCTGCTGATGGAATCAGGGCTTAGGGACGAGGCTGTGAACATTGCGCCCACCCTTGGTGCAGAGATGGGGTGTTGGTAGGCCACACGCAGCACAGGTGTGAACCTGATATTCGGAGTGTGTCACAAACCGGCTTCCCTCCCTGCCACGTTTAAAGTAAGTAACCCACCACATGTTCAGACCCTGGAGGTTAGACACTTCTGAGTCTGCCACAGTTGGCTAGAAAGCTCACTCGTGGAAAGGACTTCTTGCCAGATCGCTGGCAGAATCCACTTTTCTTAGGATCATTTTGGCTTTTTGTTGCTAGTGGTTTTTTGGATTTTTTAGGAGCTTGGCAGAGAAGGGGGAGTTTCTTGTGTCCTGTCAGAAGCTGCAGGTGCAAAGTTGAGTGAAAAAAATAATAATCTGGACACTTCCAGGGATGAGCTAGAATCTCCTTGCTCAGGAGCAGCCTGAGGCTGGCTGCGGCAGCTGGTGCCCCAGGCAGAACGCACGATCAGTGCCCCCGCCTGCAGGGCAATCAATGGACTGATGTCATTGGCAGGCCCCCCCCATGACATCATCATCGGGCGGCACGGGAGGCGGTGCCCTAGGCAGTGGCCAAGTCCGCCTATAGCCACGGGCCACCCCTATTCTTGCTACACGCCACACACTTTGGCAAAGTCCAGATCCAGAGCCAAACTTCCCAGGTGACAGATCTCTGCAGTGAGCGAAAGGTAACTCTCCCAAATGGGACGTGGCACCCTTTGATCCTGTCTTTCTCAGGCTCATCTGTGTCCCAGGATCTTAAGAAAGACGTCTTTCACAGGTTCATACCTAAAAATGGCCAAAGATGTGTGGGTAGGTGGAGAGGTGGGGGTGAATTTCATTTGAACCAGTTCACTATCCCCTAAACATTAGGTCCTCCTTACAAAACAATTAGCACAGGTGCACTTGTGGAAAAGGAGTTCCCAAGTCTGTCTAGAAGCCACTGAATCAGTTTTGCTCTAGGTGGATCAATCCAGCTTTTCAATAATACGGGTGGAACCTCTCTAGTCCGGCATCCTCCAAACCAGAGAATTTTCCAGACCATGGGAGGTCAATATTGTCTGGCAGCATTACCAACACTTCCACTGCTTGCTGGTCTCTAAGACAACATTGAGGGGTAAATTAGAGCTAAATAACAGCACAGAACACTGAGAGTCAGGACTGGAGGCTGTAAACAAACTTTATGGGACCGTGGGAAACTAGGCCACACGCATGAAAAGTGGACACCCGGATAACTGAAATAATTCTGGATGACAGACCTTGCCAGACTAGAGTGTTCTGGACTACAGAGGTTCAACCTGTACAAGGTATGTATTGAGAGGAGAGGCCTAGGAGCAGAGGGATAGCTACCACAGGGCTAATTGTTTTCTCCTCTATGCGTTGACCGGCGCCCGGATCAGAGATTTAAAGGGAGAGACTTAGATTGGAAATTCTTTAGAGCAGCCACTGCCTTTTTTTTTGTTCTGTGTTCATACAGCACCTAACACAATGGGGCCCTCCTCCATAATTAGGGCTTTTAGATGCATTTGGTCACGCAAACAAACAAACAAACTAAAAGGAACCAACCGATCTGGCCTTGGGGCACCTGCTGTTCTACAGCAGGAGAAGAATTTTGTCGTCACTTCTGTTGCACTTTCTGGCCATTTGACACCTGATCCAAGCTGGAATCTCTCTTTCCGTGTCATGTATACTACAAGGGAGAGAAGGGTTGGATCTTTTTGATTTGAGACACCTAAGAAGACTCCTCCTCCTCTCACAGAACATACAAAGAGATCTCTCATATCTACAGGTGGTTTTTGTCTACTCTGAAAGAGACCCAGCCCGTTACTCAATGCATCTCCCACAGACGGATGAAAAGCTCAGTTAACCCATGCTGTGAACCTGTGATGCTAATGATTCTAAAAATCCCTTTGGCAAGATGCTCCTTGATTATTAGAATTTGGACACCCCTTTAATACAGCTCTGGAGACAACTGGTCAGAAAATATCCTTCCAAGCAAAATTTGAATAAATGAAAAAACAAGATACATTTTGCAAAAATTTACATTTAAAAAAAATTGCTGACACGCTCTAGCTATAACTTAGACTCCTCAGGCGCACAGTGATTGCATCACACATGAACTTTTGATTTAATGAGGAACAGAGAGGTTATCCATTTTCCCTATCTTTTGGGGGGGGGAGTAGTTTTTCACCTTTGGATTGACACACTCAGAGTGCGTCTACACAGCAGCATAATTTCAGAATAACGGCTGTTATTCCAAAATAATGATGTGAATATCTACACAGCAATTCCACTATTTCGAAATAAATTCAAAATAACGGGCGGCTTATTCCGGTTTCTATAAACCTCATTCCACAAGGCATAATGCCTATTCCAAAATAGCTATTTCGGAAAAGCAGTAACGTGGACACTCCTCTGCTGCTATTTTGAAATATTTACTCCCCAGCACTATTCAAAGTAATTACTCCCCTGTGCCTCCTGGGGCTCTAAATCAAGGTGGCCCATCCATGTTACAGGAGTCTGCCTTGGACTGATTTGAAGGCTTCCCTGTAGTGTACACATGCTATTTCATAATAAATAGCAAGATTTGAGATTTTTTTTTATGTAAATCTTCTGGCTACCATGTCTGCAGTCCAGAGAACAGTTCAAAGACCAGAGAAATAGAACTGAACTAGTGGGGCCAGGTGATCTACCTTGTGGGAAGGTTTGTGTGGAGCACTGAATACCTGTTTCTCTTCAGGTAATATGAGCCCCATAATTACCAATATCCACTCAAGTGGTGATGGTGAGAATAACAAGGAAGCAAGTATCTGAAAAGACACAATGCTTAAAATAAATCCACGCTGGCACATTACATCAGACTGGTTTGGGTGATAATTTTAGGCCTCTGTTTAGGCTCTGAGAGATTAAGAGAGTCACGTGGCATTAGAATTTGTCTGGAGGCAGCCGTGCTAGAGAGATTTACCTGTTGCCATCAGCTCAAATGGTGAAGCCATTTCAAATGCTTTGAAATTGGTTTGGGCATGTCTCAGTCCATTTTTAGTCCAAGGGCTGGACTCTGTTTAATGATCTGTTGGTCAAATTGTGACCAGACCATCTTTAATTGGATTTTGAACAACCTTTCCAGCTGTAAACATGAGCTATCTATTTTAGAGATTTGTGCGTCTGTCTGTGTGTCTGTCCGCGAGACCATTTGTTCAAGAACACTTGCTACACAGTAAGAGCAAGGACCACCAGATTTGGTGGGCAACTTCCTCGTCACCTAACTTAAAGCAAGGTCAGGGTTCAGCTGTGGCCAGGAAAACTGGAAGGGACAGGAAAGGGAATGTTTTCCATGACATGGAAAGGGAAGGGCTGTTTGGAGGGATGTGGTAGTGAGAGTGGCCACTGGGGGCAGCCATACCACCAAGGGACTCTGCCATCTTGCCTGCCAGCACACCAGGTAAGTAACACCCATGCCCCAAACCCTTCCCCCACCAGACCTTGGCTGCAGCTTCGGGGGGGGGGGGAGGGGGGAGAAAAGGCCCAGACTACCAAAGGTCTGAGGGAAGAGAAAAGGCCTTTGTTGGATGGGACCCCCCCTGCCCTGAGCCCCTCCTCACTCCCCAACCCTCACTCTCACCCCTCCCCCTCAGCCTACTGCACTGCCCCCAACATCCCCAAGGTCCTGCCCTGACTTCTGAATCTCCCACCCTGCCAGCCTCCTGCCCTGAAGGACCCAGGCAATGCCGGGTAAGTCTTCTAGTATATGATCAAATAGAGAGACCAACATTTTACATCCATGTGCATACATGCCCAGAAGGGAAAGGTGCCCCTTGGACAGCCTTTAACAATGAAGTCTTTTATTTGTCCAATTTCATCCAGCATAAGGACACGGCAGCAGAGTCTGCCCCGCCTCCCCCACCTGCCAATGACCCTCCACACAGAGTAGAAGGAGTCACCTTTAAAAGTGAGAGGCAAGTTCCTTTCCCAAGGCCAGTTCAGTCACAGACCTCTCCTCTCACATTGCCAGCCAGGCTGCCAATCACTGTACACTGGCGCAATTGTTTGTTAGGAGCTAGTTTAAACCACAGACCCATTTCCCACAGACCACCACACAGCCACCAAACAAAACTTTGCAGATCTTGACCTGCATTTGCACCAATGGGACGGGAGATTTAGGTTCCTATTGCCAGTCCCCTGAACCATTGAGTCCTCTTGATCTGGAACCTCCTGTCTCCTCAACGGGATGCAAAAAGTTCATTCCGTGGACAATTAAATTTTGGACCGGATTCATACACTGAATGTGCATACACAAGGAAATACGGAAGGGTATTTCCTTCAATAATTATATTTTGGACCCCACTCATACACTGTGATTACTGAGTAGACAAAGGATGACACGGTGCCTTTTGCAAAATTATCATTTGTTCCCCAGTTATGAGCGTCCACAGCCTAAAGCTGTTCCCGCTTTCAGGGATGTTATATTTTCAACGTCACCTGTTTTCAAACTGCTCTGGGCAGTGGGGCAGACTTCCTTGCTGACAGTCAGTATTAGTTAGCTGGTTTTGAAAATGTTGGCCTTAATGTACTGCTCACTCCGTTTGAATACCATTCTCCCAGAACTCATTGAAATGAACACTGGAAGGAAGAACCCGGCATGAAATTTCCTATCAGTTGCAGACAGGCTTGCTAACTACTCACTCCACCACATCTTGTGGGTGGCCAGTGGCTTTCCTGCTGCACTAGCAACTCTGACTTTTAATCCCCCTGCTAATACCCCAACCTGATTCGCTTTGCTGGCGATAGATAAGTCATGTTTCTGGGTCCCGCACACAGTGACCGGACACCACCTCTTAGTAACTCGCAGGCAAACTCTATCGCTAAACAAAAGGCAGCTTGTTTGGTCACCCTTCCTTCAGAGAGGCTTAAGGACATTTTTGTCATTTTTGAACAGCTAATATCATCGGGGGGGGGGGGAGTTGTCTAATCTCTTTAAATTTAATCTTTACTTTTTGAAAACTCTGGGTACAAATGCTTAGGGCTGGAGTATGTTCCATTACACTAATTACGTCCAGATTACCTGAAACAGTATGACTCCGCACCAGCTTGATTTAAATGCTCGCCCCTGCATCATTAAGGTCACACCGTTTGGAGTTTATTCATTTATTGCCTCTTTTCTTTCCGTGTCTCCCCACCACCAGACGCAACTAAGTGTCTTGGCCACCGATTTAACGTGTTGCATAATAAACATACAATGGCCTGATTCTCCAAGGATAACTAAACGAAACCAGTGAGCTCCCTGTCTGGAAATTCGTCAAACAGCAGGATTCAGCTCATATTTGGTGGCACTTTGTCAGTATCACCTTGCCTGGCATTGGGCTTGCTTTTTGGTTTAAGGCTGTTTTATCCAACAAAGGTCTTTCATTGGCTATCTTACGAGATTATGGAACACATTCCTTGTGGGTAGAAACTGACATCAATAAAGCTGTGCCATTATGAACGGTTTGGCCCTACTTATACAGTGAAAGCTGTGTTATCCGGCACTCTGTTAACCGGAAAACTTTGATAACCAGCATTGCCCACAGCCACAATACTGCCACATCTTCAGGAGTGCACGCCTGACTCCCACCTGTCTAGCCGGCCGTTGTGGGACTTCTGACAGCTGCTGCTGCCTGCTGACATCATCAGCAGGCACCTCCTTCCTCCTTAGCCTGCCTCGAGTTGCTGGGAGCCAGATCTGCCGGTAGGGGGTGGAGACAGAACAATAAGCTTTGTTATCTGGCACATTCAATTAACCAGCAACCCCCATTCTGCATGAGTGTTGGATAACAAAGCTTTCACTGTATTTTGCTTGATTTATGCCCTTTAGTGGTTTTTTAAAACTGCCTTTCTTTCTGAGAGATGACAACTAATATCACATTGCTTCTTTCTTTCAACATTTTTAAACAGCCATGATAAACTCTCAGACTTTTACCCCTATTAAAACAAATAATTGGCACAAAAATGAGAGGAGATAGAAGATACTTGATGAGCACCCAAAAAAACTGACAAGTCAGTCCCCTTAATATCTGCCAGCCATCAATACACCCACCATATATCACCTCATCAACCCACCAATACCAGAATTGCTCCTCCACACAAGGCATGTATGGGTTTCATTTTTTAACTTGTATTTACAGACTTGCAGTTTCATTCATTCAAAATGGGGGGAAAGACCTGAGATGAGAAAGGGTGACATTTCTCAAAAGCTCCTAATTCACTTAGGAGCCTAACTCCCATTGAAAATCAATGTTGAAAATGGGACTTCAGCATTTCAAATTTTTTATTCTGGGTCTTACATCACTCAAGCCCTGTAAACGAGTTACCTAAGGAAAATAAGTCCATTAAAAATAAACAGCCATTTGTTTTTACCCTGATTCCTTTAAATAGGGCTGTTCATGGAGATTCTAAACTCTCATTAGGTTATTCCCATGTACCTGCACCTATTCTACATAAACAACCATAATTTACTCTTTTTCTCCCATTCCAAGTGTACACTTAATTTTTAAATAAAGACAAATTAAAATGAATGAGAAAAAGCCATACAAGGGAATCAAGCAGCAGTGTAGTAGGTGACGTCTTCAAACAGAAACCTTGCTCCTGAAGCTAAGAGTCAAACTGTGAAAATAAAAAAGAGGCTACAGCAGGTTCAAACTCTGCTAGAAAGCATGAGTGTGTCTAAAAACATTTTGACTTAGCAAATACGGCCTCCAGAGACTCAGTCTAGAACAAGCCTGGGCTTCAGTTGCAGGAAGAGTTGCGTGAAAGGGAATTCAGTTAAGCAAAAATACAGTCACTACTTGAGAATTACCACCTAAAACCCTAGCAAAAGTTTTTAAGTGAGTGTTAATTAGTGCTATGTGAATCCCAAGGTGTTTCGGTCTCATCCAAGCACACAGAATTCCTGAGCTTGCAGTATCAGAACATGCTCCTAGGAGATTTCTTCCCTTCCTGCTAGCAGTTCAGGCGGTAAATACTACACCTGGTATAGCACATGGCGGAAATGGAAAGGAAAATACTGTCCAAATGTTCCCTGCTTTAAAAAAAAAAAAAAAAAACACATCCTGATTCTATGGAGTCAGAGGCTGAAGGGCATGTTATTATCTCAGGGTACATCCAGATTGCAAGATTCTTTCAAAAGAAGCTTTTTCAAAAGAGATCTTCTGAAAAAAACTTCTTTCGAAAGACAGTGTCCACACAGCAAAAACTCATCAAAAAAGCAATCTACTTTTTTGAAATAAAGCATTCACACTGAATGGACGCTATTTTGCATTTAAGCTGTGATTACTATGGGCCAGTGTTTCTTAAACTTTTTAAGACTGAGGAACACCAAACAATACTTTTTTTAATGGGAAACACCAAGGCTTTTTTGTTGAGCCAAAAAAAAAAAAAAGAGGCTTGCCCTTTTAAGGGCGGTCAGTCCCATGGGAAAAGTTGTTGACCAACAAAAAAGCCCCCATGGAAAAGTTGTTGAGCAAAACAAACCAACGAAAAAGAATGTGGAAAAGAAGTTGTTAAGCAAAAAAAACCAAACAGTTTGCCCTTTTATCGGAAGAGCAGGCATTGCCCTTTTAAGGACGGCCATTTTGAACTCTGTTCTCCACTGCACACCTCCAACTGCATCGCGGCACATTGGTGTGCCATGGAACACACTTTAAGAAACGCTGCTATGGACGGAGTGAACACCAGGGCACCTGTGCTTTTCCCCCTTTCCTCTTCTTTCAAAAAAACTCCCTTTTCCGCGTCCACACACGCCTTTTTCCAAAAGAGCTCTTTCAGAAAAGGCATTCTTCCTCATAGACTGAGGTTTACCAATGCCGGAAACCCCCTGTGTTCTTTTGATTTTCTTTCAAAAGAACACAATAGCAGAGTGGACATAAGTGAAGTTTTTTCAGAAAAACGGCCGTTTTTCAGAAAAAAAAACCCTGCAGTCTAGACGCTCCCCCAGTCAGCTCCCCCAGTGCTGGGGTCCAATTAATTTTTTTAAAATCAGGTGCCTGGCGAAACGAGTGTCCTGACCATCCCTGGCAGAGCCTCAAAGATCTTTTCCCACATTGTGGTTTCAGTACTGCCCACTCACCACTGAAGTCTTGCATCTTTGCTGCCATCCTTCTAATCCAACCCGCAGAACACTGACGGTGCCATTCTCCACCATCCACCAGAGTGTTCATCGCTGAATTGTGGGGGAGATGGATATTTCCCGCCAGTTCCAGGTTTATTTATTTGTTTATTTAGTTGGCTTCTCAGCTGAGCTAGTTGTCAGGAGCTTGTAGGGGAGACTGGCTATTATGAGAACACAGCTTAGAGATCAAACAGCCCTAATAAATATGGTGACCATCTTTCATCGTGACCTAAGAACACAAGTACATTTTGTTATGTGTCCTTCAATCCTTGACATTGTACAATGCTCCCTTCACTACTTACGGCTGCCAGTTGGCTTTGTGCACTGGAATCCCTAATGCATATTCTAGTCTTAAAGAGGGACATGGCCAAATCATCTAACCTCATGTTAGTACTTTGTTTTGCAAAGTTCCTTGTATTCTTTGTTTCTATTTTGTCCTGTGGGCAAGTCTACACTTTGGGGGAAGGCCGGCTTAAGACACATAATTCCAGGTACACAAATAACGTAGCTCATGTCTACATACCTTAAACTGAGTGAGGGGGTTGGCTCCCTCAGCATTCAATTTAGTGTGTCTCCACTAGACCCACTAAATCGAACACTGGAAGATTGATTGCCTCAGTGTCGATCTTCCCTATAATGTAGGCATGTCCTAAGCCATTGGGAGATTGTAAAGATGTCTCTTACTTTTTCTGAAAAGAGGAGTATATGTCCGTGGGCCCTGTTCTCATGGACAGTTCATTTGGCCTTGATAAATTCTCCCTGCAATTCAATTATATTTGACATTTGGTCGCTTTCTGTCCTACACTGCTATTTGCTATTGCTGGGTTAAGTTAAACTGTTTGCCACACTTCACCTCTAGAGGCTGCATTTCAGCAGTGGACTTAACAGTGCTAGTATTGAGCTCAGAGAGCACTCAAAAAACCTATAGAATAAAACCCCGACTATAAATGAAGACCAGGATTTCCTAAAGCAGCATAAAGGAATTAAAGTTACTGTCCTGCCTAAATAAATTTGAGAGCCTGGATTTAGGTGTCTAACCACCCTAGATTCTTGAAAATCCCATCCCTAAAGTATCAATCATTATAAAACTGAGTTTAAAAAAAATAACATTTCAGAAGTTAAAAAAAGTATTTTCAAATGCCTTTCTGCATTGTGATTTTTCTTGTTTTGTTTTCTTGTCAAGCTCTAACTTCTTTATGCACTGTAGTTTGTCGTGTGTCAATATTTACTTTCCTTTGACTGTTCAATGCAGTCTGATGTTAATATTAGGGGAGCTCTGCTATAGCCTTGGAGTGGAAGTAGTTGTCTTTGTGAGCATTGGAAGTTGTAAGTGGGTTTACTTGGCCTCTCTTTAAACACTGCTGTACTACATTTCACTAAATGAGCAACACTGGGGTTATATGGGGATAAAGAAGGTAGAATCTGGCCCTGTAATCTATAGTTCTTTTTCTTAATATACCTCCAAAGACTTCCTCGGCTGTGTGCACATATACAGCAGTTTGCAGTGTTACAGCACCTTCTATGGGAGGTTCCCAAGCCCTGGCTAAGAATTATTTTATAGCTGGGATAACAATCTTATTGGCCAAACCGGATAGTCTCTGTGCCAAAGGAGAAATGGACACACCCCAGACATCAGGAAAGGAAACACACAGACCTGTAGGGGAATGCTTTCACCTCCCTGGACATCCAGTAATGGATTTGAAAGTAGCCATCCTTCTACGAAAGAATTTCAAAACCTGGTTACCAAAGCTGAATGGGCATTCATTTGCAAATTCAACACTATCTGCTTAGGGTTGAATACGATTCTCAGCTGGTTACTGCATTACAAAGGAAATTGCCCTCTCTGGATATTCACATCTCCACACCAAATGCTGTGAATCACCCACTTCCGCCCTGACTTGATTAGCCTCATCCACACAAGTGACTTCTTCCCTTTATAGACCCCTGCTTCTGTAACTCCAGCTCCAATACATCTGATGAAGTGGGGTTTATCCGCGAAAGCTTATGCCCTAATAAATCTTTTAGTCTCCAAAGCGCCTCCAGATATCGTGTTGTTTTTTGCAAATATAAACTTACACGGCTACCACGCTGAGAGTCTTTAGAGATTGTTTGAAGAAACTGCATTCCAAAGTGCTATCAAGCCAATTTACACTAGCAAAAACAATAGCATGCACACACACACACGCACATACACACACACACACATTGTTTTTCACGTTCTAGGTCTCTGATCACCTGGTTGTGATCAGGGAAGAAACCTCTCCCCCAGCCTCCTAGCTGCAAGTGCGCCATTGCAGTGCTTCAATGTAGACTCACTACAGCGATTGGAAAGTGGCCTAACTTTTCAGAGTAGACCTGGCCTCAGGGTCACTAAGTCAAGTAGTTTTCCACCTTCCTCGGAAACCCTCAGCACTTGTCAGCGTCAAAGGTAG
Source organism: Pelodiscus sinensis (assembly GCF_049634645.1). NCBI lineage: Eukaryota > Metazoa > Chordata > Testudines > Trionychidae > Pelodiscus > Pelodiscus sinensis. The sequence continues at coordinate 20,967,127 of NC_134733.1, read as the reverse complement.
CAAAACAGCAGCTCCTATGTTCCAATCACAGCTGTCCTTACAGATCATGCAAGGACTCTGGCCAGTATCTTGGGATCTTCCTGCTTGTGGGAAGCTCATGAATGGATCTTGCAAGTGGTTTTGTACATCTAAGACTCAGGTGTTACCTCCAGATATAAGCGGGGGTGGGGGAGACACCACGTCAATGATGCAGAATGCCAGGGGATCTAAAGAGAGATGGAGGACTACACAGCCCAGTGATGGGCAATTGAGGCTAGTGACTGGGTCGCATGACTTGGCCTCCTTCATCTCAATGGCCTGCAAGATTGTCGTAACCAAGACAGTCTCCCAGGGTCGGGCAGTGTCTCTCACTGCGGCTGTGTAGCTAGAATGTGCGAACGGTGCCAACTGAACCGCAGCAGGGCTTTGTGTGGATGCAAAGGGAGCGCACGGCTCTGGCTGTCAATATTGTGTGCGATCAGCACGTCCCTCACTTCACGTGCCCTTGCGTCACCTTACTACCCATTTACACCTGAGTTTCAGATTTACAGAACAATGTTCAAGAGCCATTAACTGCATTAGTATTACCGGTAAGGGGGGGAAACTACGCAGACCGAAACCAGTGGAATCAGGCAAGCCTTCACGTGGGCAATGGTAAACAAAATGGCCACACACAGAACCCCGATGGGCTTCCTGGGGCCCCCGGGCCGCATGTCGCCCACCTCTGACATAGCCTATCAGAAGCCACTTTCCAACTCTAAAGTTTCAGAGAAAATAAAGTCGTTGCTCTACTCAAAAGGAAATCACTGGTCACATAAGCGAAAATGGAAGGATCTGGATGTAGCTAGTTCACCACTACATGAAAGCCCCACTCTGTTGTTCGTAAAATCCAAATGAGAGGTGACTATTACTCAAAGCTCGCTCATGACGCATGTAAAACATACACTGCACTAGGAAATGCACTGCAAAGGCCAATCCTGATTTGGTGCTAGGTGAAACGGGCTAATAGATCCTCTTTATCTGCAACTTCTGTGATTATTTAATGTCATGCTGATTACTAGCGATCATGCATTTCTGGTCAATACGAGGGGGTAACAATGTAATCTGGGCTACAAATGACAACGCAGGTGGAAGACAATAAAATACAAATGTGGAATGTTTTTTGAGTGGCCTGACTTTTAGCCACACCTTCTTGTTATCAGCCTGTCCTTCAATACAGAGCTGAGATTTCAGTTAATTATATCTATCAACAGAGAGGATCAGAAACACAACAGAAAAACTCCAGTCTCAATCACAACCCAGCTTCTGAATTTCCCCACACAGTAGCCTCAATCTTTGGACTAGAGTCATGCTAATCACATAATTACACCCACTAAACTCTAATGTTGTGGGAGGGAAATGACATCACATGATACTACCAACACTGGGATTACAGGTTGGTACAGGAAACTAGCCAGAATCAAGAAGAAACCTGCTGCTACAAGTTACAAGCTCTCACCTTCATGATATGCCAAAATACAGTCAATGGACAAAATTACTATTTCAGGGCTAGAAAAAGATATTCATTGAAGACCTTTATTTCTATGAGCACTCCCATGGTCTTTACAGTTAACAGAACTTCTTATGAAAGTAAAGTTACTTGTGTGCCTCACTGATTGGAGGACTGAACTATTAACTAAAATGTTTCAAGGGCCTGTGCATACTATTGTGATGAGTGCAATCTAAGTACTGTGCATACTATTGTGATGAGTGCAATCTAAGTACTGACAGAGAAGATCAAAAATCAAATATTTCAAAAAATATTTCCACATTGTTATGAATGCCTTTGATTATTGAACCAGAACGAATTTTAAGTACTGGATATGCTTGGTTACCCGAGTTCTGATATTTACCATTTGCTCTGTAATTCACCAGCTACATGTCCCCCAGTTTGCACGATAAACCTATCCTGGTGAGTTTCACTTCCTGTTTAGAGTCAGTGTATTTTCTGGTTTCCCGTGCATTGCAAATATGCTGTTGTACTTGAATTTTCAACTCTGCTGCATGTGAGTTTAATTAAAAAGCCAGTTATTAATTAATCTTCATGACAACATTTTAATCTAGAGCAGATTTTCTAGAAATCATGTTTATCACCAGAGATTTTGGATTAGAGCACTTCAGAATACTCAGTTTTCAAGCATGATAAACTACACAGAAGACTTCCCAGTTTTCATTTTTAACTTCACACATAAATTAAGTAGCCCGTGAAAAAATCCCTTTTAAACAGCATTCTGAATAAATTATGAGGAAAGAAAAAGGGGAAAAAAGAAATAGTGACACTAGACTGGTGCTTAAGAGACCTGAATTCAAGTCCCTACACTGCTGTAGTGCTTCCTGTGTGATCTTGGGCAAGTCATTTAGCTGTCCAGAGAGGAAACTGAGGCACAGAGCAACGACAATAATAGCACTGCCCTACCTCATGGAGGGGAGGGGGTGTACTGTAAGGACAAATGCTCTAAAGATTGTGAGCCACTCAGATACTATAGCCATATAAAGCTCTTACCCAGACCAAAAAAAAATCCCATTTCTCATATCCTGGGACCAACATGGCTTGGAACAACTCTTTTAAAAAAAAAAACAAAAACAAAAAAACAAAAAAAAACACCACAACAACCCGTGGAAGTTTTTGATTTTTGCCATTTAAAATGGAAACTTTACAACATGAAGGGAGCCAGATGAAACAGTGATATCTACTTCCTGAGCAAATGCAAGAAACAAATTATCCTTATCCTGTCTGCTTAACTATCTGTCCAAATTTGTATTTAGCTCAGATACTCAACTTCCTCCCCCAGACCTGAAGAAGAGCTCTGTATAACTAAGGGTATGTCTACACTAGCCCCCTAGTTCGAAGTAGGGAGGCTAATGTAGGCATTCGAAGTTGCAAATCAAGCTCGGGATTTAAATATCCCGCGCTTGATTTGCATCTTCCCTGCTGGTCGCCATTTTTGAAATTTACAAGTTCGGACTAACTGCCCTCGTCTGCACGCACCATGGACCCGGTAGTTCAAAATAAATCCTTAGTTCGAACTACCTGTTATTCCTCCTGGAATGAGTTCGAACTGGAGGCTAGTGTAGACATACCCTAAGAACACAAGAACAGCCATACTGTGTCAGACCAAAGGTCCATCTAGCCCAGTATCCTGTCATCTGACAGTAGCCATGCCAGATGCCCCAGAAGGAGTGAGCAGAACAGGAAATCAAGTGATCCCTCCCCTGTCATCCATTTCCAGCCCCTGATAAACAGAGGCTAGGGACACCATTCCTACCCAGTCTGGCTAATAAGTATTGACGGGCCTAACCTTCATGAATTTATCTAGTTATTTTTTGAACCCTGTTAAAGTCCTGGTGTTCACAACTTCCTTTGGCAAGGAGTTCCACAGGTTGACTGTATGCTGCATGAAGAAAAACACTTTCTTTTGTTTGTTTTAAACCTGCTACCTATTCATTTCATTTGATGACTCCTAGTTCTTGAAAGCTTATACATTCCACCAACACACATTGGTTCAATAATAGATATATTACTTCACGATCCTTGTCTAATATCCTGGGGGAAAACATAGCTAAAACATTGCACACAAAAATCTAGTTGACATTAAAGAAAGTCTGTAAGACAAAGTCCTTGGATATAGTCAAATTGTATATAAAACAGAGAGTTAATAGGATAGTCCTAAAAAAATGGATAATTTGCCAGTGTAGGCCCTGCTTCTGCAAACAATTGCACATGTATATTACTTTTCACACTTCTTCACCCACTGATGTGTGTCAAATGCATAGTTGTTCTTACTTCATTTTCTTTAAAACCTCCCTGCATGATACATCTATGTATGGAATTTATATCAAAGACAGAACCAGTTATTAAAGTGACGTTCCCATTTTTAGAAGAATATGAACATCTTCTTTGCCCAAACAGCCTAGTAATCCATTTCTCAGTAAGTCAGTTTCAGGAGACACAATTTTTTTTGTCTCAATTAAACTGCTACAGTTATTGGAATGTTTCCGTTTTTATACTGGGGTAGTTAATCATTGAAATATGAAAATGAGGGGAAGGCATGCATGTGCTATAGGTTTTCGAATGGTAGAAGCGTAAGGCCGGATTTGTCAAAAAGAACCATAAAGGCAAATCACTGCAGACTCATTAAGCCACTGGTAGACAACCCATGGCCCAAGGGCTATATGCAGATCATCAGGGTTCTGTGCATGGCCAACCCCTCTGCAGCCAGTCACAGTGCTGCTATGGTTCAATTGGCACAGCCTTCACATTCTACGTATGCACGTGCCGTGAGCACAACTGGGAGAGTGTCTTGGTTACTACCATCTTGCAGCCATGGAGATGAAGGAGATCCACTCATGTGGCCCACTCATTGGCCTAGGTTGCTCATTGTTACTAGAGAACAATGTCCCCTTAAGCACGGCTTTATTGTATCCCTAATGGCAAGTTGCTCACTGTGAGGCATTACAAATTATTTAGACTTTCATGAGATTTTAGGTCACTAGCAGTTGGTTCCTTAGTAGTATTGCCCACACACATGAAACAGGATCCAAAGTTTGACGTTATTTCATACAGTCTTAATTAACTGACTTATAAAGATGCTATTTTTTGGTTTCCCTTTCTAGCTGTTTAGAAGACAACAAAATGAAACGAAAGGAAAATCAACAATGGTGACTGGATGACCGCGTTTAGAAGCAATGTTTCCAAAACAAAACAGTGAAGAACCAGACAATCACTTTGGCCAAACAAGTTTCTGAGAGTGACTGAGAAAGCTACTCTTGATACAGTCAAAATAACTCCAAGGTAGGATGAAGTTTCCTTTCTTTCTATTACACAGATTGTGCAGATAGTAATATAAAATACAGTGTCGGCACCAAAACACACATGTTAAAGAATGTCTCTTAGGTAAGCTGATATCATGTGTAGCAGTAGGGAAAAACATTTAAAGAACAAATCATGTATATAATTTGTTCTATAGATCAGCTTTTGGCAAGCAGAAGCATTGCTGTTGGGTTTTTAAATAACTCTTTGCCAAATAGTAACAATTGCCTCTTGCCAAAATCACAGCAAGGTCAAACAAGTATCCCAGAGGCTGGATCATCTGGTCTGACCACCTCACAGAATGCCAGGGGGGGTTACCCAGATAAGGAGGTAATGAGTTTCTTAATTTGTTGCAATGCATCTAATTTTTAATTTTACCCCTAAAAAAAGAAGGCCCACACTTCTACGCTTTTCTAGTCTCTACTCCCTACCACCCATGCTGACCCCTTATGGAGAGTCCATGATCACGGTTAGATGAAGGAGAATGTCATAACACACACAGAGCCAAGCACAACCCTGAGGAAGATAGACGTAACGGAAACAATATTGTAAATGTGTCTGTGCGCAGGAATCAGTTGCTCTCTGCTTCTCTGCCTTTCAGTCTGTGAGCAATAGACTCGACACATGGAGCGGGTGAGCTGGAAAACGCAGGAAGCCGCATTCCCCTGCATTTGACACACACATTTCCCTCTGCAAATTACGATTTTGCAACCTGCTTCAAAGGCCCTATTCTACTTTCCTCAACCCGTTCTCCCTCTCACGCAGCGGCGACAGCTGTCAGAGGGCTATTTCCTCCACCTCCCACCCAATCAGCCTCCGATCTTCACGACAACCCAAAGTGAAGCCATTGGGCGGTTCACACTAAGGGTGAGTCTCCACAGCAGCATTATTTTGGAATATCAGACGTTTTTCCGAAATAACGTATTGCACATCTACACAGCAAGCCCGTTACTACAAGAAATACATTCGAAATACCGGGCTCCTTACTCCGACTTCTGTAAACCTCGTTGTACGAGGAGTAAGAGAAGTTGGAGGAAGAGTGCTTTATTTCTAAATCAGTGCTGAGTAGACATGCCCAAATTCAAAATAAGCTGTTTCGACTTAAGCTGCTCAAGTTGCATAGCTTATTTTGAGTTTGCCCCTGCTGCATAGATGTACCCTGACAGAGTTGTCAGGGCAGCACAATATTCTGGTGAAAGAGATGCTATCAAGAGCCAGAGGCCTAAAAAAAAACAAAAAACAAAACAAAACAACAGAAGCCCTTTAGAAAGGAAGGTAGCTCGGGAGGCATCTCTGGAAGTGACTACTCACTCGTTAGGGTGCTTGATCAGTTTGGTGGGGTTGTGACTTTTGAGGGGTAGTTTGTTTTTTACCGCTTCACTCACAGGGACTGTCATCCTCTTTATCCGGATACAGTCAGTCTGCAACTTGCCTCCTGCTACTGCACTGCATTGCTGTACACCGTTAAACAGCTGCTAGCTTCCATTGTAAGGACTGCTGCTTTAGTCAGGGGTTAGGAACGAGGTTCCCTCTAAGTTTTTCCTTCCTTGGGTGGAATAAATTTTGTTATGTGCACTGAGGAATGTGCAGAAGTGCACCACCCAGAGAAACACATGCTATCTGCGGTGAGCTGGTCTCTAATCAGCTGAGCAGCACCTGAATCTCTGCTGGGCAGTAGCCCAAGCACTCAGCTTACAGGGAACAGTGGTGAGGGAAGTGAACCCTTACCGAGACATGCCTAGTGCAGTAGACTACCATCGAACACATGCCTTCCTTTAAACCCATTAACCCTGGAGGAACACAAGGATACAGTCACTTCTGTATGTGCCTATGTACAAAGATCCCTCCCGGCTCATTACCACTTTCTTTCTTATAAAGGTATACATTGAGAGCCTTTTCAGCCTGCCCATGTGCTTTTAAAGATACCTTAACATTCATTTCCTAAGCAGTGGCTGACAGTTTTTGAAAATGAAGCCATAAAAGCCCCAGTACCTGCTGCTCAGAGCTCAAAAACCTTTGAGTCAACAGCGGGAAAGAGGCTCTGTATACATCCCCCCTATAATGGCCAGCTTTTCTCCTCTTGTTTATTGAGACAGTTCAGAATATTTAAACAGTTGTATATTCAATGATTACAATGGAAGGAAGAGAATTACCTAAGGACAGGGTTAGCCTGTTTGATCAATGCATAATCAGATAACTGCTCCAGCTTTTTTACAAGTCTTTAAGCAAAGATCAGCCACTCAAATTCTAATTCCTTTTGCTAATTAAGCAGCCTGTTAATTGCTCTCAGGGTCTCTAATGCCATGTCATTATGCTTTTTAACAGCCTGCTTGACATCAATAGGCCTGCAAGCTCCAACAAACAAAGCGGGCATCTAGCACTTAATGAATTAGGTTAATGCTGGTATTCTAACTGGTCATTGGCACATCGCCTTTAGCGTGCAGGATTGCATTATAATTTCATCATCTTTCAGGGAAAAAAGCAAGTTACAAATGTTCAACACTTACCATAACAGGCAGCAAAAAGTACTGAACCTCATACGAAAGGACCAAAAAGATTTTTTCCCCCCCTTTTTTTCCGCTGGTCAATGGGACTTGCATAATTGCTTCCTAAAAAACACAACATCAGCGCCACCTTTTCAAAACACCAGCTCGTTTTCAAGTTCCTTTGACGACGTCCGTGTCAGTCAAACTACTTAATGTACCACAGAGGTTCTAAACTAGGAATGCCACAAAAAAATTAAAGGGAAAAAAAAGGATTTCCTTTCACCCCTCTACCCCCTCTGATAGGAAAGCCCTGTAGAAATGAATGTGAAATGGTGTTGTGTCTACAGAACGTTTTTTCTACTCGGCCCTATAGAATTTATGCGAAAGCTGATTCAACATCCCATAGGAAGGATGTGTTTCTTTGTTAAATCCTGTAGGTTTTTAAGAAGATGGCCCCGTGAATTTCTATAGAACCAGGGTGCTTCCACCCCTTATTAAGTCTTAGAAAAAGTTTGCAGCTGTTTTGCGTGAGGGTCTGCCCAAAGTGAAATACACACGCACGCAGACAGACACCCCCCCCCCCCGCCCCCGAGGAACAGTTATTCAGGCTCAAAATAGCTGTACGGCACACACACAGCCATTAACTCCTGTTCAGTGTCCTCCCACCCCCCCGCCCTCATTCCAAGACTAAGCAAGCCATGTGGCTCCAGCTGAGGTACTCTGGTTTCTGCACTCCATTATTCCAAAATAAATTCCATTGGTGAACTGATGAGTGAGGGGTCTTATCTGCCCGTCACACAGATTAGCTTCTGAGAAGGACGGTGGTGGGGATGGAGCCCAGTTTGCACACGCTGGAGGGGTTAACTGCGGCTTTTCTTTAAACTAATAGACACACACAGATATAAAGATACAGGCACCACAAAGCTTCTCAGAGGGAAAAGAAATCAATCCTGCACGGGTGGTGCACATGCTGACCTGCCTCCGTGCACAGCAAAGAATTATTCCACACATGGAGAACAGCTGCCTAACCATACAGATGCAACAAGATCTGCAGCTCTTAGGGCATCCACACAACGACCCAGCCTGGGCAAATGGCATGGCTCCCTTCCAGTGGCAGATGCTTACTGCAGAAGAAATGTTACAAGCTAGAGACGGACCAGCCTGTCAGACATTGTACTTAGAGTAGTAATTCTGACCTTTCCTACCTAGGTCCCCTACATGGGGGACTGGCTGGAGCTGCAGGCAGACTTTTCTTGGAAACGTCTACTCTTTTCCCCCTCTCTGATCAGTGCAGCAGAGAGGCCAGAGGACCCTGTAGTCCACGTCATTTCAGTTTGTGCCTTTGAGGCTTCTGTACTTTGTATTAGCACAGGAGCTAGCGTAACACTGGACCAACATGGTCTATGGGGTGTAGTCTCTGTTACTCATCTCTTCCCAAGTCTTTGCAATCTGGCATTGTTAGCCATAAACTGGAGGGCCCTTGAAGCCCACACCACAGAGTGCATACTTATACCACAGGCTCTCCATGTGGAAAATAGGTCTTGCGATCTTTCTTATAACTTCTGAGATTCATTTTGCCTCCAAAATATGCGGAGCTGACATATGTCTGCCTAATGGCCTAGATCAGCGCTGCACCTTCGTCATAAAAGTTCACAAGAACATTTAAACCTCCGGCAGAGCAAGTGGTGGGCATAATAATCTCTGATCCATCACTCTCTAAAAAGAGTATTCTCTATGGTTAAGAGAGTGACGTGTGGTCTGTTAGTTAGAAGAAAGGTAAAGCTGTGACTCCCTGAACTTCTACTGCCTCAGTAGGATAGACTGACCCACATTTCCAGAGCTGGGTGACTAAAGTTAGGAACTTAATCCAGGCATTAGTACCTAATTAGAAATTCAAACCAAGTCTACACCAGCAGAGAAAATCGATGCAAGACACGCAACACGCCTTAAGTAAGAATTGCGAAGCTGGGGTCAACGTAACTATCATCGATTTTCTCAGTATTCGATTTAGCAGGTCTGTAACAGACCTGCTAAATCAAACCCTGGAAGATCAATTGCCAGAGCCTTCAGTAAGTGACGACGTGGCCACTTGGCCAATTGATACTGGGTACTGCTAAGCACTCGCAGCTCACATTAACATACAGTAGAGAAATACAAGTTTGAAACCGTTACCCTCTATTTCTCTGGGCTTATCCACCTATAATGTGGGCAAAATAATGCTTTACTTAATGTACAGAGATCTTGCCACCCAAAGTATTAATAACACTCTGCATGAAAGCTACTATAGAAGAACCATGTTTATTAGTCTATTATTGCAATATATGGCGATTCTTTTCAACTGCCCTCAGAAGAATTAAATTTGGGCACATTGTCTGACAAGATGAACTCAGGTAAATCAAAATCTCATTGGCAAAACTATGAGGAAATGAGATGCCTGTGAGAAGGCCAGATTCTGAACTCAATGAAATTGGCATCCAACCAAAATAATAAAAAATGAAGTCCAAATTTAACGGGCTTAACGGAGATCAGGATCGGACCTTCATTTCAGGCCATGTGGTGACATAAATGTAAAAATTCCCCATTAACTTAATGGAGGAATTCTTTTCTTAACAAAAAATCAGTAGCACAATACTTGATAGACATCAGTGTAACCCCGCTCCCCTGTCCCTGTTAGTTAATAGGAAGCTGAGGCCCCAAACCTGAAAAGGCTTATGCAGGAACTTCTCTGTTCCCGTATCAGTAGCCCAGTTGACCTCACATCACATGTGTCGGCATTTCCACTACTGCTGATGTCTCCCAGTGTCTAGGGCTTAAGACTGTGGCTTTAGGGATAAGAGGCTTAATTATGTAAGACAAAAGTAGGTATGTTTATGTTTGTGCCTTTCCAAACAATTGAAATACATGGCGGGGAGGGGAAGAGTTCTGCAGGGAGCGGGCACGTTGTTACACAAGGACCTGTCAGGTAAGTTTCCCTGAGATGGAGACTCCTTGGCTGGGAAGAAATGCTTGCCCCAAAGGAGCAGAACCCAGCAGAATGGTCATCGAAAGCCACCTGCGGGCTGATGCTCCCTCTTGTGAGCGCCATAGGTTGGTTCCTTTGTTTTCCAGGAGCAGCCATTAACTGTCTCCTGATATGGAAACTGGGCCTTTTGAAATAAAAACACACCTGCGCTCGGAGCTGCTGAAGAAGTCTCGCCACTTCGGCGCCCATGAAAAAACAGTAGCAGCCCTGATGCCCATCTTAGTACCTTTCCCACGGTCACGTCCCGTGGGACCCACTTACAAGCACTCGCCCCTCCAGGCTCAGTCCTGGGAGAAATGACGCTCAAATATGCACTGAGTCAAGGGAGTCTCTTTAGCATTGGCCACAGCCCCACTGGTGACTGCAGAGCCAGGAATTAGGGATACCTGCATTGTATCCAGTGTTCCCTGTAAGCTAAACGCTTGGGCTGCCTCCCAGGAGACATTAAGGTTCTGCCCAGCTAATTGGCAGAGCACTCACAGCTAACCACAGTCAGCAGCAGGTGTTTCTATTGGTGGTGCACATAACAAAATTTATTCTGCACACAGATGGAAAAACTTAGAGGGAACATTGGTAATGGCCACGGGAAACAGGTTACATCAGACAACCTGGGAGCTAGACAGACACCAAGAACTACTGGGTCTGGCCTATACCCAGCAGCTGAAATACCGTATCCTTGCAGCAAGCTCCCATCTCTCCCACAAGGAGAGCTCTTGTGCAGGCGCTGTTCTAGGGACTCTCCCAGGTGAGAACAGGAAGTGGCAGAATTCTTCTGCCAGAGGGTCCCTCCTCCTCCCCCTCCCCCAGGATCCTGCTGGTCTGCAGACAGGGCTTTGCAATGAGAGAACCCCTCATGGTTCCAGTGATTCCTCCCATCCAGGGGACGCAGCTGTTCCTGGCAATGTGACTGTGGCAGAGTCGGCACCTGTGAAAAGTGCCCATGCTTTTTAAAGCCCAGGGGACAGGGAGGAAGTTTTGGGGCCCCTCTCCCAGAGGCTCTGCTTTCACTGTGCTCTCTCTCCGGCACACACGTCCCCATCCTCGTTTTCCTCATTCCACGCGCTGTCCATCTTCAAAGAGCAGCAACTCTATCCTCACGAATCATGACAGTTCCCATCTGGTTGTTATCTCCTCATCCTCGCCGTAGCCTGGGAAACTCTCCGTGCTGTCCTCTTCCCCAAGCCACTCCCTTCATGGCTCGGGGGCGGGAGGGGGGCAGATAAAGCTCTTCAGACAACTGGCAAAATGACAGCAAGACCCTGTTTCACAAGCATGTGCTACCCAGAGATGAACTTCAGTACAAGCCAGACACGCTGGACTCAGCCACGCTGAACTGCACTGAAGACCCTGAATATTTCTGCCCCAGTGCCGCCAAGAGTACTCTGTGAAAACAGGCCATATCTTGTTATCTTTGCATGAATGAACTCGTGCACTTGAGGCTGGGACTTCTGGGGAGCCAAGCCTAACACACACCAGTTCTTAGCCCACTTACAGGGCATTTTGAAAGACTCTGTATAAAGGAAAAGATCCAGTTTCAAATGCATTTATTTTTTGGAAATGTCTCTTCTCCTTTTAAACTTAAAAAAAAAAAAAGTTTGGTAGCACTTTAAAGACTAACAAAACAAGTAGATGGTATCATGAGCTTTCATGGGCACAGCCCACTTCTTCAGATGACTGTGACTGACTGTGATAGATGACTGTGTGGACTGTGCCCACGAAAGCTCATGATACCACCTGCATGTTTTGTTAGCCTAGAAAGTGCTACCAGACCATTTGTTGTTTTTTTAAGTTTATCCTGTACAGACTAACTTGGCTACTTCCTGAAGTTTCTTCTCCTTCTATGAGAATGAGGAGAGACAAAAACAGTCGGCGTGAGAAGAAGAAAAAAACTATTCACGTGTGGGGCCTCCAGCATGCGTTTTTAAAGGGAGCGGTTTCATGTAGTATTCAGCTGGTAGCAGGAAGAATTTTTACCAGCCCTGGGGGTCCAACATTTGATTTCCAAAGATAAGGGCAATTAAAACACATGCAATTTTGGTCAGGTGAATATGTTACTGGCCTCTGAGCAGAATTAGCCAGGTGTGTGTGTGTGTGTGTGTGTGTGTGTGTGTGTGTGTGTGGTATATTAGATAGAGACAGAGATCTGTGGTTTGTATAATATATCAGAACTAGATAGACAGACAGCTATCACACACAACACACACACACACGCATATATATAAAATATATATGTATGTATGAGTAAGTGACCTCCGGCGATATATCAATCACACGAAACAAAGATATATATGCATGTGTGTGCAAGCACTGTGGTATGAGTAAACACAAAAGACACATCACACACACACACACACACACACACACACAGCCATTATGTATCACATTTCGGTCACAGGGTAGTAACAAAACTAAGCGACCATGACTGGGAAGATTACCCATACAGTGAGTAAAACGAGATGGCCACAATGCGCTGAGGAGTTGCTAAAAGTCTGGGAATAGACTGCAGAAATTGGGTATAGTCATGCAGCTAATGAGCAATAAATACACACTGGCACAACCCTCATCAATTTTAAAGTCTTGGGACAAAAAGAATGTAATTAATTAAGGTGCGTTGATTTATCAGAGGTGGCATAGCAAGATTGATAGAGAAATTTTTCCCCTCCAATCTGTCATGGTTTCTTTCCTAGAAGACAGCCCAACGTGTGACGACGCCATCCTTGGGCATTCTTTCTAAAAAAAAGTGTTTGAATTTTTGCTTTCCAAATAATCTAGCCATTTCTGAAGCCCTGGTTTGAATTTAGTCTTATGGTGCTGGTATTAATTCAAAGAGAAACAGTATTCCTATAGGCTTACAGGAAGGATTCAACCTGTTCAAAGTAAAATAAAATTTAAAAAAAAAACCATTCCGGGTCTTTATTAAATTAAAAATCGTGTGCTCTAGGAAAGATTCCGCTTCTCCCCCCCTTCCTTAAAGGCGATTTCCTTTCGGAGCTTGGTGCAGAGACAGTCTGGTGAAATGACAGGATTGTGGCATTCGTTGAGTCAAGATGTTTAAATTTTTTTTCGCTCACATAATGATCCTTTTTTTTCCCTCCAGCCACTTGAGTTTTGTTTATGCTGCTTGAGTCCTAAACTAATAGATGAAGTCTCTTCACTGCCAAAGAGGATAACTTTGGCACCAGGCTTGATGAGCCAAAGAGGGCTATATTCATTTTTAAGGATGCAGGCTATTTAAAAAGACATCGTCGTACAGTTGTGATGAATTGAATGCATTAAAGGAAACAACTGCCATTGTAAAGGCTACTCCTGGCCTTTGAGAAGAAATTCTGAGGTTTTTGTTCTTTCGGAGCAGTTAACTTTTGCAGGGAGCTATCTAACTTTCATGTCAATTCTGGTCTATATCTTTTAGGATGCAAGTTAGCAATCATTGGAATTGGGGAAATTACCCACAAAGATAGAAAGCCATGAGGCAAATTGGAGAGCATTAATTGATTATAAACGGTTAGTTTTTTGGATGGGGTGGGGGGGAAATCCCCAAATTACATTAGTTTTACCCTTTCAAGAAAAGATGAATGAGACATGCAGCTACATTCACTCACGCCAGGCATGTAAACCTTGTACTTAATGACTGATGAGCAACATTTTTTCTTCTCCAAGTGTCGTTGGGCAAATCTCCCCTAATTAGAAAACTTGAGAAAAAATCTCACTTGAGCACCGCATTGCCCGAATGTTTCCCAAACCAGAACTGTAGGTGCTTGGTCCCACCACCAAAAAAAATGAAGCAACATTTCATATAATGTGATCCATATTCTGCCACATGCACATTTAATATAAAAGCCATGTTTGATATATACCGCCTTAGCATTTTTCTATTTTAACTGAAAGCCTTTTGTTCTGTCGAGATTATACCAGGATTTGCTTTCATTTTTCATGATGTTTCACTCAATACATCACTAACATTAGCAGAACTTAATAAGTACCCACCTTCTCCCTGCCCCCCCTTTCTTTTGAAGCATGTTCTTCAAAAATCTTCAAAAGTTGTTGTCTGAGAAGCGGGCTCCCTAACCCTGAATATCAGAGATAATGAAGAGTATGTTTCTGTAAAACATTGCATGGTAATAGCAAAGTGTAGTAAGCAAAATGTCTTGCAGATTAAATTCCGCCCTTGGTATGGTCTCTGTAATGGGCTTCCCTTCCTCCTTTTCTCTGTTGCAGATTCACATCTGTTTCTCTGCATTTTGAAACTGTGTTCATTTTTCACTGCTGCCCTTTGTTCCACACTTACCAGCTCTCGCCAAGGGCTTCATTTCACTTATTCAATGAGCGGGCGGCACTGCAGAGTGGAGAAAGCTTTCGGACAAAGCTCAAACTTCTACTGGGACTCAACAAAAATGTTTTTGTTCCCCATCAAGGACCCTTTTTTTTCCTATTGCTTGTTGTTGTTGTTTTAATTAGGAACCATTTGCTTTTGTTTTTTTAGCATAAGATTGTTCAAATGGCTTGAGATTTCAAACATAAGTCAATTCAATAACTTAAAAATCCAATATACATTCAAAAGATGCCTCTAAAGAAACTTTAGAATTGGAAATGTCTTTGGCTCTTCACTCTCTTGCTTAAAAATAATGAAGTCCACAGAAACCTTCATATTGCTCATATTTTTTAATGATATTTGGACACTAACACCATGTGCCTCTTTTTGTACAACTCTTTTTTGAACTTTTTACCCTGTATTTTCCCATCTCACTCCCAGTGTAGACGAGCCTAACTTAGTACACATTAAAATTAAGACTGCGTTGCACTACAAAATAGGATTGGAAACCAGGCAAGACTTCCTCGTGAATATCTCACTAGACTATCCCCTGTAATGTCTGGTTTATTCCTTCCAGTATGTTCTCCAGAAACTAGGCATTAATTGCTGTGTTTTAATGCACAACACAATTAAAGAGCGAGAGGAAAAAAAACACCACCTATGTTTTCCCAACACAAGATTTTGACATATTAGCAAGTTTATTATATCCCGTGGCTAATCTAAACACAGAACGAGTTCTTATTTGGAGGAGAAAATAAACTCCGAACAGTTAACTATTGTAAGCAGCAACCTAATGTCTGAAAGTAAAATAAACAATTTAACTCTTGTGGCTAAGTTCATTATGTCACAAGCACATGGAATCAAATGCAGGGTTGTTGGGTTTTTTATTTTAAATTAAATCATCCTCTCTCTATGGTGTCAGTATCATAAATAACTGTACAACACTCTGGTTCAGGAAATATTGATACACACAGACTGCTCTGCCTGAGAATATGACCCGTCTTTAGGTGCAACTTTTCCTTGCTCCTCCAAAACTCCCCACTTCTTTGAAAGCACTTACATTTTCTCCCCTCCCCGATTGGTGCTCATCTGTATTCTAGAACACTACTGGTACTTGCATGTGTTTCGTTAGCAATTACATTCTATTTTACAGCGTACAACTTAAAAGGCTTAGAACATAAAAGTCAACAAAACATGTACTTTTATAACTGCTGCATCTAAGGGGAATAACACTAATTTTATGAGTTTGTTGGCTTAGAGAATCTACCCAGCTGCATATTTTTTCAAGCAATATTCTTTGGGCCAATATAAGAGATCTTATAAAAGGAGCCAACATCCTACAACAAGCTGGTGGTCTGCAACTGAGCTCTCACCAATGGCAGGGGGACACTTGGAAACAAAGATCAAGGCCCAAAGTGTGCTCCCCTGCCTGGGGTAGTGTGGTGTAATGGCGAGAGCACAGATCTTGGGTTCTATTCTTGGCTCTGTCACTGTCCTGGGGGGCGGGAAGCTTGGACAAGATATGTCCCCCTCTTTGTACCTCAGTTTCTCCATCTGTAAAATGAGGATAGGATAGCAGTGCAAAACCACCAAGTACTCCTCTATATCTGTCATTATTGCACTAGTCT
Organism: Pelodiscus sinensis; assembly: GCF_049634645.1. Classification (NCBI taxonomy): domain Eukaryota; kingdom Metazoa; phylum Chordata; order Testudines; family Trionychidae; genus Pelodiscus; species Pelodiscus sinensis. The sequence continues at coordinate 20,950,854 of NC_134733.1, read as the reverse complement.
TTCAAAGCTCTTGTAGTTGACTTTAACCATCTTTGCCCCACTCCATAATTATTGTACTTTCTTTACAACCAAATGAATCTAAGTGAGGATCAAACAGTATCATCTGTCCATCCAACATTTCTCAGGTCTTGTCTCCACTTACCAGAGTATCGACACTCCAGCAATCAATCTTTCGGGATTTGATTGAGTGGGTCAAGTAAAGACCCATTAAATCAAATGCTGAGAGCACTCCCATTGACCTGGTACTCCTCACTGCTGCAAGGAGTAAGGGAAGTCAACAGAAGCATTTCTCCTGTTGACTTCCTGCTGTGGGGCTGCCCTCAAAAAATTGATGCAAGGTACGTCATCTCCAGCTACTCAGTTCACATAGCTGATGTGGCATATCTAGATCGAATTTCTCCAATGGAGGAAGAGATGGCCTATGGTACCTATTACCACATTACCTAAGTGTAGGGTTTCTCTTTTCTCATTATATCATCCTCCTTGTGGGTGCCATATTATTTACTTTAAGTTCTATCCACATGAAAGAGGGAAGATTTCTTGTTCCTGATTTGAGGACAGGCTCTATTTCAGACCCAAGAGCCCTGCACCATTTTGACATCCAAAACATGTGTTTGTTGTCGTCCATCCATCCAAACTGCTGTTTGCTACAGGCAGTTTTAAGTGCTATGGAATTTTAAAGAGCTGCCCAAGTTTATTTACATTTGGCCCATTTTCTGGCAATTAAATCCCATCAGTCAAAATGAACAACTGGCGACATTAACGAGGCTTCAGAAGAGTGAAATTGCTCTGTGGTAGTTGTCTCTCCTTGGGGGGAGGTGTTGACGATAGGGAAGGGAAACTTGATATATGTGAAATTAAATTATACTGGATAAGCAAGATGTCCAAGGCAGATTGAATCCATCTCCTTAATGATTTAGCAAGATTTGTTTTTTTTATTCCTAGAGTGTATTTTCCCCTCTACTCCTGTAGGACACTAGTATCCATGATGCTCAAAGCCCTCCCCACTTCTAGTCCGGGGCAGTAGATGTCTTGGTCTTTAGATATCCCTGAGCAGACATTTGCCACCTGCCAGTCACTGGGAAAATGTAGCACCTGTTGGATAGCCTCTTTTTAAGGGAGACCCAGGATTTGGAATTTCCATGGGAGAGTGATGGAGACGCAGAACGCGGGGGGCGGAGGTGGAAAGGGGAGGATGAGACTAGAAAGGCTGAAAATCAAATCCCTTGAAGGCAGCTCAAGTTGGCACCTAAGTCCAGAGGTGTTCAGGTCACTCCTCCAGTTTTGAAGATCATGGCCTCAGAGCTTTGTAGAACAGGTTGTCCAGCACAATGCAACTCCTTTGAACTTCACTGCCACTTTAAATGGAGTCCAAAGTCACTGTTACTAGCCAGGAGAGGACCATACGCATGTAGCAGAGTCAGGCCAATGAAGGGACTTCTACATCACACGCCTTGATTGCCAGGAAAAGATCAGGCCATTCAGATGCCACAATGCTGAAGTGAGCCATCGGGAATTAGAAGTTCCAGTAGCCTCCCCAGGAATTGAAATTGGGGGGGGAGGTTTCAAATTTATAGGGGGGAGTGAGGACCGATGAGAAGTGAGACCGTGAGGGTGAAGGTGGGCTGTACGGCACCATAGTTCACAAAACTGGGGGGGCATTGGGGAAATTCAGGGGGGTATACACCCCCATAGGGGGGGTGTAGGGAAATCCCTGATTAGAACAGCCCTTAGCTGGGGAATCTGCCTTGCAGAAAGGTATCATAGGATTGCAGAGGTGAGAGTTAAACTACTTTTCTACACACAAACACACCCTCTCTATAGGTTACTCAGAGTCCCAAGATCTGGGCTCACATGTAGACAATGAAAATAGGATGGATATTGTACACCAAGAAAGACTTTGGTTCTTTTAACATACTAAAATTACAGAATTAAATAGCAAACCAAAACATTGGCATAATCTAAGTAATGGACATATCAGAGTGTTCTCCACTAAGAACAATCCTTGCATTGAATTCTGAATAAATGAATCAACATCCAGGTCTGGTTCTTGGGCAGGATTTGAACCAGGTTCGCTCAGTTAACAATCTCCCTGCTAGCCAGCAATGGCCCACCTGTGCTCCCTTCACTCTTCGTCTCCCTGGGTATGTCTACACTACCCCGCTAGTTCGAACTAGCGGGGTAATGTAGGCATACCGCACTTGCAAATAAAGCCTGGGATTTGAATTCCACGAGGTGTTCCACGAGGTGTACAGATAGTTCGGAATGGCTTGCTAGTTCGAACTATCTAGCCCGTGCCGCGTGTAGCCGCGCGGCACGGGGTTCGAACAAGCCGGCATTTAAAAATGCCGCCGGCCGGCTTATGCAAATGAAGCCCGGGAAATTCAAATCCCGGGCTTCATTTGCAAGTGCGGTATGCCTACATTACCACCCTAGTTCGAACTAGGGTGGTAGTGTAGACATACCCCCTGACTGAAGCGAAGATAAACCTGAGCGAAGGAGCTCAGAGTTGAAAAACTTTCTGAGCAGTTGAAGTTATTGTATTGGTATGGACCCTACTGGGTGTGGTTCACTGTCCCACCTAGTGGTACTTAAACCACATACCAAGAGAGAAAAAAAAAGAGTGAGCTCTATACAGGCTGAGCTCAGAGTGAGATGGTTTTCGGTTCAAGCTGTAGGGTGAAGGGGGGGGGCACTCTAAGGTTTTGGAAAGTGGTCAAGGGCTGCACTTTTCTGTGGAGGGGGTGGAGGCTGGGTGCAGAAGGGTGCACAGAGTAAGGGACTGGGGTGCAGGAGATGGTGTGAGGTCTGAGAGGGAGTTTGGGCGAAGGAGAGGAGTCTGGCCTGGGGGAGGGGCTCTAGGAGGGAGGGCAAAGTCTGGGAGGGAATTGTGACCTGGGAGAAGGGGAAGAGGGGATGCAGACTGCAGAGGGTTTGGGTGGTGACCTGGGGCAGAGGAATGGGGTGCAGGGTCTAAGAGGGTGTTTGGGTGCAGGAGAGGATTCTGGCCTGAGGAAGGAGTGTAGGATGGTTTACAGCATCAGGGAGGGAGTTCTGAGCTGGGGAAGAGGAATGCAAATGGTTTAGATGATGACCTGGGGGGGGGGGTGGTAGTTGGGGTGCAAGAGGGGCTGGGATTCCAGAGGCAGGCTCTGGCTGGGAGGCGCTTCCTTAAGTGTCTCCTAGCCAGCAGCCCTGCAGCACTCCTGCTGCAGCCCCAGATCACTTTATACTGCAGGCTGTTCCCTCCACATGACTCTCAGCTTCAGGAGCGGAAGAGGCTTGTGCTGCCCCAATCCCCCAGGCCAATCTCTCAGCTTTTATTGGCTAGTTGTTTCCAGCCAATAAGAGCTGAGAGATTGGCTGGGTCCAGTTCCTACTGGCCTGTTATTTCCAGCCAATAGGAGCTGAGGATTGGGCAGGGGGTGGGGAAATATCACGAAGGCTCCCCCTCCCTGCAGAGCAGAGAGCCACACAGATTGGGCTTTAACCCTGGCAGCTGTGGGGCTGAGGGTCCCGGCAGGGTTGTCTACGGGCCCAGGTGGTTATTTTGCCAGGTGGCTTGGTGGGTGAGATCTGGTCCCTAGGCCGTATTTTGCCCAGCCCTCCTGTAGGCTCAGGCATTAAGCTCCAGAGGTCCCAGGTTTGGTTCCACCTGTCAGCATTACAGATCTAAAAGTTAAGAGCAATCTAAAGGTGTGTCTAGACTACATGGCTCCATCAGCGGGGCATAAAGGATCTGACGACGAAGGGATCTGGGGTCGGCTGATCCCCGCCTAGACTACCGGCACAGCACGGTGCCCACTTTGATATAAATGAAGCGGCGATTATTTAAATAATCGCCGCTTCATTTCCCTTTGCCGAGTACACTCATGTACATGGCTCCATCGATAGAGCCATGTAGTCTAATACTGGTGCTCTAAAAAAAATGCACATAAGGAAATTCAGGTGCACTGAAAGGTTTCTCTTGTGTTACCTTCCCAAATATAAATCTTTACTGAACGCAACAGACACTGTTCAGTACAACAACATTACAAAATTATTCCACTTGCTGAATTTGATCAGGGGATGCTTCCACTTCACACATTACACTTGATGTCAGGTTTATAACGATGAGAACAAGTAAATCCCCAGCTATCTTTGCGAGCAGGAAGCTGTCTGTTCTATTCCATCCCAGCCCTTTTACACTTAAAGATGTGTGGTTTATTTATACAGATGTGTGATTTATTTATACTTTTACACACACACACACACACACACACACACACACACACACACACACACACACAACTCCTCCCGGTCCTCTTCCACTGGAATATCATCTCAGGCTGAACGACGGTAAAGGCAATTAACAAGGATCCCGACGGGAGCAACCCGTCCCTTGCTCGCCCGTCTGGCAGCACAAAGGGCCAACCGCCGAGCGAGGGGGCAGGCCTGATGGCACTTTATTTAACCCGTCTACCCTGCCTTGATGAGTGGCTCACATTGTGCGTGCAAGGCCGACGGCTGTACACGGGAGGCTGACAGACCCTGGGGCTGCTCACAAAGGGCAAACAGCGCGCGCGCTCTGCAGAGGAGGTCCCTGTCCCACTCCATCCCAGCATGGAATCGATCACATTCTAGATGAATTTGTAAGGGGCGTTTGGTGAAAAGGGGCATGCATGGAGACGAGCTGCAGCTGCAGCACAGCAAACTGCATCATGAGCAAAGATCAACCAGCCTAGGAAATTATATGACCATGTCTCCCTTCATAAGGTAGTTATACATATTTAAAAAAAAAACCAGAGACGTTCTACACCTTATGCCTCTATTACTACCTGCATTGATTCCAATTAGGGCTCCAATAAAGACAAATGATGGGGCAGATTCAATGCATTTTTACTTGTCAAATATAATGCATGTATTTTCCTTCATGTGCAGCTGGCTGTTAAGGTAACGTGCAGCCATGGGCTGGATGCATTGCAAATAAGTGTTGTTGTTACACACACCAAGTTCCTTTTTAAGGGTTCTCCCCAGCAAAAGAGGTTGGTGACGTGTTGGGAAATGACCTTTCTTTCCAATCCGCCATTCTCTCTGGACATCCTTCATCCAGGGTTAGAATTGAGGAAAGCAACATACAAGAGGCCCCCGACTTGCAACCGCCCGAGTCCCAACCCCCTGCAGTTACAACCATTTTTGTAAGTGCAGAAGGGGCCGGAAACCCCTGATTTACATCCTCGGCCTGCATTTACGTCAGCACACAGCGCCTATCATACATGAGGGTTCGAGTTACGACACCCCTGACTTGCGACGCTTCCTGTGGAACCCATCACGTCGCAAGTCGGAGGCCTCCTATACAAACATGCTGTTCACATCTGGGATCATTGGCATTGGCTTAGACCTCATAAACTTTTGGCCTTCTAATTTCTTAGGAACAACAAGTTGCCCTGTGACACGTTAAGGTGCATCTATACTACAGGATAAGGTTGAATTAAGATATGCAGCTTCAGCTACATTAACTGCGTCGCTGAAGTCAAAGTACCTTAACCTGACGTCTGGCACTGTCCACACAGCAGGAAGTCAAAGGGGGAACACTCTCCCTTCGACTTCCCCTTATGCCTCATAGGAGCAGGACTACCGACATTGACCGGAGCACCCCTCTCAGTTTCAATTAGCTGTCTTCACTAGACCCGCTAATTCGAACCCTGGAAGATTGACAGCGGCAGCTTCGATCTTTTCTGTAGTGTAGACATACGCTCTGAGACTAACAAAAATATATAGAATCAAGAGCTTTCGTGGGTAAAACCCACTTCATCAGATGAGATGGAGGGCAAATAACAGAAATCAAAAGATGTATATAACAGCAAAAGAAATACCTGTTTTGTGGGACCCATGTTAATTAGGCTCATTAAGCAAGCTGGATGTGTCCCACCTCATACCTTTTGATGTGGAAATGCAGATGTTAAAGGCAGGAGAAATTAGCTTTGTAATGTGCCAACCATTGTGTCTTTGTTCAGTCCTAGGATAACAGTGTCAAACTTGGAGATGAATTCCAGTTCTGGAGCCTCTCTCTGTAATTGGTAAAATTGTAGAAGAATGGCTACTTTTAATCCATGACTGAGTGACAAGGCAGGTTAAAATGTTCCCTTACAGGATTATGTGTGTTACCATTTCTGATGTCTGGTTTGCATCCATTTACCCTTTGCCGTAGAGACTGTCTGGTTTGGCCAATATACATGGCAGAGCGGCATGACAGGTACTTGATGGCACAGAACACAAAAAACAAACGGAATTCTCCTTTTAGATGAGAGGTGGGGGATTGCTATGCAGGTATCATTTATTTTTGATGTGGTAGGTCCTAACTGATGCTTCAACAGAGCAATAGGTTTCTTATTAAAGTTAGGCAAAAAAGGATTTTTGTTAATCAGGAAAGCTCAGTTTCATAGCATGTAATTCCCCCAGCTTAAGAAACCCATGTCGAGGTGGACAGGCCAATGAAAATAGACACCATGGGTTGTGCCCACGAAAGCTCATGATCCCATCTACATGTTTCATTAGTCTTTAAAGTGCTACTAGACTATTTGTTGTTTTTTAAGTTTTTCCTGTTACAGACTAACTCGGCTATCCCTCTGAAGCTATTAGGCATACAGTACAGAAAGGAGGGAGAGGAGAAAGTATCTAAGAAGGTGTTACAAGGAGGAGGGAGAAAAATTGTTCTCCTCAGCCTCTGAGGATGGGACAAGAAGCAATGGACTTAAACTGCAACAAGGGAGGTTTAGGTTGGACACCAGGAAAAATTTCCTGCCTATCAAGGTGATTAAACACTGGAATAAATTGTCTAGGGTGGTTGTGGAATCTCCATCACTGGAGATATTTAAGAGCAGGTTGGATAGACATCTATCAGGGATGATCTAGATGGTGCTTGGTCCTGCCGAGAGGGCAGGGGACTGGACACAATGACCTCGAGGTCCCTTCCAGTTCTATGATTCTATGAGAAGAAAGTTGAAACATTCTAAAAAAATGCTTGTTTCCATTGGAAGCCCAGACAAGGTGAAGCAGCAATTGAAACACATCTTCAACCGTCTCCCTTCCTCATGCTCAACACGCCCTCTCTATTATCTCCAGACTGTTTGACATCTAGGGATGAATGACACGGCAGGTGGTTAAATAAACACAGTGGCCCCTTCTAGCCTTAGAACCCAGGATATCACGTCACAAACCTAGGTGAGCCAGACCCCCCATAAACAACATTGGTTTCCCCACCACCACCATCTGTGCACCAATTCAGATCCCACAAAGCAGTGGTGAAAGAACGAAAGAAAGAACGAAAGAAAGGTAGCTCTTTATACTATCCTCCTTGGTTCAGGCTGGAGAAGGAGCCATTTGAATCAACACGAGTGGGAATCAAAACTCAGGGTTGTTTTTTTTAAGGTGTTCTAATAGTATCATATTAGTAAATTCCAGGTTGTTTTAATCATAACATCATGGTGCCTTGGCATTCTTTTTATCCCTGACTTTTAAGGGTCTCATAGTGCTTTACAACTGTGATTTAATTAAGCTTCCAACACCCTTAGGAGGGAAAGAAGCATTGTTTTCAGGATATATCTACGGCAGTGGTCCCCAACCATCTGAAGCTGCCGGGCGCCAGGGGGCGTGGCCGTTTACCTGCCGGGCGCCAGAGGGCGAGGACACGCGCGCACCCGGGGGCGGGGCTGTGCATGCGCCACACCCTCATGAGCCACGTGCCTGGGGCCAGCAACCCTACGCGCTGCGTGGCCACGGGCGGGGCCACCCATTCGCAGCAAGCCTGGGGCCAGCATCCTCCAGAGCCGCGTGCCCAGGACTGGCACCCCCCCATAGCTGCACACCCAAAACCGGCACCCCCCCCCATACCTGCGTGCCGGGGGGCAGGGAGGCCAATTTGCCGCACTCCTGGGGCCGGCACCCCCCATAGCCGTGCACCCGGGGCCGGCGCCCCCCGATAACCATGCACCCAGGGGCGGGTGGCCAATTTGATACGCTCCCGGGGCCGGTGCCCCCCATAGCCGTGTGCCCGGGGACGGGGAGGCCAATTCGCCGCATGCCCAGGGGCCAGAGCGCTTTCCATAGCCGCACGCCCGGGGCCGGCGCTCCTTGTGCTCCGTGCGCCTGGAGCCAGCCATGGCACCCGCAGGCACCATGTTGGGAACCACTGATCTACGGTAACTAAGGCACAATGCAGGACTTGCCCTAGGCTGCACAGGAAGTCAGTGGCAGAGCTGGGAATGAAATCCTCACCTTTGGGACTCCATATTTTTAGCCATTTGATTTTGCTCTCAACCTTAATCACATTTCAGGGGAAGAAGCAAGATGAAGAGGGAACAAAAAACGTTGCCACAGCAGTTCTAGGTACTGCATGAGTTGTAAGGACTTTATCATGGCCCCTACAGACTGTTGCTGATATAAGACTACCATAGTAGACCTGTACAGAAAAGCTGTCTAGCAGGTTCAGTGATTCTAGTGAATTTAAGGGGAAGTTGATATTAAGGACTGCACTAACAAATTATAATCAATACTGCTTACATTTGTGTATGGACATGTGTTCATGGAATAGACCTACAAAGCTCTTCCAATACTCACAGGACCATGTTTTTCATATAAACCTTTTCCTGGTCAACTGTGTTTCCATTTGCATTCCAAAGTTTTTATGACTAGAGGGAAAAATACACAGATCCTTTAGCAAACCAAAATATATATTTGTTGGTATTTATTTTACAAAGAGTCCATATTGCTCCATAAAACTCATATAAAGACTAATGCTTTTACATATACATTCAGAATAATTCATTTTAATTACACACCCTACATATTTTTTTAAAAAATACGTGCACATCTAAATTGTTGCATGAGAGTTAAACTTTCCACTCTTTTTTAATGTTTCATAGTATACATTTTGTCTGGATCCTAATTCACATGCTGCTTCTGATTAAAAGCTTTAATTATAAACCCTGTCGTGTTCCAGAATATCCTTATATATATACACCTAAAATATCAGCTTGTTAGACTCTGATCATAAATATTTGGAACTTTCCAAAAGAGTTGCTTTAGATGAGCTCATGCCTATTTATCTAAAGTATCAAATGGGTAGAGAGAACTATCAACAGAGAAATTGATAGGCGCACAAATGGCTCCCTTTCCCTTCATTCTGAGGAGACTTTAAAGCTGAATAAATACCTTGAAAAAGCACAAACAATATACATATCTCATGGGTTTTGAACCTGACCTCTTGAAGTTAAAAATACACATTTTAGGGGCTGATCCAACAAATCTTTCGTCGTGCAAACAGCCCTATTGATTTCAATTGTGTAACCCCATTGGCATGGCTTGCAAGATTGGGATTTAAGGTTGTAATGAACTTTGTCGATTCTTTTGTTCTTATATGGAACACAAACCAAGTTTTATACACTCCTGCTCCCATAGCATCCCCTTCGCATCAATTATGTCCAGGTGCTACTAGCTGAGAAAGTCAAAAGTTCTGTTTTTATCAGAGAGTTTCCCCCCCAGGATCAGTGTCACGAGTATTTTAGCAAGTGAATAACAAACATCTGTTAATGACCACACAATTTAGCGGAGAGCAATTAACCGGTGCTACAAGAGATCAATACAAATAAAAAAGGGGGGTTGGAATACCTTTTCATGACAAAACACATTTTAAAATATAAGCAAAATAAAACAATGGGGTGGACAAAAGTTTAGACCTAATTTAGTTCTGTAGCGGATGGCGTTTTTGACAGACGGAACATCTGAGGACAACGCTAAAACACTCAAAAGCATGAGAGAAATTCGGTTTGTGAAGCCTTTGGATTCTTAGTCCTGAATCTTGTGTTGACCAAGGAATGTATAAACCTACCACCAGGATGGATGTAGGTGGGGTTTCCATACTGCTCGCTGCCAGAGGGCTGCTCCTCTCTGTTCTGGCTCACAGCTTAGCATGGAAAGGCCACCCTATTTGCCATGGGTTTGCCTGCATGTTCGTTATCTGGGGCAGGGGAATCAGGGCCGGGTTGGGAGTCTGTGAAAAGGGAAGGGTGCCGCCAAGTGCGGCAATTGCAGGAGGACTCTGGACTGCCTAATCTTGGAAGGAGGAGCATAATAGGACTTAATTAAAAAAAATAATAATAATTGTAATTAGTCCTCATAAGTCTCTATCTGTCAGAAAGGAGGGGAGAAAAGCTTTAAAAGCCTCATTGAGCTCTGCCCGGGAATTCTGATCACTGGGGTATCACTATCTGTCGTACCACAAGCTTCCTAACTGGGAGAAATCTACTTGATCGCTGGCCTGGAGAGGCTAAACTTCTCCAATGCCACAGCTAGGATTTTCAAAGGGATGTAGGTACACACGTCATCCTGAAAGCCAATGGGTGTGATCCATGTGCCTAAGCTCTTGTGGCAATTTTGAAAGTCTCCTACAATAATCCTAAGGGTGGCTTTTCCGTGTGCATTGGCACTCCTGCTCTCTGCCCGACACCCCCCTCTCCACGCACAACACACTCACCTTCCTCCCTTTGGAAATACATCGGCCAGCGAGAGGTGCTCACTGCTGGTGGATACCCTGCCCACTTCAAGTCCAGGCCTGCAACTGCTACAGGTTGAATCTCTCTAGTTTGGCACCCTCAGGACCTGGCTGGTCCCGAACCAGAGATGTGCCGAACCATGGGAGGTTGGTATTGTCTGGCAGCATTACCAACACTCCCACTGCTTGCTAGGCTCTCAATAGACATTTAGGGGCAAATTAGAGCTAAATAACAAGCACAGAACAGTGAGCTGGAGGCTGTAAACAAACTTTATGGGATCCCGGGAAACTTGGACACACCCATGATAAGCGGACACCTGGCTAACTGAAATCATGCTGGATCACAGAGGTTGTCGGACCAGAGAGTGCCGGATTAGAGAGGTTCGGCCTGTTCTGAGACACCATTCCTTGAACAGTGCTTGGCTGAGGACACTGAGCATAGCTAGCAGTGTGCACATGCTAGAAAAGAGACTATGTTGCACCTCCCTGCAACATCATTTACAGGAATTTCTTTGAGGCTCAAAGAAGAGTAAGATACGTTCATGGAGGGATCGGTCCATCGGTGACTATTAGCCATAATGGTCAGGGCACAACCCTGCTCGGAGTGTCCCTGAACCTCCAGATGTCAGCAGCTGAGGCCGGGCCAGAACAGATGGATCATTCCCCCTGTTCTATTCATGCCCTCGGAAGCATCTGCCCACTGTGGAGACGGGGCTAGCTGGACCATGGGTCTGACCCGTCTGGCTGCTCTTATGTTCTTCATGAAGAAACAAATGCGGGAAACAAAGGCTCCCATGGCCCTTCTTGGATGGCAGCACAAAGGCGTGTGGCTGGCAACAACAAACTCTTCCTACACTTTGGGGATCCCTGACTGCATTGGGATGCTGGTAGTGGGTGCAAACTACAGCAGCTCCCAGCATCCTGCCAGGGAGGAGGAGTGTGTGTGTGTAGGGGGAAGGAGGGAGAGTGTGTGTATGCATGTAGTGTGGGGGGAAGAAGGGGGAATTTGTGTGTGTGTCTGTGTAGAGGAGAAGGGATGTCTGTGTGAAGGAGGGAAGGGGTGTGTATGTGTGTGTGTAGGGGGAAGGAAGGATAGAGTGTGTGTAGGGGGAAGGAAGGAGTGTGTGTATGTAGAGGAGAAGGGGTGTCTGAGTGTGTAGGAGGAAGGGATGTGTGTGTAGGGGAAAGGAGAGAGAGAGAGTGTGTGTGTGTGTGTGTGTGTCTGTGCGCGCGCATGCGTAAAGGAGAAGGGGTGTCTGTGTATGTAGGAGGGAAGAAGTGGGAGGGGGAAGAAGGGAGAGAGAGAGAGAGAGAGAGAGAGAGAGAGAGAGAGAGAGAGAGAGTGTGTGTGTGTGTGTGTGTGTGTGTGTGTGTGTGTGTGTGTGTGTGTGTGTGTGTGTGTGTGTGTGTGTGTGTGTGTGTGTGTGTGTGTGTGTGTGTGTGTAGGGAGAAACATATAAAGGTGGTTTTGTGCCACCACTCCAATGACTTCTTTGGCTGTCCCTGAGTATCTGAGGCATTGCTTTTAATCCACATGCCCTGATGTGTGTACACACTGCCTTGTGAGGAAACACACAGGGCAGCATATGCCTATCCAAATCTACTGCTCTCTGACTCTGCAGCTTCTTGTATGCTTCTGAATTCTATTTAAGGATGGGGCAACTTGGTTCTGCATCACATAACTAACGGTTACTGAAAACATCCACCACCCAAAGCACCCGCCAATTCCATCCATTTCATGCCAGCCTGGACATTTCCAGGAGGCCAGAGAGAAATGGCTGCGTCTCTATTGCTCAGCACAGTCCGTCTTGTGGGAGAAGGAAAAGGACAAAAATATGGACTTAGAAACAAATAGCTTCTCGCCCCTTAAAGGGCAAAACCACATCAAGTGCAAACACACCCAGGCTTCAATGAGAGTGGAAATCAGGTAAAGGAGCCAAAGTCTTCTCAGCACCAAAGACAGAAACAGGAGGCTTGCGAAAGCATGAAATTTGCCACATCCCTGTTTGTACCATCGGAGGAAGAATCGTTAGAAAACACTTACCTATCAGTCTATGGTTGCCTCCCCCTCAACCAGTCCTCCCAATAAACCCCATTTTGTCTTAATTTAAAGTTTATTGTACGCAGGAGACGGTACGATACGAGCAACAAATGCCCAGACTATCAGCAGAGATCTCTCTTTTGTCCATACAAATGCTATTCACAAGGTCTCAAGCTCTCCTGCCTGATAGAGTATTGATCCCCTGGAGTGCAAAGTCCAGCGTGCCATTAGTCCAATCTGTTTTCAAGCTGACACAATCCCATCATTTGTCATCTTCTCCTGTCCTGCTGTGTTTGTTTAGGAGCAGGATATTTGCTTTATCTGTCACTTTCCAATCCTCACTGTATTCTTTACCCGACATGCAATTTATTGGGTCCACAGTTTTCTCAGAGTCATTAATAAAGGAGATTATGATGTGCTGATGGGACCATTGAAAAGCACGATTGCTTGGGAGGCGTTCACGCATTCCCTTCTAAATATGATTTAAATAGTGGGGGCCTATTTTGCCCTTTCAAATATAATAGATGCAGGAAAAGGAATTTCTGTAGGATATTTCATTTTCTACCATCAACAGCTGAAAAAGATGGCCCGAAGGGGGTCTTACAGATCCCTGGAATCTATAAGACCATTTTCTCTCTAAAAAAGCGAGCTCCGTTAGAGCCTTTTGCATTCCTTTTTCATGGAAAATAAAAATTCAGGATTGTGTCATTTGACAGGAAACCACCCTTGCAGGGGTTCCCTAATATGAAATGATAAAACACCATAGAACTCATGTGTGTGCCGGACTGTGCAGACAGAAATTTTAGACACAAAACCCTGCAAGATCCTCAGCCCAGCCGGATTCTCAAAGGTAGGGCTGTTTGCAGTGTTTGTGAGAGAGAGCTGAATTCTTAGCAATGCAGTTCATAGACTCATAGAATCCTAGGGCTGGAAGAGACCTCAGGGGGTCATCGAGTCCAGCCCCCTGCCCAAAGCAGGACCAATCCCAACTAAATCAACCCAGCCAGGGCTTTGTCAAGCCGAGACTTAAAAACCTCTAGGGATGGAGATTCCACCCCCTCCCTAGGTAACTCACCCCACTGCTTCACCATCCTCCAAGGGAAATAAAGGTTTATTAAAGGTTCAAAAGCTGATAAAGAGCCATTCCAAAGCTACCTGGCTACTTCACCGTGCCACGTCCAGGTACCTTATTCCTCACTATACATGACTATTAGTGTCAATGGGAATTGTTTTGCGCCAAAGGGTTGATCTTTCTACAGGTCTCTCCATTGGCATGCACTGCAAGGGCATTTTCTATTTGTTATCCATCAGCCGCTCCGAGGTTTTTCATAGAATCATAGAACACTAGAACTGGAAGGAACCTTGAGAGGTCATTGAGTCCAGTCCCCTGCCCTCATGACAGGACCGATCACTGTCTAGATAAGGGGTGGGCAATAAAAAACAGTAGCCCACCAGGGTTAGTCCCTGGCAGGCTGCTGCCTCTATGATTACCTTGACATCTTCAAGTATCAGACGATTGCCGCTCGTGTTGGCCGTGAAATGCCGTTCACGGCCAAGGTGAACGGCAATTTGCAGCCAACGAGAGCTGCGATTGTACGATATCTGCAGAGGCGCAGGTAAACATAGCAGCAGCAGCCCACCAGTGACTAACCTTGCAGACTGCATCCAGCCCACAGGTTGGAATTTGACCACCCCAATCTATATCTGATAGATGTCTGTTCAACCTGCCCTTAAATATCTCCAGTGATGGACATTCCATAACCTCCCCAAGCAACTTATTCCAGTGCTTTACCACCCTGACAGTTAGGAAGTTTTTCCTGATGTCCAACCTAAACCTCCCTTGCTGCAATTTAAGCCTGTTGCTTATTGTCCTTTCATTAGATGCCAAGGAGAACAATTTTTCTCCTTCCTCCTTGTAAAACCCTTTTAGCTACTTGAAAGCTGCTATCATGTCCCCTCTCAGTCTTCTCTTTTCCAAATTAAAAGGGCCCAGTTCTTTCAGTCTTCCCTCATAGCTCATGTTTTCTAGACCTTTAATCATTTTTGTTGCTTTGCTCTGGACCTTCTCCTTCTTCACATCTTTCTTGAAAAACAGTGCCCAGGACTGGACACAATACTCCAATTGAGGCCTAATCAACACAGAGTAGAACTGAAGAATGACTTCTGATATCTCTTGTTAAGTGGCCACAGATCATTCAAAGCTCAAATTGACCTGATCTGCCACTGACATGTTCAAAGAAACCAAACCAACCAGTGACATCATCGTCATCTTTGAAACCAAAGGATGATCAACTTATTCATCAGTCACTATTTCCCATTTTAAAAGATTTGGTCAGCCAGTTTGGGAGCAGCAATGACACATCACATGCCAAGTGAACTATCACACATCATGAAAGCTAAGTCTACACTGCAACACTATTTTGGGATACCAGAGTCCCCCGAAATAGCTATCCCGCATCTTCACAGCAAGCCCATTATTTCGAAATATAATGGGCTCGCTATTCCGATGTTCCTGGAAACCTCATTCCATGAGGAGAAAAAGACTTTTCAGATCAGCAGGTTATTTCGAAATTTGGTGCTGTATAGACAGTGCCAAATTACAAAATAAGCTATTTTGACAGAGACTCAAAATAAGATACACAATTTGTGTAGCTCAAAATGCGTATCTTATTTTGAGCTCCAGCACAGTGCAGACACACCCAAACAGTAAGTGACAGTAAGTAGTCTACGAACAGTTTATACTGCAGCTTGTTTTAGTAGACTACTATCCTCTAAACCAGAGGTCGGGAACCTTTTTTGGGTCAGGAGCTGCTCATCCACAGAAAAATCACTTGGGCCCAGGCTAGTAGATTTTGTGTGTTCCAGCCCCACAGGGGGAACAGTGAGGGGGGAGGAGGAGATGAAACTGAGGGGGGCCCTAGAGCCTCAGGGGTGGACCCATGCAAGCCTTATGTTCCCCACCCCTGCTCTGAGCTTTGGTTCATACTTGCAAACACATTTGCAGAATTGTGGATCGGCGCAAGAGTGAGTCACCGACAGGAAAAGAAAAAGACTAAATTGGTTAGCACACGGGTCCACCTGGAATCATTCATCAGCCTCCTTTTGCTTCTGTCCCAAGTGGAATCTGCACCTTTTCAAAGTTGCACATGAATCCATCGGAATATTAAAATGATAGAAACTTCTCCCTTGTTGCTTGCTATCTTCCTTGTATTGGACTGAGCTTTGAAAAATACAGACAATTCTCTCTAGTTCCCAATAAGGTTCTGTTTATTCTCCTCACTCAAACCTCCTAGCCCAAAGGAACGATTCAACCACACCCTGAGGGAAGGTGGTTAATTATGGAAAATATGAAGCAATTAGGTGACTAAAGCCATGGTTAATGAACCTTCTAGGCGATGCATTTCTAGGCAATAGGAGCTTTTCCACTGACTTCATGGAGCTGGATCAAGCCACCGGTGCTACCACAAATGCTATTGTAGTGACCTGTGAGTGTGCGTTATGCATGAGCCTCTGGGCTGCAATACAGCTAAGTGACTGAATCTTCAGCTAACATCACAGAAGCTCATGTTTTCCGCGGTGGCGGTCCCCCGTTCGGTTCCCGATGTCTTCGTTTGGAAGACAACCATTCCGTCAGAATCTGCAGCCTGAGCTAATTAATTTGCATCAACCTGCCGATGTCTTTATTCTATGCAGAAAGGTCACCGCCGTGCCAAATTCTGCCATCTGGTGCAATGCATGCCTGCACGGTTAAGGGCAGAATATGCGGCAGAGGCAGATTCTGGGTTTCTGTGTGGTGCTGCTGTGTAACAACTTATTAAAAGGTGGAGGAATGAGGAAAGGTAATGTCATTAGCTAATCTGCCTCACTCTCCTCTCTGCATATTCCATGACTCTCTTCTGTTCTACAAACAAACAAACAAATAGAACAAGTTGGCCTGAGATGTAAATGGCCCCAGTGGGTTTTCCTATCTCTGACAAACGCAAAACTTTCGCCCGTGATTCTAGGTAACAATAAAATACTTTTCGGCTCTGCCAATGTACTTTTCTTTATGCCCTCACCTGCCTTCTCAATAGTGTATAACATATAATACACAGTTTTACACTCACACACATAGGTTGGGGAACAGTGTTAAAGTGAAGAGGAAGAAGTAAATAAGAAACCTGGGTAATTTAGGAGCTGGCATTCTAAGGTTTCTGGAAATCTCTAGCAGCTCAATATCCCTGAGAGATTTGGATTAGGCTGGTTATAGATCACAGGATACACTCTTCAATAAAATTTTAAAACATTCTCATTAGCTAACAGAAGTCTATGCACAGAAAACAGCTGTACAGCTGTTAAGGATTGTCTGCGCTCCCTCTGTGTTGTAAATGTAGTTCCTACAGTAATATCAGCCAAGTGGTGCTCAAGGGAGGCGAGGGGGCTTGCTACCCCGTGATGGAAAATTCACACTGGGCTCCAGACCCCTGTCACTCAATCTCACAGATGTTAACTGAGTTTACTGCAGCTTTCTGCTGCTGAAGCAATTGGTTGCCACACACACCAAAAAAAAAGCACAATATTAATAAAAGCAAAATCTGCACAGCTCAATAAAAATATATAGCAGGCAGTTTGTGTCTTCTGAGCAAGCCGTATGTGTATTTGTGAACAAACAGGCCTCCGTGTTCTCTCCCCTACCTAAAAGGGATACGGTTTCATTTTATTTGTAGAGAACTTTATGGCAGCAAAGCCCTTCATTAAAAAAAAAAAAAAAGCCAGGAGACAGGAAAAACAGATGATCGTTACCCCGGAATCCTCATCAATTCTTTCCTGATTGTCTGCCCTTTAACTTTTTAAAGACATTTTTAGACAAAGATGCTTTCTCTCTCCGCTGTGAAAAAGAAGGGAAAAAGAAGAAGCCCAGTTCCACCCAGGGGCTTTTTAAATCCCTTTAGGCAACGCCCCGAATACAACATTCCTTTTAATGAAGACCTTTCTGGTATTCTCTTCTGCATTCGCTTTACAAAAAAAATTAAAACTTCACAAGTTCATAAGCATGGATCCCCGGGTAGGACTTTTATTAAGTCTTTTCTATTTACTTCCTACCTAGATAAGATCTTAATCACAGCCCCCAAATTATCCGCAATGACATTTATCAACTCTAGTCATCTTTTCTTTAGCAAGCTCCGCCTGACCAGTCGGCTTTTCTTCCACCCCTTCCTTTCAATGGAAGTTAATTTCGAGTACATGATTTATCTTGCTGGGCTAACAGCACTGAGGCAGCCCACCTTTTCAAAGGGCTGGCCAGGGAGTGAATTATAGCAGAGTTGTCCAGTGATTGCGTTCCATAGGGAAGGAGAATAGGCAGCCAGTGTGTTGCCCTGATGTGGCGCTGGGACCTTTTCAGCGAGTGAAGAAAAAAAGATTAGGCCTCTGACCGTGGGGCTGACAGGCAAGCGTTATATCAGCAGACAAAGGCTCGAATACCTGAAAGGATCAGAACTCCATGTACTCCTAGATGGGATGTTGTTTACAACCCCAGATTCTGACCCTCTCCTGAATTTACATGATATCAGAGCAGCGGTCTTTAACCTTTTACTCATTCTTCTGCCTGCATCTTCACAGAACTATTAGCATGCTCAGAATTAGCAACGACTCCATTAAATCCACCAACACTTTGAAATCCTTTGCCTGCATTCTGCACCAAGCGTTGCTGAAATGTATAATTTCCCTGCATGCCGTGTATATATCCAGGGGCTCTGTTTGGCTTGGCAATGGGTTTCATTCAGTATCTATTAACATTCAGCTTCTATTTGTAAAGGGCATGTACAACCCACTCAAGTACATATTTGGCACAAACTACAGTCATTTAGTATCGGCCCGGGCGTACAGCTGGTGCCATCTGGGGAAGGATAATAAGAATCTTTCAGAATGGCCTCAGAAGCTGCACTTACATATTTCTTCCTTGTTCTGTACAAATCTGGGAGGCGCATTAACGCAACCAGATTTAAAGCCTGTGCCGCTTTTGGACCTACAAGCGAGGACAGGGCTAGAGATGGTTGAATCTCAGCAGCTTTGGAGGTTCTGTTCAGAAACGCCAGTAAAGAAAGGTTTTGATGCTTTTCTGAATACTGGGCCAATCTACCTAAAACCCCTTTGGTCTCAAGGGCAGGCCTGCTGACAGAGGATCTGAAAGGGAGTTGCTCCGGTGGATAGTGATTTGAAAGTGCTGGTAGCAGCAGTGGTTGGAACCCCAGTACCTTTAAATTGCTGCCAGAGCAACACGCTCTGTGCAGCTCTGAGGGCTAGCTGCCCTCAGCCCCGCCCCTTCTGCCCTCAGCCCCGCCCCTTCTGCCCTCAGCCCCGCCCCTTCCTGAAGCTGTCCTTTCCCCTGTTCATGGGGACAAATTTCCCACACTTCTGGGTTTCGAGCCAGCAGCATGTACCACAAAGCTAGACTCTTGCACAGTAATTCCACTTCCCATACCAACTGGCAGCAGGAAGGTCATGGTTATTTTACAAAAGCCAACTTCTCCAAACCTAATAAAAAGGTCAGTTTGCGGGTTGGACCGATGCCTGACCCAATTTTTACCATATCTGAATTAGTTGGCTCACCCCCAACTAAGACGAGAGGCTCTCTAAGGCCCAGATTTTCAGACGTGACCAACAAGTTTTGAGATACTTGAAAGGAGCAGAGGAGACTTTCACAGCACTTTCTGAGTATCAGGCTCTTTTAATTGTACTTCAACTTGGGCAATCAAAATCATATGAAAATCTTTTCCCTCAATGTGTTATGCCTCAGCTTCCATTCATTGGTATCTTCTTCCATTCAAACATGGGCATGACTCTCTCAGATCCACACGCAATAAATGTTATACCACAAAAATTCCAAATTTCTCTAAAAACCCAAATGGAACAGAAACATTCCCAGCCAAACTATCATTTACCCTATTCATCATGTTCAGTCCTGCCCCATCCAAGGAGGCCTAGGCTAACTGGTCAACCTGTTACCTCACCTTGCATATCATCAGTGTTCTGATGCTCTGCCAGACTGGCGACTGAGTAAACTCCAGGATCAAGGGCCTCTTACTGCAAAAGCCATGCCAGAGCCCCATCTTGTTGACCCAAAAGGCCTGTCAGGTTAAGTCAGTCATCCCATCTCAGCTGATACGGAACCACACCCAGGGTATCCCAGTTAGCCACAGCCAAACCAGTTACCATGGGTTAGACATGGAAATTAAGATCAATTCTAAAGGATGGAGGAATACAGTATCCACAAGAAAGCTACTAACCAATTAAGGAAACAATTTTCAAACTATGTCCCTGCAGGGAAGGGAGGCTAAAAAATGACTATGCTCCTGTTGCCACCAGAACAGTGAAGACTTTGTCTGGAAAGCATGTTCATTCATTAACGTCAACATCACATAGATTTAAGATGGCCACTGATATGTACGTCTCTCTCAGCATGGAGGTACCGAGCCTACCTGTAGCCAGAGGAGATACTTTGTTACCTTCACCAGTTATCTCCTTTTCACCCATGGGGTGAGATTTGTTGTTTTCAATAGTTCTTTTGCTGCTGGACCCATAGTTACTGGAAATGTCGTCTTGGAGAGGCTGGTGTTTCGTTTAGTGAGAATTTTGAGTGAAGGGCCTTATCTTAACAGAACCAATCCACCAAAAAAGGAATACTTGGTAAGTTTCTGAAGATCAAATATTAATTGCATTTCATTTTAAATGTATTTGTAATAATGTGTACTTAGCCATCTGAAAGCACTAGTTGCCTACAATTTGGAAGATAGACAAGAAGGAAAATTCATTGGGAGACTCATGTTTTTCTCTGTAATTGATCACAATTTTTATACAATCCCCCATCACCTCCATATCTGAGTCTTTGTTGTGGTCCAGCAGTAAAAAGGGAATTCAGTGAGTGTAGTTTCCTTAGACACCAGCTACAGCCATCGTAACTATTGATAGATCTATAAATATTCAGTGCCGAATGGAATTCCTTGGTTATTTTTGACCTAGAAACTTCTGTCAATGGTTAAATTAATACTTGTGTTATTCAAAATGTAATTTGGTTAAAATATTATGCTTTTAACATACATATTTTTAGATTTTTTCCCCTGATTTATACTGTAATATGCAGCTGCTGCAATTCAAATTGAAGAAACCATTCATAGCAAATAATGTATTCAACAAATTTAGCCTCTTTCCATTCATGAATTATCTTCAAGCAGTTTACAATTTTCTTGAATCAGTTTACCAATTTCTCATCTTATAGGCTGAATACTTGTAGCAGCAAAATACTTGTGAGCAAGATCTAAAGTTGAGCCGTATTAATCCATTTTGTTTGACTGGATAGCTCACTATCATTTTTCTCCAAGATTGGGTGACAATTAGCCTGTAGATTCAACTACAAACACTTGTAGTTAAATGATTTCCAAATCTGAGTTCTGCAAATATATTTGTTTCCACAAACCAAATTAAGAATCTACAAATATAATTGCAAGAGACTCATTTGTTTAATTATTTGTGAATTGTGAAAACAAAAATGCAGCCATATCAAACAATTATTTGTGTGGGCTTTTTTTCTAAATTCAACTGAATTTTTTTTTTTTAACAAAAAGAGCTGTTTCCTTATCCTTAGTTAACATTTTCAGACAAGCCAAGGAACAGATATATTTAATATGAAAAAAAATCAGACATTAAACAAAGAATAAAAGTGTGGTTATTATAAACTATGTATTCATCATTTAATCGCTCCTCAGTTAATTGTCTGGCACGATCCCTGCACTAATATTTTGTCATTCATGAATAACCGGTGCATATGGGAATACAGAGAACACTGAGCACTTACAAAGGTTATTAAAAGATGTTTGACTTCTTGAAACTTTGCAAATCCCAATCATTTTAACATCTGTCTAGAGAAATACACAAGCCCTTTTGCAAATTCACCCTTACAAAGAAGGGCAGGAATTAGCAATTGGGGGAAAAAACCAAGATGATAAAAAAGCACTTTTAGCTTCTACTGATTTCAAGAAAGTTTGCCAATTTCTCAAGGGGAGCAAGCAAACACAATATATTTTATTCTAACTATGGCGATACCAATGTGTGCCTTACCAGCATACAGAGATGTCGGGTAGGACAAAAATTGAAGACAGGAGAAAAGAAGTCCAATTGTGAGCTATGGACTACGCAACCAGTCTTTGGGTACATCTACACTGTGACATTATTTTGAAATAACTAGCGCTATTCCGCATCTACACAGCAGGCAGTTATTTTGAAATAATGTCAAAATACTGTCAAATTGGAGGACTTTTTACTCTGACTCCTGTAACCCTCATTATGCAAGGAGTAAGGGAAGTCGGACGAAGAGTGCTCTGTTTCGAAATAAGTGCTGTGTAGACGCTCCCTATTTCGAAATAAGCTATTTTGAAATAAGATACGCAATTGACATAGCTCTATTTACATAGCATATTTCAAGTTAAGCTCTGCACTGTAGGCTTATCATTACTGTGCAGAGCACAATATTCACTCCCATTCAAGTTCAAGCTGTACCATAGCAGCCAAATGCATCTTCCATAAACTATAAACACATCTCTGTCCTTTTCATGGCATCTCTGTAGTCAGCTGTGACCTATGATTCACAAAGGGAACGATACATACTGTGTTGGAGACAAGCAGCTTACACATATTTTTCAATGGCATAAGACTAATTCAGGAACATGCAGATGAGGAAATAATAATCAGGAGTAAAACAAATTAAAATGGCATTAGTTTTAGATATGAAGGGGTTAGACGGCAAGGAGGCATGAAAACAAAAAATAAGCATGCTATGCTTAATATATTAACGTAACCTGTTGATGTGCACTAAGCAAATCAGTATTTGAAATCATGGTAAGACAGGTACTTCCAGCTAGGTTAAGGATATAAAAGCGAGACAGATGATATTTGGAGAGAACTTTACTATTGCACAGCCCTGCAATATCCTAAGTTTGCACTACAGGGCACGTAACTGTGCTTGCATTATTTCCATGTTTACATTTGGGTTAACTTTGCCGATTGACACCAAAGAACGGTAAAATGAGTTTTCAGACCCCTCACCATTGTAATCTCTTATTAAAACACACACGCTACTGTCAACTAATCTTAATAACAAGGTGAATAACCAGGCCCTGATCCTGCAGTGCTTATGTACACGGCACTTCCATTAACTTTGGTCGTATTTGGGAGCTGGGCAAGAGTAAGGACTGCAGGATGGGGCCCAATCTGTAGGTTCCCAATTTGGGTGGAAAATATTCCAAATACTTCACGTGAGTGCTGTTTCCCTGGTAGACGCATTCCTGATGCTAAATGCAAGGTCTAGAAAAAGCAAAAGCAAAACAAAAACTTCAGAATGACCCAGCCGGAACATCTGTAAGCAAATTATGGGAGTAAAAGGCTGGTGCCGCATAAGGTGCTGTTCACATTGGCACAGTCTGGATATGCAGAGAAGAGCCAAGGATGGATGGGTAAGGGCATAGGTGAATATACTGAAATGACTTCCATGCTGGAACGCCACATTAGCCTTTTATGCCCTGGGATGGCCGGCTGAGCCCACCTGCACAGTACAAGGCTGCCACATCAAATGAGAGAGGGGACCCAGAACCCAGATCTGAGCTGAGTATAGGGGTTAAAAATGCAAGCCAGCAATGAGGGTGCCGGTGACAGAGTCATAACAAGGGATCCAGAGGGGGACACTGAAGAGTAAACCCTGGAAAATGCCAGCTGCCCTGAGAGCCAGAGTTTCTGGCAAGCCACAGGATGGAGACATCATAGACAAGCAGCAATAAAACCTTCCTTATATGACTACACTGCAACTCTATTTCGAAATAACTTAGTCAGCAGGCAGCTATTTCAAAATAGTGCCAAAATACTGTCAAGCTGGAGGATTTCTTACTCCGACTACTGTAACCCTCATTGTACAAGGAGTTAGGGAAGTCGGAGGAAGAGTGCTCAGTTTCAAAGTAAGAGCCATGTAGATGCTCCCAATTTCGAAATAAGCCATTTGACATAGCTCGATTTGCGTCGCTTGTTTCGAGTTAAGCCCTGCAGTGTAGACGCACCTTAAGGTATCAGTCCTGATGAGGTGAGATGGATGCTCAATTTCCTTGGTCTCTTCCCGGCTTTGCTAAGGCCTTGTCAACACACAAATTTGCTCCTGTTAAACTGTGTTAGTTAACCTGTTCCTAATCAACTCCCATTAAAACAAAGTAAGCCTGATTTAAATTGAAACAACAGCACTGACATGGCCTTTTGCATAGGTTTATTTAAACTGACTAAAAATCACCTCTTAAGTTAAACCCTTAAAACTGTGCACATAGACAAGTGGTAAAGAAAAGCCACCTTCAATGCCAACCGCAAGGACGGTTATGTTTGTGATAAACACATATCCAACCTACACTGAGAGCCCCTGCTTTGGTTTTGACCTGTTCAGGATTCGAACCCAGGACCTAGAGATTTTAAGGCTCCTTTTATCTTTTTGACACAGTCCTCTCTGAGACACCTTTGTTTTTCTTTAATCAACTTGTGCTAAAAAGTATACCCCTCTTAAATAAAGTCGGTGATTGCCACTGTGAAAAAGCCAACGCTAAACCATAACTTGAGCACCTTCTCTTGATCCTCAGTTCAAACCATCATGATGCCAAGAGAGCTAGTACAATGAAGAACTAAAGAACTTACCCATGAATACCTGTGCCTAGGGAAACACATCAACTACCTCTGAGTCAAGCATGAAGCCAAGAGCAGAGAGTAATTAGCGCCAACAACACACTTATCTCTGGAGTAACCTGTAAACTACCCTTAATGACTTCCCTGTAGCTAGCCGTAGAGCTAAGCAGATGCTAAACTACCGCACCCACAAGCCCGACAGAAACCAACTTTTCTAAGAAATCAAATCATGCTGCGTACCAATGGATTAATGTAGGCTGGTGCTGTCTTGCAAAAGGAGTCCCTGAAAGAGAAAACCCAGCCATAGTGAAGGAACTCCGTCCACATGGCAAACCTAACAGATTTATTATTACTAGTATTTTTATGTGGGCTTGTTCTCTCTGGGCCACTTTACTCAAACCTGCCCAGGCCCAGTAATAATGAGCTGAGGCTGGTTAAGCAGCTAATTAGCATGCTATTTGTTAGACGAGTTAAGAATGTAATTATTGTGAGTAGGCAGAGCCTGCCGATGGAATGCATTTTGAAGGTTACCATAGGAATCTTTCCTTGGTCTATTCATTCGGAGTGTAATACTAATCACTATCATAAGGAAAGGATTGCTTGAATATAGACTGTAGGTTAACATCTGATTAGATTTCCAGTGAACAAAGCAATTCAGGCAGTTTGTTTGTTAACCCTTTTGGGTCCAGCCAAAGTACCCTGCTTGACCTGAGGAAGGAACTTTGAGGGAGGTTTCCCTAGTTTGAAGGAAACATATCCAGCCGTACAACTCGGGGACTCTAATTGCAGAAGGTAGGCTGAATACTGTTCTGCAAATGAACTAAAATGAGTGGGGTATTTACCCTAACTGGCATAGGAAGCCCTCTATTACTGCCTTTCTGATAGGTACATTGGTGAAGTTTAAAGTGCGCTGGATAATGTAAAGATGTCACTAAGCTGGTTACTGGGAAAAGCTCTAAAACCAACACGACAACTTTTTTTTTTTTAAATAAAACTTTCCTTGCCATCCACTATCAGATGCTACAAAAAGGCTCCTAAGGCTCCTAAGGCACAATTTGTTTCAACTCCTTCACAGTTCCACCAGGGTCAACTTTGCCCTGATTTCAGCTCCATCACCGTTCCACCAGGGTCAACTTTGCCCCGAAAAGTGAAAGCCCCGGAGGTGTATTACATCAATTCTGGAAAACATAGGGCTTCTCCATCGTTCAGTGGTGACACAGGAAGATCTAGATGTACCTGTCTAGATGCAAACATTATCAGCCTGGAGCTGTTACCAGCAGACAGCTCTTTGGGGGTCCCCATTTCGGTTCCTAGAGGACAGATCTCCACATACCCGTCAGCACAACCATTCTGTTCGGGTACATCCACACTGCAGCAGGGAGCCTGCTTTTCAGGGCAGGTAGACAGACACCGGCTAGCTCTGCTTACGCATGTAGCGGTGTAGTTGGGGATGGCATGGGTAGCAGCTTGCCCTAGCTGCCTGAGTATGTGCCAGGGTGTCTGGGGGGATTGTACTCAGGTGGCTAGTTCAAGCCACTAATTATGTTACCCCCCAGCTACGTTGTTATTTGTAGCCCTCTGGCTCAACCAGAGCTAGTGCATCTGTCTACCTGAACTGCTATGTGGATGTACCCAGACTGATGTGGGTAACATCAAAAGAGCCCATGGATTGGATGGAAATCTTTTCTCCTCTAGAGGGCATCTTTACAGACTTGGTGGGGAGGGGCACATTGGTGGAACATTTACCAGTGAAGCTTTGACAGCTACTTCCTGTGCTGCCCCATTTCTGTGGATAAACAGCAGTGCTCTGTTTTAAAGGGATGCAAATCTGGCACCTTTTGTTCAGAAGAATTCCTCCCCAGCCCACCCCCGCACCTCCCCAAAAATCACAAATAGGGGCAGTCACATTTACACCGAGTTTTAAAGAACGAAGGATGTTCATTAAACCGCCTCTGCATATTTTGCTCTTTTCTTGAAGCTGCCTACCAAAATTTCACAGTGGTGTTTCTTCGCTATTCTCCTAAAAATATAAATAATATATCAAAAATGTAGTCGTGCACCCCACAATCTGAATGCATTCTATGTCCCACACCATGCTGTTAACAACACAACTGCCAGGCCGAAACTCGGTGGGAATTTACAATTCATCAGCGACTAAACTATTTTAATGTTATCAACACATCTTTACCCCAGCGAATGAGTGCGTGACTTATGAAGAGAGAAGCAATTTGTTTTGTGAATTTCATCCTTTGTTATTGAAAGCTGCTGGATTTGGATGTATAAAAACCTGTGCCATTAACCCACAGGGCAGAAGCATCCCATGGGCTTACAAGTTTGTTTGCTTGTTATTATTTTTTTTTTAATATAAATGACTTTAAAGTAGCATTGTGGGAGCTTTGGAAAGTGCTTTTCTTAGACCCTGTTCTTCCAAGAGGTTTCAGAACACAAGAAAAAAAATGATCTGAACAGAGAAAGGTTTCAGATGAATAGGAAAATATTAAGATTTCTAATTTAAACTAATCTGTAATCATCCAATATTTTTGAACCTCCGTCCAATCGTACGTATCTGTGCGTACTTTCAAAAAGTGTTTGTATCCTCATGTAAGGAATTACTTAATTTCCTCTAACATTGTTTGTTTCATATTGTGTCAGCCAGTGAGTTAACCAGGTAATTCACAGAGCCCGAAGCTAAAAAACAGCTTCATAAAGTGGGCATTGTTGGCTTTCATTAGTTTTCAAAACACAAGTAGCTGCTGAAAACAAGCACTTAATTTTTCATTGATAGATGACAGTCATACTCCGCCAGATATTGGAAGAGAGAGCATTGTCACAGTTGATCAGTTGGAGAACTTGTCAGGAATTGTTTGATTAAACATTTTTTCATTGGGAAATGCTGATTCATCTAAACCAAAAATTTTGAAGGAAAAGTTCAGTTTTGACAAAAGCCCATTCTAATTTTCATATATATAAACTCAAAATGGTGTTGGTTGGGGTTTCAAGAAGATGTTTCACTTATAAATTTAACTTAATGTACAATAAAAAGAATTAAAATAAAATGACGTATAAATTGAAATGAAGCATGTTCATTGGCTCGCTTCAAGATTTTTAGTTTGTCAAAATATTAGAGATTTTGACATTTCAACCTGATTTGGAAAGAGAAAATCTTTGGGTTTCTCAAAAATTCCAGCAGGATGAGGAAACAGTTTTCCGTTTAGTTCTAGTTAGGCTAGGGAGACCAGATGCCCCAATTTCATAGGTACAGTCCTGATACTCAAGGCTTTGTCTTATACAGATGCCTATCGCCCTTCACCCATTCCGGTTTTCCACACTTGCTCTTTGTATTTTCATACTTGCTATTTGTATTTATATTCAGTTCCCATACCATTCAGCTTCTAATATCCCATAATATTAAAACTGCAGTGTTGCTCTTTTTCCATTCCTGTGTGTGCAATGGATGTAAAATACTACTAAACCACAACTCCAAACCTGCAAAACCTGGAGACAAGTAATTATTTTGCACCTGTGTTATTGACAATGCAAGGAGCAAAGCAGGAGAGAATCAACTCTTTGATTTTGTAAGTACCTAATTCTTGGAGGGTGAGTCAGCATTTGCTAACATTGACAGCAAGTGAGTTTTGTCAACTCCAAGGACTGCAAGGTTGGGTCAGGAATTTGTAAAACTCCCTATTATCAAAATGGAAGGAAAGAGTAGATAAAAAATTTTTCTTAATTATGTTTTGTAGACAAAAGTCCACAAAACATATTATTTCAACCCAATTTATTTTCTCTAACAGGTTTATAAAAACAAGAAGCCAGAGATATAAACCATTAAAGTAAAAGAAATAATATTCCAAGCAAGTGTCCACAATAACACCAAAATTGCACAGGGGAAGGGTGGGGAAAAGGTATTCTTTACAGGCTACTGTTTCCAAGAAAGCTCTTTCAACTCTGTTTTTGGCTAATTACATTAATCTGGTAAACAGGTGTAAACCCTCTTGTTTCAGTAATGGTTTGGGTTGTTAAAAGGAGAGATTGAAGGTATTTGCACATCCAGAGATTTGTACAAGAGAGCATTAAACCTCATCGACAAGAGGAAACTTCACACAGGATGCAGAAAACCCTGGTTAGCACTTACCAAAATGTACCACATCCTAAATGCAGTGTCCTTTTAGTTCAATAGACCAAAATTAAGGAAAGTGACAAAAAGTGGGTTACTTAATGTGACTATTTTGGCCAGCTATTTTGCATAGAATAAGCCCTTTGCACCATTTATATTTTCATATCTTAATACCATAAATGAGACACACACAAATGCCTTTGTCCTTTGACATTTACACAGTCTTCACAGTTGGTACTGTTCTGCGTTTGACTCAAGAATATTTCACATCCAGCCTTTACTCTCTGTGGAGGTTCTATTTACATGTGCTCAAACTTACAGACATTTATACCAGTTCAACTAACAACAAAAATCAATAATACAGGTTGAACCTCTCTAATTCGGCACTCTCTGGTCCAGCAACATCTGTGGTCCGGCATGATTTTAGTTAGCCAGACGTCCACTTATCATGGGGGTGGCCAAGTTTCCCACAGCCCCATAAAGTTTGTTTACAGACACCAGTCCTGGCTCTCAGTGTTCTGTGCTATAATTTAGCTCTAATTTACCCCAAATATTATTTAAGAGCCCAGTAAGTAGTGGAAGAGTTGGTAATGCTGCTAGACAATATTCATAGAATCATAGAACCATAGAGCTGGAAGAGACCGCAGAAGGTCATCAAGTCCATATTGACCTCCCGTGGTCCAGCAAATTCTATAGTTTGGCACCAGTTAGGTCCTGATGGTGCCGGACTAGAGGTTCAACCTGCATAGTATAACCACCAATAAGTTAATCGTTGTCAAGGCCTTAATGTTAAATAAAATCAAAGAGCCTGATTCTGATCTGATTTATACAGGGTGTACAGTAGAGTCATTCCTGATTTACACCAAGGTATGCAAGATCAGACCCAATACCATCAAAAATTGAGAACAGTAGTTTGGATCAATGAGTCCTAAAACAGAAATAAATTGTAACTGAACATAGCTAACATAAGATATATATATATATATATTTTTTTTTTAATTTCTTTGGCAGAAATGAACACCAGACTGAGTGAAAGATACATTAGTGAGTCGGTAGCATCTTCCAGCTAAACTGCAACAAGAATGTCTTTCAGCATTGTAGAGATCACTACTCAGTCTCCAACAATCTCCGAAGAGTAACTTAAATGGATTTCTAATGCACCAGGCTCCTTTTCATAGGTGGGACCCTAACCTGGACACCCCATCCCACATTTGCCATCTCAGGTGTGCGCTTTGTCATCCCATTCTTTGAACCCTGGAAATTCGAGACAGAACCCATTGCCAGCTGGGGCACAGAATAGTCAAATTTTGTATTCTTTGGGCCATATTGTGCCTGTCTTGCATGGGTATACAAAGGGAAGTATTCCATGCCAAGAACCTCCCCATCCAAGAGCCAGACACAACCGTGGAGGAGGAAAAGGGTGAAAGAATAAGGATGAACCATGACTCTATCCACGCTGACCAACAATGCCAGCTGTGGAGAAGGATTCTGAGGAGAAGTAGAGGCAGCGTGCTCCGAGGACTCCTGGAGGTGACACTATAGCTGTCCTCCTCCAATAGCGTCTGCAGGGACTGTGCATCTCAGCACCACCCTCAATGCAGAGCAGTGTCTATATTTGCCTCGTGTCGGCTGCAGCTGACTTTCCTCATCCAGCATTTTGGTAGAGCAGAACACGTGGTTGAGGCAAACACTTGGCCATTTTGGTTTGGCATTCATCGCAAGGATAACGGAAACGTGAAAGGCCCTCCGGAAGAGGAAGAACACAAGATCACTTTCATTTCCCGTAAGCCATCCCTAGAGGGAATCGGACTTCGACTATGGAGTTTCCACAGCCTACGCCGCAACATTCCTTTACCAGAACTCTTCTTGCATGTAATGATTCCCTCCCCCACCGCCCCACAGACTTCCCCCAACCTCTATTTAAACAGCGACAAATCTGGACGGTTGCGCAAAACGGGCATTTCGTTTACCTTGTTGTGTCACACAAAAATCCGCTACAACAATGAAGGTCCAACCTTCCCCGGCCCAAAGCACTTTCTTCCTCCCCCCTCCCCTTCTTCCAGATTTGCTCCTGCTTTTCGTCTATTTGTGAAGGTGCCCAGGACAGGAGCTCACTTCATACGGTCCCTTACGCTTGTGGCGCAACAGCCTATTCAGAGCAGATAAGCCCCTTTAGAAATGAAGGGGAATTTAATTCAGGGCTTGAGTGACAGCAGGAAGATTTATCCCCTCACTAGACAATACGGCTTTTGGGGCTTTAATCTTGCCCAGACAATGGGCTGTTTCTCGGCCCTCATCTTGTGCTTTTCCCACGATGTTCAGTGATTAAGCAGGGCTCCATTGGATGGAAGCCACTATCTCTCGTTTAAGAGTGTTTGCGCCTCTGTCAAGGACTGAGAAGGGAGGGAGAGAGGTGGGAAGAAGAGAAGGGAGGGGGGAATAGTTTAACATCTAGGAAAAATGTCTATTTGCAGATGCAGCCTGCAGGGCTGCAAGGCCCCGGGCTTGGGTTGGTACGGATGCCAACAGGACCTGAAGTAGGCAGGGCTAAACGAGGAAGAAGATGGACACCTATTAGCATCTCCCTGTGATCATTAGAATCACCACCTTGGCCGCTGAAACATGGGCAGTTTCTTTTACACAAACCGAGACTCCTTCAATGATTTCATCTCAGTGTCTAATCAAGAAAGTGCTTAACAGAAGCTTAAAACCCATCGGTATTTAAACACAGGCTTAAAGTTCAGCACATGCTTAAGTGCTTTCCTGAATATAGATCGATTTAAGCACATGCTTAAGCACTGGCTTGAATCGGGGCTTAGATTATCCTTTATAGTGAGTTGCTAGAGTTCTATGGCTTCTCAGTCACATTCACACTAGCTCAAAATCTATAGTGAAGGACAACTTAATAAAAATCTAGAACAAAAAAATTTCCAAAAAGTTTCATGCGCAATGAATGCAGCCATGCCAGTCCCATGATATTAGAGACACAAGGTATGTAAGGTAATATCTTTTATTGGCCCAGCTTCTGTTGGGGTGAGAGACAAGCTTTCGAGCTAGTCTTCAAGTCCACAAAGGTATTCAGAGTGTCTCAACTTAATACAAAGCTGAAGAAGTGTTCTGTGGTCCTTAAAAGCTTGACTCATCAATAGAAGTTGGCCCAATAAAAATATTACTTCACCCTCTAGTCTCTCTAGTTTCCTGTACAGTCACGAGACTTTTAAACCATGTCTACACTAGGAAAGTATTTCAACATTACTAAATTCTATTTAATAGCTCCTGATTTAACAAATGCGAACTAGCATGTCCACACTATGGGGAAGCCTCGAAATGAGTCCGAGGTGGGCTTCGTTAATGTGGAGGCGCTACCTCGGACTTAGAGCCTCAGGAAGCACTGGGGAGTAATTAGTTCAAATGACTCTGGGGAGTAGTTATTTTGAAATAGCAGCACCGGAGCGTCCACACTACCATTATTTCGAAATAACTATTTTGGAATTAGCATTACTCCTGACGAAAAGCAGGAGTACGAATTTCAAATTCCACTGTCCATTATTTTGAAATAATGGGCTTGGAAGTGTGGGCTTATAAACTCGGTCGTTATTTT
Organism: Pelodiscus sinensis; assembly: GCF_049634645.1. Taxonomy (NCBI): domain Eukaryota; kingdom Metazoa; phylum Chordata; order Testudines; family Trionychidae; genus Pelodiscus; species Pelodiscus sinensis. Next base: position 20,918,879 of record NC_134733.1, on the reverse strand, counting down.
GCAATAAAGTCCTAATGTAGATCAGGGTTTAGAAACTTATTTATCTCCATCTGTTTTATACAAATACAAACCTGTGCAAATAGCGCTATGAGCAGTGTATTTTATTGCTGAGGATTAATTTTGTTCTAGGAAAGGGTGACAGCATACCCTTTTCTTTGTTAATTTGTCCATTTGTGGGATAAGGTGGCCTTTGCTTATTTTTATTTATTTATTTCTCTTGCAGTGGAGAAGAAAAAACCAAAAACGGAAATAAAGTATATATAAAAGCTTTCCTTCTGAATCACAAGATCGTTGACTCTCACACTTACACATGGGATGGGAATAGAGGTTTTGTAATGGAGCAAGGTCAAATAATTCCAACAATATGTTTACTACAATAACACTGTGTCAGTGTCTCCTTAATGCTTGCTAGTTATTGAAACACTTCTGAGCTGGTTTATGGGAAAAATTGATTGGTCACCAAGTTTGTTTCAGCCTTTGTTTGAGAATACAATTCCAATGAAACTAAAATCCAGTTTAATGTGTGTGGGTGTGTGCAGGCGGGTGAGGGAAATAAGATCTTCGATTACGAAGACATCGGCAGATTGAAATAACAGCTTCTAGCCTCCTCGCCTCACTACTTTCAGGACACAATACATATTTTGTAAGTGGCTATGTGTCTTTCATCCCAGAATCTATCAACATCCACAAGAGGTGGCAATAATTCCAGTTTTAGATGGTAGAATTGAAAGGTTATAGACCCAATTCAGCACTCATGGAAGTAAATATAAGGATTCTCACCCCTCCACCTCCCTCAATGGTGTCAGATCAGGCCCTAAGAGATTCGAACAAGCTCAATGATAAGTCAAAGACTCAGAGCCCTGACTCCAAGTCTTCCTCTCTAACCACACCAGTAGATGCAATGTTCTTTCGTTGCACCCAAGCACATGTTGCAACAAACTAAGTGGGCAACAGTGCTTCTGATGAGGGGCTCCCAAAGGAGAACTCTAGTCTCGGCTCCCAAGAATCATCAACAACTGTGGAAACCAGAATGGCTTGAACAGTAATAAAGGACACTCCCATTGAATGTCTATCCCTTGGCAGCCCAGGAACAAGACCCTGTTAATTATTGCCATGTATTAATTGTATGCCGGGAGTGCTGAAGAACCCAAGTGAGGGACCAGGGTGGCATGGTGCTAGACACTGTCCAAGCACAGAACAAGAAGACAATCATGTCACGTGTCAGTACGGAACTTAAACCTCAAGCCAGAAAGCTGGTCCAAAGTTGCTGGTTAACGGTCAAGACCAAAGCAGAGTGGTTGTTGCCCAATCCCACAACTGCCTAGTGGGATGGCTTAACTAATTGAAAAAAAATGCTGCTGAATTCTCTTTCATTGAGGAGAATATTCAGCAGCAGCTGAGCCACAAGACAAAAATCCCACACTGGTGAGGACTGTGTAATCCAATAGACACAGCGAGTCAAGGCCTTCGACAGACTGAATGTTCCCCTCGCTTAGTTCACACACTTTTATGGCACGGAAGATGGCCAGACGGTGGTGGACAGTCTTGCTCTGATGGAACATTTGCATACGGGAAAATGTGGCAGCTGTTCTGTCTATGAATGATTAAAATTAGAACCGGTGCTAACACTGTCCCTGAACTGTTAACCAGTTTGAGCCTTACGGTGGAATGGTTCAAGTCACTACATGGCGCTACACTACATGGCTTTACAAATAAATTTTCTTAGCCTGTGAGTAATGAACAGTCAGGAATGCTCTTCTATTGTTATCTTGGTGATGTGGTTCATTCTTGAGGAGCTGTATCAAACAGTAGCAGAGTTTACGTGCTCTCTCTGGATCTCTCTAATTAGAGTCAATTCTTGATGAAGAGTTGCATCCTCGGGGTCTTCAAAGTATTTGAAGGCTTCAATATCTGAGACATAGGTGAGAGGATTATTTTGGGAGGGGTGGGTGAGATTCTGTGGCCTGCACTGTGCAGGGGGTCAGACTAGATGATCATAATGGTCCCTTCTGACCTTAAAGTCTATGAGTCTATGAGAATCCTAGGCTCCAGGCATTGGAGTTTGGGCTGATATTCCTGACAGAGGGGGATGGACTATATGCTTATGCACCAGTCAGTGTATTATAAATAACTAAGACAGGCCGAGGGTTTGTCTATATGAATATTTAGTCTGCAGAAAGGTGGGGGCATGAATCTACCCTGCAACTTGCCCTCACTGTTCATGTGCACCCACTTTGATGGTTTGTTAATGCACTTTGATCTAGTCCCCGGTCAAAGTAACAGAATTTGTCCTCCAGGGTCACACTAAAATAATAGGAGTGAGCGATCCACAACCCCAAAACAGGGGATGTATCACTGATGATGGAAGATGACCATAGATGTCTCACCAGATAAAGAAAAACCAAAGTAAAAGTCTGACACTAATTGCTAATCATTGTACAGCAAGGTAACCCAAACCCAACCCACAGAGTTCTACGAGGGTATGTCTACACAGCAGCATTATTTCGAAAAAACTGATGTTATTTCAAAATAATGTTGAGATGGAGGATTTCTTACTCCAACCCTCATTTCATGAGGAGTAGGGGAAGTCGAAGGAAGAGTGCTCTTCATTCCACTTCCTGCTGTGTAGACAGCACCAAAAGCCGAATTACGCTATTTCGACTTCAGCTATGCAATCGACATAGCTGCAATTGCCTAGCTTAATTTGACTTTAGCCCAGCTGTGTAAACGCACCCCAAGAGGGGTTTGATCACCCTCATCTTAGGAGACGTATGTGCCAAGGAAACCAAAGCACACCACATCCCCACCCAAGGCTTCATAGACTTCATCTCTGTTTTTCAGAGACAGGTCACTGCCGTTCACTTCATTTTATTCAGTTTACATGTGGAGCACAGGCACCTGCCAACTGCCCATGAAGTCCAGCTGGGCAAAGTTTGTCCACCCCCCATGGGAAGAATAAGAAAACAGCCCAGGATTGGAGCCATTACAGATTGGTAATCCGGATCGGGTAGGCTGATGCTTACTCGGGCTCGTGGTACTCGATTTGCATGCTGCTGCTTGTGTGTACTACCTTCCACCACCAATGAGAGGAGAATGGGTGGAGAGGGAAAAGAGAAGTAATTCAATGGCAGAAAAGTAGGGTTAAGACAAACAACCACCTCCAACCAGAGAGGGAACACCAGGAAAAAAAATAAATGCAAAAGGACCCAATTCTGATCATAGTTAGACCAGTGCAAATCCAGAGTCACTCCATTTAAGTCATTGGAGTGACTCTGGATAGACACAGTCCTCAGTGAGATCAGAATCTGGCTCACCCCCATTGTGACAACCCCATGTTTTCATGGAGGGGGGAAGATAGAAGACAAGGCATGTTCACACCAGATATGTACGCAAGCTTCCTAAAAGCCATCTTTGGTTTTTTCAGTGATGGCCGGAGGTTAAGAAGAAATACATCAGAAAACCAATCTTACTTTGCCACCCTCCAAACTCTGCTGGTTTTCTCCACCCACCCTAGCCGCACAGCCCAGGCCTATCTCTGTTTTTCCACTCCGGGAAGGGAGAGGTATGAGTCAATGATTAACACCAGGAGAGAGGAGATTATTTATACTTCGGAGGGCTTCATTTGTATTTATGGGGCATCTTTGCTTTAATTTTTGCACTTAGAGGTGAGGATTCCCCCACAGAGGAAGCTGTGTTCTGACCTCTTCCCCTTCCCACTCCTCCCAGCCAATCCCAACAGGACAGTCCAAGCCACGCCGGTGGCCATCCATCAGTCCAACAGCCTCCACATCGATGCACTTCTCGGCCAAACAGAGAGGCAGTGGGAGAGTGGCAGGGGCTGCCAGGGCCTCCCTGCATATCAGCGTTGGAGACACGAATAACTGCCAAGGTCGGTGGTGCCAGGAGCAAGCAGCTACTGTGCACAGCTTGCGAATGGAACGCTGGCTTGGATTCTGTCAGGCGCTAAGTGACTCAAGTGATAATCACAACCAGCTTGTCACCCATGGAGCTCTAGGCACACTGCCCAGTGGAGGTATGTGTGAGGGGGAAAGAGAGGGTCAAGAGCTGTTATCCCCATTTCACAGAGGGAGAGCTTGAGGCACAGGGGAGACTTGCTCAAGGTCACACAGGGTATGTCTACACTGCACAGTTATTTCGAAATAAGCTATTCTGGAATAGTTAGTCCGAAATAGCACATCTACACTGCAGGGAAGCTTCAAAATGAGTCCGAGGCAGGCTTCCCTCATGTAGACGTGCTATCTCGATTTAGAACCCCAGGAGGATTAACTTAGAATGGCCCTGGTGAGGGGCTATTTTGAAATAGCAGCAGTGGAGCATATTCACATGCATTATTTCAAAATATCTATTTCGGAATAGGCATTATTCCTCAGAATGAGGTTTACAGATTTCGAAATAGGCCATGTGTTATTTCAAAATATTTCAAAATAACAGAATGGCTGTGTAGATGCTCACATTGTTATTTCGAAATAACACCTGTTATCTCAAAATAACGATGCAGTGTAGACACCCCTACAGTGGGTCAGGCAGGGCTGGTCCTAACCAATTGGCAGTACCAGGCAAAAAAAAGCAAAAAAGTTAAATAAATAAATATGCCAGGGAAAATTTGTTGAGCAAAAAAAAGAAGGGGGGGGGGGTCAGGGACGAAACCTGGACGGAGAATTTGGGGGGCCAGGCTGAAATGTGGTCACAGCCTGCCCCTAAGATCAGCTCTGTTGGTGGCCCCTTGAGAACGGCAGCCCCAGACAACCGCCCAGCTGGCTCACCCCTAAGACCGGTTCTGGGATCAGGAACAGAGCAAGGAACAGAACACAGCTGTCTCGACTCCTCGCCTAGCTCTGTCTCCATCGGACTCTGCCACTGGACGTCTCCCAACTGCCACTAGAGACCCAGTGGTGCTCAGTTCCTTCCAGAGTCACGGATGAGCTCTCACAGGACTGTTGAGATGGTGACAAATGGTCCATGAGGTAGTGGCTGCTAAGAGGAGGGGAGGCGTTGGCTAGGAGCTGAAAGGCCGGTCTAAGTCTAGCCAGATTCCCAACAGGGCAGTTTCAAGGGGGACTATGGCGGCCGTGATACCTCCCAGAATACCCTGTGGTAGTTGGCTACTTAATTAGTGCTTCGAACCAACCGAGGGGAGTTTTGAAGCTCACCTGCCCTGGCACTGGGGTGTTAAGGTAAGGAAGGAAAGCCACAGAAATCTGCTGCCCTTCCGGCTTCTTGACTTTTTCTGAGTTTGGTTTTCCATGGATATTTACAAGCAGCTTGTTTTGCAAGAAGCTGGTGAGACAAGTCCAAGGGCCCTTCAGACCCTCCCTCCTAGCAACTCACATTTTAGTGTCTCTCCTCCACCCCAATATTTCCCTCTCCCAACCCCTTTAGAGTTAGGGATTCGTTATATGCTCTACCCAATATTGTAAGAGGCCACGTTCCTATTCGCCTCAAAGTTACCTTCTGTGTTCGGACCAGGAGCGGGAGGTGTTGCTCAAAGCTACGGCAGCTCTCCAGCTGGCCACGTCTATTTTCTTTTGGAGTCAAATCTTAACAAAAAATGGCTGCCCCTTCTCACAACGCATGTCTCCTGCATGTATTTGTCCAGGCCTCTGCTCAGATGCACCTCTTCCCCACCACAGGCAGGCCGAGTACTACACGCTATTCAAACAGGACTGATTAAGGTTATTACTCATGTTTGTTGTATTGCAATAACGCCTCTCTGCTCCGACATAACGCAGAAGCCCTGTTCTGCCAGGCACAATACAAACACCTTGGGTGCGAGAAAGAGTCTGCTGTCTAAACAAGCAACACAAAGAGTGGGGGAGGAAAGAGAAGTGAATTGGCCAAAAGTCACCAAACAGGGCAGTGTCAGAGGTAGGAATGCCTTCCTCCTGAATCCCAGCCCAGTACTCTCTCCATCAGACCAGGCAGCTTCCTCTTCTGAGCTATTCTAGGCCGGAATGGAATATGTCCCCAAACTGGTGCTAGTTTACCCTACATGGAACAGGGATGTTTGGAAGAGCTTTTTGATCGTCTGGTCCACACTCGAGCTCAATGCCCCGGAACGACAAGCAGAGGTTCGGCACATGATACCCACTAAAAAAAACAATAACTCTTGAAAGTCTGGCTGTGAATCACAAACAGGAAGCTGAGGGAGGAGGTGTGAGGTGGTTGTACCCAGGTGGCCAGGAACACACTGGAATTGAAGTGGGGGGCAGATTGTATCTCTTTTCTGTAGTGGCAGCATCCAATCAGGTTTCCCTGAAGTGGAGAATCTGGAGGAAGAGCAGTCAAAGGGAGTGGTGGTGCGTAGCTAGCATGTACCTGCGCAGCAGTATACGTGGTGGGCCAAATGAACAGGGAGAGCATGCCTAGGACAAGGGTGTACGTGTCCCTGCTGCCCTGGGAACCGTGCTAACGTGATGCTACTCCCAATGTTGAATCGTTTTCCATTTTTTCCCTTGAGTCTGAGGCAGAGGCGTAAGGGAGCAGGGACACCCTAGTGAGCAGCTGCTCCCTGGCTGAGCTGCGGCAAAAGCCAGCCAGGAGCTGTGGAAAGAGCTGGCAGACACCCGGGTTGCAATAGGACAGGGCCTGTCAGACATTTTAAGTTACTTTCACCACAGGCCTGAGGACATCAAAGCTGTAGCTCAGGAACGCACCTTGACCATCTTCCCAGCCCTGCTCCCTCCCCGTGTTCTGAAACAGTGATGGTACAAGAGCAAAAGCACCAAATGGGACCCAGAGAGGATCTGGCGTGCCACAGTGTCCCCTGCTAAATGTCCCCTAAGGATATGTTTGGATAGATTTTGAGAACGCAGCCCAACCCAGGAACGATTCCGATCATTTCTCAAGGCTGAGTAAATTCATTTGGAACAGACCTTTGAAATGGAGCAAAACCTTTTCTGGAACGTGCGAGCATCATTTTCTTTGCATAAGCTCCCCCTCCTGCCCCACCACACACACACACACACACACTCACCAAGTAAAGAGAGTAACCATGCAGTGCCTCACAGCGAGAGAGTGAAGGAAGTGGTGACAGAAAAAACCCCTACCATACAATATGCACCAAACATATCTTCCCCGCTCCGGTAACTTCCCCTCCCTTCCATTTCCATCCAGCAGCAGAGGGAAGTGTGGGTATGCAACATGCCCATGTATAGTCACTTCTTTGAAGCAATGTTTTCATTAGATAGATGCTGTGGGACTGGAAAGGAGAAATGGGCTACTATTCTGAACACAGAACTAAGAGACAGGAACTCTCGAGTTTTAATAGATACATTGATACCAACATCTTCTGGGGCCCTGGGAATGTTATTTAGAGCCTTTTTTTCCCCAAAAAATGAGGTCTAGATTTTAAGATACTTCAGGGCTGATCTTTGGAAGCGGCTGGACAGCTGCAGCTTTGATGGACATCACTGGAAATCGCAGGGGCTTAGCATCTCTGAAAATCAGGTCCTTGCAATCATGACATTCCCAGAATTAGAGGCCATTTTTGAGAGTCTGAGCCTTCAGGTCTCTGTCCTCCCCATTTTACAAATGGAGAAATTGAGGCAAAGTGTATGTACCTCAGAATGGGGGGGAGGGAGGAGGCTACAAGGAAGTGTTCAGACCTCCTCAGGCAGAAGATAGATTGATGTGTTCCTACACACACACACAAACTTATCCTTCAGGCTTCCCCCAGACCACCAGGGGCCTGATCTTTCCCCTCAGCAACATCCCCAGACTACCAGGGGCTTGTTTTCTTCCCTACCCCACAGGGGTCTGTTCTCTCCACACAACCCTTCCATCTGCCAAGGGCCAGTTCTCTCCCCATAGGCTACCCCCCACCCCCGCCCACCAGGGACTTGTTCCTCCCACACCCAGTGCTACAGACAAAGGCCAGGACCGGGAAATGGTTTGAGAGAGGAGGGCTACTTACCAGTGTGCTGGCAGGCAAGATGGTGGAGCCCCAGCCCTGCTAGCTTCTCCCTAGGTGGTGCAGCTGCCCCAGTGGACACTCTGCAAGAAAACTCTCCCCTGTGCTCACTACCCCCAGTGGCCACTCTCATATCACAGCCCTCCCAACAGCAGCCCCTCCCTTGGCGTGTTATGGAAACCAGTCCTTTTTCTGGGGCTTTCCGTTGTCCTGACACAACCAAACCCTGATCTTGCTTTAAGTTATGGTAAGAGGAAGCTGCCCACCAAATTAGGTGGCCCTGGCTCTTACTGTTTAGGAGGAATTCTTGAACAAATGGACTCACAGAATGACACACAGACAGACAAACAGACACTCTAAAATATAGAGAGAGATAATAGATTTAGCATCCGAATTAAATACAATGCAAACAGTTGGTATCTGTATAGCTTTCTACTAGATTTCAGATATCTACAGTGAAATCTAGTAGAAAGCTATTCAGGTACGAACTGTTTGCACTGTCTGTAAGTTCTGATAGTAAAGTGGTTTCACAGTTTGCTTCCTGCTCTGCAATTTAGCAGCTAAACGTCCAGAAATATAAAATTTGTTGCCCTTCCCCAGTCCTTGCCCACAGCTACTAAATGACATGCTGGCTATTAGACACAGACACTCACTCTTGTTTCTCTAATGGGTTTTTGTTCCAAGCATCTTTACCTTCTCAAGCCCTCAGGTAAGGCTATGATAGTCATAGCTATTCAGGATGCATCCTTGCCTTATAATTAGTATCTTGCAGCAGTGAAATTAACTCTTTACTACATGCCCCGTTTTACTCAAATAATCTGTTGTCACAGCAAATTAAAATAAAAGATCGTGGCACCTCAGAGACTAACACAAATAGAGAGAGTATCATGAGCTTTTGTGAGCCAAAACCCACTTCTTCAGATGAGCTGGAGTGGAAATAACAGGAACCCAGAATTTATAACAGAAAAAGGAAGGGGGGGAAAAAAGGTACACGTCAGTTGTATCAGGGGTGCTAATGAGGCTAGCTGAGAGGGCTGGAAGTGTCCCACATTTAGCTTTATAAACAGTCTGGGTATGTCTAGACTACATGCCCCTGTCATCAGATGCATGTAGATTAGGTTACCCGGCATAATCGCGGCTTCATTTAAATTTAAATGGCTGCTGCACTCTGCCGACCAGCTGATGATCAGCTGTTTGTTGGCAGATCAGGGCAGTCTAGACATGCCGTGGTCGACAAGGAAGCCTATGCAAATTAGGCATGGGATATTTAAATCACGGCTTCATTTCCCTATGCCGGGTAGCCTAATCCCCACAGGGTATGTCTAGACTGCATCCCTCTTTCAGCAGAAGGATGCAGATTAGGCAGGTCGACATTGCAAATGAGGCAGGAATTTAAATATCCTGTGCCTAATTTGCATAAAAATTGTCGGCAAAAAGTGGTAGACTAGAGGGGGATCTGTCGAGAAAGAAAGCCATTTTCGACAGATCCCTTATGTCTCCTGCAAGGAGATTTACAGGATCTGTCAAAAAAGGCTCTCTTTCTCGATAGATCCCCTTCTAGACTGCCATTTTTTGCTGACAAAGTGCTGAGTCGGCAAAACGTGGTGGCCATTTATATGCAAATTAGGCACAGGATATTTAAATTCCTGCCTCATTTGCAATGTCGACCTGCCTAATCTGCATCCCTCTGCCGACAGAGGGATGCAGTCTAGACATACCCATAAAGAGGCAATCATATGTATTCATGCCCCATACACTCACACATCTCTCTCAGCTCCTGGGGGCCTTAGCGTTCTCATTAGTGGTCCAAAAGCCCAGCTCCAAACTCACTTTTTCTCCAGTCTTTTCTTAGTTGTATTTACCAAAGCGTTTGCCTGCATAAGGCTCTCAGGATCGGGCCCAATTGACACAACACTGACTGGTGCCCAACGGCAGCCCTTTGCAGTGACACAAGTAATCAATTTGTTAAGAACAATGCAGTCAGGTTATTTTCCCCCAACTTCAAGCAAACTAGCACCTGTAAGAGGTGTCAGGGCCTACAGACCAAAGTCCTCTCTTTATCTACACAGGATTGGCGGCAGCACAAATGTTCCTATGTACGGCTCCTCCAAGGTGCCTGGCCCTAACAACCAAGCCTTGCAAGGCTGCCATGTGATTTAAGATGCACTTTCCCACTCCGTCTTTGGTCTGTATGCTGAGAAGGTAAAATCGGGGCTTCGTGTTCTGAAACACAATTTTCCTTCCCCACAGCAAGCTATTAGTCTCAAAGTTTCTCAGGGACAGAAGAGCAAGCAGAAAATTACTGTGCACAGTAGTCCTTCTAGTTACAGACCTGGAATAATGACTGATAGGAGCAGACTAACAGAAAACACTGGAGCTACTCGTTGTCTCTAATAAGTAACACCGGTTTAACGGTGATCGGCTTATTTATTAATAGAAGTAAATAGTTGATGTGAATCCAACTGTTTCAAAAAAATGGGCTGAATCCATTCTAAAAAAATCTCTCCCCTTCATCGTCTAGATTGTCATCTAGCTCTGAGAAGCTTATTGGGTGGGGTGCCAACCAGCCACATAGACCGCAGGAAAGTAAGGGTGCGTCGATAGTGCACCGTTATTTCGAGATAACTAGTGTTATTTCAAAATAACAATGCGAGCGTCTACACAGCCATTCTGTTACTTTGAAATAATTTCGAAATAACAGACAGCTTATTCCAAAATCTGTAAGCCTCATTCTATGAAGAATAATGCCTATTCTTAAATAGCTATTTTGAAATAAGGTGTGTGGAGACACTCCACTGCTGCAATATCGAAACAGCCCCTCACCAGGGTCATTCTAAGTTATTCCTCCCCGGTGCTTCCTGGGGCTCTAAATCGAGATAGCACGTCTACATTAGAGAAACCTGCCTTGGACTAATTTTGAAGTTTCCCTGAAGTGTAGACGTGCTGTTTTGAAATAAGCTGTTACAGAACCACTATTGTGGAATAGCTTATTTTGAAATAAGTGTGTAGTGTAGACATACCCTAAGTCCAAACCAAAAGGTGTTTGATCTGAAGAGGGAGTTAGGTGATGTATAGAAGTGGCTATGAGGGGTAGGCAGAGAGCTGTTCTAGGCACAGTAAATTCTGCAACTCTTAGAGCTTCCAATAGACAATATGCTTTAAAAAAAACAACTGGTCCACGTTTTAAAATTTTGAAATGTCAATGAAATGTTGTCAAAATACAATATTTTGGTGAAAAAGGTTAAAATTGGAAATCCCCACCCTTCTATTTCCCCAACCAACTTTATTCTCAAGCATGAAAAGAAGTAACCACTGTGATAAAGATCACAAGCTGAAGGCCCTGATGCTACCCACAGTGCAATGAAAGACCACTTATAAATGATGACTAAGAAAGGATCCCGTGTGATCCAGTCTGGAAGAAAAAGTCCGGGGCTGGAACAGCAGTTGAAGGCACGGGGAAAAAACCCTGAACCCTGAGGCCAGATCTACACAAAAGGGGAAAGGCGATGTAAGATGTGCAACTCCCGCTACATTCATTACATAGCTGGAGTCGATATACACGCAATAGTGTTTCTGTGCTGTCCACACAGCAGGAGATCGACGGGAGCTCATGCTCCCATTGGCTTCCCTCAATCCTCATGGGAAGCAGGACTGCCACTGCCAATGGGGCTGCTCTCTCAGTTTGAATTAACAGATCCAGAGGAGAAAGTAAGCGGGGGTGTCATGGTGCACAGCTCCAGCAAGACCTGGCTGAACTGCAGCAAAAGCCAGCAGGGAGCTATTGAAAGAGCTGGCAGGGACCCAGGTTGCAATAGAACAGGGGCTGTAAGAAAGTTTAAGTTACTTTCACAGCTGAGCGGCTCTTCACTAAACTTGCTAAATCCAACCCCAGAAGATCAACTGAGGCAGCGTCAGTCTTCCGCATAGTGTAGACATGGCCTAAGGGAGTTGTCATTAAAGACACAGCAGGTTGGGATCCTATGTGAGACCAAGGAAAAGGAAGGAACACTAGAGCAGAAAGCAAAGCTTAGAATCATTTAACACCAACAGCTTCAATAAGAAGTCTTCCCTTGGCAAGAGAAAAGGGCTGGGAACATCAGACACTAGCAGAGTGTCAAAAGGTATCAAACTGAGACGAGCACAAAGATGGATAGCTCAGCTAGTGATCTATGGACTAGTGCGGAAAGGAAGCCGCAAGACATGTGGAAGAGACAAATAAATCCTGACTGGTAATGCCACAGTGATGAGCGTGGCTTACTACATCCAGAGAACAGTTTAGGATTATTTTAAACAGACCTATCTGGGACAGCATCCATCTAAATTTCGGGACTCTATCAATCCACTTATGTAATCAAAAAAAATTGAAACAATCTTCAGCTACTTACCAGAATCCTGTTAAAAGCCAGAACAGTGCAAATGCTTCTCCATTTCTTCACTCAACCACGAACATGAAAATCTTTATTTATTTACTTATTTATTTTCAGTATTCATCTGCTGAGGCAGAGAAATCTAGATTTCTCCTCAGCACCTGGATGCAGATTCCTTGGGTAAGGCTACCACTCAAGTCCTGAAAGAGTTAGCACATTTCTGGACTCGAGTTACCATGGGTTTCCAACAGCTGGAAGTTACGATGTGGCTTTGTTTGCAAAGGCAAGAAAACTCCTAGAGATAGAAAGAGGAAGGAAAGAGAGGAAAGCCCTCAGAAGGAAGTACTAGCTCTTTGACACCTTTGCAAACGGATTGCAGATTTGAAAAGCAGAATGCCCCTTTTCTCTTCTGCAAATCTTCACTGTCTAATCCGATTTGGGTGGGGGGAAGCCCAAACCTTTCAAAGGAAACATCCCCCTTCGCCTCTGCAGCAGTGCTCACAGGGATGAGTCTGAGGTGTTCACCTCAACTTCGTATGCCCAACCCCCCTCCAAAAAACGGTATTGTATTTAGCTGCACACACCCAATTGATTTTCATCAGAGCAGTTGTGGCCATAAATCCCAGGCAATTTTAGGCAGAAGGTGCTTAGAAGACAATCAAAAGAATGACGGAAGATGACAGCTGCCCTTCAGTTCACTGTATCTGAGATATGGCAAGATGGCCCCTGGAGACCACTGATCTCTACACAGGCCGGAACCCAAAGCTTCAGTCCCTTCTGATGGGTGAGTGAAGGCCTTTTCTTGTCATTAGTAACCTGCCAGCAAACTCATCTTGTTAGCTGAGTTCAGTTTCTTTTCATTTATCAGGGCCTGGTTTAAATGAGGGGCCAAGTTACCACCACTCCTTTTTACTCCAACCACAGTGGTGGGTGCTCAGCAGCACTGAAAATCAAGCTCCGAGAAAGCACGTCGGTGTGCTCGTATGTGATGCTTAACAAGAACTCACCAATTAGGGCTGCCCCTTTGGCGTCCGGAAAATGGCAAACGTGATCCTCAGGATCACAAAGTTATGGGTTCAGCTGCCAGAGCTGTCACACGGCTCTTTAATAATAATCCATAAGGAAAAGCATTTTAGCAATGTTTCGCCTGCTGTGTACTCTGGCTATAGGACAACGTGTCTTGATGTCGGGGGGGGGGGGACGGGGACGGGGGGGGACAATCCAAGCAGACACCCAAAGCAACTGCTTTCAGAGACAGTCAACAAGAGTCCAAACTTCCTAGAGTTTAATTTAATTAACAAGTTACACATACAATAAAGTTTATCTCCAACCTGGTCTGCCCCTGGAGTTCCTCCTATAAGGCTGTTCAGCCAACATACTAGATCCTCCCTCTTGTCCCAGTGAGGGTACGTCTAGACTGTGGAGGGCTTGGGGGATACCCCGCCATGTTCAGGGAACACGTTTGCTCTTCCGCTTTTTTTTTTGCGGAAGAGAAGACACATTATTTCGGAAGCCCTGTCTTCCTCGTTCCACACGAGGAAGAAGGGATCTTCTGAAAGAGGTTTTTTTCCAAAATTTGGCCCAGTGTAGACGAGCCAAATTTCAGAAAAGCCTCTTCCAAAAAAAAAGTGGAAAAGGTACGCAAAATGAGAAGTGCATTTTACATACCTTTTCCCGCAAAAATATTGTAGTCTAGACATAGCCTGAGTTAGCAGAACTGTTGTAACTCTTTCCAGTGGGGTGAATACTGCTTAAAACACCTGGTTAGCAAAACCCTGCCAGACAGTAACATCTGAATGTGCCTTGCAGAGTCACACAGAAGAACAAAATTTGAGTCCTGCCCATGGTCTCAAATCCCTCGTCACAGAATCACAGAACACTAGAACTGGAAGGGACTTCAGGAGGTCATGAAGTCCACTTCCCTGCCCTCACGGCAGGAGCAAGCACCGTCTGGCCATCCCTGATAGATTCCTATCCAATCTGCTCTTAAATGTCTCCAGAGACGGAGATTCTACAACCTCACTAAGAAATGTATTCCAGTGTTTAACCATCCTGACCGTTAGGAAGTTTTTCCTAATGTCCAACCTAAATCTTCGTTGCTGCAATTTATGCCCATTGCTTCTTGTCCTAGCCTCAGAGGTCAAAGAGAACAATTTTTATCACTCCTCCTTCTATTACCCTTTTAGGTACTTGAAAACCGCTATCATGTCCCCTCTCAGATTTCTCTTTTCCAAACAAAACAAAGCCAATTCTTTCAGTCTCCCTCCTAGGTCACGTTTTCTAGACCTTTAATCATTTTTGTTGCTCTTCTTTGGACCCTCTCCATATCTCTGTGAGGGCATGGGACTGCACTCAATGACCTCAGGAGGTCCCTTACAGTTCTAGTGTTCTAGGACTTAGTAACCCTCTCAATCCATTTAAACTGGGTGGGGTTGCGACTTCTTTGGAGGATAGGGACATAATTCAAAATGACCTTAGCAAGTTAGAGAAATGGTCAGAGGTAAACAGGATGAGGTTTAATAAAGAGAAATGCAAAGTGCTCCACTTAGGAAGGAACAATCAGTTCCATACATACAAGATGGGAAGCGACTGTCTAGGAAGGAGCATGGCGGAAAGGGATCTAGGGGTCATAGTGGACCACAAGTTGAATATGAGTCAACGGTGTGATGCTGTTGCAAAAAAAGCAAATATGATTCTAGGTTGTATCAACAGGTGTGTTGTAAGCAAAACTCGTGAAGTCATTCTGCCGCTCTATTCTGCACTAGTTAGGCCTCAGCTGGAGTACTGTGTCCAGTTCTGGGCGCCACATTTCAAGAAAGATGTGGAGAAATTGGAAAGGGTACAGAGAAGAGCAACAAGAATGATTAAAGGTCTAGAGAACATGACCTATGAAGCCAGGCTTCATGAACTGGGCTTGTTTAGTTTGGAAAAAAGAAGATTAAGGGGGGACATGATAGCGGTTTTCAAATATCTAAAAGGGTGTCACAAGGAGGAAGGCGAAAATTTGTTCCTCTTGGTTTCTGAGGACAGGACAAGGAGTAATGGGCTTAAAGTGCAGCAGGGGAGGTTTAGATTGGACATTAGGAAAAAATTCCTAACTGTCAGGGTGGTCAAATATTGGAATAAATTGCCAAGGGAGGTGGTGGAATCTCCCTCTCTGGAGATATTTAAGAACAGGTTAGATAGACATCTGTCAGGGATGGTGTAGACGGAGCTTGATCCTGCCTTGAGGGCGGGGGGCTGGACTCGATGACCTCTCGAGGTCCCTTCCAGTCCTATTATTCTATGATTCTATGATTCTATGAATGGCAGTGGATTCACTTTCTCTTCTTCAGCCAAAGGGACAGGAGTTGATCCGGGTGCTGTGTGATCTATTTTCCTCAGTCATTCAGAGGTTCTTGCTCACAAAGACACCCCAACATCAATAAGACCCTGAAGCACACTGAGAGAAATGAGCTGGAACATGCAAGCAGGTACATACAGAGAAACTTGTGGAGTGAAGTACTTAAAACTGTCTAGGATTGTGTGGGGAGTGAACCAAGCACGGCTCTTTTTAGAAGCGGCAGCAAATTTGCAAGAAGGGAGTGCATGTGCATATGTCTGTCTGCCTCTATTGCGTGTGTACCTTAAGATACTGATTATCTATAGTTAACTGGATCCCAAATGGGGATGTGAATGGTTAATAAGTCAACTGGAAAGCATCGCCTTTACTTGGTGATACTTACCCGTTATGGGTTAACCGGCAGGGGGCTGCAGCAGACCCCTGCCTGCTTTGGATAGAGGGCTGTTCCAGCCCTGTGGGGCCCACCATGGGAAGGGAGTGATTCTGCCCAACTAAAGCAACCCACTCCCATGGCGGGCCTAGCCCAATGTGC
The DNA here is from genome assembly GCF_049634645.1 of Pelodiscus sinensis. NCBI lineage: Eukaryota > Metazoa > Chordata > Testudines > Trionychidae > Pelodiscus > Pelodiscus sinensis. The sequence goes on along the minus strand of NC_134733.1, from coordinate 20,902,707 downwards.
CATGGTCTGGGTGCTCCAGCCCATCCATAGCAGCCTCTGTCTGCGGTGGGCCTGGTTTTGACAAGCCGGGCCCAGGTGCACCATGGGAAGGGTGCGCCATCCCGGGGGGGGGGGGGAGGACCCAGAGGGGCTGTTCCCATTTTATCTGTTAACTCTTTAAACATAATGTTTATCTGGTTAACTAACTAAATGGAATTTTACATCCCTAATCGCAAATTGTGGCCCTTAGGAATTCACCCACAGGAATACACCAACAAGAATACACCCAACCCCTTTCCTTCCCTGTCTTAGAAGTTCCCCATCGTCAGAAGCTTCTTCCTTAACATTGGCTTCTCTCATTCAGCGTCCTCTCCCCTGGCCTGCTGGGGAATGCAAACAAGTCACAAACCTAGAGAGAGAGACAGAGAGCATTCGGCCACGCAGGGGCTCTGAATCCTACTTGTTCTCCTCTGCATCCCCTGAAACTCGGGACTGCGAGTGCCATCACTAAGAGGGAGAGGAGCCAAGATAACGCCGTTTCTTTTGCTGCTTTCAAGGTCACACCATGCTTCTTTTTCGAGTCAAGAAGTAAAACCCTGCTGCCCCGTTGCAAAATGGTGTGCTCAGAAAAATCCTTCAAAAAGCAGAAAGGACCCACCTCCTTCTGATTACTGTTTGTTTTATGGTAGTCACTTAGAAGATGCTAGGTGCTGTACATTTACATAGAAAAAACATGCATCTAAATAGAAAATCTACCCACACGCCCATCACTGCTATCCAAAGTGATTATATAACCCATCACCAGACCCCCTGAGCAGGTCGTTAGCTTTATCCTGGCAACGACCTGATGCAGGGTGGTTCTATTATGCCTGTTTTGTAGATGGGAAACGAAGACTCAGAGAGACTAAGTGACTTGCCCAGGATCATTCAGGTAGCCTGTGGCAGAGCAAGCAGGGAATGGGAGCCTGGACTCCCAAGTCCCAGACTAGTGTCCTAACCACAGGGCTATGCTTCTTCTCAAAGGGTGGGAGAAAGGAAGTATTATCGGAGGAACAGAGTAGTTAAGTGATTTTCTCAAGGTTTCAAGGGAGTCTGTGGCAAAGCTGGGACTAGATTCTAGAGATCTATGGAGGCTCTACTCCGCCCCTTAACTTGCCTCCCTCCTCTCCCTGTTTCCTTTGGAAACCACAGGAATGACGACTGTCACAGGTGTGGAGCCAAAGCCCTAACAGGCATGTGAATGCCCCACTCTGCTGCGCGTGTTATTTGAGCGTTGGAGGGCTGACTGGATAAACCTGCAGATATTTCCATGTTCTGACTGATAAGGAGAAAAGGAGGAGCTGATGGTTAACTCTACCAATTGCCCTTCTGTTCGGAGATACTAGTCTGGACTGCAAGGAGAAGTAATATAGCAACCGCTCCTTCTTCTAGGAAGTATGTCCTCTCCCACAAACTTAGCTGACAATGGCCCCGTTTTTTTGATAAATCTCTTCACCGTGGTCACATTTTTGCTTTTTGAGGCATCTGTAGGCAGGGCCAGATTAACTCTTTTGGGGACCCGGGGCTACTAGCTTTGGGGGAGGAGAGGCTAAGATCTGGGGTGGGGTCAAAATGAGGTGTTCAGAATGTGGGAGGGGCCTGTGGGTTAAGGCAAGAGGATGGGTGCCGGAGAGGGGGATGGTTCCGACTGGGGGTGCAGGCTCTAGGTGTGGATCTGGGAATGAGGCATTTGGGATGCAGAAGGGGGCTGCAGGTAAGGTCCAATGGGTTTGGGGTGTAGGAGCAGGCTCAGGGCAGGAGGTTGAGAGGATAAGGAATGACAATGCTCAGAGCTCCTGCGTCCCCACCCTCCACGCACTGGTAGGGTTGGAAAGCAGGACTAAAGGGGCCCCGCAAAAAGATCTGCAATTTTCGTGGCCCGGAGATCTTTTTTCCATCTCTCCCATAGCTGCACAACCCTGGACTGCACCCCCTAAAGCCCCATTCTTAATCCAGCCCTATCTATAATTCTATAAGCCTACTCTATACAGCATGGCCAATGTGTAAAAAATCACATGGCTCCTTTTTCTATACAAGGAGGCACTTTGGTTAGGGAGTTGGACTTGATGACCTCCCGAGGTCATCTATGTATTACAGGTTGAACCTCTCCGGTCCAGCAACATGCATGGTCCGGCATGATTTTAGTTAGCCAGATGGCCACTTATCATGGGAGTGGCCAAGTATCCCGCAGTCCCAAAGGGTATGTCGACACTGTCACCCTAGTTCGAACTAGGCTGGCTAATGTAGGCATTCAAACTTGCGAATGAAGCCCGGGATTTAAATAACCCGGACTTTATTTGCATGTTCCCGGGCGCCGCCATTTTTAAATGCCCCGTAGTTTGAACTACCTTCCTGCGGCTACACGCGGCATGGACTAGGTAGTTCAAATTAAAGCTCCTAATTTGAACTACCTAGTCCATGCCATGTGTAGCCGCGGGCAGGTAGTTTGAACTACGGGGCATTTAAAAATGGCGGCGCCCGGGAACATGCAAATAAAGCCCGGGATATTTAAATCCCGGGCTTCATTTGCAAGTTCGAATGCCTACCTTAGCCACCCTAGTTCGAACGAGGGTGGCAGTGTAGACATACCCATAAAGTTTGTGTACAGCCACCAGTCCTGGCTCTCAGTGTTCTGTGCTGTTATTTAGCTCTAATTTACCCCTAAACATCTTCTAATATCCCACTAGACAATATTGATATCCTGTGGTTTGGCAAATTCTCTGATTTGGCACCAGTCAGGTCTCGAAGGTGCAGGACTAAAGAGGATCAGCATGTAATATACGAGATCATTTTTTTCCAGTATCAATATATATGAAACAAAATACAGGACTATGTAGCACTTTAGTCCTGTATTTTGTTTCAGCTACAGCAGACTAACACGGCTACATTTCTATCACAATACATATGAAAATTGCAAGAGGACCTGTTCTGATTAAGAGTAAAATCAGACATGATTTTCACACTTTTTACAGGAGTGATTATACTCACTAATTGTTCCTCTTTCTTAAAACTGTGCATCAGAAGAAACACATGTGGCCTATGCAATGTTTAACAACACATAAGGCAGCAGTGTGATCTAGCAAATAGGGAACTACAATTCAGGAGAGCTAAGTTCTATTATTGTCTTTGCCCTGGACCTGCTGAGTTACCTTTGTCAAGTCACTTTCCTCCTTTGTGGCTTCTTGTTTCACTTCCCACCTTTTTTTCTGTTCAGATTTAAGTTCTTCTAGGCAATAAATGCTTCTCACTGTGTGTTTGCTCAATTGGGCAGTGATCCTGGCTCAGGCTGTAGGAGCTAAATAAGTAATTAATAGCAACTTCATATCACTAAGAGATTGTGTTTAAGGCAGAATAAGTTATTTTAGTGGCAGGAGAGTGTGTGTGTGTGTGTATTTTAATGGACATTGGCTGACTTAGAGTATAAACCCAAATGAGAAACATTCAGAAACACCAATACTACAACTTTTTCAAATGTAAATTGTGGCTCAGAAGAATTCTTGAAGTGTTTACCCTGGCAATGCTACAATTTTGTGCTCTGAAGTTTATAAGACTTGATCCCGAAATGGATTGACTTCTACATTATCTGACATTTCCTCATTAGCTTCTTTCCTTTCTCCTTTTTCCCCCTCTCTGCAAAAAGGCCCTTGAGTCCAGCCATGTCAGAAGGCTCTGAAATTTGACGGATCTTACATTTCCAGCTCATTTTCTAATGAGTTTGTACATCAGGACCGATTAGTGTACTACAGAATTCATGAAGCAAATAAATGTAACATGAAGACACCTTGAAGAGGGAAAAGAAAGAGCAAGCCAAACACGTTGAGAAAAGGGCTGGCCTTTTTAACCTTCATTTAATTGTTCTGACAAAGACACTTCATCAGACAGACTTGGCACATATTTGGATTTTGCTTGCACAAAATACTGGGCTTTGAACTCTTCCTCACTTGCATTAGAGAGCCAGAGATCCCATCATTAGCCTAATTTAAGCAACTTTTTTTTTAATCGAGCCAAGGTTTGGTTAACCACCTAGTGACCCTCTCAGCGTGATTTTTGAGAACTGCAAAGTACGGCTTGCTTTCTGGTGTACCAATTGCATTAGACTGCACCCTCTGTAATCAAGGGACAAGGCTGCTCAGCTGATTTCAGATCAGCTTGCAAACGGTGGAAGTTAATGATTAGCCTGCGGGAGGGGACTATTCTCTCTCCTATGGGCCCTTAGTAAGTGAACATTGGCTTGATTAACATATGATCAAGTAGCCTTGCTAAGGAAAGAGGCCACAACGTATCTTGTGCTGACCAGTAGAGTTGCCGGATGGTTTCCCCAAAAATACCAGACACCCGGTATTTTTCGATCACGCAAAAAAAAAAATGGAACGCGGGATAAGCGGCGATCACAACCCCGCCTCCCAGCTGGAGGGTGGGGCCGAAAATGTCGCTGGGAGCCTGTGATTGCGCAGAACGCTGGTGGGGGCAGGGCTACCCACATCAGGCTTCCGTCCGGTGCCCAGCCAGAAAAATCAGAGAATACCAGACACTGCACGTGTCCGGTATTGTCTGATTTTTTTTACCGGGCAGAGGGCTCAAATACCGGACTGTCTGGTAGGATACCGGACACCTGGCAACGCTACTGACCAGTATATCTCACAAGGCAAAACCAAGAGGAATAATAGACTTATTTGTAAAGCCCAGGGCTACATCTGCATTTTCTTCCTATTCTTCACCTACATCTCCCTCTTCAGTACTGATTAACTGTATCAAGTTTACGCACGAGCTTGGGATCCTGCTGCAAGAGGCACCAAACAAATGGCATGGCCTTTGCCACAAGGAGCTTCCATTCTAGCTAAACCAAGCAGGAGGCAAGAAGGGGGAAGAAGGAAGAACGGTGCGATCACACAGGTACGCAGGTAACCCCAGTGGAACTTGGTGGTTCCAGAGTCACAGAGAGGTTTGTATAATTTCCATCGACTACTTGACTAGTCGATAAGCACTTCTGTGTTCCGCCTTTGAAATGTACAAGAGCCCCAACGGGGGCTCTTGTACATTTCAAAGTTGGAATGCCGTGTGGAGCCCAGAGCCAGCGGGGAGTCCCACTGACTCCGCGCTCCACGTGCGTGCTTCTACTTTGAAATGCACAAGAGCCCCCACTGGGGCTCTTATACATTTCAAAGATGGAATGCGAAATGCTCAAAGTCCTGCACTGGCCCCAAGCTCCATGCTGCGCTTCCTCTTTGAAATTCACAAGAGCCCCCACTGTGGACTCTTGTATATTTCAAAGCTGGCACTCCTCATGGAGCCTGGGGCAGCTGGGGAGTCCCAGCTGATCCCAGGCTCCACCCAGCATTTCAAAGCGGCAGTGCCACACTGAGCCCGGGGTCAGCTGGAGAGTCCGCAGCTGATCCTAGGCCCCAAGCCACTTTGAAATGCTACACAGAGCCCAGGATCAGCTGGGGAGTCCCCAGCCGATCCAGGCTCCACCCGGCATTTCAAAGCGGCAGCGCTGCTTGGAACCCGGGATCAGCTGGGGAGTCTGCACCCCGGGCTCCGTGCGGCGCTGCCACTTTTAAGTACCTCCCTCTACTATCTGATAGAGGCAGCAAGGGGGCAGGAGGGGAGTGACTAGTCAACTATCCTGTCGACTATCTGATAAGCATTTGCTCATTGGATAGTCGACTAGTCCTTTACATCCCTAATATGTGTAAATACAGAGCTTAGTGGAACAGGCCTTGATTTCAGCTGGAGTCCTGAGGCATTACTGCAATACATACAGCAACAACAATTAATAACGAACAATGAGTGCAACAGGATAGTTTGGATGACTCATGACAGACGAACCCTTCAGTTTTCCTAGCCCTGTGACTGCTGGCTATCTGAATACGTCCCAACAAGGAATAGGACCCCACAAATCGCAGCAGCAAACCAAACTCACCACTTTTCTCCATGAATCCCCTTTTTGTATTATTCAGCCAGCTGTGATCACTGCTTTCCCCCTGAAATGGATGCTTGCAGCGTCCAAACCAACAATATTATCCTGGTGAGGTTCCTTAGGAAACTGTAAGAAGATTCTTTTGAATCAGCGCTGTATGTAAAATAGTTCAAAAGAGTCCTTGTCTTGCAGAGACTGGGGCTGCATTGGGAAGTTACTTTGTTTTGTTCTTCGGAAGAAAGAAAACCCCACAAGGAAAAAAAAAAGAAGAAACTGAAGAAACCTCAAATAGTTCAAAGACGGTTTCATCAACACCTCCGCCTTCAAGACTGAGGGCCCTATTGTAATCTTGTGGGGATTGCTTGGCTAGTCTCATGAACTGACTCTGCTTGGGGCGTCTGGTGTACATTTAGGGCAAAATTCTTCTCCCCATTCCACACGGAAGAGCTGCTATCTGTGGTGAGGATCTCGATTGCATATTCTGTACTCCCTCTGTGCATGGCTGTCAATAGGCAGTCTGTGTGTGGAACAAGTGCAGACTATGCAATAGGAATTCACAGGGTGGATACTGCAGAGGAAAAATTTGCCCTTTACCTCATTTCCTCTATCTTCAATTCACATAAGTGAAGTGAAGCTACATCCCTGGTGGACATTTCTCTCTACGTTCGTGCTCTGGCTTCAACTCTGCTCTTTGCTATGCTTGTGCTTGTCTATACTTAATAAAGATAGTGGAGAAGGGAGGCAGTAGGGGAGGAGGGGATGCTTAGGGAGGAGGGCAGCCAATTGCAAGATGTATCTCATTTTTGTTTTCTGGCAGGACAGTACTTTTGTAGCACAATTCTAGAAATGGAAGGAACCTCCTCTGAACAAATCTGAGGAAGAGAAGCCCATGTAAGAGAAAGGAAAACAACAAAAACCCCTTTTGGAATCAGGATAAATTCTCATAAGAGCAAGGTGCATTGCAGCAAACTCCCAGAGTAAAAGAAACTCTAATTACAAAGACAGAGATGGGAGTAACAAACAAAGTAAAGTTTTCCAAACATCTACGAAAAGCGCACACACACACACACACACACTGCACACAAGCAGAAAAAAATATTCAGAACTGGCGCTTCCTTATTCAAGCTAGCATTCCTGACAAGTTGAAGAGAAAATGCTGCTTTGCAAAACACAAAGAACATTTGTAACTTCATTCTAATTTTTATATGTAAAGTGCAGACTTGGCAGATTTCTGGTCTCTTAAATTAAATAAATACGGAATCTGTTTTCTGGCATGGCGGCCTCTTTATATCATCTGTGAAAAATCCAGTGAGTAAACTCACTCAGGGGTGTAGTTCCACACACTCCAGTGCGATGGAGCTGTCCCTTTACCTTGATCTAGAACTTTTTTTTAAAAGGTATACACACTGAATAATACAGAAAAAAAAATTGTTTCCCTCCACAAAGGCCTGGGCACCTTATAATAAACATTCCCTTGGGTGCTTAGATCCTTTCAGAACTGGAAGCTGAAACCTGGTCAAAATCTTTTTTTATATATATATTTTGAAAGGCCACTTTTTCAACACAAATTAATTATATATATATATATATATATATATATATATGTATATATATAAAATTTGTGTTGAAAAAGCAGCCTTTCAAAATCTGAAATTTTTCACAAAGAAAAAAATTGCATTTTCAATGCTGTATTTCAGTTCTGTAAAAAAAAATTATTTGGCCATTTTTATTTCCCATCTTTCCAGCTGCAAAGGGGAAGGGCAAAAAGGGGAGACTTGGGTACAAGGAAAAAGGGGATTTAAAAAATATATTTTCTGAAACTGAAAATTCTCCCTAGAGATAGCCATGAAAATGTCCAATTAAAAATTGTATTCAAAACTTGCCAAACAAATATTGCTTCAAAACTGTAGTTAAAATTCTAATCTTCCCTCTGCCTCACATCCCTCCTGCTAAGTGCATACGTGTGAGGATCACGTTGCTTTCTGTATAAAAGTACTTGCCTCCCTCTTTCTCCTTTAGACCCTGTGCAAAGAGGCCTCCTCAGCTCTGTCTGCAAGTGCAGTGGCTTCTGTGATGCCAACCAAGGTAAACTTCCAGGTAATGCGACCGCCCTACCACTTCTGTTAATAAACTTCTTCAAATGGTCTAACCACATAAAGCAGCTGCACCGCACCAACAGAAACATTCATTGTCACCCTGGGAGTGGCTGGTTCCAGACACTATTTCCCATGAAAGGATTGGTTCCTCTCCTCCTTTTGCGAGCATTTGGTTGTTCCTCACTTTTTGACCTCTGGGCCAGTTGGAGATGGCAATGGTTCAGAAATGAGATGAAGGCTGTTCTGTGCAAGGCTGCGTTGACCATTGAAGAAGAGGCCCCACAGCTCCAGTACTGACCCTACACATCTAGCTTACCCATATTTTGCACTGCACATTACAACCACTGCAGATCCTCTTTTGTATGGACGGGTGATTACAAAAGTTTACATTGAAATCAGCCCTTTGGGCCATTTAGTTATTAATCCTGTTCTAAGCAGGGGTGAAAGTAACTAAAATTTCTTAAATAAGAACATAAGAAAGGCCAGATTGGGTAGGCCAGAGGCCCATCTAGCCCCGTATCCTGTCTTCCAATGCCAGCTGCCCCCAAAAGGAATGAACGGAACAGGGAATCATTCAGTGATCCACCCTGACACCCATTTCCAGCTTTTGACAAAGAGAGACTAGGGACACCATTCCTACCCATCCTGTCTAATAGCCATTGATGAACCTAGCCTACATGAATTTATCTAGCTCTTTTTTTAACCCTGTTAAAGTCCTCATCTTCACAACATCCTCTGGCAAGGAGTTCCACAGGTTGTTTGTGCATTGCATAAAGAAATGCTTCCTTTTGTTTGTTTTAAACCTGCTCCTTATTAAAGGTATTACAGGTACCATCCTATTGCAATGCACAAGAGTGCACCCCCTAACTTTCACCTCTGGTTGCAGGTATTTTGTAGGGCTAGTTGTGATGAGATCAGAGATTGGTATTCTAATAGCTACATGCAGATAACTGATATGGATATTTAAGCTTTGCTGAGCAATTATTTTAGCTCTACTTTCAGACAGAGCTCAGAGGCTATAGTGGTTATTGCAAAACTGGTCATTTAAAGAAAACATTTACACAAAAAAAGTAATACAAAGGCTGCCCATTCCACAGGCATAAAACATGTGGAGTTCATATAAATAGTGATACGCTCTCCCCAACAGGGTAAGGAAAGATCAGGGCACATAATTATTGGGTAATTATTGTTTGAGTTTTGTCTGAATTGTCCTGTGCCCAAAGATGAAAGCAGGAGATTGGGAATGAAAATTCCTGGGATCCATACCAAATCGGCCAGTGACTGACAAAGAACATTAGGTAAATGTCTTAAATTAGAATCATAGAGCACTAGAACTAGATGGAACCTCGAGACGTCATCAAGTCCAGTCCCCTGCCCTCATGGCAGGACCAAGCACCATCTAGATTACCCCAATTGGTGTCTGTCCAACCTGCTCTTAAATATCTCCAGCGATGGAGATTCTACAACCTCCCTAAGCAATTTATTCCAATGTTTAATCACCCTGACCATTAGGAAGCGTTTCCTAATGTCCAACTTAAACCTCCCTTGCTACAGTTTAAGCCCATCCTCAGAGGTCCTATCCTCAGAGGTCAAGGAGAACAATTTTTCTCCCTCCTCCTTATAACACCCTTTCAGATACTTGAAAGCTGCTATCATGTCCCCTCTCAGTCTTCTCTTTTCCAAACGAAACAAGCTCAGTTCTTTCAGTCTTCCCTCATAAGTCATGTTTTCAATGTTTTAATCATTTTAGACACAGATTGGAGCCAAGCGCTCATCAGGTTTGGGCAGCTCAGATCCAAATTGTGTGTGTCAAGCCCACAATTCATCATAGCATCCATAGACATTTACAGACAGTGAGAATTTGACTTCTCTCTCATTCAGCGGTGCTGAAAGTGCCAGACTGATGCTTCAGTTAGTCCACAGAACAGGTACAGCACCACTTGTGTAGGAAGAACCACCTCTGTGAGTAACAGGGTCAAATCTCTATGGCTCTTTCCATTCTTGGCCTCTGTTCTGAGCCTGCTGACCAGGTGCTTAAATATGCTGTGTACTTGTCCAGCAGGAAACTGATCAGGAACATGAGCAGTGAGATACACACAGCTGTTTACTTCCAGGCTTGTCACTGCCTGGCTTTTTTGCTGCAGAGAAACAGCTTTGCTTTTATTTTTTACACACACCCCTAAAACCAAGCTAAGCTCTCGATCAATGGCCAGGAACAGTGAAGCAAGATGTATTTTAATCCTCCTCCTGAATGTTTTAAGGCAATTGAATTTGGAGATACAGTAGGAGCTTGTCCTTTCGGCTCAGCTGGAAAAGGAAAGAAATGAACCGGCTTTAAAATGAAACAGGTTTTTCTTCTGACTGACCGAAAGCTACAGGATGTTGATAGTGAACCAATTAAAACACATCTTAGTATGATAAATACAAACCAAATGTACATTATCAGAATGTTCAAGCTTTGTGTTTCCCAATTCTCTTTGGTATCTGCTTATTGCTATCGTATGTGTTTCAAAAAGGGGGGGGATATCAAATTATTTAGGAAACAATAAATAAAGCAGCCAGACAAGGAAACAGAGAAGGACTGCATTCGCCCAGTCCCAAAATGAGCGAGGCCTTCATAAGGTAGCTAAAAGAGAAGCTACAATGTCTCTGGAATGACCGAACTAGGAAATATATAGGCAAAGGCAGAAAAGCTATTCCCTCTGTACGTTAAAGGCAATGTAGCTTCTACTGAATATTTGAGGAGCAGTAAGGAGTCTGCTTTAGTACTTGCTGCACAAATAAATCTTCAGTGAAAACAGTCCAGTCTCAGTCTACGAGCAGCCATCACATGGCAGACTCATCTTTCACTCTCTCATTTTAACTTAGGGGGCTTCATTTCAGGCCAGAACTTTGTGAATCTGGCATCCCGTACCCATGAATTACAGCCTCTGCTCCTCATCTGGAGCCCCGTCCGCAGCTTTAGAGAAGCCCCTGCACGCACACACCCACTACCACAATCTGTTTGCCAGTTCAGACTTGTTCTGCAGCATTATACAAGGGCATCTCCTTCCCACTTGGGTGACTAGTTAGGGTGAGAGATGTGAAGAGTACTTGTGTTCCCTTATTTCCAACCACTTATAGGTTAGCTCTGCTACTTCAGGCCCTTCTTCCCTGTCTTCTACCAGGGCTCTGTCCACCTCTCCAAGAAAGCTCCATCATCCACCAAGTAAAGTCACGTGAAAACAACCGATGTGCATTTCACAAATGTGCACATACAAACTGACCCTCACATGTGCATTTGCCAATGGGCTGCTGAATGGAACTGCCATTTCTGTCTGGTAACAGAGCATTGTGTAGCTGGGGAAAAGGGAGGAGAGTGGATTGTGGGGGGGAGGGAGGTGCACACATCTGTCTGTGTAAAATTGCTCCAGCTGTGGAAATTCACCATTGTCAGAATAAAATAAAAATGAGTTGTAGTAGACTCTTTTTCAAATCTCAGGGAAACAGGATTTTCATTTTTGCCTTTTCCCTCCATCAGTTTGTTGGCTCCTCTCGTGTTTTCTTACAGTAAAATGTGGGGATTTTTGTCTGCTGTCTCTTGAATAATATGCACCGTCCCAGAGCCAGAATGATTAAGGCTTACTGGGAAATGGTGAAATGCATGAATAATTATTGCAATCGTTTGAGACTTCAGGTAAGGAACCGCACATACTGTCCACTGCTCAGTGGAAGGAAGTATTGAAAATCAACTCTGCGATTCCTCGTTTCACGGTTTATAACGTGATACTTATAAATACTTTGGTAGCGGCTTACAATGCAGAGAAATGAAAACATTAAAAAAAATAGCACAAAGCCTTCAAGTGTCCAAAGCAGGGACCAGAAACTCCGCTCCGAGCTCCAGGAGGGGGTTTATGAGTTGTAGTGCCATGTGCCATACAATACAAGATAAACATCTGTTGTTATTTCAGCAAACCTAAATCAGATGTTAAGCTTTTTCTTCAGGGGGATCATGGCACAAAGAAAGACCTTTTTTATCAGGTTGGCTGCATCTAGCACAGGGAAGGCCAAAAGAGGAGTCTAGAGGTGATTTAAACCAATACTATTAAAGTAAAATAGTGGCACAGAAGTGACCTATTTTGACCTTAAATACATCCCAGGCCTCTCATGTAAATTCTCAGCCACGAAGGGTTTATTAATAAGCAGGTTAATATAGCAAGGGTTGGGGATGAGTTACTATCGTAGGAACGCAAGGTCTGATCCAAAGCTGAGTGAAGTCAGTGGAATGACTCCCCGCACAGCACGCTCAGGGCAGCTCTGAGGGCTGGCTGGGGAGGCACAGCGAGAACTGGCCACCCCCGCCCCGCCCTTTCCACTAGAGGCCCCGTCCCTTCAGGAAGCACTGAGCTAGGCCTCTGCTCCTTGCCCAGAGACCCAGCAAGTCTGTCAGGCCCCCTGCTGGTAACTCTATGTTTGCCACGCCAGTTATGAAAAGATACAGCATTGCTTGTGCCCTGGCAGCTCTGTCATGACAACCTGAGCGCTTGGTTTCAATGGGCTTTGGGTTAAGCCCTGGAGGAACTAGAAAGGAGACCCTCCTACCTTAGCCAGTAACGGTCCAGTTCGGTTGTCCTTGATACATGAAGAGAACGCATGGCCTTTAACCCGACACAACCTTGTTGTGTCACAAAGGGCCGTATCCTCGCTCAAGCCCCCATCCCGGTTCCTTGGACAGGGGGCAAATTAGGATTCTCTTGACAAAAGGGACCAAAGTCTAGGTCAGTGAATTGGAATTGATTTCAATGGGCACTTTGCTAATACACATATTTATAACAAGCCACCAGGGAATCTTGAAGTTTGGATGAATAGCTCAAGTGGGAGACTTGGGCTATGTCTAGACTGCAGAGTTTTTCCAGGATCCCTTTGGTATCTCAGAAAACCTTTGCCACATCCAGGGAACAGTTTCCGAAAAAGCGAGAGCATTCTTTCAGCATCCCTGTATTCCTCTCAGTGAGAGGAATAGGGGATGTTCTCAAAGAGGAGATTTTTCTGAAATTTGGCCCCATGTAGATGGGCCAAATTTCAGAAAAGCCTCTTCCAAAAAAAAAGGCAGAAAAAGATACACAAATTGCTGTGCGCAATTCGCGTATCTTTTTCTGATAAAATTCTGCAATCTAAGAACATAACATAAGAACATAAGAACGGCCGTACTGGGTCAGACCAAAGGTCCATCTAGCCCAGTATCCTGTCTACCGACAGTGGCCAACACCAGGTGCCCCAGAGAGGGTGGACTGAAGACAGTGATCAAGCGATTTGTCTCCTGCCATCCCTCTCCAGCCTCTGACAAACAGAGGTCAAGGACACCATTTTATCCCCTGGCTAATAGCCTTTTATGGACCTAACCTCCATGAAATCATCTAGCTTCTCTTTAAACTCTGTTATAGTCCTAGCCTTCACAGCCTCCTCTGGCAAGGAGTTCCACAGGTTGACTACATGCTGTGTGAAGAAGAACTTTCTTTTATTAGTTTTAAATCTGCTCCCCATTAATTTCATTTGGTGTCCTCTAGTTCTTCTATTTAGGGAACTAATAAATAACTTTTCTTTATCCGCCCTCTCCACACCACTCATGATTTTATATACCTCTATCATATCCCCCCTCAGTCTCCTCTTTTCTAAACTGAAAAGTCCCAGTAGCTTTAACCTCTCCTCATATGGGACCCGTTCCAAACCCCTAATCATTTTAGTTGCCCTTTTCTGAACTCTTTCCAAGGCCAAAATATCTTTTTTGAGGTGAGGAGACCATATCTGTACACAGTATTCAAGATGGGGGTGTACCATAGGTTAATACAGGGGCAGTAAGATATTCTGGGTCTTATTTTCTATCCCTTTCCTAATAATTCCTAGCATCCTATTTGCCTTTTTGACCGCCACTGCACACTGTGTGGAAGTTTTCAGAGAACTGTCCACGATAACTCCAAGCTCTCTTTCCTGATTTGTCGTAGCCAAATTAGCCCCCATCATACTGTACGTATAGTTGGGGTTATTTTTCCTGATGTGCATAGACATAGACTTGCTCTGGCAAAGGGATTTTTTTTTTTTTTTTGGCCTGATGTTTCCTCATTCCTATACAGGGGTGGATATAGAGCAGGGCCCCGCGCTTCAAGAACCCCCGCGCATGCGCCATGGCAAAGGGGGGGCCTGTGAAATTGTGCTGCCCTGAGCCCCGCAAAATGGTCATCTGCCCCTGTTCCTATAAGAGACAGAGATACAATTTTGGGCCACATGGCTAATTTCTGAACGTGAATGAGCATTACAATGCAAGGCCTGCCAGTATACAGAGTAGTCCACGGTTACCAAGGGGTACGGGTTTTTGTGCAAATTGGCTGCACCAAGGAAATGGAACACCTCTGTTGCCCTCCAGTGATACCATCTGTTGGAAGCATGGACTTCCTTCTTTGATCATACAGGGTATGTCTACACAGCAGGGCTATTTCGCGATACCAGAAGTCTCCCGAAATAGCTACCCCATGTCTTTTGAACACTCCCTCTATTTCAAGATAGGTCTCCAAATAATGGACGCACTATTTCAGCATCCCTGTAATCCTCATTCCATGAGGAATAAGGGATATGTCAAAATAGCACGTTATTTCAAAATCTGGCGCTGTATAGACGTACCCACAGACAGCTAGATCCTCTTTGAGTTTTAAGGAAATTAGGGGGACCCAAGACTGGGCATGTAGTACTGGTTCCAGAAGAGGACTGGAGAGACACATATTGTCATATAGAAAATTAAGAAAAAAAATTACTCCCATGCAGCTTTGCCATTATTCACATGCCTTGATTAGAACAGTTCAACTAGTTCAATTTAATTTGCAGCATTCCACACTTAAAATGTACAAGAATCCGTCTTAATTGCTCGCTCTGACAGCTTGTCTACTTTTCTCATTACACACTGGAAGCAGTAAGGTACAGCTACGTGAATATTCCAAGCTGTTTCTGGTTTCGACCTATTAAAAGGGATCTTATAGCCAAAGCCCCAAATGCATATGGAGTTCAGATCTCCAAGCCTTAGGCTAAAACATCTAGGGGTTATGCTGGACCACTGGCGATGCTGTAAAAAGGAAATTTTGCAAGGTATGGTTCTAGGAGCTGTTTGTGTTTCTCGGCACAGTGGTTACCAGCAGCACAAATGAACCATAGACCAAATACAGAACTCCAGGTCAGGTTATAGTAGTCTGGTTTTGTGTCCCATTCCAGATGTATTTCTGTTCAGTTTTTAATTAGGAAATTTTGTGGCACAGACCGATTTAACAATGCATTTTTAATGACCCAGTATATATGCCTTTTGTTTCATTTTTATTTACCTTACCAGCATACTAAAATATAACTAGCATACTTTAGCTTTTTACATTATATTTTAATTGGTATTTATATATATAAAAGACAAAACCACTACTCAGTACAAACACACCTCTACTGTGCTGCATTTCCCATGGTATGTGTTAACACCAATGGCATGTAGTAGTCCCTTTTCATCATTGTTTCTGCATTAAGGACTAGGGCCCTGATCCTGCAACAAGATGTTTATAGATCAACTTCATCACCCATGTGGAGAGCTATTGATTTAATAATACAGCTGATTGCAGGAGAACGGGGGTTGTTTTTAAATGGGGCCTCCTGTGTTGTGGACTTAATTGCGCGTGGGAATGTTAGCATATATTCATGCACTGCATCTGAATGCATACACAGTCTGATGTCCCAAGGGTAGCATTTGCACACATGGCTAATTGCATCTGCAAGCCATTTAAAAAAATAGCTTGCCCAGCATATGGATTGGTAGTGGACAGGACCCACCACTTATAAAGAACCTACTTTGCCATTCTTTTAAAAGAAAATGTATTCCAGAGCTTGTTCCCAGAACTCAAACAACCTGAGCCTTTTCTGGCATTCCAAATAGCCCCTTTAACAATTGCTGTACATTTACACACACGCGCACACACACACACACACACACACACACACTCGACTTGCTGGGGTCAGCAGCAGAAAGCAAGTCCACCATGCAGTGAAGTAGACATTCTTTCAGCAATTCAAATCCACTCAGAACTGGGCAACACCTCTTGTCTGTTCCCAGACAGGTGTCCAGGCAAGGAGAGAGAAAGTCGGAAGCTGGGAAGTTTTAGATAAAATGTTTGATTACTTGTCCAGACTGAACCTCTGGATGCTCATTAAGATCCAACCTAGGAAAGTGCTCTAAAGTAGCTTCGGCTTCTCTGTCCTCTGTACCTTTTCTTTGCTGCTTGACTCAATGGTATGAGCACATTAACCTGAACTCCCCACTGCTCCTGCCGACAGGATAATTTTTAACAGCAGTAGCAAAGCACAGGACAAGCAACGGAAACAATATCGGAGTCTCAACAGAAAGGTCTGGTTCAGCGTGGCTGTGTGTCTGGGGATAAGGTTTGGGGAGGGGCCGACAAGAAGGGGATTTATTTTGTTTTCTATCCGAACAGGTTTGGCATCCCCAATTTTAATCCTGTGCAAGATTTATGGGGCATTCCTTTCCTCCTCCTCAAAAGCAAGTGCAAATACTATTTGGCAAAGAGAAACTACCCACAAAGAAAGTTCCTGGATGCAGTGGCACTAGAACTTGGACTAACCATAACATAGCACGTCTGAATAATACTGTGAAGACGGTATGAAATATGTTACAGTGTTAAAATAAACATAATAAATCTTCAGTGTGCTATTTACTAGGTTTGGAAGGTGATAGAAACAACATTATGAAGTGGAATGAGAAAAGAAAAGAAAATGTAGCATGAAGGCCAGAGTGCATTGAAATCACCTGGGATTTGGCTAAAATGCAACTTCTAAAAGAAATGTTAGTCTAGTCTGTGCACAACCATAACTGGCAGAATTTGCTCCCATGCTGTAAACAGAGATGCACTTCATTTCACAGCAAACTGCTTGGTCAATACCTGTAAGGTGATTTTAAAGAAACAAACCAAGATTGATAAAAAAAAATTAAAAAGTAATTTTGCTGTTACTGCTAATCTGTCCTAAAAATAACAAATAAAGCAGTAATTATATATCAGGCAATTATGAATGCAATTTTTATTAGAACAGCCCTATTGTCTTTGTTCTACTTAAGGATGTAAAAACCTTTCTGTTATAAACTCCCATTTTTGGGGAAAGCAGGGCTTGTGTTAAATAATCCAACTATAAAACTTGACCCTTACGTTTACCAAAATTTCAATACAAATTAAAAGCGCAAGGTTTAAAATCCAGAAAATGTTACCACTTTCAGATTAGGGCTTTACAAAATATAAAGGGAGGTAGTTTGAGGTGGTCTTTCACATATCCTCATGCTAAGAGTTGCTTTGTCGTTTTCAGACTGCATTGCACTTCAGCAAAGTGAACATTTAAATTATCAGCATATGAAAACATTGAATGAGCAATCGCAGCACACAGAGAATATATTTTGCAAGCTATTAGTCCAAAGGCAAAACTAGTCATTTCTGAAAAAAATACTATTATGGATTTTAAAAACTGATCTTTGGGCAGGGCTTTATTAAATGAATATAATAACAAGCAAGAATTTTAGCAGCATACTCTAACAGATCAGTCCTAAAAACCTTCAGAATCTATTATCTCAAGAATTCTTATTTTTAATCACTCCCAAACTGAATATTACTCATCAGACCAGAGAATAATGATTATTATTATTATTACAGTAGCAACTGGGGGTCCCAGTCATGGATTAAGGCTCCATTATGCAAGAAACATAACAAAAAGTGGCCTAACAGGCTTTGTTATTCCTGCATTTACCAGGTCGGCAGGTTTAAAATATTCTATATGCAGAAAGGAAATTCAGAGCTATAGCTGGAAGTGCAGGTCACTTCTAACAGAGCCTTATTTCAGCTATAGTTCATTCTAAACTAGATTTTCAGCTGTAATGGTGAAGTTTTCTTGCTTCTGCGGCTTGAAGTCAACTCATTAACATTACTTAGACATCATTTTTATAGTTGAATTATACCATGTTTATACTGCAGAATTCCATTACTTAATTGCTGCACTACTGGAAATTTCAGTGGGATTCTCATTTTTCGCATAAATCTTGTGCATAAATATGTTTCTGTATTTTTTACCTAATTAAGTGCATATTTCATCCAAACAGCCAACATAGACAAATTAAGCTGAGAATAAATTTGCTTAATCAAATGGGAAACCTGCGCCACACACAGATGGGCAAACGTCAAAAGCTTTGGCATTCGCTTCGGGTGAGTGCCCAAAGGTTGGATCCTTCTCCAAACTACCCAGCCATTTTTGGCCAACAAAGATTGGCCAAACCTCAAACAGCAAACCTCAAAGCAGGTGGTCTTTCCATGCCGGCATCCCTGAGAGTTCGAAAATCATGAGGTTGGCTTAAAAATCATGAGATTAAAAAAAATTGGGTTCCTTTTTATTTGCCTTTTTCCTTGAGTGCAGTTAGTTCGTGTTTCAACCATGAGGTCCAGAAACTTCCCTATAAAAACAATCCTGAGATCATCATGCAAATCAGATAACTCTAGGAGTGGAGGGCTAAGAAAAACATCAACTCTTACTACAAGTATTGGCCTCACGGTTGTGCTTTCTTCTCTCACTTAGGATAGAACTACACAAAAACGAACATTTTGGGGAAGCTAGGAAGGAAGAGGTGATTAGAAATGAAAAATAACGGTAGCAAAATGTTTGAGCTTTGGGTCAAAGTTCAAAAGTGGAAAGGGTTGTTTTGTTTTGTTTTTTAATTTTAACTCCCTCCCATACGGCTGTTCTTCACAACTATGCGCAATATGAAGACCAATAGGAGGTGCTGCAGGCACCATACACGTGCCTAATCTACCATATATTTGAGAGAGTTTGCCTGTCCTTCCTCCCTGGGGCAGCCTGCAGACTGAACCCTCCTCCCCAGCTCCACCCCAGAGCACTGATTTAAATGAAACATAGACGTTTTCCTTTTATTTTCAAAAACAAAAATGCATTGAGTGAAGCATCTGAGCAATGTTGGGTAAATCTTCTAGTCTCTCATATTGTAAAATGTCTGCATCAGGAAGGAAGAACTGAAGCAAGGATGAAGCTGTAAATGCCAAGCAACATCTTCCTATTTACATGGCCCCCTGCAGTTTCTGGGTTTTACCATATTTTGTTCCCTTCATTTCCAAAATTATTATGGAGTGTTTATGGGCAAAGTTAAATATCTTCCATGTCAGAGGTAACTGGAGGGTGACATGATTCCTATTTGTTTAGTATTTGAAAAGCAGTTTTGAATGAAATGTTCTAAGTGTACAAGTCCTTGATGACAGTAATATTTGCTCCCAGCAAAGCTAGCATAGTGTGTGTGTGTGCGCGTGCGCGCGTGCACATGCATGCACATGAGGGGGAAAAAATCTCATTTTCTTCCTCTGCATTTATTATGCATTTGTGTTAATTCCAGCTCTTCCTATATCTTTATAAGGGAAGATCTGCAAGATTCTGGCACATCAGGAATTTGGGCTTCAATATGAGTTTTGTTTATTGTTTATCCTGCTACTATTGGATAAATTCCACAGTTGATGCTAGGAATTATTAGGAAATAGGATGCTAGGAATTATTAGGAAAGGGATAGAAAATAACACCCAGAATATCTTACTGCCCCTGTATAAAACTATGGTACGCCCACATCTTGAATACTGTGTACAGATGTGGTCTCCTCACCTCAAAAAAGATCTTTTGGCCTTGGAAAGGGTTCAGAAAAGGGCAACCAAAATGATTAGGGGTTTGGAATGGGCCCCATATGAGGAGAGGTTAAAGCGACTGGGATTTTCAGTTTAGAAAAGAAGAGACTGAGGGGGGATATGATAGAGGTCTATAAAACCATGAGTGGTGTGGAGAAGGCCGATAAAGAAAAGTTATTTATTAGTTCCCATAATAGAAGAACTAGAGGACACCAAATGAAATTAATGAGGAGCAGATTTAAAACTAATAAAAGAAAGTTCTTCTTCACACAGCGTGTAGTCAACCTGTGGAACCCCTTGCCAGAGGAGGCTGTGAAGGCTAGGACTATAACAGAGTTTAAAGAGAAGCTAGATAATTTCATGGAGGTTAGGTCCATAAAAGGCTATTAGCCAGGGGATAAAATGGTGTCCTTGGCCTCTGTCTGTCAGAGGCTGGAGAGGGATGGCAGGAGACAAATCACTTTATCATTGTCTTCGGTCCACACTCTCTGGGGCACCTGGTGTTGGCCACTGTGGGCAGACAGGATACTGGGCTAGATGGACCTTTGGTCTGACCCAGTACGGCCGTTCTTATGTTCTTATGATTTCCCTTCTCCTGGAAGGCCCGTGCCTTTTAAAGCCGGCAGCAGGAGCTATTTCAGGTTTCCTCTACAGCAGTAGCTTCAGGGGGTAGCTGAGTTAGTCTATAAAGTGCTACCAGACCATTTGTTGTTTTATTCTGTAGCAGACTAACAAAACATGTAGATGGTATCATGAGCTTTCGTGGGCACAGCCCACTTCCGGTCATCTGAAGAAGCGGGCTGTGCCCATGAAAGCTCATGATCCCATCTACATGTTTTGTTAGTCTATAAAGTGCTACCAGACCTTTTGTTGTTTTTTTCTCTACAGCAATGTTTCTCAAAGTGGTCCACGAAACCACTTTGGGAAACGTGCTCACTGGCCGCACTGGTGTGTTCATTTACTGGCTCAACAGCCCCGGAGCCTCGTGGCTCTCATTGGCTCTGGTTCACCAGTGAACAGGTTTCTCAAAGTGGTTTCATGGACCACTTTGAGAAACACTTCCTTACAATCAAATCCTTCAGATACTGGCCATTCAATGCACAGCATGAACCAGCTTAGTAGTGTTCAGACAGCCCTTGTCTTACATATTCTAGTCCTCTTGAAGGGTGTGATATCTATAGATGTTGCTTTTCTCCAGACTCGCCAACATTTGGAAACTTCTGCTCTGGACAGTTACGACTATATACACAGGAGTCAGTCAATGTGGCTTTCAAAATGAAAACGCTCTCACTAGAATAGTCAGTGGTGAACAGAGATTTTTAAAATTACCGTACCAAGAGCCAGAGTCATCCCTGATAGAACTGCCCTGTCTTCAGTAGGTAAATATAGACCTATCAATGTGGGTAAAGGCTCAGCTGGGGAAGGCAAACCTCAGCTCCGCCCCTCCTGCCTGAGGCCCACCCCTGGACCAAAGCCCCACCCACCCGCAGTCCCATCCTTCCTGGCCACCTAGACGGCCAGGCTGCCGCAATACAGCATTAACCCTCCCCAGCATCTGGGATGGGCCACAGCCTCAGCCTGCTTACATTCCTGGGCACAGCCTTCCCTTGCCTGCATTACCACCCATGCCTATCAATGGGTTTACAGAAAAGATCAGCCTAATCCAATGGCATTGAACTCTTCATCTCACTCATGGCTTTCTGAAATGCAGCCAGAGTTGAGTTTCCTAAATAGGATCTGACTGGGCACTAGCATCCCAATAATATCCCTGGAACCTCTGAGGAATCTGTGGATTTATAGAAACATATCAGAGGGGTCGCCATGTTAGTCTGAATCTGCAAAAGCGGCGAGGAGTCCTGTGGCACCTGATAGATTAACAGATTTATTGGAGCATCGGACGAAGTGGGTCTTTGCCCATGAAAGCTCATGCTCCAACACTTCAGTTAGTCTATAAGGTGCCACAGGACTCCTCGCCGCTTTTATAGAAACATAGTTGCTTGGGTAACACCAACAGAGGCTGGTCTCCGGTGAGAAGGTTCAAACATGGGGTCTCTGAAGCTCAATGCATGAGCCAAAAGCCCTTAGCCAGCAGGGCCAACCGTCTCACCGGGCCTTTAGGGGGTGGGCCTATTCTGCATCTCCAGAAGGGGCAGGGAAGAGGCTAGGCAACACTCAAAGCCATTCAAAGAGCACTGCGTCTTCCCCAGGCAACCCTTAATGCTGCCCTGAGCACAGCAATTTAAAGGGACAACGGTTCTGGGCCCTTTCATATGGCTGGGCCCTAGGGAAGTTATCACATTCCATCCTCTCTTTGCTGAACTCTTAATCTGTAAGTGGTCTCTGTGCCCCTAGATAAGACAAAACACCACACCCAAAAGCGTATAGGTTATACTTGCACTGTAAACATGAACTATCACTCCCCAATCAATACATTGAATGTGACATTTTGGGTTCTTCTGACTTTTACCACCAAGATGTTTATGGAACTATAACTAACTTCCTGCTGAAGAAAAAAAAAAAAAAGACTTCCCAATGTAAACGCAAGCCCAGTTTTGGTATGTGCTGTCAATTTTGGAGGGACTACAGATGATTTTGGTTACTTTACAGTAGATCAATGTAAGACTGGATTCAGGAGGAATACCCTTGTAAACTATAATTAGGTGTGAGCAAAGCGGTATGGATTATTCAAGCACACTTCAACATTCCTTCGTGTGTAGAATGGGAACTCTTTTGGATGTGCCAAGTGGTTGGGATAACATTGATTTTTTGGATCACTTTTGCATTTCCCACAAGTGAAAGCTGAAAATGCTGAGTCTGGTATAAATATCCCCATATTCCAAATTACTTTGCCTACTAAAATAAAACACAAAAGCTGTTGAGGATGGCATGTCAAACACCAACCCCACTTTTCTGTTCCTGGTTTCCTACCAGTCACTTCAGAAACACTAGATGCTCTCTGAAACATCAATGTATTTCTGCTTCTCTGCAGCTATGACCACTTCAGTCACTGTCACTTATACATCACCAGGAACTAGGTCTTTTTGAGATCTTGCCTACTTTAGAAACTCAAGAAGTTCTCTCAATGCACAATCAACCTGTGGAACTCCTTGCCAGATGATGTTGTGAAGGCCAGGACTTTAACAGGGTTAAAAAACAAGCTAGATAAATTAATGGAAGTTAGGTCCACCAAGAGCTATTAACTAGGATGGGTAGGAATGATGTCCCTAGCCTCTGTTTGTCAGAGGATGTGAATGGATGACGAGGAAGGATCAGTTGATGATTCCCTCTGGGCCACCTAGCATTGGCAAAGGTCAGAAGACCGGACATTGGACTAGATGGACCTTTGGTCTGACCCAGTCTGGCCGTTCTAATGTTCACATGAAATTCAAAACTACTTGTCATTGACCTATTCTGCCACCTTTCCCAGTCATTCCAGATTCTCTTTTGACTATACTAGACTAGACTACACTAGATTAGACTACACTAGACTAGACTAGACTAGATATTGGCCAGTTTAAGGCTGATGTGAATCTTTCTCAACAACAAAAGCAATGGTGGGGCATCTTTCTCCTGCAGAAGCACAAAAGTAAGGTATGGCACAATATTCTCTCAATTTAGCCATTTGGTACTGGCAGTTGTGATATGCAATGCTGGGATTCTATGCCCAAATAGGTCGATACATTGTGAATTACTTTAGTTTGGAAAAAGAAAACTGAGAGAGGACGTAATAGCAGCTTTCAAGTATCTAAAAGGGTCTTACAAGGAGGAGAGAGAAAAATTGTTCTCCTTGGCCTCCGAAGAAAGGACATGAAGCAAATGATTTAAATTGCACCAAGGAAGGTTTAGGTTGGACATTAGGAAAAACTCCCAGCCTGTCAGGGTGGTTAAACACTGGAATAAATTGCTGAGGGAGGTTGTGGACTCTCCATCACTGGAGATATTTAAGAGCAGGTTGGACAGACATGTATCAGGGATGATCTAGACAGTGATTGATCCTGCTGTGAGTGCAGGGGACTGGTCTTGATGACCACTCAAAGTCCCTTCCAGTTCTAATATTCTATGATTCTATGAATTAGTGCAGGACTTTGAAAAGTTAAGGTTTTTTGTGGGTTTTTTAGCTCAAGGCAAAAGTATCAAAAGCACCCAGAGTAATTGAGGAGTTTAAATCACATTTTTAAAAAATAACTTAGGCACTAAAGTTCCTTTTGAAAATAGGATTTAGACACTCTTGAAAAATTTTGCCATGTGGCTTCAAATGGAAAATGAAGGGTAGAAAAGACAAGAGCTATTGATATAGCTATAGATCCACATATACACAACTGTTATGCACACCATTGTGCACATATGGATCTGTAATTCCTTCTCCTTAGGACAGAAGACAGTTTGGAGGCTCAGGTTTTGTCCATTTCTCTCTCCAGCTGTGGCCAGAGGTGTTAATGATCCTTCTTTGAGAACGTAGGCTGAGCACAGTGCTTTCCAGATACTGAACACTAGCAGAAATAGTCTGTTTCCCCAAAGGGACAATGTGGTTAGCAGAGATCTGATCCCACAGCCTAGTACTTCAGCTGCACTGCTGGTTTTACCTCTCAGGATTGTGCACACGAGCCCGCCAATGGAGGAGCAAAATCGGCAACTGCCCTGAGGCCCGGCAATTGAAAAGGGCCCAGGGTTCCTGGCAGCAGCCCTGCAGCAGCAATGCCCTAAGCCCTGGGCTGCTTTAAATTGCTGCCGAGTGCCACACTGCTCATTCCCAGCATCTCTAAAAGCTGGGGCAGAAGTCAGTAAGGTCTGGCTACCCTTGGTCCCACCCCTTCTACTCAAAGCTCCACCCTTTCCTGGAGAGCAGATCTTCACTCCTTGCTGTGGGGCCCAGCATGGCTGTCAGCTCCCCATGTACACAGCTGACACTGGTCTGGTGACAAAATATTTAGGTAATTTTTTATCTTTGAGAGGCCATATCTTTCCCCGAGATTTGTATAATCTCATCTACCAGGTCCAGGTTCCAAAGGGCAAAAATGAAAGGAAACGTGGCTCTCAAAGCTAAAATGAATGAGTTGCCAGAAATCTGAAATGCACGTGCACACACACTTCTGATTCCCACCACCCTACATGCAAGCAGACTAGTTCCTCCTGTGAAGGACTGCCTGGCCCAGAGGCAATATTAACTTTGAGATCATGACTTTATCTTTAACGTGCGTTTCAGCATGTAACTTTGTTCTGACAACTGAAATGAGAGTGTTAATAAAAATGTCTAGAAATGAAAGGATCATTTAGGGAGGCCAGCAACATGAATGTACTTTGAGTGGAGTGACCTAGCAAAAGCATTTCAAAATTAGGTCTGATCTGAGACCTCATCTACACTTACCAGGAGATCGGTGCTTCCGGGATTGATTTCCTGGGGGTCGATTTAGCAGGTCTTTACTAGACCTGCTAAATCAACCACTGTTTGATTACTAGCTACCTCTGGTAGACCTGCTAAATCAAAAACCTGGTTCCTCTGATACTTCACCAGATTGGAAAGAGTAAGGGGAGCTGATGGGCGACTTTCTCCCGTTGACCCCCCGGAGTGGAAACATAGCGGTAACTTGATCTAAAGTACATTTACTCCAGTTATGCTAGTCAAAGAGAAATGGGGAGGAGGTGCGTAGCTTAGTTCGACATTGCCCCCTAGTGTAGATCTGGCCGTAGGTAAGTCCTAACTTAGATTTAAGGTTGCAATTCCTGACAACCTGCACCAGCAGTCTTCACTAACTCTGGTTGCGAATGAATGCTTGGCCCTGCTAAAGATCAACCCTTACACTCTTCAAAAGTGAAACCTTCTGCACCAAACTTAATTTTTTTCCAAGTGCTAAGAAAAGAGGAGCAGTAGAAGATGAAAATCAGAAGGCTGGAGGAAGGTTGCCAACAGAAATTTTGATTAAATAAGGACTGTAAGATTTGGTCCAGAAATCAGAGATGATAAAATAATGCACTATTATACTAAACATCTTTCAAACAGTGTGAAATGAAACATTCGCAAGGAGGACTGTGGTATAGAAATGCCAATATGCCAGCTCTCATATTATATTTCTGCTAATAAGAATGGATTGTGCAAGTCCTGCATTGTGATTTCCTTTTCTTGTACTTGCCTTAGAGATCAAGATCATATATTTTCTCCAACAGGTTCTAAGTCTTCTTTAAATCTATTTAATTCTTAGGATCTCTGTGCCTGGAGAACAAAAACAAGCAGGCTAGCTCCTACGTGCAAGCAGAAAACATCCCATTGCTTGATATTTTTCTAGAGCACACAGAGCTATCGATCTGTACAGTACATTTAAAGACAGCCTACCTAGAACATAAGAATGGCCATACTGGGTCAAACCAATGGTCCATCTACCCCAGTATCCTGCCTGACGACAGTGGCCAATACCAGATGCCCCAGAGGGAGGGAACATAACAGGTAATCCTCACATGATCCCTTCCCTGTCACCCATTTCCAGACAAACAGAGGCTAGGGACACCATTCCTAACCAACCTGATTAATAGCCATTGATGGACCCAAGCTTCATGAATCTATCTAGCTCCTTTTTGAACCCTGTTAAAGTCCTAGTCTTCACAACATCCTCTGGCAAGGAGTTCCAGAGGTTGACTGAGTGAACAAAAACTTCCTTTTGTTTGTTTTAAACCTGCTGCCTATCAATTTCATCTGGTGACCCCCAGTTCTTATATTGTGGTAACAAGTAAATAACTTTTTCTTACTCACTTTTTCGACACCAGTCACGATTTTATAGTTCTCTATCATATCCCCTTTAGTCTCCTCTTTTCTAAGCTGAAAAGTCCAAGTCTTTTTAATCGCTGTTCATATGGGACCAGTTCCAAACCCCTAAACATACAGTAGTCCCTTTTAAACATGTGCCAATTTTGCATGGACTTACCAAAGATACTAATTGGAACACTACAACTACTGAGAGAATCATATTTATTTCTAGAGGGCAAAGACAGCATATATTAAAAATGACCACTGTATGCCACAACATTGTATTCTCAGTGGAGAATGTCGCTTACTATGCATTTGTGTGCTACCCAATACTACAAGGCCTCAGTCCTACTTGTGCCTCTCAATATTGCAATATAAATCTACTATGTATTTGAGAGAATTTGTCTATGAGTCTGCCTGTGTCTCTAAGAACTCCTGCTAAATGGTAACAGCTAGGACTGCCACATTCGGTACACAGCTTCCTCTTACCATAACTTAAAACAACATAAGGGTTTGGTTGGGCCAGGACAAGGGGATGTGCCTGGAATTGGATTGCGTCTCAGAAAACCAAACAGAAAAGATATAGAATCACCAGATCAAGTATAGGCCTCAAAACTGACATAACTGAGCAAATGTTGAAAGAGACTGAACCAAGGTTAACCAGAAAAAGCAGGATGAACCTGGAATAGGATTGCTTCTCAATAAACCTCACAGAAAAGATATAGAATCATAGAATAATAGGACTGGAAGGGTCCTCGAGAGGTCATCGAGTCCAGCCCCCCGCCCTCAATGCAATGCAATGGAGAAATTTAGAATAGTGCTCTGTTTTAACACAGCTAAATCAATGCTTAAGATTTGACAACTAGAAGACAATGTTATGGGAAATCAAATTGACTACAGCCCTTTTTTGTTAAAACATAGCAAACAGTAGGAGTTTATAGTGATGAAGAAATAATAATTTGATGGAATTCCTCTTTAGCAAATGTACTAAAATTAACTTCCTAAAAACAACACTGTGTTTATGAAAAATACAATGATTTCAATAAAACATGTACATTTTCTTTTTATTTTCAAAAAAATATTGAGTTAAGGACCTGAGCAACACGGAGTAAATCCGTTTGTAATAAATAAAAGAGTAATAAGACGAACAATCCACAATTCATTTATGATTGTATTGACGTGGAGATGCCTTTATATGCATCTCATTTCATATTTAAGCCACCCCCGGACACACACATTTTTGCACAGACAATAATGTCTAAAACCACCCAGCAAAAAATGGCCTTTATCGCAAACCCAGAAATATTATTCCATCTTCTGCTGAATAAAAGTCTTGAGGATTCTTTGTCAGAGGAAAGTGGGTCTGGGCTCCTTTTTCCTCCCGCCCGTTTCCCTCACAATGCAATACTCTGTTTGGTGGGCCAAGGAGGGGCCTTTCCCAGGAGATTCTGAGAGAAATCAGTCCTCTGGTAATGGACTCTTAATACTAACTATAACCATCAGCCTCCTCCCCATTTCTCTTTGAACGAGGGTAGTCTGTCAGGATTGGAAAGCAATTTAAAACCCTGGGTAAAGGGAGAGCTTATGAACAGAGGAAAGAATGATCCCTTATCAAAGCTGCCAATAGAGAAGACCCAGGTGGTACGGCAGATATGGATTCTGAACACCTCGCCTACCTCATAATTAGCAGATGAGATTCAATAACAAACAGTGGCTTTTAGCAGATCAACCTAACCTTCCAAGGGTGAAGATTAACACCTCGTGGGGGATGGGGGGGGGCAGAACTTAGATGCTCTTTGGGCTTTGCAGTTCAGGAATTCCCATCTCCGATCAAGTGAGTTTCAGCTCAGTGGCATTATCTGCCCCTAACATTTCACAACTGGGGGCAGGTGAAAGGGTCAGATTTTAGACCTTTTACATATTAAAAGACCCTCCAGACTGCGTAGCCATAATAATATTTTAGAATACTTAGGGTTTTCAGGCTTTCACTAAAGAGAGGTGCATGATTTTCCAGAGGGGTGATTTTTACATGGAGAGGGTCCCACAAGCTTTGGCTATAAAGAAATATTGTAAAGTGTCCCTTGTAATTTGTGTTTCTTCGTCAGACCTTTGGCTGGCTCAACTCAGAGCTGAGCCAATTTACACCAGCTCAGCTCTATATGCAATTATTCCTGTGTGCCTGATCTGGACATCTAGGTTATGTCTATACTGCATCGTCGTTCGAAATCAGATACACAATCTGAGTTACACACATTGCGTATCTTATTTCAACCTTATTTCGAAATGGCGGATTTCATCATTTCATGCTATCTATACAGCACCAGATTTCAAAATAAACTGCTATTCCAAAACGTCCCTTACTCCTTGTGGAATGAGGTTTACAGAAATGTCAGAATAGCGAGCCCCAATTAACGGGCTTGCTGTGAAGACGCAGGATAGCTATTTCGGGATACTCCGGTATCCCAAAATAGCGTTGCAGTGTAGACATACCCCTATTTCTCCTGCATTATTCCTAATTTCTCTCCATGGGAAAAGCAAGCCAGGAAGACATGAGCAAAGTGTTTGCAAATACATCACGCTATCAGGGAAGTTATCAAGGAGGTGTTTGCACCTAACAATTACAACATTCAACCAACGGCATGCCAAGGAGGCCTTTAAAAACATCATCTTTGGACAGGACCTAGCGCAGAGTCTCAGAGAGACAATGTTGAGGTCTTCCCATTGTTTTCAGAGAGGCAAAACGCCATTGGTTTTTGATAGCTCTTGACACTAAATAGTGATAAATAATTAAATATGTGTAACTGTTTCATTAACTGAAGATGGATAGAGAGAGCAAGTGGGAGAGATAGAATATAGATCAAAAAGAGGGAGACAGGCTGAAAATTCCCCTGATGGTTTATGACACCATTTGTATTCTGTCACTCACTAGCTTTATGCATAGTCCAAGCTGTGAACTGAATACCCCATTCAGAAAGGCACTCACTCTGCATGTTATTGCAATTTAATATTTTCACACACAGACACATCATTATCTTGGAACCTGACACTGCAAGAATAATTCCGTAATTTTTCAAGAGAGACTAATTTTTTTAACGTGAACACTGAAGCACAAGAGTGATCTAAATGCCTCCACTTTCTTTTCCCTTGTTTAATCATTTATACATACACAAAACATATTTGTATACACACACAAGCGCACACATGGGTGCGTGATCGTTCACGGAGTCTTCTCACTGCCAACTTGTAAAGATTTACATTTTAGAGGGGGACTGGGAACTTCTCCTCATTCACATGGCAAAATACACACCTACATCCTCAATAAAAGGACACTGTCCAGGAGATCCAAAGACTTAAATATAATTCAGAAAGCTGGAGATCCTGAAAGCTCTTTATATGTCTCCAATTCATGAAATTCTTTGAGTAGAAGAAATAAGTTTTGTTCATTTTTTCTGTACCGGGAATCTGAAATTGTGACACAACATATTACTCCGTTGTGTTTGTTTTGAGACAATTTGGACACATTAATAGCTCTTTTAAAATTACAGATAAAATCATGTTTATTTATGAATGTTTTAAAAGCGATGCCACTTTACAAAGGGACTTTAGAACAGGAGACAAAGACAGCATTTTCTTCCACGAAAACAGATGTATGACATACCAGACCCATGCTAGGTAACGTTTAACTAGCATTACATGCTGAAGAACCTGCTCCCAGTAGACTCAGACATAAGTGAAATAGAATTGAGCTCCTACACTGGGCAGAGCCTTGAGGGCATGCTCCAAAATCCTTCCCTACATGGTAGATCATCACTGCAGAGATCATCCACCGGTGGTTGATTTATCGCATTAGTTTAGACATGATAAATCAATCTCCGAGTGCTCTCCTGTTGACTCGGGTACTCCACCAGGATGGAAAGAGTAGCTAGAATCGATGGGAGAGCAGCCCTTGCTGAACTTACTGCACAGAAGACACCCTGGTAAGTACGTTGACTTCAGTAACGCTATTTATATAGTTGAAGTTGCATAGGTTAGATCAACGGAGGGGAGGAGATCAATGGTAGGACTCTATTCAACAGGGCTCAGATCAAACCGAGCGTGCAAGTTGCACGGCTAGTTACAAATGAAGCTCAGGGTGGAGAGAAGATCTACTGTATAATCCTCTGTCAGTGACATGAACTCAGCAAAGCCCAGAAATTTCCCAGTGAAGACTGGCACTGAGCTACGAGTTTCAAGGCATTCCACATAGAGCAACAACAGGACAAGCAAGGCCTGAAATGACAAAGGAGCAGGGGGAAAGATCAGCTCCAGAAGGTGTGACGTTGAGCTTCCATTGTTGAATTTCTGTTCCCAGGTGTTAGGGTTACACCTTACATTTAATTTGCTAGAAATTGTGATTTAGATAGCTGTGGTTGGACAACCACTCTCCCTCACCCCAGATACAGCAACAGCTGCTAAAAAGAAGCTGAGACAGGAAGGTTCTCTCCTATGGGGAGACTCTCTTTGGCTCTCAAAGAAATCTGTGTTTCATCCCCATCTGTGCCTAATAATTTGGCACAAGTCAGTAAAGGGTTAATCTATTTGCATCAGTGTCTCCATCTGTAAACTGGGTATAATGAGATTTCCCTGCATCCCAGAGGTGTTGAGAAATGAAACTCACTAATGTTTTAAAGCACCCAAACACAACAGTAATAGACTCCACAGACAAGCCACTTGAAAAGAAATACAGAATAAGCCATGGGAAATGTCTTTCGCTTGCTTCTGAAACAATATTTTCATGGACCCGATCAACGCCAATGGCTCTGAATAGGCAGTTAAAGACCACTGGGTAAATATGGATTTATAAGCATTTGAAAAACATATTTCCTGAACCACTGGAATAAAAAGAGCTATTAAGTAAATCAATATTTATGTATCCTATTGTCTGCTAAATCATATGACTGCAGATGTGTTTATGAAAATATGTCATGAGAAAGTTTCTGAACATGGGCTGGGTGTATTTGCTAGAATACTTATACCGAAGCACTCAACACTTACTTTAAACACAAAGAGTTCTGTCTCAGCATGAGAAGCTAAAGAACTATAAAAATTTCAATACCAACTGAACTCACATGCACACGCGCGCGTACGCGTACACACACACACACACACACACACACACACTCACTCTTACACACCAGGGAAAAAAGAAACATATGCCTTGAAGTGGAAATAATCCCTTCCCCCCCCCACACACACACCTTTGACTTTTATAGGTTGAAGAGTACTGTATCTATCCTTTATTCTGCATAGACATGGATACACAGATGAATGCGAGCACAGAATTCAGAATTGATTTTTCTGATTTTAAATAAGAGAATTATTCCAAGTTTCATTTCTGATATTTTTTTTTTACTTTTTTTTACACTGAATGAAAGCATTGAAATAATCTTAAAGAGCCAAAACAGACATATCAAATATTCTATTTAGTGATCATTCATTTTAAACATCATGTTTTGCAATTCCTGAGAAAGTAGCAACTTTCTCTCTGTTTTGTTATTAAGGACAGAAGAGGACACGGGTTTCTTAGCTGCCCATGTTTAGCCGCTAGTCCTAACAAACCTGTTTGTTAAAGCAATCACATCTCGTTAATAACTAAAACATCACGGCACAGAGAGACAGTGGGCCAAATTCTGCTCTAAAATTCTGCGTAAATCTGACTCAAACCCATTTAAACTATTCTTCAAGGAGGAAGTAAGAGTTTAAGAACTCCCAGAGAAACAAAGATCTGGTTTTCATTCATGGTATATGGGATATATGAACAGAATTGTTTTTGAGTAGCAGGCTTTTCAAAGTTTTCCATGAGGCATTAACTGCTGTTTAAATATAGTTGTTATGCCACACAGGGATTTAAAATTGATTTTATTTCTATTTGATAATTCTAAAATAAATATGTATATATATGAATATTTGCTGGTTGTGCATGTTCTTTATTTCATGACTATTATAAAGCATGAAATGAAACCAGCGCTTTTTGTAGGCACAGAAAAATATTTTTGTAATGCCGTTTTATGACAAACCATTTGTGAACCTTAACTACCGCAATTTCTTAAAACTTATATTTTAATTTACATGAGTGATCCCTGCAGGCCCTCTCCTCGGGGAGCACAAACAATAGCAAATGATAGGGGGAAAGGTTTAAAATAAAGAACAAGGCACAAAATCTGCATGAGAGCAAAACATTCTTTAGAAGACATTTTAGAAGGAAGGAAAAAAAAAAGTGTAACCTGAAATTGGGTCCATAGAACACAGGGTCTGATCTAATGAAATCAGTAGAAAGGCTGCCATTAACTTTAATGGAAGCTATGTCAGGCCCCCTAAACCATTAATCATCATAAAAAACTTGCATTGCACTTTTCATCCTTGGATCTCAACGTGGTTGAAAGGCAGATAAGCCCTGTCACCTTCTTGGACAGATGGAGAAACAGAGGCTAAACCCATAGCCCAGATTCCCACATGTCCTATTCACTGACCATACTTTGGGGGGATTTTCAGGACACTTTCTTAAATGCATAGAACACACCCGCAAATCCCAGCTTTCCATCCTGGGATACGTTTTCCACCCTCCCTAAACAACTCTTTGTCCAACTTTCCGCACTTTTGCTCAGCCAGAAAGGCAGGGCCTCCAGAAAAATACCGGGGGGGGGGGGGGGGGGGGGGGGGGGGAGAAACTGAATGTTCTAACTTGCTAAGCACAGACTCAGAGACCTGATCCACGAAGTGAGGGGGCAGGTGTGGCTTGTGTTAGGACAAGGCCAATCCTGGCCTTTTGTATAAACCTGAGTAAATAGACTTTGCATAGGGGGATGGCCACAGCATTCAGGAGAAAGTAACTTCTCTCTACTCTCCCCAAACCTGATCATAACGTGCTGTTTGTCTGGTCACAGGTCTCCCAACTGAGCATCAGAGAACCCACCCTCTCACTCCCCAGCAGTGTTCTGCTTTGTATAAAAGGTCTATAAAATTATGACTGGTATGGAAAAAGTGAATAAGGAAAAGTTATTTACTTATTCCCATAGTATAAGAACTAGGGGTCACCAAATGAAATTAATAGGCAGCAGGTGTAAAACAAACAAAAGGAGGTTTTCTTCACTCAGCACACAGTCAACCTGTGGAACTCCTTGCTAGAGGATGCGGTGAAGGCTAGAACTTTAACAGGGTTCAAAAAAGACCTAGATAGATTCATGGCGGTTAGGTCCATCAACGGCTATTGGCCAAGATGGGTAGGAATGGTGTCCATAGCATCTGTTTGTCTGGAGGTGGGTGACAGGGGCAGGATCACATTAGAATTACCTGTTGTGATCCCTCCCTCCGGGGCATCTGGCACTGGCCACTGTCGGCAGACAGGATACTGGGCTGGATGGACCATTGGTCTGACCCAGCATGAAAATTCTTATGTTCTTATGTTTTAAAGGAGCTATGCAACATCCCTGTACCCCCAAGTGCCCCCTGCCTCACAGGTACACTTTGTCCTGCATATTACAGCAACTCAGGGCGTTGTTCATCTGTGCCAAGAATACCAAGGTATACAGGCTCTTGTGCAAAAGCCCCATCTACGCTGCGTTTTTCCCCCGCAAAAACCTCTTCCACAAAATGGATTGGAAGAGACTATGCAAATGAGAGTGAGAGAAATGCTAATGAGTGCTTCATTTGCATTTTGGCTGCCCACAAAATGCTACAGTGTAAACGTAGCCTTGGAAATTATTACAAAGTAACCGAATTCGAAATAACAAGTCCCAAAATAATTAAATCAAAATAGCAGGTCCCCACTACGGGGAAGCCTCAACATTAGTCTGAGGCAGGCTCTGTTATTGTGGAGACGCTACTTCGACTTAGAGCCCCAGGAAGCACTGGGAAGCAATTTGTTCGAATGACTCGGGGACTAGTTATTTCAAAATAGCAGCAGTGGAGTATCCGTACTATTTAGAAATGAGCGTTATTTCGAAATAACGGGCTTAGAAGCATGGACACGCTGCTTAATATTTCGTAATAAGGGGAGTTACTTTGAAATAACTCCCTAGTATAGACCAGGGCATAGAAACACTCACCGTTTCAGTGATGAGGAAAAGAAGATGTATCTCCGGATTAGGGCAGCAGGAGAGAAAATGGTGGGACCAAGAAACTCAGCTGAATTGTGGCAAAGAGGTCACCTCCTCTGTACACCACTGCTTTGTTTCTTGCCCTTAACAGGAAACTAAGGCAATTCCAAGTCCTAGGGATCCATGAAAATTCTCCTGAGATTATGTGATCTTTCATTCCATAAATAAAAAGGACATTTCTCTATTGGTATATGGATTTCCAGATGCTAACAGAAAATTCTCTGAAACGGTCCATACTCCAATATTTCTATATTTTATAGAATGTCTGCAGGGCGAGATTTTCATCCAGTTTTCACCAGCTCCAATGCTGATATACAAGAGCTGGCCCACTTTTCTTTTTACCCTACGATATTTATCGGTTCAACTTCAGTAATATTCACATGCCTAATTCTTACTAAACACAGTGTTATTCACCAGCACGTGGCGATGACATGGGGGAAGTTTTAGCCTATAAAATATGCACGTGTTAGCAAATAAGTGGGAGGATGGCATCTTGCTGAATTTTCCACGCCAAACAAGACGTGAAGTTTCAAAGCCTGGTCGCTCCATGTGCATAAGAAGTTCCACTGAAGCCCAGGAAAGACTAGATCTATCAAGAGAAGGAAGACTGGGCCCAAAAATACATCTTCCTGGATTCACAAGAAAAATATTTCATTCAACTCCGTGCCATAAGCAAACCAGTGGAAATGGTTCGGTACCTCATTCAATGCAGCACTGCAGACTGTGTAGTATGTGATCAACAACCTGGGTGGGAAGGTGTACTTGGAATGATACTTGACCTTTTGAGTTATGCTGTTGGGGAACTACCCCCTATCTCCCAAAAGTTGGGGTTGCAATCCTCCCAATTCTTACAGTCAGTTACAAAAAAACCACACACAGAGGAAGAATCACATTTGAGTCCTAATGGTCCTTCTTCACTTTGGGGATCTGCAGGCTATGTCTATGCTGCGGAGCAATTTTGGGATACCAGAAGTGTCCCAAAATAGCCACTCCACATCTACTGAAGCAGCCCGTTATTTCAAAATAGATTTTGAAATAATGGGCAGCTTATTCTGACATCCCTGAAACCTTCATTCCACAATGGTCAAGGGATGTTTCAGAATAGTGCTTGATTCAGAAATTTGGTTCTGCGTAGACAGCACCAAATTTCAAAATAAACTATTATGAGGTAAGGGACACACCCATAATGGGAGAAACGTGGATTTTCTAAACTGGAAATGGTGTTGGAATCAGCTCAGAAAATATGCCTATGTGAGAATGTATAGGCAGTCTTCTTTGGGGGGAGGGAGAAAATATTCTCACCAAAAGTGCCAGGCCGTGTTTAAAAAATGATTACAAATTATTTTAACAGTATACTTGCAAAGGGTTATAAAAACTGCTATAATATTTTTGTCTTGGATTCTAGAATTACCAGTGTGACAGCTAATGCAATAATGATTTGTTTCAAATGCCAGTGTTTAAGCTGTATAAAGCTGAGTTTATACATTTTTCCAGTAGGCCGCATTGTAGTTAATGAAATTAAACACACCAATCGCATTTGTCCCTGGGGGCTGAGGAACTGAACACACCACTGGTTTATTTTTTTATTAAAATAAATTGCAGCCAGCAAGATAGACTAATTGCATACAGAATTGGGGGGGGGACATTCCATTGATATAATTAAGCCAATTTTCATGGACAGAAATAGTTAGAAAAGAATATAAAATCAGCAGAGCATTCACTGGAGTCTAACCTGTCCCAGTCTTTATTTTATTTTATTTTGGTACAGAATATTAACTATTAAGCAAATGGGTCTCTCAAGTGAGCTACTGTGTTATCTAGTAATGATGGCTAAATTGTCCCTAATATCTGAGGCCAGGGCATTGTGTCTTGAGATCCTGGTAAAAGACTTGACAGGCAAAAAATACCCCACCATAGTAATACCTTGAAAGCAAAACACCTGAAAGATTTAAATCTGGCAGGAGGAAAATACATCACCCTCCAGCTTATTTCAGTCTGGCATTTTACAGATCGTAGCTGTGCATACAGTTCTCTTTGGAAATTCAGCACACATCCTTCCTGCTTCTTCCTTGTAATAATACAGAAAGGGGGTGGTTGATGGAAGGTAGAGTTTTTCCATCTACCAGGCCAAGAGAAACCAAAAGTTGCCCTCATCCGAGCCTCAGAAGAGTGGTTATCGAAAGCACTTTGGCCGTCTTGGTCTAGTTTCTATTTGATAAAAGGTCCAGGGGAGAACTGTTATCACTACCTGTTGGCCTCATTATCTGTTGTCCTCAATATTCTGTTCTCTCAGCAGGGAACATGGGTTCATTGGACAGAGAGACTACCTGGTCCACTCATCCTCAGAGGACATGTTGAGGCTCGTTGGTGAGGGAGCATGAAAGGGAAGCCTGTATGAATGAACAGAGGCGACCCTTTAGTCCTGCACCTTGAACTTGTCAAGTGCTAACTAAGTTTACCTGCCGGGTGGCATTCAGTGGGGTAGGTCTAGGCTGGATACTAGGAAAAATTATTTCCCTAGGAGGGTGGGGAAGCACTGGGATGGGTTCCCTAGGGAGATGGTGGAATCTCCATCCCTGGAGGTTTTTAAATCCCAGCTTGACAAAGCCCTGGCTGGGATGATTGAGTTGGGGTTGGTCCTGCTTTGGGCAGGGGTTTGGACTTGATGACTCCTGAGGTCTCTTCCAACCCTGGGATTCCATGTTTCTGGTCCCCTTGCTTAACCTGAGATGTATCTTACTCACTTTGCCAGGAGTGCTGCAAGAAGTTACTAATCAATGTCAACCAAGGGAGCGGACTCTGACCCTAACTCTGAAATTATGTTAGACCCACATAATGCACCTTAGTGTGGGAAATTTCCTCCTGATTGCAAAGAGGGTAAGCAATCGCTTTTGGCCCACAGAACTCTGCCGCCAAATCCATGGAGAAAGAAGCTTGTTTGGAAGGAGAAATGTGTGTATCATTTTGATTAGGGAAGAGGGCCACATCACCCAGCCAATGAAGGGCAGCGAAAAAAGCTTTTTCCGAACAGGAATTGTCTCTCTGATATGTCTGAGCACGGACAAGCCCAATAGGCCCCGAGCAGCTCAGTGCTACCATAATCCAAACAACACTAAAAAGACCATGAGAGTGCAGCATGGCAATTGAATAGTTCCACACCACAGAGGCAATGATTCTGTGGAGCACCAACATATCGACAGGACTAGACATGCACAGGGGTGCTGACTGCCCAGAGTCTAGGAACAATTTTGGTAGTACATCCCCTCCAACGGTTTTATTTTGCAGGGGGGGGAAATATACTGATGGGCTGGTTACTCACTCCTAATGAGTTATATCATTTAAATACTTTTTTTAATGCTCGGGGGAAACCTATTGTTCAGCAGAGGTTTTGATTTGGATAAATATCTGCTGGAACCATTTAGGTTCTGATTTACAGGTCACAGCAATATTTTGTGAAAGTAGTTACACTGTCCAAGGATAAAATAACCTCATTTTTGCAGAAGTAAAACCCTTCAGCTCACAGTCATCTCTTCATCTCTAGATATCGCACTTATATTGTCATTTCTTGTTGCCCACACACAATAGGGGAATCTTACAGTGAAGCCTCTTCTGCAGAAAAATGAAGAACTGCGTTTCTCAGAAGTTCATCATGAATGTGAGGAAAAAAATGATAGTAATGCTGAAAAATACTCAGAAGGAAAGTCTAGTTGTGAATGCACAAAATTGGGCCTGGAAAGATTTATTTTCCCTTCCAGGGTCAGACACCAACTATGTGAGAGGAACCGTGGACAAGGCATTTCACCTCCCTGCCTCAGTTTCCCCTCCTGGAAAATGAAATGAATAATTACAGTCCCCGTTATAGGCAGGCTGCTGAGGTTTAAACTCCTTCATGTTTGCAAACTTCTTGAGGCCTTCAGCATCAAAGCACCATATTAAGCATTACCCGGCTTTTATCAAATATGTAAGCCATAATAATAATAGTCATAATAACAATAATAATGCTTTTTGCTCAATAGGGTCTTTCCTTCTGAGGATCTCAGAGTGCTTTACAAACATTATGGAGCTGTGTCATAGAGGGATATTTCTCTCTCACACAGAAGATTCCCTTGTCAGATGCTTAAGGTATTTCACTTAACAATTGAGTCTATTTATGCAGCCAGCAGTGCGACCCATGCAGACAGGTGTAAGCTCTATGCAGCAGGCACACTGGAGCATTCCTTTATCACCAGCCACGGAACGGTTACGGCCAGCTAAAGAGCTGGGATATTATTACCGTGAGCGACAGCTATGAATTACACTGCCTCTGTGTTGTGAAAGCCTAGCTTCTTGCATTGCCGTTTGCTCAGGAATGAGGGGAGATTTTACATATTTCGGGTATGGCTAGTATACTCTAATTTAATGCTTTAGAAACTTATTTTTTCAGGGTTTTAGTATTATCATCATCCTTGGGAGAAGCACTTAAGTGGGGGGAAATGACATTTTGTTCCACTGGGCATTTGTTTACAGAAACAAATAGTTGCAATTGTTTTATTCCTTGTTTGTTTGTTTTATTTGGTCTCAGGTGGGGGGGCCGGGTTCTGGTCTGTTAAATGATCCCACTTTTTCCTCCGTAGATTCAACTGGAGTTTTACACTACTGGTTCAACACAAACCTAAACATAGCTCCGCATTTATTTTTAAAGGAGTGCATTTTTTAAAGCAGAGCAGGCATATTTTTTCAGGTACGCTACCTTTGGACGGTGATGTGTGCACAGCACATGTACACATGCTACTCGCTTGGCTGTCTACATGTTACACACGTGACCTCTCAAGGTTTCTTCTAGTTCTATAATTCTATGTGTACATGCTAATATTGCCCATATAGATAGATATAACATAGAACCTGTTACAACCTGTTACATCATGTGTTCTGTTTTTATCTCCCATACAGGCACAAGTGATAATGTTAACGTACACAGCTCTGTCATAAGAAGGACATAATGTGTTACTTTGTGTGTGTATTTCATATATTTGCATTAAATTCATATTGCAAACTAGATATTGTGTAGGGATGTCTGCATAATATATGTTCTACTCACAAACTACATACAGTGTTGTACTAAGCCCCATGCATCAGTATGCTGTTATGCAGCTAAATGACATCTTGCAGTGCCTTTTGCAGCTCCAGAAAAATACTCTGTGGCCTTAAATCCCTTTAGCCTATGGACAAGTCCAGCAACATATCAAAACTCCCAGGTCAGCTAATCCCTGGTTTTGTTACTTGGCAAAGTTTGTCTCTGTGACTCTAGAAAGGCCAGTTGTTTGTATTTGTTTCCTTTCGCAGCTTTCACATTTATCTAGCAACTGGGTGAAACCAAAAATCCTGATGCTTTGTCTGTAAAGCTATTTGGGATGTAAGAACCCCCCAACCATCTACGTTCATCCACCAAAAATATTTTTAAACTTGGAGCATTTTTGTTGAATCTCTCATTATCCATCAGCTTAATTACCAGAGAACCCCCCCCCCCCCCCCCACACACACACACACACACACACAAGGGCTCCTAATTGAATAAAACTGGGGAGCAGCAGCCAGGGGAAAAAGAAGAGCAATTGTGAGCAAAGATTTCCCTGATTGCTGGGAAAGAAAAACCACTCGTGGGTCTAGTTCCACAGCGCAAAGCGCCTCTTCCCCAGGGGCACACGTCAGACACACACCCCCATCTGTCTTTTCGCAGCCTGCACACACTCCGCATCAAATTCCTTCCCGGTGGACCAAGCCAGCCGGAGAGAGGTGGGTGGCTCGATTAATTACCAAGGCTGGTCCGAGTGTCATTGGGAGGGAAGAGCTGAGCCCGCTGGTAGCCCCTCTCCGACTCTGGATCTGCCAAGGGGGCTGGGAAGGGAGCCTTCCTGGGGCAGGGCAAAAGGGGCGTGGCCAGATTTCAGACCGAGCGCCAGCTGGGACTGGGCGCCCGGCCCATGCAAACCACCGGCGCTGCACAACCCGAGAGCAGGCAACTGATTTCCATGCTGAAGGGGAAAAGCAGGGCGGGGGGAGGAGGAGACAGGCAGCTCTGCACGCTTCCAACAGCCGAGAGAAAGGTGTTGGCCTAGCCGGTGTTTTCTTCCTCCGGAGTGGCTCCACCTGTTTGTGTTTACACGCCGCACAGCCTCGGCGAAGTGGAACCACAAGCCGCCCTTTCTGCCGCGACCAGAAGGAGCGAGGCGGCTTTCCCAGACGAATGAGAGACGCTTCCCAGCCAAGGGGAAGCGAGCTCCGGGCTCGCTCCGGTTTGCTTCCCTTCACTTCAGGTTTACACCCCCCCCCCCCCCCCCCGAAAGAACATCCGCAGAGACGGAGCGAGCTCCCAGCTGTGTGCCGCGCCCGCAGGAAGGAATTCGTTCCCCTCCCTGCCCGACTTGCGGATTGTCCCTCCCTACACCCGGTCTCTGGGGGACCGGGGCTGTGGAAACCCGGCTTCCCACCAGCTGCTGCCGTGCTAACTACCGCCCGCATTAAGGGCTATCTCCTCCTCGAGGTGACAACAAATTGTTTAATTTATAGTGTTGGCATCTTGGCCGGGACTGTTTACAGCTGGGATCGGCCTCCAGAAAAATCACCCCGCTCTAGCGAATTGGTCACGGGCCCCTTCCCAGCCCCCCCTCTTTGAATAGAGATGTTTGTAAT
This sequence comes from Pelodiscus sinensis, assembly GCF_049634645.1. Lineage (NCBI taxonomy): Eukaryota > Metazoa > Chordata > Testudines > Trionychidae > Pelodiscus > Pelodiscus sinensis. Next base: position 20,861,401 of record NC_134733.1, on the reverse strand, counting down.
CCCCGACTTCCTCCCCAGCGACCCACCGCATCACACCCCCGCCCCCGGCTGCGAGACAGTCCTGGGGCGTTGGAGTGGCGATAGCGGGCGGAGGGGGGAAGAGCGAGAGAGGAGAGAGACTTTGCAGGAACAGGAAATAAAGATACAGTCTGTGCAAAGTCCCAGACTGGGGTTGGGGCGGACGGGGGAGGGGTGAAAGGCGATGGGCCCCCTATGGAAACAGCAATAGTTATACTTAAATATAGGGGCGAGGGGGAGCGGAACCCATAAAGATCGATCCAAATCAAAGCCCTGTTCAGCCAGCTAGCAGGCCACCGGCGCAGGCCTGCTGCTCAGAGAGAGCTCCCTGCGTTTCGCCAACCTTGCGCCTTGTTTGCTTGTGAAATAGAAACCCGAGAAAGACACAGACAGACAGACAGAGAGCAACAAAAGTTTTTGGCCTCTGGCCCATCGGAAGAGCAGGAGAGAGGTTCTAGCACAACAGAGAAGTTGAATGTGCCTGGATACAATGTGCACACACATGCACACCTCTGTGCAGACACACTCATCCCTCCCACAACAGGTAGTTCTGTGGCACCTTAATGACTAACATATCTATCGAGCTATCTATCTAAACAGATAGGGGGGTGTATGGGGTTAGATAGATAGAGGGGGTTATGGGGATAGAGGGCTGTAAGCGGATAGATCTGTATCTATCCCCATACAACCCCTCTGTCTAACCCCATACACCCCCTCTATCTGTTTAGATAGATAAGATTATTGAGATGATCTCTCTTCTGAAAAAGCATGTTTTGTCCAGGCAAGCTTAATATTATATATGCACCTGGAAATAAGCTACTCCATTTGAGTTATGCAAATTTCATTGCTTATTTCCAGTTAATTGCAAAATAGCTTATTTTGAAATTTGGTGCTGTCTGCACAGCACTTATTTTGATCTAAAGTGCTACTCTGAAACGCCTTACTCCTGGTGGAAGAAGGTTTACAGAGACTTCAAATAGTGAGCCCATGATATTTTGAAGTAAGGGGCAGCTCTGAACACCGGAATAGCTATTTCCGGATAATAGCACTGCAGTGTAGACCAGCCTAAGGTGCCAGAGGACTCCTCCTTGTTTTTAAAGCTACAGACGAACACTGCTACCCCTCTGAGACGTTCATCCCTCACACCTATGCCCTTCTGCTCTCCAAGATATGACCACTCTCCAATAAAGGCAACACTCTATGCCCCACAAGCTCCTCCTGATCCCCGAACCTCTTGGCAAGTGCAGTGTAGTAGCCGGCTGGTAAGTGCTCAGAAATTAAAGCGTGAGATGAGAGTAAGGAAATAGACTCCGAGGGGGGCACCTCCCTAGCGCCAGCCGGGACCCAAAAGAGGGGAAAGAGAGACCCGGACTTTTTCACCAAAGTCCTGCGTTTCATTATTGTTCCTGAAACAGCCTCCGCAGCCCCACTCCGACAGCACGGGCAAGCCGGGCTGGGACCCAAAGGGGAGTAGCAGCACCACCGTCTCTTGGAATATTAGCTCTCCCCGGGTGTTTTTGTGTTGCTTCCAAGAACAAACTCCCTAGGCCTCGCACAGGCCGGGCCAGGGAGTTTGGCGGCTTCGGGTCACTTTTAAGGGCATGAAGATAAACCAGCGAAACTTTCTTTGTTTGTCCCTCGAACACTTGCTGCGACATTCGAACCTTCTGCTTAAAAAAAAAAAATAGTGGAGCGGATCCTTGGAGTTGTTGGTTGTCAGCATTTTACTTCGTTTCGTTCTCTCTTTCCCAAGGCAGTAGCATCACCGGCGTGTTTGGACAGAGTCAATTAAAAATAAGAAAAGGAAAAGCCAAACCTGTCCTCTAAAAGAGCGAGGTTTGAAGCCCTGTAATATCTACGAACCATTATATAACCAGGGGGGAGCTTTAGACTGGCAGAAATACTTCAGCGCAGCTCAACTCCCGATTGTTACATCCTCGCTTACCACTCAAACCTCGGACTTTAACTTTGTCATGTCCCTAATAATGAAAAGCAAATGTGAACGCAAAAAGGATTGGCCGTCGTTTTCCAACACGGATGTTTATTTGGAATAGGGCCTTAAAAAACCCCAAATCGGTGGGAACCCTCCAAAAGCAATCTAATGATCTCAGAAAGGAGCGAGTCGGAATCGGGTGCCCTACAATCTGATTTCAATGTGTGAACATCTGAATAGCTGGTGTCCAGTCACACCGCATTTTTCATGTATGGAAGAGCTAGTCTCAGTCCTACGGAAAAGGGGTTCCCTATTGTTTACTGTTGGTTCTTTTTTTAAACACTAGGTCCATTAAAATATTTTTGTGTAATTATATACTCACACATACACACACATATATACACAAACACGTTGGATATTTTTATGCCTGATGATCTATCTGAAATTTCCTTCAGATCCCCGAATATCAGAGGCATTTAGAACAGAAGAGGTCTTCATTAAAAACCCTAATCAAAGAGCAGCCGTGGTAAATACTTCGCAAAATACAGAAAGCCTTGCAAAGGACCGGTTCTTAAGGCGCGTAGCATGTGCACTTTGTGTTTGTTCATCTATGCAGACACTGTTGTGTGTGTGAAAAATTTTATAGACAATTATAGATATCTAGCAGAATACGCAACGATTAATATTACACCGTAGGGCCGTATGTTTAATTTCTCTGGCTGTGGAATTCCGTAATTTGGCTCCTTCTCTTATTATAAGCCCTAATCGTTTGATTTACAGCTATTAAAGCCGAGAGGCTCCTGTCCCAATAGATAAATTATAGTCTCAAGTGATCCAAAACAATTTGCATCTCGCGCTGGGAACTGCGTTAGGGTGGTGGTTGTTTTTTTTCAAACTTGCCCTTCTCCTGGAGAGCCAGAGTAAAATTACAAAGAATTTTCGCTTCTAAGTCCCCCCTCTTCCGTAGCCCCTTTGGAAATCAGGTAATCGAGGCAAACTCCCAGGAGAACTTCACATCTGCTTAAAATATTGTCCAATGAAATGAAATTCTACAACAGATTGAGTTGTTAATAGACTGCGCGCCTATCCACCGAACCCGCCGAATGCGGGTGTATCGCTTTACCGAGGAGAGATGGGCGTATGAGTAGCTGCAAGCACGCCCGGACGGGCTGGAAGCTGGGCGAGGGCGCGTACAGAGGTGTGCTGAGGATGATCCGGCTGGGGCTTTGTGTGGGAAGAGCAGCAGCCGAGTGTGTGAGCGAGCCAGAGAGCCGCACATCGGTGTGTATCGTCTGTTTGGCAAATCAATACTCCCGGGATATGGAAAGCGTCGCTTTGGGCTACTGTTTTGAACTGTGAGCCCTAAAAACCCTCGGCTCAAGCCCCATAAACCGCTGGGCCGCGAGTTGTACGAAACACCTGATTTTAATCAGCGCGCAGCCTCCCAAGTCCACACTTCCAGCTTCAGCGCTCAGGCACCAGACCTGATGCAGAAGTGAAGTCTCCTGTTCCAAGCGGAGGGGCCCCCAGCTCCCCTGCCCGGCGCTGCCGGGCCCTGGAACGCTTTCCTCGGCTAGTTCCCTTCCCGAAGCCCCTCTAGCTTGGGGGTGGAAGATTAGGTCCTGGAGATGCACTCTGCTCTCTAAGAGCAAGCTGGGCGCATGCTATAGAATCCTGTGCGTCTAACTAGCCGGGCTGGGCGCACTTCCCCATTAGACGCACTCTCGTTTCAGCTGCTACACCACAACATAAAAAACTACTCCATTATGCTCCCCTCGCTTCTCCACCGGGGAGGGAGGAAGCCTTTTAAAAACATGTTCAGCTTCTTACCTAAAAGACGATAAATAGCCAGTGTTTTCCGGGGTATTTTTTAAATAGAGGCCTGTAAGGCATAGGTGGAAAAGCACAGTGTTAAGTGCAAGACTGCTTCGCTAAGGCGGCACTCCAAGCGCTTTGTAAGCCCCGCGCGCCTTTGTACGCCGCTTTTGTGTTCACGCGGCCACATGCAAAACTGCGAGGAAGGGGTGCGTATATTCCGCACATGCACACAGCTGTGGGAGGAGGTTGGGTGTCTTAATGGGGCGTATTGAAAAAAATACAACCTCAGAGTTAAGCGGCTGGGCCTGGCCTTCGGGCTTGCGGATGTGAGTTGTGTCCTTTTAAAAAAAATTAAAAAGTGTTTGGAAGTGTCAGTTTTCAGAGGCTACGCTAAGCCACTTCACATTGCAAGGATTAAAAGGGAAGCAAACGACTGGAAAAATGCGATTTGCTTTATTATTAAGCATGTAGGGAGCGGCGGACTCTTAGTTCAGGCTGTGCTGTGCAAAATTGGGAAGAACAATTCCAACCGAAGAAGGGAGAAGCCACTGTCTGAGTGGACGCAAGAATTGGTCCCGGTAAACCACGAAAAAAAACCCTTGACTTTAAAAAAAAACCACAGACACACCAAAGATGCTACACAATACTACACCTGAATTACAAAATCAACCCTTGAAATCAACTCTTGCTATAAGAGATGTCTGTGTCTCTTTCACTTACCGGCCGGCCCCATTTGGAAAATTAAAAGTCTAAACTACAAAATAAAATAAACCTAAAATACGAGTTAGTTTTCTCCCTTTTCCCCTAGCCCCAGGGTCATTTAAGATTCTAATTCCTCCTCCCCAGCAGTTAGACACAAACTTCGCTCCTCTTACCTGGAACAGCTTTCTCCCCTCTTCACTGCCATGACCTACGTTAAAAATGTGTGTGTATGCAAAGGGGGCTGCTCCTATCGGATCCCACATATTCCTGGACCGTCCAAATATTAATAAGTCCTGGAAGAAACAGTGTGAAAGGGCTGCTACTTAAACGAGACACCGCTATTTTAAAAGTATTAAAACACAATTGTAAGGAGCACAGAGAATGAGTTTGAAATTACAGCCTCCAGATATTTTGCACAGAGCCGGAATGAAACAAACTTTTTTTTAAAAAAAAGCGCAGCTTTTGACAGATTCACTAGGCACTTAAATTCCCTACTGCACTCAAACTTTAATATTGAACCAGCTCGGAAACACAAGCAAGTATTTAAAGCTGGACTCTACAAAGAAGGTGGAAGCGGTGGGGGTAGGAATAAAACCACTCTCTTTTCTACAGGCAGCCAACTCCTCGTGTGAAGATTCAGCTTTGCAAAACAGAAAGTAAGAAAGAAAAAGTCCAGGAGAAAAGGGGGGGGGGGGTGAGGATAGAATCTGCCGCAAACCTTAGACGTTGAAATTCCAAAATCACAACCTCTAGAAAGAGACCCCCTTAGAGCCCCCCCCCCCCCGACTTCCTTGCCCCCCTCCCTTAGCTGAGCGAGTCTAAATCTTTCTGTGTCAATGTCTTCCCCGGAGGAGTCTGCGAATCCAAAGCCTTGGTGAAAAAAGGATCCATTTTGATACAAATTCTTTTCCCTTCTTCTCTCACTCTCTCTCCTAACTAACTGTCCCTTAGACTGCTGGGGTCTCTCTCTCACACAAACACCAAGTCTCTCCCTCTCTCTGGATTCAGAAGGCTGGTGCCAAACGCAGACCTCTAGCGCCCACTATTTCAAGAGCCAGGAATATTTTATTTCACAAGACTTGGAACGACTCAATAAAAAAAAGTTGCTATCCCCTTTCGTCAACTTTGCAGCGAACTTTCGCTTCTCCCCCCCCCTTTCGTTACCAGCTCTGCTCTCCTCCAGTTCCTCTGGGGTGCACCCCAGCAAAGCGCTTCTGGGGTGCAAGACAGACCCCCCCCCCCAGCCCTCAGGAAACCGCCAGCCGCCGCTCGGCTCCGCACAGTGCGTCTCCGGACCCAGCCGCTCACACACACCCAAAAGGGGTGGACAGCCGGGCTCTCTCATCTGGGCGCTAGGCAGGAGAAAGGGCACGAAAAGGGGGCTCCGGCCCCCCCCAAGCGACTCGCAGCGCCCAGCCCGCCAGCGGCGCAGATCCTGCGGGACCCCGGGGGGGAGGGGGACCCTGGAAGCGGAAGAAGGGAAAGAAAGGACCTACTTTTGGGCAGCTTTCTCGCCCTCGCCTTGGATCTCATCTTGTCGGCTTGTGGCTTCTTCTCCTTGAGCCCAGAAGCAGCTACACACTATCTTCATCTCCCGAGCATTGTCAGTTTGGACACCTTCGCACATGCGCACAGAGCATTCAATCTGACACCCTCGCCAGGGCCAAAAAAACTTTCCAATGTATTCATCACCATCAGGGGGTTTTTTTTGGTCCTATCCTCTTCTTCAGATCACTTATCTCTCCCCCCCCCTCCCCCCAGCACCATCACAGCCTTTCCTTGATCTGCCCCTTTAAGAAAAATCAACCCTCTCCGCGCCTAACCCTTTGCACACCGACCTTCCCCACCGGACAATATTTAAGGATCAAGGTCCCATCCTAGAAAGAGGTGATTATTTATTATTAATTATTACTCTTCTTTCATAGCAATGGTATGGCACGGAGATGGGGGGAGGGTGTGCTTTGCGAATGGCGAGTATTTAAAACATGCTTTTTTAGGCATTTTTTAAAAATGATTTTTTTTTAAAGAAAATTCCTATAACTTTTCTTTAGACGCGCAAAAAGAGTTGTGTGCAATTCTTCTCCCCTCCCTTTGATTCGGAGTAGTTGCGTGGTTATTTAAAAACATGATTTGGGATTTGCACCACGTCGTCGTGCAATGGTTTTCACGAGGCATTTTTTTTTTTTTTGCAAGACCGTTGGAAGAATTGTCTTTACTATTTCCATTTCTAAATTCTGAGGTGTGCACATTTTCAGGAAGCATTGAAAACAACCCCCGTTTTGATACCTTTTCCGGGTTTGGCGTGTGTGTATGTGTGGCACTTGTGGCTAGCAGCGTCCTTTCTTAAATTCAGTGTACACATTTACACAGGGCCAGCATGTTACCTGTTAAATAGAGAGGTAACCTTGCTCTTGCTAATAGGGGAATTGGAATTGTGTTTGGGTGATTAGCACAGGGCGGCTGCGTTTAGCACCTGATGCAATCACACTTAATCTGTATTATTTGGCATGGTTTGTATGTTTCCGCTCTCTTTTTTCGACAATTAATTAAGACCAAATAATAGGTTAAACGGTACCAAACTCAGCTCGCCGGTGTTTTTAAAGGAGGCTGGGAATTAGAATGCAGGGGTGTATTAAAGAGAAACATCTGTTCCCATCTCCATTTGTGCCTTTGCTTCAAAGCTCTAGCAGGTAGCTGAGTGTGGATTTCAGAAAGATCCCAGATCGTTTCTATGCGTTTCTTTCTCTCACCCACTCCTCCACACACTTTGGGGGGCGGGGGGGGGGGGAATCTCGACCTTCTGTGTGGACTGGTCCATCCCGTTCCTAGGTTGTCCCTCCCTGGACTGAGAGATGCTTTGCTTTCCCCATCCCCTGCCCGCCGAAGGGGGTCTGCGGAGGAGCAAAGACCCTGATTCGGAGCAGTCTCCTGCTTTTGCCTTGCAGGTCCCAACGCAGAGCCAGACCCCGGACGCCCCGTAACAATAGCGCTCGCCTCCTCGGGAAAATTAAAAACCCTGCTTCTGCCCAGCGAGCGCTGCCCAGACCTTGGAGTTGTCCGTGATCCCCGGAAGCGGAGGCAGCGACAGCTCAGACAGCCCCTCTTTGAAGAAAGGAGCGAAGAGTAAATAGCCCGGTGATTGATGGGCTGCCTTTGACTGCGGAGAAAGCGCTATTTTCCTTCAAGTGGCCAGGTCAGATGGTCACGGAAGAAGGTTGAAAGGTAGGATTTAATGAGATTAATATGGAGGGAGAGCGACTTCATAAACATTCAGGAACATAAGCGGACTGGGAAGGGGTAGAAATCCTCGGATGTGCCGAGCCACATAGGGATCCGGCGACCAGAGGCCTCCCACTCCAGGGCAAGCCAAAAACAAAGCGAAAAGTTAGCCAGAGCTTCGGGCTTGCTCCTGGAACCCATTCTGCCAGCTGAACTTTTGCACTGCAGGTGGAAGGGGGGGTGGAATTAGTCTGGCTAATTATTGGGTTTCCTCTCCTCGACGCGCGCTTTAATTGCAGAGGGAAGCAGGGCCCTACTTATTTAGTAATAGATGGGGAGGGAAAAGGAGACCATTTTAAAAAATGTAAATATAGGGCAACTTCCAAGCCTGGGTCGCCAAAAGCGCTGACATTCCCACTGTGGATCGCTCGCTTGCAAATGTATCAATATTTAGTCCTTGTGTGGACCCGAAGGGTTGAAACCCTCATTGTGGGGGGCGCTGAAATGTTGCCACTGTTGATCTGTCGTTTCAAAGCGGTTGAACTATTTCCTAGCCAGGCTCTAGGTATCTTCCACGCCCCTAAAATGAGCTGGCAATAAACTAAATGTCTGGGTTTAGTCTGGGTTAAACTAACTGCTCGTAGTTATTTTCTCCTCCACCTTACTGGCCATTCATTGTGTCCGCAAAACAGCCGTGGGGAGGGGAGACCCCCGTCCATTTTTTTCCGAATGGCATTTAAAAAAAATCCGATTGAACAAATATTGATATAAGCGTGCAGCCCAATTGACACGAGGATTGGAGGAAGAACAGCGGAATAATTTTAAATGAAATTTCTCGCCGCATAGGGTTGCTAATTGCACGCGGGGTTGTTTTAAAAAAATAATAATTCTGCGTGCAAGTCATTCTTGGCTGGCGGTCGAATCTACAAGGCGTATCGTGCACTGACTCCTTAGCAAGACGAGCATTACAACGCACATGCATGAAATAGAACCAGCTAACTTTTCAATCCAGGGAGCCGCAAACGGCAGACCGTGCTTCTGTTAGCTGACACATTTAACAACTGTGCTAGACTCCAGCTGTCGGGCTGAGTGAAGGGACCCTCAGGTGCGTAGCAAGAGCTTAATCTACTCGAAACGGTCAGAGATCACTTTCACCTGGGAAGAGAGCACAGCAGAATCCTAAGGATTTTATATACCCCCTCCCCCCCCCAACACACATACTATTTCCCTATAAAGCCGGCTAGAATGCAAGAACCTCAATTAACACCGATTGCACAAAGGTGTCACTGGAAAGCCTGTTCCTTGGCTTCGCAACTCTTAACCATAAATCTTTCGATTGCCAAAAGTGTAGCATCCCGGATACCTAGAGGTGTGTTCCTTCCAGAAACAACACAGCAGCTGCCTTCCCCTAACCGCTGTACCCGACTGGCCTGGCCTTGAGGGTTTTCTCGGGACAGATTCCTAGACAGTACGGGGGACTCGCCGACCTGTTTTCTGAAAGCATTAATTTTATTTATTAATTACAAATTAAGCAGGAAATGAAACTGCAAAGCAAACGAGCTGGTGGGCTGCGAACTAAGAAGCAAAGAGGCTGGGAGTAGCCTTTAGCTTGACTGGGGAACGATTTCTTTCCTTGTCCTTGTATTTACAACGCTCCTGTAGTGAATGTGATCCGTGCACTATTTAAATGTTGTAACCAAGATCAAACGGATTTCTCTTCAGGGTCCCCCAGCCCTTCCTCCTCCCCCTGTCCATCTGACCGACAATAATTTACAAAAAAGGAAATATCCCGTGTGGAAACGGGGGGTGCAGTTTTCCCTCCCTCTCCCTCCCCGTCCGAAAAAAACCCCCCACAACAGGTACAAAACTGACATCGAATTTATCCAAGAGCATTTGTGAAAGGAGGAATTGCGGGAGGAATTTTTTAAAAAAACAAGAACTAATCCCCAAGTTTAGTGCGTGTACACATTCTGAAATTATTAAAATTGTGTTAAAAATGCGAAGTGTGCTTTCCGGATTGGGTCACAAGACCCCCCCATCGCTTTTGTTCCAGGGAACAATTTGTTTTAAGTCAAACATATTTCGAGTGTATCATTCTTATAAAAAAAAATCGAGGCGTGATGTCCGTTTACACGGCGCTCCTTCTAGGTTATAGTTCGATTCGCTGCGCAAGTACAGCCGGCTCGCAGCCTGCTTGTGTACGCTCTCGCATGCCTTCCCCTAGTCCCTGGTGTGTTCGCCCGCACAGAGCACGGCGTGTTTTGCTGCATTTCAGACTTGACCTCGGGTGGAGGGGGGAGAAATCGGACTAACGACCCAAAGCTGGGGCGTAGCAAATCCCGAGCTCCAAACTATGAAAAAAGAAGAAAGCTCTGTAGCCCTCTTGCATGCCGATTCTGCGGCTGGCTGTCAAAAACCCGACCTCCCCGGGCAGAGGAGAGCAGACGCAGGACCGGGTGTTGGATTGTACAAAGGAATCCATCTGATCCCGTTTTGCACCTGTTTGAATTCGTATCGCTTTCACGGATCTGTGTGTGGGGGGGGGGGGGGGGAGTGGTCCCCTATTCCTTGCTAGTCTGCTGGGGAAGGGAGTCACATGTGGCCGCCTGGCCTGGCAAGGTTAGCCCAATGAATAACCGTGTGTTCTCCCCGCAGCCGGACGCCCCGCTCCCCCGGCGAGCTCGGTGCCCTTTTACACCGATTTCAGAGGACGCAGACTGGGCGGGTGAGTGGCTGAGCAGGATACAGAGAATCCCTGCCCAGCGCTGGGGGTGCCACAGTCGCTCGCCCGGATCCCCATGGGCAAGCTGGGTGCATGCCCGCAGCAGGTTTCAGGCTTGGGCAAAGCTATTCCCCGCGCCCCGGGGCAGGATCCGACTCGCGTTCCTCCCCGGGAAACTCGGGCCTTTGGGAGAAACGAAAGCCCCGGAGGCGGGGAGAGGAGCGCACCTTCTGCCTCGGAGACTCGCTTTTGGCCCAGGCGGTACAACCGGGGGCAGGAGGAAGCTGGGGAGGTGTCTGCCAGGCACCCAGAAACCAGCCGGGGCGAGATGGCCACGTGAAGACTTTCTTAGGCTCTGCCGCCACCCCTCTTTCCACCCGAGTCCGAATCCAGCCGGGGCGAGTGTCCACACGCGCGCGCGCCGGGGCTCGAAGGGGGCTACTGGAGGGGTTCGAACTGGGCTGGACTTTCGGCACTGGACTTCGAAGCGGCGCTGCAGGCGACACTTTGCGGCCAGGATCCTGGCTTGACCTCCCCCCCCCCCCCGCCAGCCCGATTGGGGCAGCGGCTTTCGGGGTGGGGGTTTTTTTTGCGCCCCCGGCAGCTTGTCAAAACAGGAGGTCGCCTTTCCCTTCTCAAGTCGGGAAGCAGCTTAAAAGGGCTAGGAGAGGGTGGCGGAGCCGCTGCTGTCTCCTCCCGAGGATTTCGGCACAAACGCCGATTGTTTCTGTAGGGAGATTACTCTGAGAATTATTTTTTTCTCCCCCCAAAAAACACGTAAACGCCCCTTGGCACATGGGGCGGGGGGGGGGAGCCACGGATTAGACCGCAAGAATGTCACACGTCCCCCCCCCCCCCGCCCTTTAATCTGCCTCAATGAACGAAGGAAACAACACACACAACAGCCACCTTGTCATTAAGAGAGGCCTGGACCCGCGCAAGCCAGGGGCGTTTTCCCTGCACCCCCCATTCTCACGCCCAGACTTTTCCGTATCCTTCAGCCCTTGCTTGAAAGCCCCGTTGGTGTGTAGGCACCGGGGGGGGGGGGGGACTGTGGAGAGAGCCGGGGAAGCCAGAACTCAGGACCCGGCATGTATATGAAGGGAGAGAGATTAGTTCAAGGGATTCGCTGCTGGCCACACAAACCGATTTGCAAACGCTCCGGTTCAAAAACACCAGTGACATTGGAACGCAGGGAGATAAATCCGGATTTAAAGTTCTGCACTCTTCGCTCCCGGTTTGCCAAAGGGTTCTGCTGGGGAAGGTGTTTGCCTTTTTTGCCCAGAGCCCTTAGTCCCCTCTCTTTATTTTAATGGTGGTATTAAGAGTGTGTGTGTGATGGGGGGTGGGGGGGGATATGAAGTGAAAACGCAGAGAGGCTGAAATACCTTCTAAGGGAACTGTTACGAGGAAATGCTTTATAGAATCAGGCAAACATTTATGCTACTTCACTTAAAGGCGTGTTATTTTCCTAATAAACTGTAATGGCTCCTTCCTTGATTAAAGATGTTCATTTGCATATTCATTTGGAAAAATATTGTTTACCCAAACGCCCTTAAACAGCTGCGTCGGAAACATCATTCCTTATTGAAGGAGATGGAGAGAGGATTCTTGTTGGTCTTTTGTACGGGGGGGGCCGGGAGACCCAAAGCAACGAGAATTCTTCAGACATTTTTCCTGAGAAAATTAGAAATGAAATCGGAGGGAAAATACCGATTTCATCGGGCTAATGAAATCGAAATATATTTCTCCTACTGCACGTGTTTTCCTAAAGCACAGTATTTTCTTGCTCGTTTTTTAAACGATCAAATATATTTTGATTCCCACACTAATTTCAGTACAGTTTATTAATTTCCAGGAAAAAAATACGGGTTCCCTTGGGGCTCTGAAAATGTGCCATAACAATCTGTATTTAAGTGTTTCTTTGAAAGAAGCACGATTAAGTTAAGAATTCATTGAAATTCGTTGCAAGTCCATTGTGCAAATCTACCGTTAGCTGGTCCACAGTAGAATACTAGTAGGAACCTCAAAACAACGGGCTGCGAAAAGGATCCAAAGATTCATTCAAGCCTCCATATCAGAGGGTTAAAACCATTTTGGAGAGTAGTAGGCTCAAGTGTCTTAAAATGCCATCCTGGAAATCAAATTGGTTTTTGCATGATGCCTGCACCAGCTAATTAATCCCCATCCTTTTTGTATGAAAACCAAGTTGCTAAATGCTTTGTGAAATTTGATTAAAACGTTGTGTGGCGAGAGGGGCGGGGGAAGGGCTTGCTAAATTACATCAAAAAGCAAGTGAGAGGTTATACACCATTACACCGTTTTATAATGGAAAAAGAAAATTCTTCTCTGCTAGGAGAGGTTGTTACCTACATCTGCTAGCAGTTCTGAGTTCTTTTCTGAAGGGCCTGTGTATGATAATAATTTAGCAAACAAAACCCATTTTGAGGAAAAAAATATGTTTCCCTACTGACATACATCCTCTCTACCATAGCAAACCGTTCCATTTAATGTCCCTGTTTGCTTAACAGTAGCGAAAACTCTCCACCTATTTCAAAGGTGCATGTTCAGTGCATGGACAGGACAGGCAGGGACTCAGAAAATCTCCATCCGTTCAAAAATTAATTCTGTAAAGGGAGAGCGACACCTTCTCTCTTTCCATTTGTCCGAAATTAAAAAAAAAATGTAGATCCATTTTTAATAGTCAGCAAAGCGGGCACCGGAGGGGTTTGCAACCCAAGAGGGGGAGTTTAATTAAGTTAGGGGGGAGAAGAGGAGGTTTAAACGCTACTGCGAGCAGATTTAATTTACTATCCTGCAAAAAAAAAAAAAAGTAAAATCCCACAACAATTATTAAAGGGAGGTTCGTGCAGATCTTTCCTCCTGAAAAGTCACCTCCCTCCTCCTCCTAGTTTTTTTCTAAACGCACCTCCAGGCTGCACCCAGCCGGTTTCTCTGAAGACACGTGGGGAAGAGGGAAAACGCCGGCATGGCTTTTAGTTTCAAGCCTTGTTTGTCTGCGCAGAGCAGGGAGCGAATTCTCCTGAGACAGCACCAAGGGGGTGGGGATGGGGCTGAAGGTGGAGGTGGGAATATTGCTCCTAATTAATTCTGATGAGCAGCGATTCCTAATCAAACAACGGTGGCTTCAAAGTCCGGGAGCGAGGAGGACACAAGGAGGAGTCAGCCCCCATGGACCGCGTGTAAACGGTGTCAGGTTCCTTTCTTCTGGGTTATCAATACAGCGGGGCCAATTGACGGAGACAGAACAGGGCAACCTTATTTCGCCCTCTATTTACACGGGGCGACTGCCGTGAACATTGCTGAGTATTTAGTAAGTCACCTTCGTTTACATGCCGATCCCCCCCCCCCCCCCCCGCTTTCGACTCCCATGCTAATGACGGCTGCAGCCGAGTGGGCTGTATAATTATTAGCCATTAATTGAGTTCAGGACCTTTTATAGCTGTGGGAAATGAGGAGTCTGACCACTAATTCCAATAAGGGGCTGCACACAGCCACGAGCTATGAAAAGTCATCCAGGGCTGGCTGGGCTCATGCTGACACAACCCCCCCCCCCCCGGGGGGGCATTACCGGAGGGGGGGAATCAGTAGGCGAAAATGATACAAAAAAAACTTGAAGCGGATAGATTTTTTAAGAACTTTGGGGCGGAGTCCCCCTCCCCGAGGGGCCAGGAAGCCGAGAGAGGCAGCTGACTGGAACAGCTTGTCTGGAGGCTAGAAAAGAAACACAAGAAAGTTAAATAAAATAAAGTGCCCATTAAGTGGAAGGCTATGCAGGCACACAGACTCCCCCCGGGCTGCGCGGGGGGGGGGGGTGTTTTCCAGGTGGTGTGCTGAGGAATGCAGATCAGAGGAGGAGACAGACCAGGTTTCTGGGGACACCCCTCCCCTTCTAGTCATTTGCAGGTACAGACAACCCCAGGGCTGGCTCAGTCATTACGGAGAGTGGAAGGGATAATGCAAAAGCTGTATCTGTGATTAACGCCCCCGTTCCCTTCCAGGAAACCTGGCCCACATTTAAACTCACTTTCAAGTTGCAAATTTGCTCTAGGCTCTGAAAAAAATCTAATATCCCCCCCCCAATAAGACCCACAGAAATCACTCTGATCACGCGCCCAGCGCGCGCGAGAATCAATCCGGAGTAGGTTGCTATTGCCTGCGCTAAGCGAAGAGCAGCTCGCCTTCCTGAGCGGGCTCCCGGACCGGGTTGACATGAGCCTGCAGGGCCTTATTCCGGGAGACCCTGCGAGGGACAGGGGCGGGGTGGGGAGCCAGGAACCGAGGGAAGTTCGTTTCAGCGACACAGTGCCGGCGGGGCGGGCGAAAGCAAGCAGAGCCGGAGCGAATTAGCAAGTAAACCACGTCCCCTCCTATCCCTAGCAAATACCCCTCCCAACCTGCAGGACCCCCTAGGAAAGCCAGCTGGCGGGGTGATTCCAGCCCTGGAGGATGCTCAGAGGGGCGGGGGCGGGGGATTCCTACTTAAATAATGAACGGACAATGAATATGAAAAGGTGCCGGAGATGCTGCGGTTCTTGCCCTGCCTTTCCCCGGCGCTGGGATGAGGAAGGCAGGAGCGGCCGGTCTCACCCAGGAAAGATAAGGCCGGCACATGGAACTGCTTGTGTCATTCGATTCCCTACAGACTGCGGGGTTGCGCGTTTACACTTGGCTGGGTACGTCTCCAACGTTCCAGCCCGGCCGCCCTTTATCCCTGATCCGGATTGAATCGGGGAAGCGTGCTACAGGGGGTGTAGACAAGCTCTGTCTTGCTCCAACCCTGCACACTGGCGTGGTTAACTGGGGCGGGGGGGGGGGGGGGGGGGAGACAGACAACAGACCCGCAGCACGAATCCATCGGGGAGCGACTCCTGTGGATTCATTTGCTTACATCTCCTTAACTTCACCTTCCAATTAAAGTTGACCAAAATTGCCCAGAGCCTTATTTGCATGCAAGGGACTCTGTTCAAAGATGCTAACGCATTGTCTCCTCTCAGAACTTAACATTTCCCTCTTCAGTTCCCACTTGAATAAAGTTTCAGAACAGTATTCACAGACTGTCCAACCGAACAAAACCTTCCCCTCCGCAAGGAAGAGAAATCCGGTGTATTCAATAAAAAGGGGGCATATTCTCCGAAGTCTGCAGATTTTTTAAAAGGCTGCATTGTTCTGGCCTTTTCCTGAAAACTGATTTTTGAAGCACAAGCTCACACGCCTGAAGAAAAAAAAAGAGTGAAAAAGGATTAAAATGAAAATGGTTGTGTGTGTGTGTGTGTGTGTGTGTGTGTGTACACAGTTTAGAGTTTTAGAACTGGGAAGTTCTTGCAGAGAAGTAAATACAGACTTTCCGGGAACATAATTATAAACTTTTTTGCCCCTCTCCCCCCGGCAAAAAAGACACTTTCCCAAACGCTCCTTTCTTTGATTTTCATGATTTCAACTCCAGGGGCTAGCTGAGGACTGGCGCAGGAGCACCTGAAAAACGTCTGGGTGCCAAATAGGTCCCGAGCCCTCGCAGGCAAAGGGCAATTGCACGTTCATTATTTACGAGCCCAGGGAGATTCTAAACGTCTCCCTGTTCAAACAAACAAACAAAACAATCCTGTGCACTCCACGTTTGCTGACAAGGCAAAAGGGCCTCTCTTTTTTTTCGTTCCTAAAAGGAAGATCCAAGCCAGGCGAGCTGGGAAAGTTGAACTCCTTTTTGGCTGCCTCTGGGGAAGGCGCTAAGTACGAAAAGCCCATTTCTGATTAACTCCTTTTCTTCGAAAGGTGCATAATGGGAGCAAACAGGGAGCTGATGGGGCAGGAACATATTTTATTCATTTAGGGGCACAAAGCAGCTTTTTCTCTCTCTATCACTCCCTTTCAAATCCAAGGCAGCTAAGGGCATAATTCAGCGGAGTAGGGGGGGGGGAGAGGGGAAAACTTATGGAGTGCGAGGTGATGGAGCAGTGATCTTTCATTCACCGGTGGGGGGGGGGGTGCGTAATATACACGGGGGGGGGGCGGAGAGAAACGCGGAGCGCAGGCTCACACCTAGCAGGGAGCAGGGAGTGGCTTTGGCTTGGAAACACTTCCCACTGGCCCTCATGGAAACACCCCCCCTTCTTCCCCCGCAAAATGTCACAATAAGGACGAAGCCTGCACACGACCAGCTCTAGATCCGACCCGGCGCGGTGCATCGATGTGCCGCGGGGCGCGGAATTCTCCGCACCCTTTTATGGGCCACCGGCGCATAAACCCCCCAGGAAAGGTCTTTTCGGCTTCCAACCCACGCGCGTTTTTCTTAAAGGGCCGAGGTGTTTCCGGGAGCTCCGGGGGCGGAGGGAAGGGACACCGGGGTGACCGAGCCGCTTTAGAAAGAAGACCGTTGTCGACCCTTTAAAAACAGTCCGGTGACACCTTGATGACCCACCCAGTTCTGAGGCTAGGAGCGTTCGTGGGTAAAACCCAGCTCATCAGACCCTGCGCAGATCAGGACACTGGTGATGCTGGTTCCCTGCCCCGCAGGGCTGCAGTCTGACCTCCTATTGGGCAGAAAGGGGGGAGCCTCCTCTTCGGCCAGTTCCCCCCCCCAAAAAAAAAATCGGTTCAGGTCTCGGTCGTTTGCCACCCTCGGGGACAGGACCCCAGTAATCACAGAGTGCACAGGGTGGGTCTGTATTTCAGGTGCGGCGGCACCTCCTTCCCCACCCAGCCACCCCTGCAAAGGGAGAAGTGGCACGAAACCGGGCGCACTTCGCTTCGGCGCCTCTTGGCTGCGTTGACACGGAAGAGGGCAGCAGAATTCTGCCGGAGCGCGCAGCGGCCCCGAACCCAGCTCCTAAGCGGGGCTGGGCCCGAAGCACGAACGCGCCCCCCCCCCCAACCCTTTTTCCTCGGGACAGGGACCAAGTTCAGGCTTCACACGGGAGCCAGGTGCGTTTAGACGTCCAGGGAGCCAATTCGATGGGAGGCGCGCGCCGGTCCGGCTCTTTTCGCCGTGTAGACGCGGCATGGCACCGTATTCACCAGCGGGCCGCGTCCGGCGTTCTGCCCGCAAACCCCCACCCAAGGGGTGTGGGGATGGGGGCTTGCTCCCCCCCCCTCCTCCGTCACCACCGCTTTCCCCATAGTCACAAAGTTACTAACAGGCTTAACACAGCCACAGCTGCGCTAGGCATCGCTTCCCCGGCTGCCCGGGTCCCTGTGGAAACGGAGTTAGAGGTAGATCGCGCCGAAGGGTCAATTGCTCCTGCTCCCAGCCCCCCTCTGCGCCCCCCCCCCCGGGTCCCACCAGGCCCGGAGCCTGGCAAATCGCGAATCCAATAGGAAGGAAACCAGGAGCCCCCGCTCCGCCAAGCCAGCTACAAACCGGCAGTCACCAGGAAAGCCCCGGAGCAAAACCGCTCCGGCCGTGACCTTCAGGAAGGCGCAATCAATCATGCCGCGCGGGGCGCACCTCGGGGAGACCTGCCCGGCTCGCCCAGCCCAGGCCGGGATGGGAAACCTGTTAACCCTTTCGGCTCCACAGCCACGTGCAGGAAGCTCCCCCATCCCTCCACCCCCTTCAGCTGCGCAGCAGACGAGAAAGAGCTGGGGGCAGGTCAGTGCCCGGAGGCAGGTAAGACATTAGGCTGGAGCAGGGAGCTGGGTATAAGGCAGGCACCAGGTGCCCAGGGAGCTGAATATAAGGCAGGCACCAGGTGCCCAGGTGGCTGGGTATAAGCAGACGCCATGTGATCCGGTAGCTGGGTACAAGATGGACACCAGGTGCCCAGGGAGCTGGGTATAAGGCAGGCACCAGGTGCCCAGGTGGCTGGGTATAAGCAGACGCCATGTGATCCGGTAGCTGGGTACAAGATGGACACCAGGTGCCCAGGGAGCTGGGTATAAGGCAGGCACCAGGTGCCCAGGGAGCAGGGTATAAGGCAGGCACGAGGTGCCCAGGGAGCGGGGTATAAGGCAGGCACCAGGTGCCCAGGGAGCAGGGTATAAGGCAGGCACCAGGTGCCCAGGGAGCGGGGTATAAGGCAGGCACCAGGTGCCCAGGGAGCTGGGTATAAGGCAGGCACCAGGTGCCCAGGGAGCTGGGTTTAAGGCAGGCACCAGGTGCCCAGGTGGCTGGGTATAAGCAGATGCCATGTGATCAGGTAGCTGGGTACAAGACAGACACCAGGTGCCGAGGGAGCTGGTATAAACCAGAAGCCCTGCTCAGCCAAGCAGAACACAGACATGCTGGTACCTGAGCCAGCTGCTGAAGGTGTGTGTGGGGGACACCCCTGAAATAGAAAGGGCTTTCCGGGGAAATGGAGCCTGATTCAGCACCTCTAGGAATGTGTTGTAGTTGTGCCCCGGATTACACTGCCCCTGTGCCCCCTCTGCCTCCTTCACTGTCGCTGAGCAGACAGATGGTGGCAGGGATGGACTAGACATGCTGAGGCCCTAAGATGGGGGTGGAGGGGAAGGAACGTTTTTCGGGGTTGGGGGCTGGTGACCCACAAAAAATCAGTCAGGGGCATACAAGTGAGAAGGGGAAAAGTAACAACCCTCCCCAACCCCGCGAAACAAAAAAAAAGCAAAAACAAAAACAAACCCTCTCTGATGTGGCCTTTGACTGAGAAGGAGAAAGACCCTCCCCACGATCCCCTCACACCTCAGAGCCTGGGGGGAAGGCCAGGCTAGTAGATTTTGTGTGCTCCAGTCCCACAGGGGGATGGAGGGGCGAAAGTGCCAGTGCAGGCTCCCCAGTGCTGGGGAGGAGGGAGCCCTGAACCTTGGAGACTGGATCTGGGCAAGCCAGGATCTGGATCTGGCCCCCAGGCCATGGGTTCCCCACCCCTGCCCTAAGCTATATCCAATTTAAGAGGCCCCTTAGCACAAGCACACGTGTATTATGCTAATAAAAAGGACAATGAAAATAGAACGAAAGGTTTATATTTGCATCTATGCCAATACATAGGCAAGGATGTAACTAAAAACTAGTAATTTTTTAGTATTTAGAGGCCCCTCATAATCGAAGGCCATAAGCTGTAGTTTTCTTAGCTGGTGCAGAAACCCAGCGTGGGCGGCCAGGACCAGCTTTCCAAGGAAGTGGAAGCTACAAGGTCTCTACAAAGTCCCTACTCCTACCAAGGCTGGAGGCAGATGGTGGAAGCTGCAGGTTTTTCTCCTGGGTCACATCTTGCTGAGCTGAAGACATGAGTCCAGGTGAACATTTCTCATAGAAGAACAGCCCGACTGCCCAGTTGGGCCAGGGCCCATTATGGTAAGTCCACCCCTGCGCTGAAACTCACGGTGTGTCTACAGCTGAACTGCTAGGTGTCCGGAGGAGTTGGCCATCTGGGTACAAGTAGTCCACCTCCCACAGGCGGTCGCTAGGGCAGCAGAATTCTTCCCTCTGCTTGGCACACTCTGTGCCGGGGTTCAGGCTGGCAGGACTCTCTCTCTTTCCAGGGGTGGCTTTCCACACCATGAGCAGGGCCATCGCCAGGGGTGAGCAGGGCCAGGACAACCCCCTGCCTCCAACCCAGACCCCATCCTGCTCCTCCCCACTATATCCCCCAATCAGCTCTTCCCACCCCGGCTGCTCCTCCACCCCCTCCACTCCTGCTCCATCCCCCGACTCGCCCCTTCCTGCTCTTGCTCCTGCTCTGCCCCACCCCTATGCGACCCCTTTCCCACAAGCCCCTGCCCCTGAGTGACACAGCCCTGGGGGATTTATGGGGGTTTGGGGCTGGTCGTAGGGGCTGGGCCCACCCCCACACTCCCTGGTGATGATGAGAAGCAGAGAGACCCAGACCCAGCCTAGTCTGCTTTACCAGTTCTCAGCTGCTTCATTCCATTTCCTGCCGCTGGTGAGTGCAGGGGGCGGTCCCATCTCCTCCCCCAAGGCCCCTCTCAGAGCCATGCCAGACGCCAGCGGAGCAAAACGGGCTCAGACCAGGTCACTCCACTTCCCGTTGCTGCTGGTGAGTGCAGGGACAGGCCCGACCTCTGCTGCCAGCACCAGCCCCCCCACTAATCTCCTCTGGCCCTATGCTTCTGCACCCCTCTGCAGTGCGGGGTCTCCCTCTGCATGGGCGGTAGCCCCGAACCATGCTATGGATGGGACAGGTCTGAGTACAGACTTCAAGAAAGGCCAAGAGCCACTGAATTAGCGGCCTTAGCCAGATTTTCCCTTCTCCTGAAAGCACATCGACCATTGACAGACCAGATCCCCAGACTTTTCTTTGACTAAGGGTTTGCTTCCTGAATTATCTACCCTGAGAGCTAATGGCAGCTCCCCAGGGCACTATAGCATGCCACAGCTTAGTTAGCAGAGCGGGCAGGGGAGGAGGAAAGGGGCTCACTCAGAGAGACACTGACTCTGAGGCAGTTAAAATGAAACTCTCCTTAGAACAGTTACAAAAATTAATTGAAAAAAAACTTGCAGCACATCTCGTGTGTGTGGGAAATTTGGTGGGAACATTTAATAGAATCATAGAACACTAGAACTGGGCGGGACCTCAAGAGGTCAGCAAGTCCAGTCCCCTGCCCTCAAGGCAGGACCAAGCACCGTCTAGATCATCCCTGACAGGTGTCTGTCCAACCTGCTCTTAAAAATCTCCAGTGATGGAGATTCCACAACCTCCCTAGGCAATTGATTCCAGTGTTTAACCACCCTGACAGTCAGGAAGGTTTTCCTAATGTCCAACCTAAACCTCCCTTGCTGCAGTTTAAGCCCATTGCTTCCTGACCTGTCATCAGAGGCCAAGGAGAACAATTTTTGTCCTTCTTCCTTGTAACACCCTTTTAGATAGTTGAAAACTGCTATCATGTCCCCTCTCAGTCTTCTCTTTTCCAAATTAATCAAGCCCAATTCTTTCAGTCTTCCCTCCTAGCTCATGTTCTTTAGACCTTTCATTATTTTTGTTGCTCTTTTCTGGACCTTCTCCAATTTTTCCACACGTTGTGTAGAAAACATTTCCCCCCCCCCTCCTCCCACACCCAATTCTCAATGTATTACCTTTTGCCAACCTGCTCTTTTCATAAATAATGTCTCTGCTCTTCCTTACCCAGGATCTGTTCCATTTAGGAGTTATTTGCCAATCTTGCACAAATTTCTGCCTGGCTTTACCTGCCCTCTGCATTGAAGTTAAGGGAAGAGACCAGGTTCCTTGGGGCAGCCACTGTGGGTATGTCTGCACTGTAATAGAGCACCCGCCACTAGCCCGGGGCAGGTGATTCAGGGTTAGATACACGGGCTTGGGCTAGTACCTGGGTTTGGGACCCTCCTGCCTCATGAGATCTGACACCAGGCTATAGCCCAAACCTGAAAACCTACAGTGCCATTTTTATAGCCTCACTGATTGAGCCTCACCAGCCTGAGGGTACATCTAGACTATAAAGCTTTTCTGGGACACCAGAGGTCTCCCAGAAAAGCTGTGCCACATCCAAGGAATGCATCTGATTTTCCGAAAAAAATTCAGAAAAGCAGAGGCATATTTTTGGCATCCCTGTAAACCTCATTTTACCAGGAAGAAGGGATGTCCTGAAAAAGGGTTTTTTCCCCCTGACATTTGGCCCTGTGTAGATGGGCCAAATGTCAGAAAAGCCTCTTTTGGAAGAAAAGCGGAAAAAGGTACAAAAAGGTATCTTTTTCCAACTTTTCTTAGTAGTGTAGACACAGCCTAAGTCAATCGACAGAGATCAGACACCAGTTCTTTATTGCAGCGTAGACAAAACCTGCAGAAGGATTAGATTTTTTGTCATAAAATGTCTATTTCCCTATATACACACAAACCTGCAAAAATACTTCCATTGCTCTTAATCCAGGACAATGAATGCTGCCTGAGAACTACCTTGGGTGATATTTGCTGGGTATATTTGGACACGTGTTGCTCATGATTCATGTTTTAATATTATAAAGATGTAAAGTTTTGAATCTCAGGGTATGTCTACACTGCTACCCTAGTTTAAACTAGGGTGGCTAACGTAGGCATTCGAACTTGCAAATGAAGCCCGGGATTTAAATATCCTGGGTTTCATTTGCATGTTCCCGGGCATTTTTAAATGCCCTGTAGTTTGAACTCCCTGCCCGCGGCTACACGCGGCACGGGCTAGGCAGTTTGAATTAAAGTTCCTAATTCGAACTACCATTAAACCTCCTTGAAGGAGGAATAACGGTAGTTCAAATTAGGAGCTTTAGTTTGAACTGCCTAGTCCGTGCCATGTGTAGCTGAGGGTAGGTAGTTCGAACTATGGGGCATTTAAAAATGGTGGCACCCGAGAACATGCAAATGAAGCCCAGGATATTTAAATCCCGGGCTTCATTTGCAAGTTTGAAAGCCTATATTAGCCACCCTAGTTTGAACTAGGGTGGCAGTGTAGACATACCGTCAGTGTCTACTGTCATTGATGAATACCCCCATGACATAATCTTAGAACTGTGAAAACATAAATAGATTTTTTTAAAGTATAATCTCCCATAATTTTGCATCTCTGTGAAAATTAAAATTGATAAAAATGCTTAAATATAAACAATGATCTATCCATCAAAATTATGAAACATGTATTGAATTCTGCCCAGCCTGTCTGTACACATAAATACACTTTTTTCCTTCAGATCCTGCATATGAAACAAACGATTTTACAACCAATATGTCACCGAAAGTAAAAATGAACCCAATATCTAACTTAAAACAAAATATCACTGAACAATGGAGTTTATTAGACTTTTTAAAAAAACAATAAATTTGCTAGATTACTATACTTAAGCATGAAAGAAACCCTCATATTGCTATCTAGTTAGGGGATAATACATTAACTTTATCCTCATGCTATTGATTGGAAGCCTCTCCAATCAACTTTCCCTGAACAAGTTTACTGTGCATTTCTGGCAGCTTTTGCTGAATTCAATAAGGAAATAACTACCCTTCAGCCTACCTCAAAGTGATACATAATGACCGTAGGAAAAAACAGATTCCGTGTGCAGCTGCCGAGGTTCTACTGAGCACTTTTCTCCATATATATATACATAAAAAATAAATAACAGATTTTGTTGACCTACGGCTAAAACCCATTTTCTTGAATACCCAATAGGCAGTGGGCAGCATGAATGGCCCTCCATCTCAGTGGGCCACAACAAAGCAAGATTTCCTCTAATCTTTTCCATCCATGTGCAGATTTTTCCCAACCATGTGTGGAATAAATTTGTGCACTCAGGCATGTGTAAATGTGTACCACCAGTAGAAACAAAACACCCAACTGTGGGTGCTCTGCTCATCAGCTGGACAGCATTTGAATCTCTCCTGAACAGCTGCACACGTTCACAGCTTACAGGGAACACTGGCAGCAAGATTGTCGTAACCAAGATGGTCGCCTGGGATAGGCTAGTTTTGCTCACTGCACTTGGGTACCTAGAATTTGTGGGCTGTGCCGATTGAACCGTAAACAAAATACCTTGTGGGCTGCACATAGAACCCCAATGGGCCGCATGTGGCCCCCGAGCTGCAGGTTGCCTGCAATTGTCCTAGATGCACACGGAAAACAGTGCCAGACCCCTATTTTATAAAGGGCTGTACATTTAGGTCAGATCCAGCATGTATCACTGAAACCACTGTGAAGCAATGGCTTATAGAGCAACACAGAGGTGGGTGCGCAAGCAGGCCTTTCAGAAATCCATTATCTTCAAGGGGTTTATTTTTGCACTTACAGAATCAGCATTTTTGTGCCTCTCTCTCCTCCCCCTTCCCAAATGTTTAAGCAACAAAATTGTAAAGGAGGAACATTTGCCGAGGACTGGCTGAGAGGAGCTGGTCTAAGTGGCTATTCAGGGCTCCCAGGTGGCATTATTCCCCAGGAAATGCTCGGAGGTTCTGGCATCATTTCTAGGTGTTGCACATGGCAAGAAGCCCATAAGTACACATTTTATTTGTTTGGTTTATTGAAAGCATGTGATGCACTTTCTAGTCAGCGTGCCTATTTCTAGACAATTGATGCCCGGTACATTAGCCCATTGTTAGAGATATTTGCTGTAGTTCCTGCTCTTGGGTCTTAGAACGCCCCCTGTTCTATCAGAACACTTTCCCCAAGAAGCCAACAGCAAAATCTGCCCCGTTCAGCCCTGCTGGCAGAAACCAGCTTTAAACTATGGTTGGGATCTGGTTTTGAAACAAGCGTATGCATCCTGATGGTGATGGTTGGCTTGACCGTGAGATCGCAGGAAAGCTAAATCAAAGAAAGAGACGATGCACTGAGCTCTCAAAATCTGGAGGTCCATGATCATTCTTATTGCACCTACCAATGAGAGCCACAATCTCAGGCCAGGTCTCCTCTCATAGGGAAGGTCAAAACAAGAGACGCAACTTCAGCTGCGATAATTACATGGCTGGCATTGACTTACCTTGTTTTGCGTTTCCTACCAACCCCACAGTGGGGAGCACTGTGGGGAGCAAACACTCCCATTGGCTTCCCTTACTCCTTGCACAAGCAGGAGTATCAGCTGCAGATGGGGGAGAGGGGCACCCTCTGAGTTTGATTTAGCAAGTCTGAACTAGACTCACTAAATCAAACTCTGGAAGATTGATCATGGCAACCTCAATCTTCCACTTAGTGAAGACATGGCCTCAGTCCTGCTTCTGTGACAGCTTCCTTTTTGCAGTGGATGGATGCTCTCATGTGAGGTTATTGTCAACACATGAGGGAACTTCCTCAGGTAGCAAGACTCAACCTCATGCAAATCTTAGAAAATCAGTACATGGCACTAGAGTTTATTCGATGGGGAACCAGTGCAGGGAGTGGCCAGTTTAAATCTATGCAGTGAGCAGTGAGTACACCCAATTTTTGCAAGTCCTTCTTCTAAAACATTTTAATTTATTTGTTTTCTAAGTTAAGGTCATTTACCATATTTGGCTGAAATGTTCATATTGGGATCTACCAATAAAAAGACGGTATAAGAGCTAGGTATTATCATTACCTTACTACATTATCATATTTTACTACAATATCATATTTTACTACATTATCATCAATGTAATAAAAACAATACATAGGACACATACACAACTTCCTGTTTTCAAAGCAAATGGCTTACCTAGATGGTTGACATTCACAAGTATTTGGCCCCTTTTAAAGACTAGCAAACAGCAGCAGACCAGTTAAGTGACTCACCAAAGGACAAAGGCAGGGTGGGATCAGACCCAGGGTTCCTATTGCTTGGACCATGCCAACTGTATATTAAAAGGCGTATCTTAGAAATATATTGTCACATGTAAAAGGTCCCTTCAAATTGCTTGCACATAGTGTTCAATATGCCTTTGGCTATCAGCTTCAAAAGTAAAGCTTACACAAAACATTCCAAGATTCAGCTGCAGCTTTTAAGAGAATGGTACTAATACAGGTTGAACCTCTTTCGTTCAGCACCCTTGGGACCTGACCGGTTCCATACTAGAGAATTTGCCAGACCACACGAGCTCAATATTGTCTAGCAGCATTACCAACACTTCCACTGCTTACTGGCTTACTTAGGGCATGTCTACACAGCACCCGAAACTCAAATAAGATACACAATTTGTGCTATGCAAATTGCATAGCTTAGGGTACGTCTAGACTACAAGCTTCTTTCGAAAGCGATCTGCTTTTTTGAAAGAGAGCATCCAGACTGCACGGACGCTTTCTCGAAAGAAAGCCCTGATTGCTATTCACAGAATGGCCACCAGGGCACCTGTGCTTTTTTCGTCCCTGTTCTGCGTCCCTGTTCTGCGTCCATGCACACCTTTTTTGAAAGAGCTCTTTCGAAAAAGGCGTTCTTCCTCGTAATTTGAGGTTTACCAACGCCGAAAAAACACCTGCCTTCTTTTGATTTAATTTCCAAAGAATGCGATTGCAGTGTGGATGCAGGTGAAATGATTTTGAAAAAAGGGCAGGGTTTTTTTTTTTTTTGAAAAAAACAATGTAGTCTAGACATACCCCTATTCTGAGTCTATTTTGAAATAGGCTATTTTGAAATTTGGCACTGTCTACACAGCACCAAACTTAGAAATAAAGTGCTATTTCGAGCCATCCCTTACTCCTTGTACAATGAGGCTTACATGGATGGCAAAATAGCATGTCTGCTATATTTCGGAATAGCGGATGCATTCAAAAAAAGCAGAGTAGCTATTTTGAGATTCCTCTGATATCCTGAAATAACTTTGCTGTGTAGACATACTATTAGGGATTATTTAGAGTTAAATAACAGCACAGAACACTAGAGGCCAAGATTGGTGGTTGCAGACAAGCTTCATAGGACTGCAGGAAACTCGGCCACACCCATGGTAAGTGGACATCTGGCTAACCAAAATCATGCCAGACCATGGATGTTGCCAGACCAGAGAGTGCCAGATTAGAGAGATGCCACCTGTAGTAGTGATTCCTGATACATATTCCTGATCCTTTTCTCACCTTAACTCTAGGTTCACTACCCCTGAATGGAAACTCCCTCCGTTGCTCATCTGCTACAGCATTCCAGTTCTGCTCATGGATTCTGAAATGAGATGGGACAATAGTTTACTTCCTCAAAAGTGCACAATTAAATGGAGCAAACTGAGAACTCTCTTTACAAATAAACAAATGAGATCGCCTATCGAGTGATCTTCAATGGCTTTAGTAAGAGGGGCTGTTTTCTCACTGTGGGAAATACACTGCTATGAATAAGAGGCTTGCTCCATTTCAGTCGTTTAGGTGCATTACAGCAAGTGGGATAGCTTTCTGTCATTAGGAGGAATGTATTTTCTATAACATGATTACTAGCTGCTTTTTAACTCTGCTCTTAAGCAAGCTAGAATGTGGACCAATTAAAGATTACAAAAGGGCTTGACATTTTCAAGGGAATCAGAACCTTAATCAACTTTTTGTCCTAATGAGCCATTTTGGGCAGAATGAGCCATTCTGGCTGTGAAGTCTGCTACTCTGGAAGCATATTGACCACCAAATGCTATTTGGCAGGGCACAATTAAGGTGTAAAAAATGACTGCAAAATAATAAAATGAAATCAGGTCCCGATGGGGGAAAAATGACCAGTATCGGCTGTTATTTCTTTAAAAAATAATTTAGAATGTCTGCTCCATTTGTGACACTTCATATAATAGCCACCTTCGCCCGAGTCCTGGCAGAAAAGCTGCTGTGCATTTCTGTGTTATAATCATCCGGGCTTCACCTTGGTCTTTAATTTTACAGCTGGACCAGTTTATCACGGCCTAGCTTTCACGAAAAAGGGAAAACTATCGCTTTAAAGCAAAAACCATTCAAGACGCTGCATCTTAACGTAAATAAATCAAACCAAAACCAAGATTTGTGCTCCCACGAAAGCCGTGCTTGTTCTCAAAGCAAACCAACACCCCTCTCTACTTACGCCTATACAAACTAACCCAGCAATTGCTTATTTTCTCATCAGGGCTGGTCATTCCACATTCATATTTCTCACCCTCTGGATACTTCACCAATGCATTTGCCAGGAACACGCATCCCCTACAATAAAGTCCCAACCCCTTGCATGTTGATGATGATCACAAACGATCAGTGCAAGGGCTTGATACTGCAAACACACGTGGGCGACTCCACACATGCAAGCTGTCTCGCTGAGCTCCCTGACATTGCTCATGTAAGCATTGTGTGGGTGTGGTGCACTGTCCCTGCTAGTGGCACCAAGACCACTTACAGAAAAAGAATAATGAGTCTGCTTTGTAGGCAGGTGGCTCTTAGCTCATCGGGGAGAGATTGCTGCCCTGAGCTTCAGAAATCCCCGGTTCAATTCCTCCCAGAAACGACCGGGGTCTGTTGATGTTACATTTGCTCCTTAAAAAGGCCCTTTTCTGTGAGCTGAATCAAGCGTATCCCACAGCTGTCATTTTAGCCCAGTGGCTTTCAGACTAGGGGTTGTGACCCAGTACTGGGGAGTGGGATGTCAGGTGCTGGGTCTCGTTGCTTCGGGGGGATCAAGTGACCAGTCGGGGGGCTAAAGCAGCAACCTGCCTGGCCTGGCACCGCAGACAGTGCTGGGCTCCTAGGTGTGTGTGTAGGGGAGAGCGCACAGGGCTTCCCACACTGCCCCTGCCCCAAGCACTAGCTCTGCCCTCCCATTGGCTGGGAACCTGCTGCTGGCTGCTTCTGGGGCGCAGCATGGTCTGCGGTGCCAGGAGAGGCAGGAAGCTGCCTTAGCCTCCTCTCCCCCTCCACTGCACAGCTGCCCGGGAGACACTCAAAGTAAGCCCCTCTTGACCACCACATGTCAGAGCCCCCTCCTACATCCTCTCAGCCCCACCCTGGAGCTCACACTATGTTGGGTCATGGGCATCAACAATTTTCTTCAACTGGGTCATGAGAAAAAAAATGTCTCCGATTTCCCCTGTTTTAGCTGACACATCCAGGATTGAACCAGGACCTCCAGAGCAAGCATGCACCATTACAGTCTGAGCAGGAGAGCAAAAGCAGTGTAGGAGAAAGCTCCGTAACAGCTCATATCTCCTGCGAACTCGCACAGAGAGGGATCCATAACACACGTTCCCCAGTGGGTTATACCCACACAGTGCTACCTCGTGAGACTGCTTATTGAGTCAGTATTTTAGAACTCACCCTTAAACAGCGAGTGAAAAAAACAGCTCACGGACATTTGAAATAATGCTGTTGCTGAGGGTTGGGGGGAAAATGTTAAACATTTTTTATGAGGGGAACAAAATTACAAAGCTCACTGTAAATCTTGAAATCTCCCGTGCCCTGATCCTATAAATAAAAGTTATTGGGATTTTCTTTTGTGCTAAATTTAAAGGGAAGTCTCTTTTCCACGGAGAGTTTTCTTTAAAACAAGCAAGGGCCAGAAGGAATTTAATGATGGCATTTCCAACAAGCAGCATGAATGAATTAAAGAAGAAATGCAACGAGAAAGCAGCTGTATTATTTTTAATAGGAGCAGATGCATTTGTAGTCAGCTGTATGTTATTCCCAAAGAAGAACAAAATTCCCTAGCCATACCCAGCCACATTTTGGTGATGGTTTCCTTTACCCTTTATACTTGAAGATCATTGGTTCTGGTAGGTAGTAGAATGTGTCCTCAAGTCCACTGAAACACTGGAAAGGAACAAACAGAAATTCTAAAGATGACTCTCCTT
The DNA here is from genome assembly GCF_049634645.1 of Pelodiscus sinensis. Classification (NCBI taxonomy): domain Eukaryota; kingdom Metazoa; phylum Chordata; order Testudines; family Trionychidae; genus Pelodiscus; species Pelodiscus sinensis. The sequence goes on along the minus strand of NC_134733.1, from coordinate 20,831,859 downwards.
CCCTAGTTTATCCACTATTCATCTCTCTCCATGACGTGTTTTCCTTATGCCACACGAGGGAAACACTTGTCAACTGTCTGATTAAGTCACATTGAACCAAACATCAGGCTATCTCAGACTGAGCTCAGCGATTTGGGTTAATTCAATGATGCTACTTTGCAAAGCAGAAAACTCTAATGTGACTACTATATCCAGCAACCAGCCAGGGGGGTTTCCTTACTCCACTTTCAAAATATACTTAGCAATCCTGACAAGCCCTGGAAATGGCCAAGCCTCAAAATAGTCAGTCCAGATAAACAGAAAGTGTCTGGAAGCTTATCAGCACAAACTGCTTTATTTGGGATATTTTATAATGCACTCGTGGGATTTCGCAGGGTTTGGAGCCTAGCCCCTGACACTTTTCAGGAGTAGTGGTGATAGCGTGGGTGTCCTGGCCAAGCAAGTTTGGATAATGACGTTCTTTGAAGTTTCAGCTAGATGCTGACCTCTTAACTTCCTGTCAAGCTGTTACATAGTTGCATGCTTGCCACATTCCACCCCAGAGCTGGCTGCATTTCAAATGTAGCAGCTAACGAGGTACCTACTAAAAGTTGAGGTTTCCTAAATCATTTTCTACATTAACTCTCCATTTTCCATATGCTTATATATCTGGGGCTTAAACTTTCTGTCCTTTGTCTCCTCTCAGAGCTGAACTTTTGGAAGAAAATCGGAGTGAAAACAAATCAGCTGTTATCGAGTTATGGGAGTGTGGAGAAAAAATGCCACGCTTCTTCCCCCTTCCCACCGCCGGCTGGCAGGCCCTCCTTGTGACACCCTTATAGATACCTGAAAAAAAGTTACCACATTCCACCCCAGAGCCGGCTGCATTTCAGTGGAGGGGGAGGAGGGAGAAATGATTTCTTTCTGTTGGGTAATACTGATTGAAAATTGCTTTAGTGAAACCTATTTTTGACCTAAACATTTAAAAAACCCAGTTTTTGAATGCAAAAGGGAAGCGTTTTGGGTGTTTGAAAAAAAATGGTTAGTTTTCAAAGAACAAAAACATTGCTGGTTTTTAATTATTGGTGACATGCTGTTTTTTATTTTGGGAGCAGATTTTGGAACTTTTTCTCCCCAAAAAATTACTATAAAAAGAAATATTGGCCTTTGTCAAGAAGTTTTGATATTTAGGTTCTGTTCCTGAAATACACAGTGGAAGGTGAAGTCTCATAAGCATATAACAATACATATAGAAAAGAAATAAAACTCTACTAAAATAAGATACTCTACTAACATCTATGATGCGTGGTTTGTTCTTTCATCCTGTCTGCAGAGAAAGACACATGTATAGCAATGTTGCTTGAAGCACTGCCGGAAGATGTCCAGATACTGCAGTGATCAGACCTGTACAAGACACTATATAGAACTAGAGGATTCTATTCGCTGGTGTCGCTTGGGTCCTTAACTCAATTCATTTTTGTTTTTTGGAACATAAGATGAAAATGTTCATTTGGATCATTGCTCTGGGGTGGGGCTGGGGAGGAGGGGTTCGTATGCAGGCTGCCCCGGGGAGAGAGGACAATGCCGGCCCTCTCTCACCTCAGCTGCTCAGGGCCAGGTGAGAAACGCCTCTCCATGGTTGCTGCAGCTCCAGTGGGCACAGCCGGAAGAGGGGCACATGTCCCCTGGCTGGGGCAGATCCAGCTTCATCTGCCTCCTGTGTTCCCCAGCCAGAGTGAGGAATGCAGCAAACTGGGCACTTTCCTGTCACTCCCTGACAAAGGGGAGCAACCACAATGTTCCCATGTGAATTGGGAGGGGAGGTTCGTCCCCCCTGCCTTCCCTAAAGGGCACCTGTGGGGTGGAAGGCTTGGGGCTGGGATGCCCCTCATCAGCCCCTTTCACCTGCCTGGTGATTTTGTCTCTTTGTATGGTGTTATGAGAAGTAATCCCATTCCGGGTACATCCCATTGTCCTGGCACAACCAAACCCATATGGTGCTTTAAGTTATGATGAGAGGAAGCTGTGTGCCAAATTTGGTGGTCCTGGCTCTTACCATCTAGAAGGAGTTTTTGAGCAGATAGACACACACACACACACACACACACACTCAAATATAGAGTAGATAGAATAAGGCACATCGTCCCCAGTGAAATCAGTGAGGCCCAGAGCAGCCCATCTGTAAACCCATGCACAATCAATTACAGGACTGGGACATAGTTAACTAAGTACTTTTGGAACCCTTCATGATGGAAGGTACTTCAATGTAAATGATTATTGATTGTACAGAGTAAACCCTGTTCAAGGTGAGGTGCTCAGCTATTGCTTGATGCTCTTTGACTCCCACACCGTGTCTGCTTGTAGGTTTCAGTGAGCCTGGAGGTTGCTAAAAAATGATAATCATAGACTCATAGGATACTAGAACTAGAAGGGACCTCGAGAGCTCATCAAGTCCAGTCCCCTGCCCTCATGGTAGGACCAAGCACCTTCTAGATCATCCCTGATAGATGTCTGTCCAACCTGCTCTTAAATATCTCCAGAGATGGAGATTTTACAACTTCCATAGGCAATTTATTCCAGTGTTTAACCACCCTGACAGTTAGGAAGTTTCACTCTCAGAGATATTGGTAAACGTGACTCAGATAGGACAATCTTTATTATACTACCGAGTGAAATGATGGATGTCCCAAAGGTATATTCTCCTTCCCAGTATACGTGTGACATATCTAATGTATGGATTCCTTTATTTCCCCCACCCGGCATATTATATAACTGCTAACATGATTTTTATATCTCTTCACACGTGCACTGGAAATATGTAAAACACAAATAATAAATTTAATGCGGGCTGTTGACAGCTCTGTTTCACAGCAGAGTAGATACTTCAAAATGTGCTGCAAAACCAAAACGAAACAAAACCACTTTCCTCCAGAAATGGGATGTATAGGATGTGACATAACTGCAAAAACGTCTGGCAAAGGCAGGCATTATAAATTGATCTGCGGCACTTTGCGGTGGTGGGTATTTCAATGCTGTGTGCTTTGCTTAGAAAAGACATGAGGAGGATCGACAATCACGCAGAGCAGATTAGAAAGAACAAAACCATTTTTGAAACACAAACCATATTGGGTTTAGGAGTTTTCCTCCCCCACTGGTTATAACAGACAGAAACTTTTGTGATAATGGCGGCATGCGCTGATGCTGAAGAGCCGGAGCAACAGCGAAGGGATGAAAGGCTACAGTGAATTGTCTGCCTTCCACAACACAATGTCTCAGATACTGTATGTTTCACTGCGTAGGAAAACATATCTGAATGAGATGAGCTCCTCCTCCCACCTTATACCTTTACATAGACTGGCAAGGACACGCTAATCACGATTTTCTGTTGTCGCCAGTGTCTATCAGCATGGCATAAAACAGCACTAGCATGACCAGAAATGAACAAAATTCTAGCCAAGTGTTGCGCAAAGATACACACCTATGGTGGTGTCTTCTTGCCCAAACCTGCTAGCTGGGCACAATGGAATAAAGTTATCCAGTGAGGAGCCAATTCCGTACAAAGCCAATTCACTTTTTCAGTCTCATTTAAACATGATAAGGTGGGTTTAACTGGGACTTAAGGACAAAGTCCTGGTGCAGGGCCGAATTCCCTTCACTGTGCATGACAGAAAGCACTCTTCTTACTAGGGCAGACCAGATATTTTCCATCCAAGATGGTTTTTGAGAGAAAACTGGATTTTGGAAACCATTTTTTCCACAAAATGTCTCCACTTCCTGCAGAAAATTTGAACTGAAAAACTGAAAACCCAAAACTATTTGTATTTTCAGCTGATATATTTTTTTAAGTTATTTGACAAATATGATGGTTTCCCCCATTTTCATCAACAGTTTCTGTGGAAGAAGCCCCCTTTTCCCGACCAACTCTTGTTCTGACCCAGGACCATTTTTCCCCCTGCCACTTCCCCTAAAGTAAGTTCCCATTTGCTTTACTTTCCCCTTGGATGTTCCTCTTCTACACGTGCACATAGCCTGGACCCGTGAGGTGCTGAGCATCCTCAACAAACAGTGGGCGAGGGACAAAACCTTCCCTTCCTCCTTTTCCTGTGGAGAAAGAGCAGCCTTAGATCACAGTCAAGCTCCAGAATCCACACATCTCCTGGCCAAGCTGCTGTGCTCCATCACCAGCCAGCCCTCCTGATCTGTGGGCTACATGAGCTGGAGCTAAGCCCTCTGCTCCAACAGAGTGGGGGCTGTGGGCAGCTGCCCCTGCTCCTGGCTAGCCAGGCAGACCTACCACAGCCTGGTTTCTGCTGAGGCCTATGAAATGAATCTTGCCATTTCCCTTCATTGGAGGTTTCCAGGTGAGGCACAAGCATGGCCTTGGAGTTAAGGCAGGGCTGACAAGAGACTTCACCAGGCCCTAGGAGAAGCCAGTTCAAGACAATGTCTTGAGCCAGCCAGCCCTTGAGTGCCACCGGGGTTGCCTCCAGGGGCTCCAGCAGCAACCAGAGATATGGACCTATTTAAATCAACAGGTCCCAAGGAATCTGCTCCCTTTGCCCCTCCGCCATGTTGGTGGCCCTAGCTCTGGACTGGGATTCAGGAGATCTGGAGTCAGTTCTGCATTCTCTGCCATAGGCTTCCTGTGAGACCCTGAACTCTCTGGGCATCAATTTCTCACTTTTTGCCTGTCTTGTAGACAGGGCTTTGTGAGGGAGGGACTGTCTCTTGCTATGGGTTTGCACAGTGGGCTATTTGTTTCAGCTGGAGCTGTAGGTGCTCCCATAATACAAAATAATAATGACCAATAATGGGGCATCCAGCACCCCATCAAACTCAGCTCTCATTAACAATCAAGCCTCTCAGCTCCACTACCGTGGAGGGCTATTGTGACTCGCCTTCTTTCACAGATGTAGAAACTAATGGACAGATAGGTTAGGTGACTTTCCAAAGGCCAACAGCTGGGAAAAGAACCCAGAATGGAATTCTAGCATCTCATCCTATCACTTTTGTGTCCTGATGCCCCTCATCTACTGGAGATCCCTTTACAGAGCATGTAGCCTGGCATGGAAGGTGTCCCATGGCTGAAATGGGATTAGAGCCTAGTTGCCTACAAATAAAATCAATCAATCAACCAACTATATAGCTGGGAAAGTGTGTGCAGCAGTCTGTCTGACGGTGTGTCCGTCCATCTATGTCAGGGGTGTCCAAACTTTTTTCAAAGAGGGCCAGATTTGATGAAGTGAACATGCGTGAGGGCCGACCATTTTGCCTGACATTCTTTGAACCATTAAAATTAAATGCAAATTAACTATTTTATGCAAAGTTTATTGCAAACGGCATACTTTTCATTTCGTCACATGGATGACAAATCTAAACAGGTGTTAAATCACTCTGCCTTTCATATCTCAAGGCCAGATAAAAAAAAATCCAGGAAGCTGAAATATATGTCAGGAACATTGTAAAGTACATTACATATTATTGATAATAAAGGTTGTCTGTCAACTTTTAAGTTCAAAAAATATGAACAGGAACATAACACCAAGTATACATGTTGTGTCCAAATATATTTATAACTGATTTAGACCAACTGACTAACTGAGATTTTACAATGTATTCATCTCAATACATATGGATTCGTTGGGGGGCCATAAAAGATAGATATTGCCAAATTACCTGTGGGGCCGTATTAAACCAGAACACGGGCCGCAATTGGCCCGCGGGCCGGACTTTGGACATGCCTGATCTATGTGCTTGTTCAAGAGCGTCTCCTAAACGTCTCCTAAATCACCAAATTTGACACGGAGCTTCCTCTTATCACAACCCAAAGGCAAGGTCAGGGTCTGGTTGTGCCAGAATAATGGGTTATGCATGGGATGTAATCATTTCTCATCAACCAGAAAGGGAGGGGTGTGAAAGCAGGGACAGTTATACTCCAGAATGACCACGGGGGGCAGCAAGCACCCCAGCCCTGGGGAGCAGCTGCTGCCGTCCTAGCCTAACTAGGGGAGCAGCCACCGGCTATCCAGCGCAGCCCCCACCAGCTGGGGCTGGCCATGGCAAAATGGTTTAAAAATTCCATTTGTCCCACGTTACAAAGTTCTGACTTAGTTTCCTTTTGGAGAAGGGATTTTTGATGCAGAGGCCACCCCTGCCTATGGCAGACACCTCGGAATGATTCATGCTGTAAGTTAGCCCACGGCAGAACTCCACTGTGGCGTGATACCGACAACACTTCTCTTTTTTCTTGTCTGTTCTTAATGAAATCTTTCCATATTCTTAATAGTGGAGGGTGGGTCTATTCAGTGTGTTCCTTCCAGAATTCTCTTGTTTGCTGCAGTCTTCAAATTTTCCAGTTCATTTCCTATTTTCCTGCTCTGAAACACCCTGCCAAAAAATCCCCGAAGCACTCTTTGGTACTTGAAGAGAAGAAAAAAAATCCAAGAGGCAGACGATTGGTCCAGATTTTGTAGATCATTAGCAATAGAGCTATCCAGAAGAAGTGCGTCACTTTAATTGTCCACAGCCAGTTCTCTACAATGGATATGTAGGGCATATCTCAGAATGCATTCCAGTCACTAGAAACCTTTAAGGAAGTCTGTGCAACTGTATTGGATAACCATCTGCAATTAATTGTCTGGGACCATGCAGCTAGAATTAGAGTTTTGATACTCCATTTAGGCAATCAGGTTCCATCGGAAATGAAATGATAGGTTGGTTGATGCCTATGTATTGTAAACAGTAGGAGCTCATATAGCCAGTAAAAAACCAGATATCCAAGACAGGGTTTCTCATCCAGGAGACAGATTTTACAGCCACTTTCATTTCTTATAGTCTTTCATGGAAAGAATGATTTTGGTTTCATGTAATTCCCCATCAGAAAAACTGGAAACATTACAAACTCCGCTGATACTCCAGCTCTAACGGGAGCGGGTGCCAACTGGAGCAGGTTAGAAATTAGGGAATTCCTCCTGGTATAATAGTGGAAAAAATTATCAGGCAATTTCATGAAATATTGGTGTTTTTACTTCACATATTTGACTTCCAAGAAAAATATCCCATCCATCTAGGTGGCTCGTGACATGAACCCAGCTTGTCGAGTATGACTGAAAATAAAACCAGTATGCGTCGATCAACCAGTGGACTAAGCTCCAGTGCTGAACATCTCACAGCATGTTTGGGTGGGAGGCTCTTTAGTTCATTACGTAACAATGTTTCATTTGGGGGAGTTAATTACATCTCTAGGCCGCCTCCTGTATTCCTCATTCAGCATCAAACTCTCACCGATTACAATGGCCTTCGGGTGCCAATCCTGAAATTTTCTCTCTGAGAGGGCGGATGCCTGCGACTGCACGGAATCTTGTGGTTTTCAGGGACTCCATGCAAACGTAGGGGTCTGCCTCCAAATAATAAGTTGAGGACTGGGACCTTGGTACAGGGGGAAAGATTGGAGCCAAAAGTCAGAAGTAGGTTAGAATCACAGAATGCTAGAACCGGAAGGGACCTCGAGAGGTCGTCAAGTCCAGTCCCCTGCACCCATGGCAGGACCAAGCACTGTCTAGATCAGGGGTTCCCAACCTGAGGTACACGTACCCCCAGGGGGAAGCTTGTCAAGGGGGTACAGGGAATATTTGGTAAATAACTAGATTACCCTAATTGAAATATTCCAAATGTAGCCGTGTTACTGAAAAAAGTTGTGGATTCTAGAGTCTAGAATTTTATTCCTTTCATATTGAATAGGGGGTACAGGGACTGAAAAAGGTTGGGGAACCCCTGGTCTAGATCATCCCTGACAGGTGTCTGTCTGACCTGCTCTTAAATATCTCCAGGAATGGACATTCCACAGCCTCCCTAGGCAATTTATTGCAGTGTTTAACCACCCTGACAGGTAGGAAGTTTTTCCTAATGTCCAGCCTAAACCTCCCTTGTGCAGTTTAAGCCCATTGCTTCTTGTCCTGTCATCAGAGGCAAGAATTCCAGTCACTAGAAGGAGAAAAATTTTTCTCCCTCCTCCTTGTAACACCCTTTTAAGTACTTGAAAACTGCTATCCTGTCCCCTCTTAATCAATGCTTTTCTAAACGAAACAAGCCCAGTTCTTTCAGACTTCCCTCATAGGTCATGTTTTCTAGACCTTTCACCATTTTTGTTGCTCTTCTCCTAAGCCTCTCCAATTTCTCCACACTTTTCTTGAAATGGTAGGAGCTGAATTGAAATAATCTCCGCAAGGCATGCTAGGACATGCTCATGCTCTTTTAGGCAATTCCTTGCACTCAATGGCATTTGGGTTCTTGCTGCAGATAAACTCCTTCCTCCCCATCCCGTGGGCAGTTATACACCCAAATAGTCCCATCAACTCCTGGGCATCATTTGGATGAGAAACTGCCCCCATCCCTGCGAGTATGGCTATGTCTAGACTGCAAGCTTCTTTCAGAAGAAGCTTTTCCAGAGGAGATCTTCCGGAAAAGCTTATTTCAAAAGAGAGCATCCACACACAAAAAGCGTAACAAAATAGCGATGTGCTATTTTGAAAGATAGCATCCACACTGATTGGACATTGGGATAGGCAGGGGACTCTTGGGAGGTTTGAGGCACAGCCATAGGTGCACAGAAGTGTGGCAATGGCAGCCGTGCGGTGAGGTGCAGCTGTCAGGGCTGGCTTCCTGACACAAACCTTGTCCCAGGTGCCTGTGGCTTTAAGAGCTGCCAGAAGACAGGAACTATAGAGTTGTGATGAGTGTGGATGGAGAGGCCAGCAGGGCACCTGTGTTATTTCCTGGAGGCCTCTTTTTTCTACAGAACTCCCTCTTCCACGTCCACACACACCGTTTTCTGAAAAAGCTTTTTTTGGAAAAAACCTTATTCCTTGTAGAATGAGGTTTACCACTGTCAGAAAAAGCCCTCCGTTATTTCAATGTTTTGTCAAAAGAACACAATTGCAGTGTGGACGCAAGTATTGTTTTTCCAGAATAATGGCCATTATTCTGGAAAAACAACACAGCAATCTGGCCCTGGCAAGTTGGAAACAGGACCCAAGCCTCCAGCTAGTTGCCTAATTTACCGGACCGTTCTGCTCTTGTTTTGACATCACAGTTCAAGCATCCCTCAACACAGCTATCATTCCATTGGCTGGAACCCTCTGTTGGGAGCTGATAGATGAGCTGCACAGAGGAAGTTGTTTTCAGTGCACAGCAAGTTCTATCAGGTCTACAAAATCCAGGAACGACGAGACATTCTCATGAGTGCTATTTAGTAACACTACCCATTCAGTAACTATTTACCGACAGACAGACAGTGAGCACTCCTGTCACAGATTCTGATCTCAGTGATGTTGGTGTAAATCTAGAGTAATCGAGAGAATGGAATGGATTTACAGTGGTGTAGCTAAGCTATTTGGAGGCCCAAAAGGAGGGAAAAGTTTGAGCACCCTAGATTTCCTCCTTACTCTTGGTGAGGGAGATTCATTGCAAAAGCCAGCCATAAATTCTCAAGTTCTGCAAGAGTGCAGCTCTGAGGGCCAGACAAATTAAGACAGATGTTCTGAACTTTTGGCTAGCAAGGAAGTGGTTTCATGTGGCAAGCCATGTGAAGGCTTTCGGGACATCCTCCCTTCTCAGACACAGGACGAAAACAGATAGCAAAATACAGAATCTAAGCCGATTCTGATGAGCAGGAAGAAAACCTGCTGGAATTGCTGGGGCCCGCAGAGAGACACCCCACGGTCGGCTGACTTCCCAAGTCAGATTCACGCTGCTTCAGCACATTCTCATTATGTGAGCCTTAAAAAATATGAAATAAAGAAAGTGCGGCCAAGTGTTACAAAGACAGGAAAAGGATTTATCAGGGAGCCTTGCAAAAGGGAGAGACGTATTCCCGTGTTACTCTTTGCCTCTACAGAAACCACAGCCGCGGAAATATCAGACAGAAAAAATGAGGAGATTTTCTGAAAGGTTTGGAGAGCTTCTCCTCTCGATTCAGCAACCGCACCATTCGGCAGCCTCAGATAATTCCATTGCTCCCATAGGCGGGAGCCCTCTCTTCTTGTCACTAAAGCCCTGCACAGACTCTCTCCAGACCTTACTGGCCTTCTGTCTCTATACCCCCTTACCTAGTCACCAGGGGTGGTGGGTGAAGGTAGGACTAGGGGAGGCAAGCCCCCAGCTCTGCTCCAAGCTCCGCCCCCTCTGGCCAGGCCCCACCCCCACTACAGTAACCAAACTGCACCTCCCCCACAGCACCATAGGGAGGTTGGCACTGGGAGGCCAGACGCTTGGGGGCAGCAACACTCCGCCCCAGTACACCTACAGTAGGCATTCTGGGGTGGAGTGTGGGCAGAGCAAGGTGTCAGTTTGGTAAGGCAATGCCTTCCCCTGCCTCACATACCCACTGCCCCTGCTAGCCACCTAGCAATGGCATCTTCTCCCCCGCTCTGAGGGGGCCTCTAGACAGCAGCGCTATTTCGGGATACTTCCAGTATCCTGAAATAGCATTTTGTGTGTCTTAACAGAGCGCTCGTTATTTTAAATTAGCTTTCGAAAAAACGGGTGCGCTATTCCGACGTCCTGGTAAACCTTGTCCCACAAGGATTAAGGGCTGTTTTGGAATAGCGCTCTATTTCAAAATTTGGCTCTGTGTAGACAGGTCCACAAATTTCCAAATAAGCTATTTTGAAATGCACTCAAAATAAGCTATGCAATTTGTGTAGCTCAAATTGCGTAGCTTATTTCGAGCTACGGGTGCAGTGTAGATGTACTCGAAGCAATCTTGCCATTCATACTGTAGCCCACACACCTAGGCTACATCTAGACTGGCATGATTTTCCGCAAAAAAGTTTTCCATTAAAAGCATTTGTGGAAAAGAGCATCTAGATTGGCACGGATGTTTTTCCGCAAAAGCATTTTTTGCGGAAAAGCGTCCGTGCCAATCTAGACGCGGTTTAGCGCAAGAAAGCCCCGATCGCCATTTTCGTGATCGGAGCTTTTTTGCACAAAAAAATACCGCGTAGTCTACACTGGCCCTTTTGCGCAAAAGCATTTGTGCAAGAGGGCTTTTGCCTGAACGGGAGCAGCATAGCATTTCCGCAAGAAGCACTGATTTCAGACAGTAGGAAGTCAGTGTTCTTGCAGAAATTCAAGCTGCCAGTGTAGACAGCTGGCAAGTTTTTCTGCAAAAGCTCCTGCTTGCCAGTCTAGACGCAGCCTAGCTAGTGTGGATCACTGTCCCATGTAGTGGCACTTAGACAAGTTACAGTGAGAGATAAGAACAAGGGAACACTAAGCTGGGAGCCAGCTGGCTGAATAGCCCAAGCTCTACTAAACTCCAGAGAAGCCAGGTTCAAATTCCCCCAGGTGGTGGTTACAATAGCACTAGAAATCTCTCCTTTAGAGTTTTTGCCATTTGAATGCCCTGCTGCGCTCCCATTTCTAACACAGCTAAGTGCCCCCATGCTGTGTAGAGTCTTGGGCATGCAGCAGTGTGCAAAACCCAGGCATGACACCTGCCTCTTTTCACACTAGAATCCTCCCAATTCCTTTCTGACTTTTTACCCTGTTCTCCTTCGGAAAGGAGTCTGGGTCCCAGTGGGTTGATAGTTCCTGTATAGGAAACAGAATTAGCTCCCTGTGATAGTAAACGCTGTAACAAAGTTGGGGATCAAAAGCGTCATTCAGGAAGAAAAACACCCTGTGTCCAATATAAGTGTGTAACGGAAGCAAAGACACGTGTGGATTTTGCTCCAGAATCAAAGGAGATATTTAATTCACCCCATTTTCCTCTATAGAATGTCTGGTGTCAGGGTTCATATTTGGCACTCTCCAGAAGCCATATTTACAAACGTCTACACAGGGAATGCTCAGTAATGTGGAACCCTCTCCACACCCACCCCCAACACAACTGCACAGAGGTGACGGACAGCTGTCACAACCCATTTTTTAGTTTTAAACTGTCACTCAAGCTCACAATTTTTCCGCCGACAATGTTTTCTGCCGTGATTTAAAAAAAAATCATTGTCTTGTGTATAACCACTAAAACATGGACATAGAGCAAAACAGTTTGCTCAGCGCAATCATTAAAGACTTAGGTAATACACACGCTTATTGTCTCACAGACTTTTCCAGTTAACATATTTAGTTGAAAAATGTGGGAGGTAAAGCCCTTATATTTTGAGGTCTTTATGAAACATAACTTACATCCCCTGATTTATGTTCCCTGGGACTTGCTCTATGTGAAACATTTAAGCAGCTATATTTTAGATAAAAGAAACATCTCAAGCATTGGTTGTTTTGGAGTTTCTCATTCTTTACTCCCATATATCTTCATAATATTCCACTGCCAGACACAATAATTTTCAATTCAGAACCTTTCTGCTTGCCCCGTAGTTCTCTTTTCTTGGGCAATATTTATAGCATTGCCATAACAGTCTCTGTTTCTGCGGAGTTCTCAGGACCTGATCCTACAACTCTTCCACATGCAAATTATCCCAGCTCACATGAGACAGCAAACAGGATCTGAGGTGCATTCCTAGGTCTGCCACAGACTAAGGATTGAGGCAAAGCTTACTGAAGTCTGTGGAAAGATTTAAAACTGACATCAACGTGCATCGGCTCAGGCCATGGCAGTGTGACCTGGTGCAAGTCACGGAACTTCTCGGTACCTCGGATTTCTCATCTGGAGAGCAGGGGTAATAATGCTGCGCCATTGCCTGAAGAACTAAAAGGAGCTTTACAGATGCAATCCTCCCCCATTGCGCTAGCACTGTCCACTGGGTAAAAGGATCAGAATGGCATAAAGGAGCCTAAAAAGCCGTGGGAGAGAGGATTCCCCCAAGGCAGGCACAGCAAGGATGCGCAGTAAGGGGGCTTTTGGAAAACCCTTCCCCACACCTTGATGATTTTGGGCAGCGTCAAGGGCAGCCAGGGAGGTTACTGTAACTTGGCCCTTTGGGTTGTCAAAGTTGCCCTACTGGCTTCGTCGGGCTGTTCTAAGGTTGCTTGGAGGCACTGATGGGCCCCGTCTGTCAGGGCTATTGAATTCTACACAGAGTCTCTTAGAGGCTCGCCCAGTTTGGGTGAGAACGTCTTCACGGCATTGCTCCTACAGGTCTCTCAAGACCCTCTCTAAGGGTATGTCTACACTTAATTCCTCAAGAGAGAGAGAGGAATGCACATGTAGAAATCCGAAATTGCAAATGAAGCGGGGATTTAAATATCTCGCGCTTCATCTGCATAATCGTGGACTGTCGCTTTTCCACAATAGCGCTATTGCAGGACATCAAACTTGGTCCCCTCGGGGTTATTTAGAGAGAAAACCCTTCCCTCAAAATAACCCTTACTCCTCATTTTTTGAGGAGTAAGGGTTATTTCGAGGGAAGGGTTTTCTCTCAAAATAACCCCATTTTTTTTCTCGCAAATGTGCCAGTCTGCGATTATGCAAATGAAACATGGGATATTTAAATCCCTGCTTCATTTGCAATTTCGGATGTCTTCATTTGCATTCCTTTCGCTCTTGAGAGAGGAATCAAGTGTAGACATACCCTGAGTTTCCCAGGCCGTGATGCTGGTGTTAGCTTAACGTCCACTGATCCCTTTGACGCGCTCTCTCTCTCTCTCTCTCTTATAACAACATTGGTCTGGCCCAGTCTGGCCATTCCTAAGGTCCATCCACCCAGTGTCCTGTCTGCTAACAGTGGTCAATGCCAGGTGCCCCAGAGGGAACCCAACAGGGTTCACGTGATCCCTCCCTTGTCATCCATTCTCAGCCTCTGACTAACAGAGGCTACGGACACCATCCCGGCCCACCCTGGCTAATAAGCCCCTCTCTCTCCCCACTTCTCCTAGGCCATAAGAACACCAGAACTTTCCTGATGGATTCCAATGGTTCTATACACACACTCACGCAGGTGAAGGAGGACTGTGTGATCAGGGCATGAGCTGTGGAGGCAGGAAACCCAGGTTCATCTCCTGGCACTAGCACTGACTCTGCATAACCCCTGGGCAAGTGTCTTAGTTCCTTTTTCACTCCTGCCCTTTATCAGTCCAGACGTACAGCTCTTTGAGACCGTGCTGGACATACACAAAATAAGCCTGCCCCTAAGGGGTCCTGATCTCAGTTGGGGCATGGAAATGGGGTTCAAATATAAATCACAGGACACTAAAATGAACAAAAACTCTCATGGGCCTTTGCTTTGGAGTGTCTGAGCAGCCGGCGCAGGTCTCACTGACTTGAATCCAAGTCACAGGTGTGCTGCCCTTAGGGAAATCAGACTCAAGTTGGGTTTCTGAAATCTGAGGCCATTTCTGAAATTCTGGGCCTTTGCAAAGGAATCGTTCTGCATTAACTGAGTAGAGAAAAAAAAAATCTAACTCCAAGTAACACTGTGGCCTGGAAGTTGCTGTTGCTGCAGCCCTGGGAACGGAGTGACAATGCCCCTGTTCCTTTATGAAATTTTTATTAAGTTTTTTTATTATTATTATTGAATATGAATATTTTACACGTCTGAGCAGAGAACAATGCTTTTCTTGGCAGCCTCTGCTGCGTTTCATAGTCGTGCACCTCGAAGTTGCATAACTGAGAAGTATCCATTTACACACTGGGGAAAAGGAGGCTAATGAATCTCAGCGAAGCTCGCTTTAGTGTGTGTGAAAAAAGGGCACGCTGAAGTTTTCCAAATTTAAAAAAAAAAATAGAATACTCGTGTGGAACAGCTTAATAAAAATCAGGCTGTGGATATGTAATGAATACGAAACTTCTCCCAAGCAGAGGAAAATAGTACTTAACTTAGCAACACCTCTACAGGGCAAAGAACAGTGACATTCTTAACCCTTTACCAACAAATGCATCACAGCCAAATGCTCTTCCGGCAGCACAAGGGCCAAAAATGGAGGCAGCTGGGCCAAATTCTTCACTCAAGGAAATGCAGTTGATGGGGCTGTAACCATGTAGGCTATGTCTAGACTGCGGCGTCCAAGGAACTAGGGTTGCCAGATGTCTGGTATTGGCCCGGCCTCTGTCTGGTAAAAAAACCAGAAAATACTGGACGGAAGGCCACTTGGGACATTCTTCCCCTGCCGCATCTGGCGGGGGCAATGGGAGCAGGGAGCATGGGGACTTAAAGGTACAGTTTTTGTGTGGTTTTGTTTTTGCTCAACAATTTTGTCCCCCACCCTTTTTTTTTTTTTTTGCCCAACAAGCCTGGTCCCAATTTCCGAAAAAGCGGGTGCATTCCTTCGGCATCCCTGTATTCCTCTCAGTGAGAGGAATAAGGGATGTTCCAAAAGAGATGTAGATGGGCCAAATTTCGTGTAGAGGGGCCACATTTCAGAAAAGCCTCTTCCAGAAAAAAAAAAGCGGAAAAAGACACAAATTGCGGTTTGCCATTTGCGTATATCTTTTTCCGAAAAAAACCCAGCGGTCTAGACATAGCATTAGAGGAGGAGGAAACTGATGCCAGATTTTTTTGTTGTTGCTTCTACAGGTGATATGCCCCCTTTCTGGACACTGCTCTGAAAGGGATCACGTTCAGACCTGGGTCATAAGGACCTCTCTAAAGACCAGTCTGACCAGGGAAGGGTTCTTACCAGATGTGGTCAGAGGAAGTTGTAAGGCTGCTATCAGAGACAGAGACACTGACCTAGGTAGACAACAGGAGCCGGGCTCCTAACAGCAATTTTTTTCCTGCTAGCATGTACAAGATTGTGCCTGCATCTGTTCTTCCTCTGCCCTGACTCCCTTCCCTTCACTCAAGTTTTCCCGATGTTATCCCGAAATAGCATTGTGCACATTTTCGCAGCATGTCTGTTATTTCGAAATACATTGGAAATAATGGGCATCTTATTCCAGCTTCGTATTGCATGAGGAATAAGGAAGATGCGGGAATAGCTCTCTATTTCAAAATCTGGCATGGGGTATAGAATCACAGAATCATAGAACACTAGAATTGGAAGGGACCTCGAGAGGTCATCGAGTCCAGTCCCCTGCCCTCACAGCAGGACCCAGTACCATCTAGACCATCCCTGATACATGTCTATCTAACCTGCTCTTAAATATTGCTAGAGATGGAGATTCCACGACCTCCTTAGGCAATTTATTCCAGTGTTTAACCACCCTGACAGTTAGGAAGTTTTAGGAAGTTAGAGTAGACAGTGCCAAATTTCAAAATAGGTGCCCTCAAAATAGGCTACACAATTTGCGTAACTCAACTTGCATAGCTTATTTTGAGCTATGTGCAACTCTGTAGATGTACCCTAAGATGCTACAGGACCACTCATCATTTTTTAAGTTTTTTCAAGTTACAGACTAACATGGCTACCCCTCTGAGACAAGAAAATTATGGTGTGTCTAGTGCATGTTTGAGCCCAGTTCTTTTGCACTGCATATGGTAATGTGGGGTGAGGTGGAGGCTAGGGATGTTAAGGACTAGTCGACTAGTCGTTTCATCCCCTTGCTGCCTCTATTATATAGAGGCAGCAAGGGGGGGGAGGAGGGGTATTTCAAAGCGGCAGCACCACACAGCTGATCCTGGGCTCCGTGTGGTGCTGCCCCTTTGAAACTCCACTGCAGCGTTTCAAAGCGACAGCGCTGCGTGGAGCCCAGGATCAGCTGGGGAGTCCCCAGCTGATCTCAGACTCCGTGTGGCATTGCCCCTTTGAAACACCTGCACTTCAAAGGGGCAGAGCCGCCCTATCTACTAATTGAATAATCAATGCAAAATGGCATCAACTTTTCGATTATTGAATTACTCGATACTTAGCTTCCTTAGTGGAGGCTCTCCTACATTTCTAAAGGGCTCGAATAGGCAGGGTGACAACTACCTTGTTTTGGAAGCTCCCTCTGCATCACCCCGGCCTGATGTGACAGCATACACAAGAGCGATAAAACCCTGAGATTTCTCAGCCCAGGGAACGTACAAAATGACAAATGGATATTTAAAAGAAAATAAGCCCTGTTGCTAAGGTGGGAAGCCAAATAAGACAAAGGGAAACACGGGGGAGAGACTTGCTAGTAGCAGGTTGATATGTTTATGCAACTCTTGTATCATCTTCTCAAATAACAGTATTTATTTCTTGACATCCCCGAGGCTTGGGGATGTAGGCACAGGTTCTCCCACACAGAGACATTTCTAGTTTAAAGTCAATATTTGTGTTGGTGAAAGATTAATTATGGCAGAGCCTAGTGGCCCCAACCAAAATCAGGACTTCATGCTTCTAGGGGCTATCTGTAATAAGAGGCAGTCCCTGCATTGGAGGAGTGACACGCTAAACTGTACAAGCGGAACAAAGGAAATATGATCCAAATTTTACAGGTGGGGAACTGAGGCGCATGGAGATAAAGGAGCTTGCTGAAGTCAAACAGGGCAGCGGTGGCAGAGCCAGGAATTACACCTAGATCTCCCGAGACTCGACACAAGGCATGAACCACAAGACCATCCTTTCTCTCTCAGTGCTGGGAAAAACTAACAGCCATGGTGAATGACGGTGTGTAGGGATCCAGCAGTGAGGAAAAGCATAGGCAGGACTGGATTAAGGGAGAGGGCGATGGTGCCACAGTTGCAGTCTCTGGGCTGAGATAAGAAGGCAAAAGACCCAGGCTTTCATAGCTCATGTCTTCATTAAATGGAAGATTGACACTGCCGCGATTGATCTTCCGGAGTTTGATTTAGTGGATCTAGTTAGACTTACTAAATCGAACTCAGAGAGCACCCCCACCGGTGGCTGGTAAACCTGCTCCTGTGATGGGAGTGTTTTGCTCCTGTCGGCCTCCCACTGTGGGGTTGGCAGGGAAACTTGAAACAAAGTACGTCAACTCCAGCTACGTAATTAATATCGCTGGGGTTGCGTATCTTGATTCAACCTTCCTCTTTAGTGTAGACCTGGCCTTAAAGTGAAAACGATATAAGAGTAGGTCAGGAACTCTAGGTCAGCACTACAGAGCGGAAACTTGATCTTGTTGAAGATCAGTGAAGGCCAGTGGTCTACACTCCTCGTTCCATATGCAGCTCTGCTACAGTTTTTCTTCTCTGTGAGCAAGTCATTTCTCATTCGTAAAATGGAAGCAGCAAGGCTTCCTTCACGAGGTGGGAGCTGTGTGACTTTAAGGACGGAAGAGCTTCACGTAAAAGGAGCTAAAGACCATGAGCCAGATCCTCAACTGATGGAAATTGCCGTCGTTCCCAGAGGAGCCCCACTGGTTCATACTAGCCAGCTCACCAGCCCTCTAGGTGTGAAACCTTATTAAAGGACAGCCCGGTTGTCTGGGGGTTCTTCACTTTCTCTGCTAGTGGAAGATGTATTTCTAGCTCTGGCCTGACAGGACAGTGATTCTCTTTGCTCTCTGTTGGCCCCATGCTGACAGCCACCATGAGGTGCTCCCTTCCATCCAACGTCCTGTGTTTTCCAGTGCAACGTATTTTGCGTTTTTCTCTGCAGTGGATTATTGGAGCAAGAGGTTGCCCACTTACATCCCTGTAAATCCCTTCTCATCTGGAAGTCAGTGAGCTGTAAAATATTTAAACTGTCTACAGTTGTACCTCGTTTGTTTACACATTTCCAGTAGGCCGCTAAAAGGTAACACACTGCAAGAGACCCAAGAGTTAAAATCACGGCATCAGGTTTCACAACAGTGTGGTAAGCACTCTAGGTATGTGCGTTATCGTACGGGAGTAATGTAGATATCAACAGCGTCAGCTCTGCTGGGCTCGGTGAGGTGGTGAAAGAAACCACTTTTACCTCAGGTGTTCTCCAGTTCATTCCATTAGCTGCGTTCACAAGCAAAAGTGCATTTAGGTCGGTCCCATCCCAGGCCCTGGGGTCAACTGTTAAAGGTGGTGAAACTAGTGTTGCTGAAGAGAGAGGCTGGAGTCAAGAGCTCTGGTAGGAACAGCTGAGCAGATTAGGGGAGCAGGGCTGCTGGGGTCAGGGGCACGGCTTTTAACACTGAAGCCTACTTTGCATTAAAAAGACTGGGACTTTTCAACTTAAAAAAGAGGAGACTAAGGGGAGATATGATAGAGGTCTATAAAATCATGAGAGAACGTGAACAAGAAAAAGTTCTTTACTTGTTCCCATAACATAAGAACCAGGGGTCACAGATTGAAATTAATAGGTAGCAGGCTTAAAACAAAAAAAAAGGAAGTTTTTCTTCATGCAGCTCACAGTCAACCTGTGGAACTCCTTGCCAGAGGATGTTGTGAAGACCAGGACTTTAACAGGGTTTTAAAAAGAACTAGGTACATTCATGGAGGTTAGGTCCATCAGTACTTACTAGCAGGACTCAACAATCTCAGCGAAAACCACTTGCTAGTCCCACACTGTGCATGCGCGAACCGCCGGTGAATGGGGCAACTGGCTGAAATCTACTTGCCACGGGCAAGTAGATAAGTGGATTTGTCGAGCCCTGCTTATTAGCCAGGATGGGTAGAAATGATGTCCCTAGCCTCTGTTTTTCAGAGGCTGGAAATGGGTAACGGGAGAGGAATGACTTGATGGTTCCCTGTTCTGTTCATTCCCTCTGGGGTATCTAGCACTGGCCGCTGTTAGAGGACAGGATACTGGGCTAGATGGACCTTTGGTCTCACCCAGTATAGCTGTTCTTATGTACTTATGTTCTTATGATGCTTACCCTTATGTACAGCTACAAGAATTCATAACAGCGCTGTAGTAGCTATGATGGGCAGTTAAGAAGGGTAGGTTCTATGTAATGATTCTCCTGTTTAGACAGGGCCCTAAAAATGTGGTTATATGAACTTCATCCACCATCCTGACTCTGCCAAAAATCTCAGGAAATCTCAAGAAAAATCAAAAACAACCCCAAATCAGAAACCAACACCTTTCACCCAAGGATCTGAGATTACATGTTGTAATTAAGCATCACATCATCTTTGTGCTGTAGGCAGTTGTCTGAATAGAGTAGTAAATGTTAGAGAGGTCAACTGAGGCACAATGAGGGTGAAGTGATTATCCTGGTGGTCTGTGGCTAATCGATGGCATTGCTTGAAACAGAACATAGAGACCCTAATGCCCAGGCCCTTCCTTTAACAATTCGACCAACTTCTTTTCATTTCATATAGAAAAACAAACAAACACACAACCCGTGGAACTCCTTGCCAGAGGATGTTACGAAGACCAGGACTTCAACAGAGGTCAAAAAAGAAATAGATAATTTCATGGAGGTTAGGTCAATCAATGGCTATTAGCCAGGATGGGTAGGAATGGTGTCCCTAGCCTCTCAGAGGCTGAAATATATGACAGGAGAGAGAACACTTGATGACTCCCTGTTCTGTTTACTCCCTCTGGCATTGGCCACTGTCAGAAGAGAGGATACTGGGCTAGATGGACCTTTGGTCTGACTCAGTATGGCCATTCTTATGTTAATTCTTTCTGGGCTTCTTCCAGGCTCACCCTGGCTACCACAAGAAGTGTCCAGTGCTAAAGCAAAGGGCCTGTAGCACCCCAGAGCCCTTTATTTTTCCATCAGCGCTCTCTTTCCACCTTTTGGTAGCTTATGGGGAAGGGCTGTGAGCCAGCCCTCCCAGACATAGGATGGAGGTGGCTTGTTCTCTAGACTATAAAAGTCTGACAAGCTATTTGCAGTTCCAGCACGGATAAACACATTTATAGAATTAAAACCTGCGTGCTGGATTGCAAAAGTGCCCTGAACAAGGGTTCTTTCTTTACCAAGCCATAAAAATCACTTACTACAAATCAATTATTTTTGCCATGATTTATTAGCTGCTTTCCCAGCCGGTCAGGGTGGCGGGGGGGTATTTCTGGATGACTGGTCTTCTCAGAAGCATTTTCTCTGAAGCACAGAGGGTCCCGTTTTCTTGTAGTCTTCCCTGGTGACCCACATGTCCCGAAAGGATGGCAAGCTGGTGAGGACGGAAGCCCCAATCCACACGGAGTACATCCGATCACGGGGTGCTGTGATCTTTACAGGGACGGCGCTGGGGGTCTGAGTCTGTAACTCCTTCAGAAGCCGCTCATGGAGACCTCGGAAAAGGGTGGACCCGCCTGCCAATACCACATTCCTCATGATATCGGGGTGGATATTCCCATCGCACGTCATGACGCTTTGAAGGATCATTCTGTGGATGCCTGGCGCCTCAATGCCAGCATGAGCTGGCACAAAAAGGGCTTCGGGTGCTCGGAAGAGCTGGTCAGTAATCGTGAGGGTATTGCCATCTGGGAGAACATACCCCTGAGCAAGCTTTTTGGGTTTTTCCTGGCTTTTTTGGCTGGGCTCTACCGCCACGTAGCACAGCTTCTCTTTGATGTCTTTCACAATTTCCTTCTCGGCAGTGCTCACGAAGGAGTGTCCAGTCTCCAAGAGCAGCTGAGCGAGGTACTTAGTAATATCCCTGCCAGCAAAATCCAGCCTGGAGACACCGTGGAGCAAGCAGTGGCCTTTGTAGACCGGGACTGTCAGGGTGACACCATCTCCACTGTCCAGTACTAAGCCAGTCGTTCGCGCGGCGGCGTACAGAGCCATCAGAGCTTGCAGGGCCACAAATACGGCAGGCACCTGGAAACCTTCGAACATGATCTCTGCCATTTTTTCTCGGTTCGCTAGCGTGTTCAGTGGCGCCTCCGTCAGGAGCACTGGCCTCTCGCTGGGCTTCATCTTGAGTTCGTGTGTAAATAAGTGCCACCAGATCTTTTCCATGTCGTCCCAGGAGGTCACTACGCCATGTTCCATTGGATACTTAAAAGACAGGATGCCCCTCTTGGACTGAGCTTCTTCCCCGACATAATACTCCCGATGGCCAGCTCCAAACATGATGGCTTTGGATTTGGGGTAGCCGACGAGCGTAGCAATGACTGACCTTGGAGCCTGCTCTCCCGACAGGCCGGCTTTGCACAGCCCAGACCCATTGTCAAAAATCACAGCTGGGAGATCTAAGGTTTTGGAATCAGACATTCTCGGGCAAGATGCTCGATGTCTCTGTGTTTCTGCTTGGGTGACGTGGAATGTCTAGTCAAAGATTCTAGAATCTTGAGAGTCACAAATGGGGGCGTTTCTCTGCATCCCTCCTGGACACACCGCTCATCATGGCCACCCAGGGTACGTCTAGACTACATGGCTCCGTTGACGGAGCCATGTAGATTTGTTTGTTCGGCAAAGGGAAATGAAGCCGTGATTTAAATAATCGTGGCTTCATTTAAATTTAAATGGCTGCCCCGCTCCGCCGATCAGCTGTTTGTCGGCAGATAGGGGCAGTCTAGACGCTCCCCTGTCGACATGAAAGCCCTTTATCGACCTCCCTGGTAAACCTCATCCTACGAGGCATAACGGGGAGATCGATAAAGGGCTTTCAGGTCGGTGCGGGAGCGTCCAGACCAGCGCGCTGAGCTGACAAACAGCTGATCAGCTGTTTCTCGGCTCAGCGCGGCAGCCATTTAAATTTAAAGGAAGCCGCGATTATTTGGGACCCGTACTGTTGAATATCTTCATCAATGATGTAGATATTGGGATAGAGAGTACGCTTATTAAGTTTGCAGATGATACCAAACTGTGTGGGGTTGCAACTTCTTTGGAGGATAGGGACATAATTCAAAATGACCTTAGCAAGTTAGAGAAATGGTCAGAGGTAAACAGGATGAAGTTTAATAAAGAGAAATGCAAACAGGATGAAGTTTAATAAAGAGAAATGCAAAGTGCTCCACTTAGGAAGGAACAATCAGTTCCATACATACAAGATGGGATGCGACTGTTTAGGAAGAAGCATGGCAGAAAGGGATCTAGGGGTCATAGTGGACCACAAGTTGAATATGAGTCAACAGTGTGATGCTGTTGCAAAAAAAGCAAATATGGTTCTAGGTTGTATCAACAGGTGTGTTGTAAGCAAAACTCGTGAAGTCATTCTGCCGTTCTACTCTGCACTAGTTAGGCCTCAGCTGGAGTACTGTGTCCAGTTCTGGGCGCCACATTTCAAGAAAGATGTGGAGAAATTGGAAAGGGTACAGAGAAGAGCGACAAGAATGATTAAAGGTCTAGAGAACATGACCTATGAAGCCAGGCTTCATGAACTGGGCTTGTTTAGTTTGGAAAAAAGAAGATTAAGGGGGGACATGATAGCGGTTTTCAAATATCTAAAAGGGTGTCACAAGGAGGAAGGAGAAAATTTGTTCCTCTTGGTTTCTGAGGACAGGACAAGGAGTAATGGGCTTAAAGTGCAGCAAGGGAGGTTTAGATTGGACATTAGGAAAAAATTCCTAACTGTCAGGGTGGTCAAATATTGGAATAAATTGCCAA
The DNA here is from genome assembly GCF_049634645.1 of Pelodiscus sinensis. NCBI lineage: Eukaryota > Metazoa > Chordata > Testudines > Trionychidae > Pelodiscus > Pelodiscus sinensis. The sequence continues at coordinate 20,808,635 of NC_134733.1, read as the reverse complement.
GGGAAATAGTGGAATCTCCCTCTCTGGAGATATTTAAGAACAGGTTAGATAGACATCTGTCAGGGATGGTGTAGACGGAGCTTGGTCCTGCCTTGAGGGCAGGGGACTGGACTCGATGACCTCTTGAGGTTCCTTCCAGTCCTATAATTCTATGATTCTATGAAATCGCGGCTTCATTTCCCTCTGCCGATCAGCCTAATCTACATGGCTCCATCGAAGGAGCCATGTAGTTTAGACACACCCCCAGTGAATACTGCTCCCTTCCCAAAGCCCTGGGAGAATGCCCTGAAGGTCACCAGTAAAAAGAGTTTTGCTTCTCTCGCTATGACTGAACTATTCTTATCTCCCTGATGAATTATAGCAGCAGCACAACACACAGTCTCAGACCATCACATCCAGAGGGGACAGGTTCTAGTGCTTGCATTGGCTTACATTCTATTTTTGTTTTAACAGCTTAGGATGACTTAATCCCTCATTCTGAGTCCCATAAATAACTCCATGAGATATAGAAACCTGTGGAAAACCAAACACCCAGTTGCTTGACTTGTGGAACTAGAGTCTAAAATATGCTAGAGACATGCCCCATGTGGGTATACCACAGACTGTACATGGATTTTAAACGTTGTACTGCTTACATGGGTTTCATCTTGATAGCTTTTAACGTAACTTCTCAAGATGAGGATTCCAGAAGATAAAGGCTTTGACTCAACGCCCAGTTCCTAAGTAGAAAGATTCCTGGAAATATTCTTGTTTATAATAATGGCTAGCTCCAAAATATAAAGGTTACCATACATCGTCTCGTTTGAACATCTTATGGGCCATGTCATCAATCTCACACACGTTTTTGTTTGTTTGTTTGTTTGTTTGTTTGGCTGAATGTTGACACCAGCCAATCAGCTGTTTTTAATAGGATTTTATGGTGCTGAATTTTCCATAAACTGGTGACAGAAGGTCATTTCAAATCACTTTCTTCAGGAAAAATCTATGGCTATTTCCTCAAAAGTAATTTGAACCGTGACATTATTAGAAATGTCACCAAGAGTGTGGCCCCTCTGAGATGTCCTTTTCTTAGTGAGAGGTTTATCCAAAAAGCTTCCAAAGTTTTGGACCTTCTAGTGTTTGGATATATCAGAAATGAGCTTCCCAAGGCTTTCTGGGTCACAGGTAGGACCCTAACATGCCAGAACTGATGCTGCCATGGAGCAAACTTTGTATTGTGCATATACCCTCATTTCTCTTTCTCCTCTGCCCATATGTGTCTCTGAGCCAAAAGACAGATAGACAGACAGACCTCATACCCAATGCAAAGGCCTAAATGGAAAGGCTCTTAGGGTGCATCCACACTGCACTTTATTTTGAGGTAATTTTGAAATAAAGCGCTATCCAAAATGTCTCTTAACTCTTGTGGAACGAGGTTTACAGGGATGTTAGAATAGCGAGCCTGTTATATTTTGAAATAATGGGTGTACTCAAAAGACGTGGAATAGCTATTTCTCATTTTAAGAGGGAGAAGGGAACTTTCAGAAAAGGCTTTATTTTCTGAAAGATCCGTGTCTAGACTGGCGCAATTTTCCGGCAAAGCTCCGAGCCGGAAAAAAGCAGCAGCCATTTTTATGCTAATGAAGCGGGGGGGATTTAAATCCCCACTTCATTTGCAATTGCAATATGTCTAATTTGCATCCCTTTTACGGAAAAGGGATGTAGTCTAGACACAGCCGTGGAGTATGTAAGTGTCAAGTGTGCATATCATACAAATCAAGGATAAGTCCAATTTGTGAAGACTGACTTAGTTCGAATTAACTTTGTAGTGTAGACATACCCTCAGACACTGGGCTACTATGTATATGATGATCTTAGAATGAAGCAATGCAACTATCAAATAAAGAAATCACTAACAGCCATTAGTTCGAATTAACTTTCATAGCGTCTATACATACAAACCGCTAGTTCGAACTTAATTCGAAGTAGCGGAGCGCTTAATTCGAACTAGGTAAACCTCATTCTACGAGGACTAACGCCTAGTTTGAACTAAGTAGTTCGAATTAAGGGCTGTGTAGCCACTTAATTCGAACTAGTTGGAGGCTAGCCCTTCCCAGCTTGCCCTGGTGGCCACTCTGGGCACAACCAGGGAAACTCTTCTGCTCCCCTCCCGGCCCCGGAGCCCTTAAAGGGGCATGGTCTGGCTACGGTGCTTGTGCCAGTTGCAAGCCTGCCAGCACCCAACCAGCAGACCCTGCACCTGGTGCAAGATAAGCCAGCCACCCACTGCCACCCAGCCCTCCGCCTCTTCCCAGGACCAGGCTGGCGGCTCACAGGAGCCTGCTCGGGGCCGCAAGAGGTGGGAGCCCGCCTGGTCTAGTGCGGAGATCGTGGACCTCAACCAGGTTTTGGGGGAGGCCTCCAACATCTACAACCTCCGCACTAGGCACAGGATAGCTGTCAGCCTGGCCACCAAAGGCCACATGAGAACCCAGGAGCAGGTTTGCTTGAAAATCAAGTTGGTCCAGTAAGACCCCCGACCCTGAGCTTAGAACATAAGAACATAAGAATGGCCGTACTGGGTCAGACTAAAGGTCCATCTAGCCCGGTAGCCTGTCTGCCGACAGCGGCCAACACCAGGTACTCTGGAGGGAATGGACCGAAGACAATGACCAAGCGATTTGTCTCGTGCCATCCATCTCCAGCCTTCCACAAACAGAGGCCAGGGACACCATTCCTACCCTCTGGCTAATAGCACTCCATAGACCCAACCTCCATGAATTTATCTAACTTCTTTTTAAACTCTGTAATAGTTCTAGCCTTCACAGCCTCCTCTGGCAAGGAGTTCCACAGGTTGACTATGTGATGTGTGAAGAAGAACTTTTGCTTATTAGTTTTAAACCTGCTCTCCATTCATTTCATTTGGTGTCCTCTAGTCCTTCTTTTATGGGAACTCATGAAGAACTTTTCTTTAAAAGCATGAGATGTGTGGAGAGGGTGAATATAAACCTCTATCATATCCCCCCTCAGTCTGCTCTTTTCTAAGCTGAAAAGTCCCAGTCTCTTTAGCCTCTCTTCATATCGGACCTGTTGCAAACCCCTAATCATTGTAATTGCCCTTTTCTGAACCCTTTCCAAGGCCAAAATATCTTTTTTGAGGTCAGGAGACCACCTCTGTACACAGTACTGAAGATATGGCGTACCATAGTTTTATACTTCCCCTCCTCCTTCTTCCCCTGGCTTCCACCTTCCAGCTCCCTCCTCCCAGGTTTCCCCCTCCCCTCTTCCACCCTCTCTCTTCCCCTCTCCCACCTCCTTTCCCCAGTCTCATCAGAGCTTAATCCCCCCCCCCACCCTCTCAGTTTTGTTCAATACAGAGAGTTTCTATTTTTGAACACACGTGTCCTTTATTTTTCACATCAGGAACGGGGGCTAGGGAGGGGTAAGTGGAAGGAGGTGAGGGAGGAATGGGGCACGAGCCCCTGATGGGGAGGACTGGGGTGGCTCTGCGGGCTCCTCGGGGTGGAAGCTCTACTGCAGGGCCTCCTTGATCCTGACAGCCCCCCGATTGACTCCCCCAGATGGCAGCCTGCGGCAAGTGCAGCCGGGCTGATGGCCGAGTGCTGTGATGTGCCAAGTATGGGCACTCAGGGCACTCCAAGACAGGACTGCTTTACTGTCCCTCATCGAGGTAGACAAGCAAGCGGGGAACCCTGAGAACTGTCTGTCCGGGGTGGGGGTTGGGTCGCTTTAAGCACAGCCCTTGGCTAGCCTGAGGCAGCAGCTCCACACTCTAAGTCCTAACCTGATGCCCTGCTGGCACAGGTTCCAGCCAGCCTTAACTTCAGTTCAGGGTCCACTCAATGTGGACATGCTATTTCAAATTAACAAAATGCTAATTTGAATTAGTTTTTAGGTCTAGATGCACTAATTCGAACTAAGCTAATTCGAATTAATGCATCTAGACCTAAAAACTAATTCGAATTAAGCCAGTTCGAATTAGTGCTGTAGTGTAGACATACCCTAGAGTCTGTAACACTAAAATGTTGGCTGTTCCCTCTGTGTGGTGCTGTTGCTGAAATGTTGGCTGTTCCCTCTGGGCAGCCTCTGTTGCATGGGGAGCGCGAGGCCCAAACAGCCGCTTACTCCCCCACAGCGGCCCGGCTGAGCGGTGCAGAAGTCAGCTGAGCGCCACGGCGGGAGGGGAGGGGGAAGGGATGGTGACGTGCGGCATGACAGCGGCTCCAAGCCCCACCCTCTGGCCCTGAACGTCACCGCCCCACCCCCCCTTCACCTCCCACCATGGCACTCAGCTGACTTCTGTGCCGCTCAGCCATGCCGCCGCGTGGGAGCAAATGGCACAAGCAACCGTTTGGGCTCCACACTCATCATGCAGCATGGGGAGTGCAGAGCCCAAACAGCTGTTTGGGCTCCGCGGTCCCCAGAGTGAGAGGCAGGAGAGGGAGGAGAAGAGAAAGAGAGAGGCAGGAGGTGGGGGAGAGCTGAGAGAGAGACAGAGGGAGGTAGGAGGAGGAGGAGAGAAAGAGAGGAAGCGAGAGACCGGAGGCTTAGGAGAGAAGACTGACGTGGAGGAGAGACCTGAAAATCCCATCTTATGATGGGCTAATTGGCTAGTTATTAATAGTAACTTAGTTTTGATGATGTTTCTTGATTTTATTTGTGTGTTTTAATCTTACTATATATTTTAGAAATGGGCGTCTGCTTGTCTGTCTGTCCATCTGTCTGTGAGTTCGTTTATTCAAGAACTCCGCCTAAACAGTAAGAGTTAGGGCCATCAAATTCGGTAGGCAGCTTCCTCCAATCATAACTTAAAAGCAAGGTCGGGGTTTGATTCTGTCAGCGTAATGGGATGTGCCTGGAATTTGACTGTTTCTCATAAAGGGAGGGGTCTGGTAGGAGGGAGTTATACTGCAGAATGAACACAGAGAGGCAGCAAGGAGTCAGAGATGGGGACCAGGACAGCTATAACCTCATTGGGTCAGCAGGGGGCAAGGGTGAAGAAAGGGACAGCCAGCTACTGTATATTTCAGAGAGTTTGTCTGTTTGAGTGTCTGTCTGTGTGTCTGTCCTCTGGCTGGGGGACATGCAGCCTCCTTCGGCTGTGCCCGCTGCAGGTGCAGTGGCCACAGAGAGGTGTGTCTCACCTGTCCCCAAACTGCTGTGGTGCAAGAGGACTGGTGTTGTCATTTCTCCCCGAGACAGCCTGCCTAATGCACCCCTCCTCACCAGAACAATGATTTAAATAAAGAAAAACAAAATGTATTTGAGTTAAGGACCCGAGCAGCCCCTGGTAAATCTTCCACAGGTTAAACCTCTAAACTCTGGGACTTTCTGGTCCGGCAACATCCAGGGTCTAGCAGGACCATGGATATTGCTGGACCAGAGAGCCCTGGCTGGCCAGGTTCAGAAGCTGGGTTGACAGTGGGGAGTACAGCTGCGCCCAGGCTGAAGACAGTGGGGCTGGCATCCGGGAGTGCAGCCCTGGCTGGCAGGGGCAGGGAGCACAGTCCTGCCTGGACTGGAGGCAGCAGGGCCTGAGACAGGAGCCTTGATCTTCCCTGAGCGGGCAAACTCCATGGTTTGGGACTGTTCCGGTCCTGACAGTGCCGGACCAGGGAGGTGCCACCTGCAGTAACATAGATAGGAAGATACTGAGTCACATTTCTTTCAATGCGCAACCTGAGTCTAGAACCTTTGCCGACCCAGGTGACCAACCCAAAATCCTGACCAGCTCACTCGAATTCATTGTGCTTCTCACAAACATAGTGTGTGAAAACCGATCTCACTTCCTCTGCTGTAAATCTGCCAAAGGTCTGGAATTGTGCCCACTTAAAACCAATGTCAGTGAGCTCAGAGCCAGGTCTGGAACATTTATAATGCTGCAGAAGTGTCCATGGCAGGCCAGTGAACATGAGCGTATCTTTTTAATCACTCTTCAGTCATTGGATGGATAACATCACAAAAGAGCAGTGATGTAAAAACAGGAGGGAAAAAGGCCTCTGTGTGCTCTTCTGACATGACATCACTTTGCAATTCAGTTTGTCGAGTGGGGATGGGTTGTTTGAAGGCTGCACCGTGGCTAGTCAGCTGGCCATTTCCACAGGCCGCTGTGGGCAAATAATGCTAAGGAGTGTCAACCGGTCTGGCTACTACAGAAACCAAGCTCAGCTAAGTCATATTGCAGTGCCAAAATTGGTTAGTCGGGGTGGGTTATTCCAAGAAAAATGCCCCTCGACAATCCCTGGCCTCAGCAGAGATGTTGACATTTTAGAGTTGATTTAAACCAAGAAATGATTAGAAATGCTGCCAAGAGCATGACCCCCCTCGGAGAGCTCCAGTCCCTTTTCTCAGCGACAAGTTTATCCCAAGTTTTGGACCTTCCGGTGTTTGGAACCATCGGAAATGAGCGTCCAAGCTTCCCAGGGCTTCCTGGGGCACTACCATGCTGGAACTGAGGCTATGTGGGAACAAGCCTTGTATGGTACATGTTTATGATACCCTCATTTCGCTTCCTCCTCTGCCCAGATGCATCTCTGAGACCTAAAAGACAGACGGACGGACGGACAGACGGACCTCATGGCCGATGCAAAGGCCTACATGGAAAGACTCTTTGTGACATCAGCGGGCTTTGGATCAAGCCCACACATGGTGACCGTACCCATAAAAACCCAGGGGGAGACGCTTATCCCCTGCTCTGCGGTTTTACCCTGGGCGTGAAAAGCTCTAGGCGTGGAGCATTCCCCCCCAGAGCAGGCAGCTGAACTCTGAGGGCCCCCTCACAACCTGGCACGGAATGGAGCTACAACACGCAGTCCTACAGAGATCCCGAACTGCCTAAATGATGCCAGGGCCTCTCCAGTCCACAGAGCAGCGTGTGATCAGGACAAGCTGACTGAGTCTCTTAGGCCTGGTCTGCACTACAGCTTCCTGCCCCATTGCTCTAAGATACACTATTTGCGTCGCTGACGTTGACGTACGTACCATGGTGTCTTCCATGTGATAAGGTCAGTGGGGGTAGCTCTCCCGTTGACTCCACCTACTCTTTTTGTCCTGGGTGGAGTATGGGGGTCAACGGGAGAGTGCCCGGAGGGAAATTTATTGTGTCTAAGCAGATGCAATAAATCAACAACCGGTGGATCACTCACTACCGCATCAATCTACCGTGTAATGGAGACAAGAGTTTAGAGGCGCAGGCCAAAATGTCATACATAGGATTTACTGTTATTAAGTAAGTGGGAGGGGCTTGGCACAGCATTTGTGGGAGGGGAAAACAAGGGTGGGTCACTTCGGAACAGCCCTGTTCTGTGCACTCTGGTTCCGGCCAATGTCAGACGCAGGGAGGGGGCTAGATAGAAGCGTTACAATTAACACCAGTAAGCATCATTTGAGCAGATTATTTTGAATTCCTGAACAAGAGGTCTTTAATAAAGGGAACTGCATTGTACTGGCATGGAACTGAACAGAGAAGAGGTCTCTTCTCTAATTTCCATGACTCTGAAGCCAAGTACACAAATTGTAAAAGCCAAATGTCTATCCAAGGTGTTTATTCCTTCCTTTTAACAAGCAAATGCAAGAATTTGCCACTGTCCTGAATGGATGCTGGCTAGATTTACCTAAGCCCTTTTAAAAACATCTTCTTTGGACAATGTTTGGTCCAAAATCCTTGTAATCAGCAGCAGTGATCCACATTTGCTTGAAGCTGGTCAAGGAAGTAATCACAGAAGCCCCGATCCATGTGGAAAACCACCTGTCGGTGGGTGCTATGATCTTTATAGGGACCCCTTTGGGGACCTGATGTTCTAGCCCTTTAAAAATCCTCTCATCCAGCCCGTGTAAGAGGGATGAACCACCCGACAGCACCATGTTCCCATAGAGAGTGTTGTGAATACTGGTGTCACACTTGGTGACGCTCTGAGCGATCATCCGATGAAGGCCTGGGGCGTTATTACCAGAGCAACCTGACGCAAAGAGGATCTCTGGTGCTTGAAAGAGTGGGCTGCCGATACTGACCAGAGTCCCGTCAGGCAGTTTATATTCTTTCAGGATCTCCTCTGGCCGCTTGGCTAATTCTCTGTGTGGGTCTGCAGCCAGGTAACACAACTTTTCCTTGATGTCTTCTATGACCCCCTGCTTCTCAGCAAGGCTTCCAAAGCGGTGCCCACTTTCCACAAGGAGCTTGGTGAGGAACTCCGTGATATCTCTGCCTGCAATATCTAGCCGGGAGACAGCATGGGGTAAATAGTACCCTTCGTAGACTGGTACCGTCTGGGTAACACCATGTCCACTGTCTATCACCAATCCTGCAATACGGGCTGAGGCATAGAGGGTCAAAATGGCTTGGACAGACAAGTAGAAAGCCGGCACCTTGAACCATTCAAACATCAGCTGAGTTATTTTTTTTCGGCTCTCCGTTGGGTTCAGAGAGGTCTCAGTCATTAGCACAGGCCTCTCAAAGGCTTTCAGTCCCAGTTCGTGCTCATAAATGTGCTTCCAGATCTTCTCCATATCATCGTAAGATGTAATTATACCCCGTTCAATGGGATACTTCAAAGACAACACATCCCGTTTGTGCTGGGCTTCTTCTCCCACATGGCACATCTTCGGAGCCATTCCTAAAAGTGGCAGCTTTGTGGTATGGTGGCCTATGACTGTAGGAATGATGTATCTTGGACCAATTTCTCCTGACAGACCAGCTTTACACAGCCCTGATCCATTGTCAAAAATCACAGCTGGCACATCTAACATTTGGGGATTAAACATCATTCCAGCTTTCTCCCTAGACCTTAAATAGTTTCTGGAAAGGCTGCTTCTGGGGAACTTATTGGCGAAGGTTTAAGGATGCATCTTCCAACCATATCTTCTCAGTTTTGCAAGATGACGAGCTTTGCTAGCCTCCAAAGTCTAGGAATGATGCTCCTCACTTCGACCAGGATTCAGGATTTTTATCCCCACTCAGGTGGTGGCAAGCAAGACATTTTCAGGGCTTAGTCCTGCACACATAACAATGGATGAGCTAGATCATGATTGTTTGGTGGCCACTGCAACTGAAACAGGTATGTTCAGGTCTTTAAGTATGCTAATTCACCTAGTCATTTGTACCAAGAAATTATTAAGAAAGTTAAATATGCTTTTTTTTTTGCCAGCGGACCATGAAGGATGTGAACTGCAGTAAAGCAGAGAGCAATGTGCTATTTTTAACCTAGAGACATTTATGTGCATTGGTGTTCATTTTGAATGAGCTGGATGGCTCGTTTTCCGGTTGCTTAGATCAGGCATTGCCAATGCCCCCCACTCACCTAAACAGCTCAGTTTTGACAGCTGAGTTCTGAAGCTGACAGAGAACGTGGCACTAGCTTATCATCCTGCTTCACCTAAGGGTGACTACGTCCAGTCGATTTACGTACGTTACAGTGAAGAACAATCCTTGTTCTTGAAGAAATTCTCCTCTCTTCCAGCTGCTGTTCTGGCGCCCCCTAGTGAAATGTCTGCTACCCAGTCTGGGGCACTAAGGCCGGTGATCCCGAAAGCCTTCCTTGGGCGCAGTGGTGAGTGGAACAGTGTACTGAGTGGTCACCGAAGAGGAAGGACAGCAAATCTGGGGTGATTGTACCTTCCGGGGGAGAAGGCTTTAAGGGTATGTCTCCACTGTGAGAAACAACACAAAACAAACAGCCTCCCCCGCCCCCCCAGCAGCAAGTCTCAGAGCCTGGCTCTACAGACATGGGCTCACCCTACAGTACTATAAATAGCTGTGGACACATCTGGGCTCAAGCTGGCACTCGGGCTCTCGCTCTAAAAATAACTGCCGCCATGGAGCTCAGGCTCCAAAAACCACCCTGGCTCCAGAGTCTAAGACTGTAGACTTAGACTGTGTCTGCTTGACAAAAACCCCTTCCCCCAAGATGAATCTCAGAGCCTAAGTGTCCATGTACCAGCAAGTAAACCCACCTCTGGGATCTTGAACCCAGAAACTCAATTGCTGTCTGAAATGATCTGTTGCAAAGTGAATCTATTATATTTGTCAAGATCCACATTTCTTGGTCAAGGTATAGTCAAGGTCCAGGCTTGAGAGAAAATAATAATAGTAAAAAAACAAATAATGATGATGATGATAATTAAATAAACATCTTTTGGGGCCCATTCAAAAGTGTCCAGCAGTCCAGATTTGGCCCATGGACCACCTTTGTAATCCCTGACTGAGGGGTTATTAGTGCTATTCTGAACTAATACAGTGGAAAGAAACTTGCCTTTATGTGTGCTGAAAAGATAGGCTTCTCTTGGAATTAAATAATTCAATAAAACATTCAGGAATCCCACTCATTGGTTTTACCACAGCACCGAGGCACCTTAGGCCAGGCCCAAGACCCATTTGTACCAAACGCTGTACAAGGGTAGAACGAAAAGGAGATCCCTGTCCCAAAGAACTTCCAATCTAAGCAGGACACAGGAGACAACAGATGGATGCAGATGGACGGCCAGTGGGGAACATGGGGAGTACACAATGAAATGATATTACTCAGCACAACAGGCAGTAGTACCAGTGGCCCAACCCCGTTAAGATTTTGGTAGACAACGAGGCAAAGGAGAGTCTTAAGGAAGGAGGAGAATGAGGTCATTTCACAGATAAATTTGACCGGGAGCTCCACCCTGAAGTGCAGGACAGCGTAGGAGAAAGCTCAGGTATTTTGCTTTCTGGAGCAGTTAAAGGCCTCATCCTGTAGATGCATATGCGTATGAGTAATGTCAGGGAAGGGGCTATTCCCATCCAGCTCAATCTTTGCAGGATGAAGCAGCAATACACAAAAGACGCGGAAAGCAGAACTTCCATTGCAACGATCCTTTCAGGGCATCACCTTTGTTTGCCATAAACTGGATCATGACACCACAGATATCACAACATAAGCTTTCCACGCTGGCCCCAGGACTCTCCAGCACTGCTTTATGTTGCTCCATCAGGAGGAAAGGGCTCAGTCTTACATGACTCCAAGTCTGGTTTTGATTTTTTTTCTCTCTTGGTGGCAGGAGGACGTGCATTTTGGGGCTACCACGATCAGTCAGCAGTGAGAAAGAACCGCTCTCCCTAACCCTTCTGGCTTGCTAAGGAACAGCAACCATGTCTCTGAAAGGAGTCCCAGCTTATCCTGAGTCAAAACCAGAAAGATGAGAGGTGAGAGCAAGGCTGTGCAGACATGGGAGCAAGGAGAAGTTAGGGGAGGCGACAGGAAAATAAGACTAACAGCCATTCTGAAGTGGATGGTACGTTTCTAATGTTTTATTTTCTTTAATGTTTGGTCAGACAATAAATACACTAGCAGCTGTAGCATCATCACGTTCCCACCTTGGTCACATTTTCTGGAGCACCAACGATTCCCTTCCGTAATCCCGCCCTAAAAGCATTTCCTGTGCACGACGGCTGCCCCAAACTCTTTGTAATCGCTGACGGTGACCCACATCTGTTTAAAAGATGACAAGCAAGTGAGGATGGAGGCGCCGATCCACACACAGTACTTCCTCTCAGGCGGGGCTATGATGCGTACAGCCATCCCGATGGGCACCTGCCGCTGCATCTCCCTCAGGATCCGCTCATCCAGCCCTGGAAAGAGGGTGGACCCCCCGGAAAGCAGCACGTTGCCGTAAAGATTCCTGCGAACGTCAATGTCACATTTCATGACGCTGTTGAAGATCATTTTGTGCACCCCGGGGGCTTCGATGCCAATGTTGGCTGGCATAAAAAGGGTCTCCGGGGCTCGAAAGAGCTGGTTGCCGATCTTAATGATATTTCCATCCGGCAGTTTGTATTCTTTGAGGATTTCTTCTGGCTTTGCTTTCATTTCTTGGATGGGATCTAGAGCCACGTAGCACAGCTTCTCCTTGATGTCTTTCACAATCTCCCTCTCAGCTGTGCTTACAAAGGAGTGCCCACTTTCCAAAAGGAGTCTCATGAAGTATTCCGTGATATCCCTGCCTGCGATGTCCAGTCTGGAAACAGCATGGGGTAAACAGTATCCTTCATAGATGGGGACCGTGTGGGTAACTCCATCGCCACTGTCCATCACTATCCCCGTTGTGCGTGCGGATGCGTAGAGAGCCAGCGTCGCCTGGACAGCAACATACATGGCAGGCACCTTAAAGCCTTCAAACATGATCTCGGTCATTTTTTCCCGGTTCTGCAGGGGATTGAGTGGGGCTTCTGTCAGTAGCACCGGCCTGTCGCTGGCTTTGATTCTCAGCTCACACTCATAGACATGCCTCCAGATCCTCTCCATGTCATCCCAGGAGGTAACGATGCCATGGTCGATTGGATAATTCAATGATAAGACTCCCCTCTTGGACTGGGCTTCTTCTCCCACGTAATATTCCTTCTGGCCCGCTCCTAGCATTGTCGCTTTGGCTTTCGAGCGGCCCACAATAGCTGTAATAACCGACCGGGGAGCGCTGTCCCCGGCAATACCCGCTTTGCACAGTCCAGACCCATTGTCAAAGATCACAGCTGGGATATCTAAAAGTTTGGGGTCAAACATTCTTTGAAGGATTTGCTGCCTGCCTGAACACTGCGTTGGGGAGGTCTAATTGCAAGCAGAATGTTGGATCATAAATGTTCTAGATTGCTGATGTCATATATGGCAGAGCCCTCTCATTCCCCCGCGTTATCAACAAAGCTCTTATGCTACTAACACCAAAGCAGTTTTTTGAGGAATTTGCCGTTTCTGCCCTCGTATACTTCACAATGGACCAATGAAGTAATAATGGTTTTACTGAAGACTCGGTTGAGTCAGAGCCACACAAACCTGCTTGCTGGTCTCAGATACATCCCTGAAAAAATGGCTTGCTTAGATTCTGAGGCCATGGTATAAACTAATGGGGAAGGTCGAATTAACATACGCAACCCCAGCTACATGAATTACGTAGCTGGAGTCGACGTACCTTATTTTGAGTTTCTGCATTGTCCCTACCCTGGGAGGCTGATGGGAGCAAATGCTCCTGTTGACTTCTCTTACTCCTTGAAAGAGCAGGAGTACTGGTCGCTGATGGGGGTGCCCTCTGAGTTTGATTTAGCAGGCCTTTACCAGACCCGCTAAATCGATCTCTGGAAGATTGATTGTGGCAGCGTCGATCTTCCCCCTAGTGAAGATATGGCCTTAGATTCACAGAGTATCAGGATGTACAGGACCATTACACAAGAGAGGTCAGCAAATTTCAGCCACTTAACCCTTTACTGCACCCAATAATTTGTCTCAGGGTATGTCTACACTACCACCCTAGTTCGAACTAGGGTGGTAATGTAGGCAACCGGAGTTGCAAATGAAGCCCGGGATTTGAATTTCCCGGGCTTCATTTGCATCTCGCCGGGCGCCGCCATTTTTAAATGTCCGCTAGTGCGGACTCCGTGCCGCGTGGCTACATGCGGCATGGACTAGGTAGTTCGGACTAGGCTTCCTAGTTACTCCTTGTTGCCTACATTACCACCCTAGTTCGAACTAGGGTGGTAGTATAGACATACCCTCAGAGAGGTAGCCATGTTAGTCTGTAACTTTAAAAACAGTGAATAGTCCCGTGGCTCCTTAGAGACTCACAAAAATATATTTAGAGTAATGAGCTTTCATGGGTAAACCCCACTTCATCAGATGAATTGGAGTGGAAATAACAGAAACCAATATATATAACAGCAGAAGTACCTGTCAATTGTAGGACCCCTGTTAATGAGGCCAATAATTTGTGTTTGACTTGAGCATCTCTTACAGAAAGGCACATCATGATTTGACCTAGCCCTGAAGGGAGCCTCTAAGTGCTACCAAAGACAAATAAAAATAATCAACTGTTTACACCAAAGCACAGATGTTCATAATGCCTCGTCGACAACTAACACTCGATGCTTTTTTTCCCTCCACCTGTATTATTCCTACCAGCTTTTCTCCCATGGCTGGTAACAGTGTAAGAAATGTTCTATTATGAATACACAGTTTACGAGCTTTTTTTCATAAACTCCATATGGACTCATTTATGGACTGTGGGCTATTTAAGAATCACTCCTGAACCTGCTTGCAAAGTGCCTGCTTGAAAATAATTAAACCTCTCACATGCACCCACACCTTAACTAATAATCTGCAAATATTGCCGACAGCTGTCAACGATGAGAACAACTTCACTCTTGTGTAGGAGCTCACTGCATTTTGCTTGCTTGATTTCTGGACAGTCTCCCCACCCAAAGTAGAACCTTTCACTTACTTCTTTTCAAACCTACAAGCTGAACTCTTAAAATATTATTTTGAAATGGAACGGGGCTGCATTTGGTACTGGTTATGGCATTCTGTTTCTTGTCAGTCCTTGTTACTTAGTTTCAAAGCTCTACCTTACCTGTGAAAAAAATCATGGAAGTGAAAAACAAATAGGTCATTTCTGCAGATTTTGCTCTTTTCAGAAAACTGGTTGTCTTTAAATGAAGTTTCTAATACTTTCCATTGGCGAAAAAAAGCACCCTTCCTATTGTGATGTTGGCAGATAAACATGCTTGCAAACAAACTTTCTTCTTCCCTTCTTAGCCTTTATAAGCACTGCACATTCCAGGAGGAATGCTCTAAAAGTTTTGAAATATCTTGTTTGTGACATCTGACCCCACTTTACACCAATTTTTTTTCTTTTTTCTTTCTTTTAAATTGTATTTTTGATTCAAGAAAAGGTTTCCCGAGGAAGGTTTCTATCATTAATTTTGGAATGTACTGAGCACAATCAGGTCTGACAACCCAGTCCCAGTTACAGTGAAAATTTCCTATTAACAAAAATTCCCATATAACTTAGTTGAGAATCCATGGTGGTTGCAGCTTAATTGCTTCTCTCCGTGGCTTTAAATCTAGGGCAGCTTCAAAGCAAAGGTGGCTTCTATTAAATTTAATTACTTTCTTTTTCAGCTTGCATGAGAAAGGTGCCAGCTACTAAATGAAGGTGGTTATGAATCAGAAGCAGAGTCCAAACAAAGTTACATTTAAAATAGGCTACTTAATATATAAATCCATGACTGTTAAGTTCACTTGGGGCAGAAAAGTCTGTGCATTAAGAAAACCCACTAAAAACAAAACCATAACATCTGATAAGCGATCCGCTCCATGCATGTTATTTCCATTTCAGCCTCGATTCTACACATGGTCATGTTAAATGCAGCTCTCTCCATTTTAGCAATTTCTCTAATCCTCTAAATATTTGTGTACATATATTTCAATGTGCGGCACATTTATTTCCACGTGCACGTCTATATTAATGTCAACAGGTGTCCTAATCATTTAAGAGGTTGTAATATTCATTGCAATAGAAGCCCTATTTAGTTCAGCATGTTCTGTGCACAGTTTACAGTGAAGTATTCAGTATGGAACATAATGTTTATGATTTAAACAAGGGAAATTTTGACTGCAATTATAAAACAGTAGTTAAGCTGCGAGGTTGGAACGCCCATCTGGACCCAACATTGGCTCTCCATTGTAAATCACTACAAGGTCATGCATGAATTACACTTAACTTTGTTACGATTATGTTTGCAACAATGTGTGTGAATTTGCTGCTCCCATCAGCTGGAAGTTTTGGAGAGTGAAAACTCCTACTCAGAACAGGTATAACACAGAGCAACACAAGTTGCTGTTTGTCCCGTTGACTATGTGGTTCAAAGCGGACCTGGCCAGACTATATTGCGGAATGAAAAGTTAGTTCATTCTCTGTGACCCATTCAGTCCTTGGTCCTGCAGGTCTGCTGACTGCCGTCAATTACAGGGGAAATATTTGCCCATAAGAAACAGGTGAGACCACCTGGTTCCTTTCACAAAGGCCACTAAAGAGCATGCAATTGGTAATGAACTGGCACCCACGGGGGAAAAAAAGCTGTGGAAATATTTTAAATATGTGCATTCTACAAAATGTCTGCAGACGCCTCATGACTCATCAACAAACACGGGATTTTATAAGTGGAAGGGCACAATTCACAAAAAAATTAAACATACTACTTACAGGGTTTTCTTGCATGCTTTCATAGAATCATAAGGCTAAAAGAGACCTCAGGAGGTCATCGAGTCCAACCGCCTGCCCAAAGCAGCACCTACCCCCACTAAATCAGAAGAACATACGAATGGCCATACTGGGTCAGACCAAAGGTCCATCTAGCCCAGGGTCCTGTCTGCCAACAGTGGCCAATACCAGATGCCCCAGAGGGAGGGATCACAGCAGGCAATCCTCATGTGATCCCTCCCCAATCACCCACCACCAGAGAAACAGAGGCTAGGGATACCATTCCTATCCATCCTGGCTAATAACCTCCATGAATCTATCTAGCTCTTTTTTGAACCCTGTTAAAGTTCTAGCCTTCACAGCATCCTCTGGCAAGGAGTTCCACAGGTTGACTGTGTGCTGAGTGAAGAAAAGCTTCCTTCAAAAACGTTCCTTTAAAAACGTTTTAAACCATCTGCCTATTAATTTCATTTGGTGACCTCTAGTTCTTATATTGTGGGAATAAGTAAATCACTTTTCTTTATTCACTTTTTCCACACCAGTTATGATTTTATAGACCTCTATCATATCCCCCTTAGTCTCCTCTTTTCAATCATCCCAGCCAGGGCTTTGTCAAGCCAGCACTTAGAAACCTCTAGGGATGGAGATTTCACCCCCTCCCTAGGTAACTTATTCCCATTGTATTTGAGAAGGGCTGGGTATACGGTTTCTACTGAAAACACTACACAGATTCGTGCTCTCGACCATTTTACCTGCGCAGAAATGCTCTCCTCCCTGCCCCCAACATCCTGCTAGCTAAACACCTTTCTGGTGGCAAACCCAGAATTCTGGCCAGGTTCTGAGTTTGCAAGCCAGACGGAACCTACAGAATGCGTTTCACTAGAAGATTTGGGATTTCAAGGTAAAACAGTGGGGGAAAGGAAGGGGTGTCCTGTGCTGACTAAAACCCTGCGCACCCTCCAGGACATCACTGAGTCTATGGCTAAACTACGGCTTTTGCCGGAAGAGGCAATGCAAATGAAGCGTGGATTAGCATTTTCTCATGTTTCATTTGCATAATTTCTTCCAATCTTGTGCAAAAAGGAAATGTCCACACTGCTTGGTTTTGCGCAAAAATGGATTGGAAGAGATTATGCAAATGAAGCACAAGAAAATGCTTATCTGCGCTTCATTTGCATTACCTCTTCCGGCAAAAGTCATAGTGTCGCCGTAGCCTGAGAATGCCCATGATGCAGACTGTGGCAGTACCTTGCACAATAAAGCCCCTGATATAGAGCGTTTAGCTGCTATCAGATAGAGGAAGGTTAGGACCAGGGAGAGGATTCCGTTTCCTGCTGTGTGACCTTGAGGCAGACATTTAATCTATCTGTGCCTCAAGGTTAAAATGGGGATAGCAGCATTTCCCTACGTCACAGGGGTGCTGTGAGGATAAATACACAGATGTCTGGGACACACTCAAGCTGTGTCTACACTACTCCCGTTTTGTCCAAAAAATCTGCAAATGAGGCTAAGTGTGGCATATCGCCACGCCTCATTTGCATAATTAATGCGGCTCCGTTTTGGCACAAGAGGCTTTTGTGCAAAAGGAAGCTGTCTCCCCGGCTCCTTTTTGCACAAAATCCCCCTCTTGTGCAAGAGCTGTTGTTCTGCATTTTTTTCAGGAAGAATGGCTCTTGCGCAAGAGGGGGGTTTTGCGCAAAAAGGAGCCGCATAGACAGCTTCTTTTGGCGCAAAAGACTCTTGCACAAAAATGGAGCCTCATTAATTATGCAAATGAGGCCTGGCGATATTCCACCCTTAGCCTCATTTGCATATTTCTTGCACAAAACAGGCGTGGTGTAGATGTAGCCTCAGACACTATGGTGATGGGAGCCATATAAATATCTAAGAAAGAAAGAATGTATATAAATGGGGTATTGTTTGGTTGATGGTCCAGGATTCAAGTCATTATAGAATTGGGCTTCAGAGATGTGAGTTGCTGTTAGGGAAAAAGAGAGTGGAACAACCCCATATGATCTGGAATGGCTAGATAGCTTTAGAAGAATTTGCACAGTTCTAGTGATCAGGTGATAGCCTGAAGCATGAGGAGTGAATGTCCGTGGAATACTGTTTAAGATTGGGAAACTACCAACATGGCGGGCAATAATTAAATTACCCATACTTTAATAGAATAAAATTCAGCCATATTATTTTATGCTGGACTCCTGCAGCAGTGAGTTACACAGGTTAAGCATGCAGTAGCGTTTCATATTTTGTCAGGTGCCCTTTTGATTGATACTTGAGGTTAAAATTTAGTGTTCAGTTTTATTCCACCAGACTTTTAAATACTCTGTCAAGTCTCTTAACCCTTCTCGTTGTTGTTATCCCAACTTCTTCTAATTTTCCTTGCGTGGTCCTCTTCATTCTCATCTGAATCTTCCCTGAAGATAATCCAGACGGAGCAAAGCATTAGAAGGCTGGAAGAGGAAGCTAATCAAAGTCAACCTAGAAACATAAGAACATAAGAATGGCCATACTGGGTCAGACCAAATGTCCATCTAGCCCAGTAGCCTGTCTTCCAAAAGGGGCCAATGCCAGGTGCCACAGAGGGAATGAACAAAACAGAGAAACATCAAGTGATCCCTCCTCTGTGACTCATTCCCAGCTTCTGATAAACAAAGGCCAGGTACACCCTCACATCCACCCTGGCCTAATAGCCACTGATGGACCTACTCTCCATAGCTGTGTCTACATTGGCACCCCTTTCCGGAAAAGGGATGCTAATGTAGACTTCGGAATTGCAAATTCCGCGGGGGATTTAAATATCCCCCGCGGTATTTGCATTTACATGGCTGCCGCTTTTTTCCAGCTTGGGGATAAGCCGGAGAAAAGCGCCAGTCTAGACGTGATTCTCCGGAAAATAATAAGCCCTTTTCCGGAGGATTTCTTATTCCTACTTTCAATGTAGACACAGCCCATGAGTTTATCTAGCTCTTTTTGGAACTCTGTTAAACTCCTGGTCCTCACAACATTTTCTGGCAAGAAGTTCCACCGGTTGACTGTGCACGGTGTGAAGTAATATTACCTTTTGTTTGTTTTAAATCTGCTACCTATTAATTTCATTTGGTGACCTCTAGTTCTTATGTTATGGGAGCAAGTAAATAATTTTTTATTACCTACTTTCTCCATTCCAGTCATGATTTTATAGACCTCTATTATATCCCCCCTTAGTTTCCTCTTTTCTTAGTTGAAAAGTCCCAGTTTTAGTAATCTCTCCTCATATGGCAGCCATTCCAAACCCCTAATCATTTTGTTGCCCTTTACTGAACTTTTTCCAATGCCAAGATATCTTTTTTTAAGATGAGACAACCACATCTGCACGCAGTATTCAAGATGTGGGCGTATCATGGATTTATATAGCGGCAATAAGATAGTCTCTGTCTTACTCACTGATCTGTTTTAAAATTATTCCTAACAGTCTGTTTGCTCTTTTGATTGCTGCTACACATTGAGTGGATGTTTTCAGAGAACTATCCACAATGTCTCAAAGATATCTCTCTCTTCAATGGTAATAGCTAATTTAGTCCCCATCAATTTATATGTGTAGTTGGGGTTATGTTTTCCAATATGCATTATTTTGCATTTATCAACATTAAAATTTATCTGCCAGTCACCTAGTTTTGTGAAATCCTTTTGAAGATCTTCACAGTCTGCTCTGGACTTAACTCTCTTGAACAGTTTAGTATCATCTGCAAATTTTGCCTCCTCACTATTTACCCCATTCTCCCAATCATTTATAAATAAATTAAGTAGGAATGGTCCCAGTACAAACCCTTGGAAGACACCACTAGTTAGCTCTCTCTAATCTGAAAACTGACCATTTATTCCTACCCTTTGTTTCCTGTCTTTTAACCAGTTATCAATCCATGAGAAGACTTTCCCTCTTTGCATTTTGAGCAAAGAAAGCTGTCATGGGATGATTGTTACCAGTAAATGCAATTAACCAGTAAGTGTAATTAACCACTGAAATATTTTGATAGATCCTTTATCACTGGGAATTAGGATTTTCCCCCTAAAAAGATGGGCTCTGATTCAAGCAGAAATTAGTTCAGGGAAGTCCTATGACCTGTGTCATACAAGAAGTCAAAATATATGCACAGGTGTGACTATTTGTCCTTTCATGGTTATTCTTTATGGCCAGTCCACTGTCATGGCCAATAAAAAACAACTTAAAATATAATAAATAATAATAATAATAATAATTAATAAAGTAAATTGTGAAGTATTTATCAAATAAGTGAAAACCTTCATATATAAAAGCACAGGTGAAAATGTAGTCACGGATATAGAAGTACTAATAACCAATAATCCATGATAAAAAAGAAAAAAACAAAGGTAAAATATGGAGAAATATGTACAATCTATATATAATGGGATACTCAGAATGGCGCTCCAGGGTCACTATTTGTCATTAGTCAGAGCCATCATGTCGGTAGTGGCAGACAACACACATTGACATTCTTAAAATTCTTTCCCCTCTCAGTTCCAAGGAGCCTTAATAATTCATCATTCCCTTGCCTCCGTTTGCCTCCAGCCCCAATGACAAGGCCAAAAAAGTGGACATTTCTTCTCCCAGTTAGTTCTTTCATATCCTTTTCCAAAATGGAGTAATAGGTCGCCTTTTCCTGTGGGCCTTCAACAAACTACCAGTATTGTCTTCCTAGCGAATGGACAAGAGTCCATTGAGCTGAATCTACCTCACAGGAGGGCAGAACTGTTTACTTAGCATCACTATAACACACTCTACATTGTTTACACAGAGTCGACTACAAATGGAACCTCTCACTTTGCACCCGGAGATCCTCAGACCATGCCGTGTGCTCAGGACATGTGATTGTCAGCCACAAGACTCCAGCAACACACACCAGGTTAAATCCTGGCCCAGCAGAAATCACCGGGACTAGGAATTTTGTCACTAACCAAACCCAGTCCAACTCTGGTACTTCCTCAAATTTCTACCAGCAGTCACATTTTACAGTCTACCACTGTGGTTACAAAAAATCTCAGCCACGTTGCTCCAAGCAAGAAGTGACATATCCATCATAAATTTGACAAGTGGCCTGATGAATTGGTGTTAATTTCTCTCCCAAATAACAAAATGAGCTTTGTTGGGCAAGACACAAGGGCCAGTGTGTCGAGGTCCCCTTTTCTCCCTTTCTTCTCCTGCATCCCCTATAAAATGTTTATTATTTGTGTGAATTATGGTTTCCATGTTTGCTTTTATGGATGGGGAGAATGGGCTCTGCGTCCGTCGGCCGGGCCAGCTCGTTTTTATATTTCACATCTGTGATAGCGTGTTGCACGACAGAATGATTGATATCGCCTTCAAAATGGATTAAGCCACGACTTTTAGATTTCAGTGAAGCTTCAAAGAAAACACATTTCTGTACCTTTTTTTTCCTCCCATGATGGAACTTCCTTATTAACCATTGCATGTTCCTGGGGGATTGAGTCAATCACTGGGGCAAATATGCCTTGCTCTTATTTAAAAGGATGCAACCATAGACGTGAAAACCATATGCCAAGTGAGCAGCGTACATTCTGTGACTGAGGCCTTGTCCACACTAACCCCTGCCATCAATCTAATTTATGGGACTTCAGCTATGCAAATAGCATAGCTGGAGTCGACGTACTTATTGCGGCATTGTGTGTGCAGTAAGATTGGTGAGGGCTGCTCTCTTGTCAACACTGGCTGCTCTTCTCATCCTGGTGGAGTAGCAGTGTTGACCGGAGAGTACTTGGAGATCAATTTATCATGTCTAAGGCCAGATCCACACAAGAGGGGAAGATTGGCTTAAAGAATACAATTCCAGCTATGTAAAAAACTTAGCTGGAGTCAACGTACCTTACAGTGCTGTGCTCACAGTAGGAGTTCAAGAAGAGAAACACTCCCATCAACTTCCCTTACTCCTCACAACGGGTAGGAATACCAGCATTGATGGGAGCGCGCCCTCAGCATTCAATTTAGGGGGCCTTTACTAGACCTTCTAAATCAAATGCCGGAAGAATGACTGCCACAGCGTTGATCTTCTCACAAGTGGAGATGTAGCCTAAGCAGACACAGCATAGTGGAGACAAGCCCTAAGTCTTGAAAGAGGATTTTGCAGCATCTCTTTCATACTTGGAAAGAAAATGAGTAGCTGATGTCCCTTTGGAGTTGAAACTCAAGAGGATGCTGCTTCCAGACCTTAGTGACAATGAATTAACAAGGAGAAAATAAAAGAAATAGAGGAAAAGAGGAACCCCACCATGGGAAAGATATTTCTTAAAGCAGCCAGAGGACTCATGCTGTGTATGAAATCTGGTTGCTCTCTAGTGGCTGTCCCACAAATAAAATAAAGGGCCTATTACTACTGCTGGCAAAGGGAGATCTCTCTTAGGACAAGAGCTAGAGGCCTGTGGTTTATGTAGTTGAAAGACCAGAATTCTAGTCCCTGCTTCTCCCAATGCAGCAGGATCTGTGCAGTCAGCACCTGTCTGGAGCATGTGGATTTGCACAGTGTGCCCTAGGGCAGGTGAAGTGAGTATTTCTGGAGAGATGAACAGGCAGGCATGGGTGTGTTCTCCCAGCGTGAGGGCCGCTCCATCGGGAGAAACTGGATGTGAGAGAGAGGAGCGAAGAGGGAAGCAACACAATACACTGTGGGGAGTTGGGTGAGGAAAGCTGGTCCCTGGCAGACTTCCCTCGGACAGGGGAACAAAATAACCGGATTGGACAAGTCTTAGCCAATCAGAAGCAGTAAATACAATCACCGATTCTGTGCTCTAAGAACCCTGCAAGATCCCTTTCCTCTCTGAGGGGAGGTGTTTGATTGCTTCCTTACTTTTCAGTGTAAAGCCCTATTGTCCAAGGTCTTCAGCGCCCTCCAGTCACCCACCACACTCATTGAAGTTGAACCTGAATGAGTTTATTGACACTTGTGATGATATTTCAAAACACATCAGCTACAAATGGTTACCACGTGCCCCGAACATTTCTACTCCCCCCCCCCCGTGTAAAAACAAACGCTGCCTTCCCTGATGATTTTCCGTCTTCACGCTGACTCATTGGATGGTGTTTGTTTAAACTCCCGGGAGTTTGGTTTGTAGGTTTTTCTTAAAAACGCAAAACATTCAATGCATGATTTGCTGCCTATCTGGATTTCAGATGCTTTGGCAGCATTTTGCACTCCTGTTTGCAAGCACCAGATGGACAAAGTCCTTCTCTCCAATTTTCACAGCAGAATTTCGCTCTAAAATGTTGGTCTCTAGCACAAAATCTGCCGTCATTCCATACATGGAGCACCCACTAATGGAACGACTGCCACAGAGGTCCATCCAATACAGTGACCCCCTTCTGACAGTGGCTAGATATTTCAGAGGAAGGTTCAAGGAACCTTGCAGAGAGGTGTTAGGAGATCCTTCCCTGGGCCAGATCTTGGTCTCATAGAATCATAAAATCATAGAACACTAGAACTAGAAAGGACTTCG
Organism: Pelodiscus sinensis; assembly: GCF_049634645.1. Classification (NCBI taxonomy): domain Eukaryota; kingdom Metazoa; phylum Chordata; order Testudines; family Trionychidae; genus Pelodiscus; species Pelodiscus sinensis. Next base: position 20,785,139 of record NC_134733.1, on the reverse strand, counting down.
AGAGGTCATCAAATCCAGTCCCCTGCCCTCACAGCAGGACCAAACACCATCTAGACCATTCCTTATAGATGTTGATCCAAACTCCTCTGAAATATCTCCAGTGATGGAGATTACACAACCCCCCTCAGCAATTTATTCCAGGGTTTAACCACTTTGACAGTTCTGAAGTTTTTCCTAGTGTCCAACCTAAAACTCCCTTACTGCAATTTAAGCCCATCGCTTCTTGTCCCATCCTCAGAGTACCCTTTTAGATACTTGAAAACCACTATCATGTCCCCTCTCAGTCTTCTACTTTCTAATCTAAACAAACCCAGTTCTTTCAGTCTTCCCTCATAGCTCATGTTTTCTAGCCTTTTAATCATTTTTGTTGCTCTTCTCTGGACCTTCTCCAATTTCTCCACATTTCTCCATTTTTTCTCTCACTAATATCTTGTGGAAATGAGTTCCACAGGCTTACTATATAGCAGAGTTTTAGTAAATAAATTCTATCTTAGGTTATGAATAAGTTAAAATAAAAAATAATAATGAAGTAGTTTAGGTATTAAATGTATTCATGTATTTTATAATTATGATTTCTGAAAGCAGAAAGGAATGACCTAAGTGTACCACTGGTACATCAGCAAGAATCTTGTGTCTGAAGCTGATTTCAAGGCAGAAATAGACTCTCATGGTCGCCACTTTGTTTTAAATTTAAAATTAGCATCATGAAATCAGTAAAAAAGTGTGCTGATTGCTCTCTTTAAACTGTAATGTAATGTCCCGTCCTAAATGTTCATATTGTGTCTGTGTAACAAAGGAACCAGCCCTGTTTTGTGTGTGTGAATAAGAACTGTGTGTTAAAAAAAGTGTGAAGGCCATCACCAGACCAAATGTTCTAGGAAAAAGCCAAGGACAAATGTAAAGGCACCAAGAAGATTGCTGTTGAAATGTGAATAAAAGGCAAATTTAACTACTTTAAAAAATAAGGCAGGTGCCTGTCAATTAAAACAAAATAGCTCTAATATAAAAACCAAAAAAACCCAAACACTTGTCAAATGGCGATTGATTACAGCATGACAGTGCAAAACTTACTGATCCCATTGAAGGAAAACTGCTATAAAATGAGAATTTGAAAGAGAGATCCAATGTGTGGGAGAGAAGAATTTTAGTTAACATGGGCCTGATTTTACATTCTTTGTGCTTCTAACTCTCCATGAAACCCATCAGAGACAGGGGTTGTGTATGCCAGAAATGCAGGTTGGGTCCTTATTCTAGGCTAAGCTTTGGACATTTTTTAAACAGGCAAATTAAGATTTAAGACCAGCTCTGTTTTTCTGGAGAGTTGAAATTCACCCCTGTGTAGAAGGACAGCACATGACAGAATTCAAGTGGCACACGGCTCTGGCATGGCTCTGTACACTGGGATGAAATTGACCCTAAATTTGTTCATAATCCTCTAGTAAAGCCTCTAGATTTTAGCTATATAAAATGAAACTTCAAAACAGCTTCAAAACCGTGACCCATGCTTTGTGCTGCAAAACGCTTGCTCCTGTAGACAGTGGTTCCTATCACAAGGAGTCCCAGTGAAACTGCATAGTAGCAGGCAGTCCATCCGGCAGCTTATGTGGGATTGCTCCTTGGTTATGTGGAAGCCACAAACCCACATTGTGCTCCCTCTGCAGACCCTGTAGATGTGTCTCAGTGACACACATCCTTCACTGAGCTGTGTGTGGTAGCGACCATCGATGCCGCCAAAGACCAGGGAGAGCTTTGAGCCTGATCCGACTCACCTTGTGCTCACTGGCTCAGGCCCTTTGCAAATGACGCTGCTGCTAAACCGAACAGGTGGGTTAATTTCAACTGCGTGCAAAACACTGGGGAGGAAAATAAAAATCAATGCTGGCTAAATAGAAAAGAAGATCTAAATCAACAGGGAAAACGTTTATTGTCTAGCCCCGAAATGGTATGCTGCAAAGTGGAAACAAATGATAACCTATACCACAAAATATAAATCCATCCCACAGCCCTTGTAAGGGCAACTTAAATTACGATGTTGGTAAACTGAAATGTCCTAGGGGAAGCATACCCAGTCTTCTACTCTTTGCAGTCACTAACTATCTCTGGGGGAAAGCGGAGCCTAGAATTAATAGTATCATCTGAAATGTAACAAACCCTGCTAGTGACAAACAATCAGGGAGGTGCAAGCCCCAGCAGGATTAAGATTTGATTCAAACAGCTTGGAATCCAGCATCCCAAAAGCCACTTAGAATTGCATATTTTCCATTTGAGGAAAATACATTTACCCCCCTTTCCCCCATGAAATAAAAGCTGGGAGAATGAGCCACAATGTATAAAGAAAAGCCCAGCTGAAAAATCCACATATTTAAAAGGATATTCACCCAAATATGTCCTTTTGTTCGGATTTGAATTAACCCTTCTGTTCCCACAGGCTAAGGGTAAAAAGGATGCCTCCTGGCTTGGCTCCCTGAAAGGCAGTAAAACAACTGACCCTCATGTCCTCTAAAGTGCCTAAACAACTAGTGCTGAGAAGGGGCATGGGTTGATGATTTAGCCACTAGATCAGGAAACAAGTGATTAGGTCAGTTCTATATCTGACACTGACACCTTCTGTGACCTTGGTCACATCTCTCAGTCTCAGTGCCCCATTTCCTACCTGCATAATGGTGACAATAATCCCACTCTGAGTCTGTAAAATCCATTTGGATTGTAAACTTGTGGGGCCATGGCTGTCTTACTATACGTAAATGTCAGCTGGAGCAGTTTGATTGCACAGTAAGATAATTAATCAAATAAAATTCACCGAAGATAAAACCTTGAACACCTATTTTAAAAGGAAAGGCAGAGACCAGTGTTTCCTGTGCAATTGTACAGCCGCTTAGGAGGGATTCAGGTGCTGCCCAGCTGATTAGCACAGCTAGGTTTTGTGTTTCTATTGGTGGTGCACATGCGCACATGCCTCAATGAACATAAAAAAATATTCCACACATGGATGGAAAAAACTCCACATGTTAATGGAAAAGATTAGAGCAGTGGTAGGCAACCTGCAGCCTGCTGGGTCCCCACTTGCAACCTGAAGGCCTCCTTTCTGCCCCTTTCCCTCGTGTGCCTCTTGCACACTGGGGCACTAGAGCCCTGCACTACTACTCCTCTTCCTCCTTCCCAGAACTTTCAGAGAACCATGAATCACCTGATTCACATTCTGTCCCTGCTCTTCCCTGCCCTCCCTGAGCTTGAATACCACGAATCAACGTGCTCTTCAAGAGCTCTGGATTAGAGGGAACATTGCTGGATGAGAGGGAATGTTGGCAGAGAGTTCCTTGTAATAATCCTCAGATCCCTATTTGTGCAAGCAAATCATGCAACTGCGTACCCAGATGGATATTTAGGCATTCAAGACACTCATCTGTGCATGCAACTGCCCACCAGTCACTTTCTCCCAGCTGTTGTCAGTTGTTCCTTCTGCTGAGGATCACCTTCTGTATGCTTAATTAACAGAGCTTAATTAAGTGTGTCGCTGAAGTCAGTGGCAGTTTTCCCATTGATTTCAGTGGGGATAGGGTCAGACCCTGAGGCTGTGCCTAGACTGGCAAGTTTTTCTGCAAAATCATCTGATTTTGCGGAAAAACTTGCCAGCTGTCTACACTGTCCGCTTGAATTTCCGGAAAAGCGCTGACGATCTCCTGTAAAATCATCAGTGCTTTTCCAGAAATACTATGCTGCTCCTGTTTGGGCAAAAGTCTTTTTCTGAAAGACTTTTGCGCAAAAGGGCCAGTGTAGACAGCACAGTACTGTTTTCTGCAAAAAAGCCCCGACCGCGAAAATGGCGATTGGGGCTTTTTTGCGGAAAACCGCGTCTAGATTGGCCACGGACGCTTTTCCGCAAAAGGTGCTTTTGCGGAAAAGCATCCTGCCAATCTAGACGTGATTTTTCCGAAAATGCTTTAACGGAAAACTTTTCCGTTAAAAGCATTTTTGGAAACTCATGCCAGTGTAGACGTAGCCTGAGTGAATAGTAGATTCAGAGCCATAAAAAGGAAGTTTGAGCTCCTCTTGCCTATGAAGAATAATTATTTATTTAAGGTTAAATTGGCAGTTAACCAGCTTGGTGTCTCATTGCGACAAGTTAGCTCTAGTACAATACACAAACGATTTCAAGTTGCCTATGTGGTGTGAACATAAGAATGGACAGACTAGGTCAGATCAAAGGTCCCTCTAGCCCAGTGTCCTGTCTGCCACCAGTGGCCAATGCCAGATGCCCCAGAGGGAGTGAGCAGAACAGGTAATCATCATGAGATCCCTTTCCTGCCATTTCCAGACAAACAGAGGCTACGGACACCATTCCTACCCATCCTGACTAATAGCTATTGATGGATCTAACTTTCATGAATCTATCTAGATCTTTGTTGAACCCTGTTATAGTCCTACCTTTCACAACATTCTCTGGCAAGGAGTTCCACAGGCCGACCATGCACTGAGTGACGAAAAACTTCCTTTTGTTTGTTTTAAACCTGATGTCTATTAATTTCATTTGGTGACCCCTAGTTCTTATATTGAGGGAACAAGTAAATAACTTTTCCTTATTCACTTTTTCCACACCAGTCATGATTTTATAGACCTCTATCCAATCCCCCCTTAGTCTCCTCTTTTCTAAGCTGAAAAGTCCCAGTCTTTTAAATCTCTCTTCATATGGGACCCGTTCCAAACCCCTAATAATTTTTGTTGCCTTTTTCTGAACTTTTTCCAATGCCAATATATCTTTTTTGAGATGATGCAACCACATCTGTACACTGTGTTCAAGATGTGGGCATACCATGGTTTTCTATAGAGGCAATAAGATTTTCTCTGTCTTAGTCTCTATTCCTTTTTAAATTATTCCTAACATTCTGTTTGCTTTTTTGACTGCTGCTGCACACTGAGTGGATGTTTTCAGAGAACTATCCACAATGACTCCAAGATCTTCCGTGAATAGTTAAAGTTAAATTAGTCCCCATCATATTGTGTGTATAGTTGGGATTCTTTTTTCCAACCTGTACAGGGTTTTAGGAACACAACATGCAATGCCTTCACCTTAACTCACATTCAAGGATAATAGCATTGGAGATTGGCCAGTGATATAGTCAAAACTCAGTCACATGGGCTGTTACTCCATCCTGAACATCCTTCAAATCCAGCTAAGCAAACAGCTCTGAAAAGGCTTTGCCAGGTGCCAACTCCAGCTGGCATCCTCCCGGGTTTTACTGCTCCGCTTATTACAGTTTGAGGTTATGAAAAGTTTACTAATGAAAAACACTTCAGGAAACGGTGCCAGCACCTTAGGCCAGGGGAAGAACTGGAATGACGTGAGCGTATACGACTCTGATGGAAAGTCTGAAAAATCCATTCCTTGCCCCGGAAGCAGCATCTGCTTATAAATCCCAACCAAGCTGAAGAAGAGCAGTCCCATGGATTTCTTCTAAGGTGTCTAGGTGTGGCTTTCTAACTCTTTAAAACCACTGAGGAAACTAAAGACAAAACCTTTGCGATGCTTCACTCCTCGGTGAGTTGGTGCACGTTGAGTTTGCCGGGAAAGCATGTGTCATATCAGCATGCACGCGACATGGCGCACAGGGTGTGAGCGCCCCCTAGGGGTGGGGCCTATCAGCAAAATATTCAGCTAACCAAGGAAACTTCTATAAGGGCTCCTGCTGAAGAAGGGCTGTTGTGACCTAACACTTGACTCCCAAGAATCAGTTACACGGAGTGTGATCTTTCACATGGTGAAAGGGTCCATTGCACTTGCTGTGATAAAGCTGCAAGAACCACCAATCTGATTTTCATTGAGAAGCATATTCCTTTTTGAGCTATTACATTTCCCCCCTGCTATTTTGACAGGGGCTGGCACCTCTTAAGCATGGTACATAAACCTTTTACCTGCCTGATAGATCTGAGCAATGTTTAAATGCTATTTTAAGGTGCACCCTGATTTGTTATTGCAGCAGTTCTCTCTTCCTGACCTTTTCTATGGTTCAGTTACACTTGAAAACTCAACATTTACCCTTGGACAAGCTAGACAGAGCCCCTGGAAGTCAGCAGAAGTGGAGCAGGCATATCTAAGGACAGAACTGGGTCTAAAGCAGTTTTGTTCTTCCACTGACATGCAAAGGATGTGAGGGTAACTCCTATTCACACTAACAAGAATCTCCTGGCTAATGGTGAAATGCTGCTTCTCAAGGTGGTTACATCTGCTCCCTTCTGCCAAGTAACAGGAAATCAGGGGCTTTGACTTCAGAAGCATAATGTGCTGCCATTACGCTTCTCCCTGCCTTTCCAAATGGACTTTTCCAAATGGTGTTGGTTGTATGATTAGACATCAGCAAACTGAGGCCCGGTCTACACTTGCAGGTTATGTCGAGAACAACTGCCTATGAATGACAAAAACCACCGAGCACCCACGCTACAGCGCGACAGATGTTGCTAGAATTGGTAGTTGTCCACGACAGAAAACTTCCACCTCCGCGAGAGACTTTTGTCAGAATGGTGTGGACAGTCACCAGGTATATACCGGGCAGGCTTTTTGTCGAGTTTATTGGACTCCAGCATGTATCCCATAATGCCCTTTTCAGACACTCTGGACAGCAGTTTGAACTCGTCCACCCTTCAGCCACGTAATGTTTACAGGTAACATTATCTGCAAACCCTGGGAAATTTCAATGCATTTCCGGTGCCCCTGGCACATTGTGTGGTGGTCCTCATGCCATCTTCAGGAAATAGGGGTGCCAGCTCTAGATCCCAAACATTCCCCTGCTTGGAGTAATGCAAAGCTTTTGGATTTAATCGGGGTAAAGATTCGTGCACTCAGAGCTGCAAGTGAACCATAGGAACTGGGACACATAGGGCACGTCTAGACTACATGGCTCCGTAGATTTGACACAGCAAAGGGAAATGAAGCGGAGATTTAAATAATCGTCGCTTCATTTATATTAAAATGGCTGCCACGCTGTGCCGATCAGCTGTTTGGCAGCACAGCGCTGTAGTCTGGATGCTCCGTGATTGACATCAAAGGCATTTGTCGACCTCCCTGATAAACCTCATCCCACGAGGCATAATGGGGAGGTCGACAAATGCCTTTGATGTTGACCGCGGAGCATCCAGACTACAGTGCTGTGCCACCAAACAGCTGATCAGCATAGTGCCGCAGCCATTTTAATATAAATGAAGCGGCAATTATTTAAATTGCCGCTTCATTTCCCTTTGCCTACAACCCTAATCTACATGGCTCCGTCGATGGAGCCATGTAGTTTAGACACACCCATACAGTCTCAAAGCCTGTGTGCCAAGGGGTATGACCAGAAAATAGGCAAAGAGGGGCAAAAGATAAGGGCCTTAGGAACAGATAGGCAACCTATGTTATTGGGAGACGGGCACTGTTTGCACTGAAAGGTCAAGACTGGATGCAACTACAGTATTATCAACACTGGAGAAACGGCAGAAGAGGAAATTACCCTGGGTTCTCGCACCAAGGAATTTTTAAACCTTCCCAACTGCTATGTATTTTATTTCTTTCATTTTTTTAAAGTTCTTTTTGGTGCCTGTTTCCTGCCCTGGCATCCAACCCAACATTGCAAACAGATGAACTTTCTCGCCATCCCATGAGACTTTGGGCAGAACATTCAAAATTAAAATTGAAATGAGAGGTCTTCATGGAGCAAGCAAGTCCTCTGCCCTCATTCAACCAGGACCCAACTTGGATGCAGTGTAGAGGGGTATCTGCCTATCCACCCACGCTATCCATCACTTGATAAACCATATGCTGGACAATGTAGCACTTTAAAGACTAACAAGATGGTTTATTAGATGATGAGCTTTCATGGGCCAGACCCACTTCCTCAGATTTTTGATCTGAGGAGGTGGGTCTGGCCCACAAAAGCTCATCATCTAATAAACCATCTTGTTAGTCTTTAAAGTGCTACATTGTCCTGCATTTTGCTTCAGCTACCCCAGACTAACATGGCTACATTTCTATCACTATTCTTGATAAACCATGTTTCCCTTAGTCTTCCAAAACTCTTGGCTTCCCTCACGTCTGAGTGTTTTTAAATTAGCCTTCTTGGGATAAATCAAAGTTGTCGACATAGGAAAAAAATTAATGCGAGAGTTGTTCTAAAGGCCACCAGCCGTGTGCGCTCTGCACTTCCAGTGTGAAGCCGGACTTCCTAAAGGACTTGGCTTTTCATTATGTTGCCTCATGGTGGTATTTGCTAGGTGATGTGAGTTGGAAGAGCTGCTTGTTCTCCACAAGACAGATCATGGCCTAGATCTTCTACGGAAGGGGCAACTTTGGGTCTTCTCCTGCAGTCCATTGAATTCCCTTTGATTTCAGAGGGTGTTGAGGAAAGTCTGTATCTGGCAGGCTCTAACTCTTAACACAGCCGGGTCCAAGCCACAAAGTCTAAATCTGGATCCAGATTTGGAACAGCCGAAGGTCTGGACCTGGGATTTTTGGTTTGGAGCCATTACCGCATGAGGGTCCAGCTGAGTCTAAACAATCCTTTTCCTATGCCCTGTAGCAGGGGATCCTGTTGAATTATTCATCGTGCGAGATTTAGCCAGAGAATGTTGCTGGCATTGGTGCTGAATAAATAACAAAATATATATATATTTCCCCCTGCCCCTCGTGGCTTGACCAGCTCTACAAGAGCACAGGGCTGCATGGCGTGTATTTTCTGAACGCTTCTCTCCCAAGGCTGAGGAAAAAGAACACGTAGGAAATAACTTGGTACCAATCTGCTACGGCCTGTGGAAAGAGTAATCCACAGGTTAGGGTGACAGCATAGAACTCCGGGCCTTTGGGTGAGTACGGGGTCTGCCAGGGGCTTCCTACACCAGTCAGTCTGTGCCTCATCTTCCTTGCCAGAAGGTGGTAGCAATAACACAGCCCTTCCTCACCAGGGTGTTGAGAGGATCCCCATGTTGAAGACTGTAAAGTGCTTAGACACTGTGGTGATGGGACCTACACAATCTCCTCAAAGAGAATAGTTTCCAAGAGAACCCAGCTCAGCGAGGAGCAACCTAGGCTAGTGAGTAGGCTGCATGAGTGACCTCCTTCAGCTCAGCGGACAGTCTCCCGTAAGAAGGTACTTTTGCTCGATGTGCTCAAATTTGAGGAGTGCGTCCACTGACCCATAGCAGCCGCTGGATTGGCTGCAGAGGGAGCGCCCGGCTCTCACAGCGTTGTGTGCAATCAGCCTGCACCCCACTTCACATGCTTTACGTGCGAGCCACTTTAGTAACCCCGGGAGGGAAAAAACAACATGGATGGAAACCAGTGGACTCTCGCAACCCTGCATGTGGGCCACAGTTAAACATTGTGGGCCACACATAGAACCTAAATAGGCCACAGGCATCCACAGTCTGCAGGTTGCCCACCACTGATCTAAATGTATGATCCCCAGGGGTGGGGGACCTAAGGCTTGGGGGCTGGATGTGGCCCCCAGCTTGCCTGGATCTGGCCCCCGAGGCTCAGGGCTCCCCCCAGCATTGTGGGTTGGCGCACACGCACAAAATCTACTAGTCTGGGACTCTCTCTAAGCTCTGTGATAGAGATGCAGCCGTGTTAGTCTGGTGTAGCTGAAACAAAAGACAGGACTATGTAGCACTTTAAAGACTAACAAGATGGTTTATTAGGTGATGAGCTTTCGTGGGCCAGACCCACTTCCTCAGATCAAATAGTGAAGAAAATCGGCACAACCATATATACCAAAGTGATACAATCAAAAAAAAATGAACACATGTGAAATTGACAAATCAAATTCAGAGTGAGGGTGAGGGGGGAAGGTAAGTTTCTGTGAGGTAGTGACATAGGGGTGATAATAGGGGAAGTTTCTGTGAGGTAATGACATTAGAGGTGATAATTGGGGTAGCTATCTTTGTAATGGGTGAGATAATTAGAGTCTTTGTTTAAACCCATATATAAAGTGTCAAATTTAAGCATGAATGACAATTCTGAAGCTTCTCGTTGAAGTCTGGAGTTAAAGTCTCTTTGAAGCAATATGCGTGTTTTAAGGTCATTAAGGCTATGTCTAGACTGCAAGCCTCTTTCGAAAAGGCTACTTTTTTCGAAAAAACCCCTGAGTCTGGACACAGCCTAAGTGAATGATCAGTCTGGCTGAAATGGCAGGCAACAGCTTTCTTTCTGTGAGAGAGTCTTATTTCTGTTTTGTCTGCATTGATTCTTTGGCGAAGTGTCTGAGACGTTTGTCCAATGTACTTGGCAGACGGACACTTTAGGCACATGATGGCATACATTATATTTCTGGATGAACAGGAGTATGTGTTCTTGATCTTGTAACTGGCATGGTTAGGTCCAATAATGGTGTCAGCAGAGTAAATATGAGGACAAAGCTGGCACCAGGGTTTGTTGCCAGGCAAAGTTCCAGGGTTGGTATTAGTGTGATATGTTCTGTGGTTGTTGGTAAGAATCATCCTGAGGTTAGATGGTTGTCTATAGGAGACTATGGGTCTGTCTCCCAGAGCCTCTCGGAGTGTAGTATCCTGTTCCAGTATAGGCTGTAGTTTATTGATAATGTGTTGGACGGGTTTAAGTTGGGGGCTATAGATGATGACAAGTGGTGTTCTATTGTTGGTTTTCCTGAGTCTGTCTTGAAGTAGATGGTTTCTGGTTATTCGTTTGGCTCTTTCAATTTGTTTTTTTATTTTTCCGGGTGGGTAATTGAGGTTTATAAATGCTTGGTAGAAATCCTGAAGTTTCTGGTCTCTGTCAGTGGGAGTAGAGCAGATGCGGTTGTATCTAAGGGCTTGGCTATAGACGATGGATCGTATGGTGTGTTCTGGTGTGTGAGACGAAGGTGGGGAGTGTCTTTCTGCTTCTCAGTGAGGGGCCATGTCACTGAGGGGTTTTTGTTTGTTTGTTTGTTTTGCTTCTCACTTATGTGCAGCCCCCGACTGATTTTTCTGTCAGCCAGTGGCCCCCAACCCAAAAAGGTTCCCCGCCTTTGAAGCAGTTGGAGACCTCGTTGGGTAAAATACACAGTGCCACATTACGTGGTGATGTGTAAAAGGTTCCACCGCGTCCCTTGGGCCAAAGGTCTAGGGTAGGAGGGGAGCGTCTCATGATAAACAAGAAAACATGTTGTGGGATGATCTCCAGACCATTTCATTCCTCTTGCTTCACTAATTTAGATTGGCTTCCCAAAGCCTTTACCCAGCAGTTCTGGGAGCTTGTGCATCAAATTCGAAATCAATGCAAATCCAGAAGATATTCTCTGAGAACCAAAAGGCAAACACAATCGCCCCCAAGTCTACGGACTGGGGATATGCTGGGTTCCATTTCATTTCAAAATGGAAGGTCCTGACAGCAGCCTCCACGCATTTAAACCAAAGGAACGAGGCATCTCTGCTGACTGCTGCTGCGGAAGGTTTGCCGGTTCTTCTCCTTCCTCAGCATTTACATCCTCTGGGACTTGGCAGACCCACTCTCCACCTCAGCTCTCAGATGCTCCAGCCCTGGGTCTAGAACTGACCCACCTGGGGTCAGAAATGAGCCATCAGAACATAGCTCGTGTGCACGCGTGAACCCCCTGCTGCAGACCCAATGGAGGGAGGCAAGAGGACAGAGGCCTTTTGCTTTGGCCTACATCCTAAATAAACATCGGCTTTGCTTGCTAATTCCTAAGGGGTTTTGTCTACACTGTGTTTTGGATGGAGCGGGAGTAAGCCTCAGTTTGGGTCTACAAAGGGGCTCACGCTAGGAAGTGCTCTAAAAATAGCTGGAGATGGGTTCTGATGTCCAGGGTAGGGGAGAGGGACAGGGAGTCTTCAGAGCCTCAACTCCTGCCTTAGCTGCGGCTGCAAAGCACTGTCTAGACAGCTCCTTTTGTGAGCCCCGCTAACCCAAATCGGAATCTGCAGGCTTGCTCCAGAGCGCCCTGTAGACGTGCCCTAAGAGACCAAGCAGCCATTTTATTTAAAGGTATTTTGAATATGGCAGTTCTCCCCTCCTGCCTGCATACTTACTCAGTTATGATCATTTTAAGATATTTCAACATTTTAGACCTCAGCTACTCCCCTCCCCTCCTCCCCCACTTGTCTTTTTAAAATTATCCAAATCGCTGACACAAAAAGTCCCTCTCTGCAAAGGCTCCTGAGAGCAGTGTGCTATTGAAGTGAGGCTGTTCAGGTTTGGGGGGTTAAAAATGGATTTGCCTTTCCAAATGGCTCCTCCGGCTCCAGTCACGTCTCGGTAGGGTAAAGCACTCAAGGCTTTCAAAGGCAGCGGGCCCTGCTGATTCAGGGCATGAAAGCTGTGGAATTGCTGGCAAAGGAAATGCTAATAATTAAAGCCGTAATCGTGACATGGAGGCAAGAAATACATGCCTACGGGGCGATGAGAGAGTTCATAAACAAAGCAAATAGGAGCCTCATGCTGCACACTGCCATGGAGCGGCGATTATAGCTGGCATCGTATCCCTCATGTTTCATATGCCAGCACAACAGGTAGGCTAGGCCTGGCTCACAAAAACACAGGGCCAAGCCCCTGAAGAAACCACAGTCGCTTTGCTAGATTGGAGGGGCGCACTCAAGCTAACCGTTCAGCGCAGTGCGGCGCTCTAGGCTTTCCCACTTGGCACAGATGAAAGCCTCTCGCCCAGTTGTCGGGAAACTGCCACGCGGCTCGTGGGGATTTCATGAGGCGCAGGTCAGATTTACACCCTTTGGGGATACACGGCCCTCGTGTCTGTGAGATGGGGAAATTCTCCCTCAGAGCCCACACCTCATGCTAGCGGGAGGCGGGAACGCACACTGAGGGAAGAATGAGGCCTACTCCACGGAGCATTCTTTCGTTTCAGATCCAAATTTCTCCCCTCTCCCAAACCTGCCATTGTTCCACCAATGTCATTATTTACCTCAGAAAACACTGCGCTGTGAAACCTCGGCAGCGGTAGGAAGCCATCACAACAGCACTTGGCCTTTACCCTGCCCCTTTCCCCCGAGGATCTCAGAGCATCGTGCAAACAGCTAACTCATTCGCCTCCTTCCTCCCAGCTACTCACTACCAACAGACGGTAAAAGAGCCAACCAAAACCAAATATTGCGTGACTATAACCACGGGTGGAGAGTATAAGGGATAGGGGAAGGCAATGCCTTCCCAAAATGCCCACCCACACTTCACCCCCAAACCCCCTCCATTCTGCACGGCTTCCCCACTCTCCAGGGGCTGCCTGGCCTTAAGCCCCACCGAGGTTGAGGATGTGCCGCAAGCCCTCCTGCGACCAAGGAAGCTGCAGCTGGTTGTTGCCCACACTCTGGGGCCATTGCTACTCACCTTCCCATGCTCAGGGGTGAGGAGACTGAGGCTGTGCCCCTCACTCTGGTGGGGGACAGGTGATCTGCCTCTATAGTAGGGGTGCTTGGCTCTCACGGGGACTCTGGGCAGCAGGGGTAGGGCTTCAGGTGTAAGAGGCAGGCCCAGAGGCTTGCCTTCCCCAGCCCTAGGTTCACCCACCTCCCATGGATATAACTTTCCTACAAAATCCACAGGGGTAGATGTGTTGGGGACATTACGTGGCCACACATGGGAAACAAGGAGGGGGCTTATCATTGTGAATGGACAGAGACATGGTCCAGGCAATCAGGCATGAGAGGAGAGCTGCTGATGGGAAGAAGTGGTCTGCACTGTGGAACTGTCTGAAAACACAGGCTCTATGCTGACTCGTGCTCCTGAGCCTTGCAGGAAGGTTTGGGGTGCAGCTTTTACAGCAAGTGGAGACACCTAGTGCTATTGATTATGGGAAGAGCACCCCGGGTATAGTACTCTGAGGTATAGCACTCTGTGTAATCCCATGAGCAGGACTCTGGATTGTGAAGGGGGAGATCTGGTTATTATATTCCTAGCTCTGCCACAGAACTGCAGGGTGACCTTGGGCAAGTCCCTTCACCTCAGAGTGGCTCTGTTCAGCACCTCTCCCTTTACCTATTTAGTTTATAAGCTCTTTTCCCCTTCCTATGTGTTTGCCCAGCGTCCAGGCAAGTGGGGACACCAGACAGTCCTGTAATATTGCTGCTAGTCATAAAGACAGATGGACTCCATTGTTGTGCTTACAATCTACCACCCGTGTCCCAGGGCAACTCCCTCACTGTGGGCCCTGCCCCCACTCCACCCATTCCCAAGCCCTGCCCACTCTGCCCCCTTGCTCCCTCCCCTGAGCAACACAGTCCAGGGGGGTAAACAAAGACCTGGCATGGCAGCAGCAGGGGGCAACCCCTGCACTTACCACATGGGTGGCGGGAGCTGGAGTCGCCTGGCAGCCTGATCCTCCCCATCATGCCACCGTCTCCCGGCGCCCTGCTTCCCTGTGGCGGGGGGAAGCGGAGCCCTGTGGGTCAGGAGAGGGTGGTGCAGTGGGATGGAGCAGGCTGCTGGCCCGCTCCACCTCCCACTGCCCATGTGGTGAGTGCAGGGAATCGACCCCTGCCACCGCTGCGCCAGGCCCTCCATAATCCCCCTGGTCCCTCCCGTCCATAGAACAGCTGGAGCAGCCACTGTGGGGCCCCCAAAAGCGTGGATCCAGGGGCAGCTGCCCCAATCCCTCCTACGAACAGGATGGCTCTGAGTGGTGCTTAGCTGGACTCTACAGAGTGCTGTGTGTCTCCGTGCCAAGGCCAGCAGATGTGTAACCCAGCCCGTTGCCGCTGTCAAATCACTGGCTTCACTGTCACGCCGGTGTCGGGTGGCCCTGCCTTGTTTACCAAGTGTAATAATACCTCACGCTATCTGCCTTACCCTCGGGCCCGAGTGAGGTAATCGGACAGGAGAAAACAAAGACGTGAGAGGAGTCTTTCAACACACCCAAGGCAAAACGCGCTGCTCTCTGCCGGACAGTCGCTGCCACATCCCTGCTCCAAGGCAGGGCTGCATGTCATGTTGCTGCCTCCAGGGCCGCTGCTCAAGCAACACCTGGTTCGTATTCGTTCTTCTTTTGAGGCTTCTTCCACCCACAGACAGTTGCTGATTCCCACAACCCTCGGCAGGAGACACCAGCACTGCCCTGTCTGAGCCTAAGGGCCGTTCCCAAGACAGAGCCCAGTTCTGAACTGACATTTCACCTTTCAAAAGCCCTAGTGCCCAGCAAGCAGAGGTGAGTCTCCCCTCTGTTCTCCTCCACCTACACCCTCAACCTCAGAAGGCATTTAAAGAGCAGGTCAGAGTCACTAAAGGTTGGATTTCAAATTACATAAAATGGGCATAGAAGGGTAGACACACCGCATGGTGGGGCATGGTATAGGAGGCTCCTCCTGCCTACGGCCCCTGAGTCCTGGTTTATCTTGGCTTGGGGTCGCCCTTCTCTTCACAATTTAGCCCTGTAGCCAGGTCATGCTTCAGTTCCCTCCCCCTCTCTCAGGTAATACAGATGTCAAAAAACCTTCTTTACACAGTGGCCATGACTACACTACTGTACGTGGAAGATCGACGCTTCAGAGGTGAATCTTCTGGGTTTGATTTAGTGGGTCTAGTGAAGACCGGCTAAATCAAATTCAGAGGGCACCCCTTTTGGCGCCGGTAGTCCTGCTCCTCACAAGAAATAAGGGAAGCCAACGGGAGCATTTGCTCCCATCAGCCTTCCGCTGTGTGGATGTTGTGGAAACTCAATTTAAGATACATCAACTCCAGCTTCGGAGTTGTGTATCTTAATGCGACCCTCTGGTGTAGTGTAGACCAGGTCACAAGCTCTCTAGGACCATCCTTCTTCCAGGGCTGGACCAACAGGGTGCTCCCCTGGAATTCCCCAGCAAGATCCTAAACTAGAGTATGAAGAATCTCACTTCTGCCCTCCCCTGGGAGGAACTTTTGTCTTTCTCTGGACCTTGACTGAATGCCACCCAGCACTCAGCCCCCAAAAGTCCTAGCCTTGTCCTTTTTTGGGGCTCACCACCAAAGCTTGTGCCACCCTACCAGTGGCTCTGTTTCTGTTGGCCTCTTACTGAACTTTTCTACCTAGGAGAAGACCTTAACTTTCTCTTTGGGCTTCTTACTCCCTCCACGGCAAGCAGAGAAAAGGCAGAGCTATCTACCAACAAATTGTCAACCTTCCACATTCCAATATCAAGGGAGGGTTTCTGAGCCCTTGGGTACAATCCTATCCCATCCTTAAGCTTTTCCCTGCAACCACTAGGACTAGAGACATACTTTGAGAAAAATGAAAGCTGAGACACCCGATTCCTGGCTCTGGGGCCTCAAAGACTCCACCAAATACGATCAGATCGAGGGCAATAGAACTATCAGCCTGACGGCAGCTGGGTTTTCAAAGGCCATCATAAGGATTCAGGAGAAGACAAAAAAGTATGCTCATGGTGCTTTAATTATGGTTAATAATGCTTAGCAAGACTAGGACAGTTTAAAAAAATCTGTATGGAGCAGCACATGTAGCATTTTACAACCATTTTCCTTAGCAATTACTATTACAATAAATTACTATTGACTAGGGATGTTAAAATGTGTTTATTAAAGTAAACATGAAACTGCTGGAAATTTCAGCAGTTACATATGAGGGGGCTGTCGGCTCCCCGGGAACCGGTGTGTGCAGGGAGCCGGCTTTTAAGCTGGCTCCCCGTGAGCACCAGCTCCCGCCTGCCCCCTCTCCCACACTGCCATCTCTGACACAGAGGCAGCAGATGGGAGGGCAGGTAGCTCCATGCATACTGACTCCCACCTTCCCCCTATTCCCCACTGCTTCTCTCTGCAGGTGTCCTAAAACCCACTTGGAACATCCACCAATTCAGGACTAAATCCGTGGGGGTAAAAACGTTATTCCCTTCATACAACCATTCAGACACGACTCTTCTACATGGAGTCAGCTGCCCCACATCTGGGGGAGTGAGGTTTCTTCATGAGGGACAAGTAAATTTTTTATACCAGGGATAGAGGCATTGGGACACTATATTTGGCATCCAGATATAGCTATATTTCAGGGATAAAGACATGGGGAGGATATTGTTATTGGAAAATCAGACTCTCTTGTTACCAACTATAAGTTACAGTTCTGTAAGAAAACTTGACATGGCGAGAACCAACGGAACCCCCTTTCAAATGATGCTAAAAAAAACCACAAGGGCTTATTTATTTTTAAAATAAAATGGGCCTAATCATGGAAGTGATTAAATGATAGAGGCTACACTCTTGTTTGAAGAAGGCAAACACCTTCACATGCCATGAATGGGCTGTTGCCTGCAGCAGACCCAAGTAGCCTCAACAACAGAGAGGATTTTTCAGTTCTCTCTGTGATTTGATCTCTGTAAACCTCCCAGAATATATATTGTCTAGCAGTAAATCATGTCTGACTTTATCACCCACCCATCTGGGATCTGAGTGAAACCACCAAGACAACGTAAGTAATCTGGATTTCGTTCAGTACTGTGTGAAATGAACTTCACTGGTGGGGTTCGATTCATTCTGCAAATAGATCACACTTCCTGCATTTTACCGTTTGCTACATTCCCAGCATTTCCCACGGTGCTGATATTTCCCCCGGTATTACTCATGCTTTCATTTGTCTTTCAAAAGGGGGATTGCATGAGTTTGGTTGGGTGGTCGCCGAAAAGTTCCGAGTTGAGAGAAAAGGTGGAGGAAGCATTCTAAGTGACAGCCAACAGACACCCAAATTTCAGCTGTTTTCGGAGTTAGCTGCAAACTTGAGTCACGGCCCAGATGTGTGAGGCAGATGTGCTGAGCTTACTGGCACCCGAATAACTACATCAGTTTCTGTCAACAGATTAGCCACCTCCTATGTGCCCAGGTCGCATTGCAAGCAGCCTGCCTCACTTTCCCATTCCAGGGGCTTCTTAAAAAAAAAATCATAAGGCAGTCTCCTGCAACCTGCTGGATGAACCTTATTGAGTTAAGTTTAATACCTTTCAGGTCCATTATATTAACATGCAATTGTTTATGGGTTCTTAAAGGATTTTGCGTATATGCACAAGGGTAAAAAAACAGCTTCTCCAAGATCTGAGAGCAGAGAGGGGTGATTAGTCAAGATCAAGCTCCCATCCCACCACTCCTGCACGAAAAGGTCCATATCGACTAGTTCAAACTGGATTCTCCAACACCAACTGACAAAGGACTTTTGGATAAACATCTTGGTGGTAAATGGACCTTGTGGCCTACTTTTGGATCCAGCAATCAGGCAAGAGAGCTAGTCCCTGGAGGGCCCTAGTCCTTAGGGAGAACAGTGTGCCCCATAAGTTCCGTAAGACTGCGTGCTTGTTCTGAGAAAAGGGTGCTATGAATCGGAAACCACTTGAAGGACAGCTCAGCTACCAGAGACAGACCCTTCTGGAGATGGTGTGAGTGCTGTTAGGCGTAGTCGCATCTGGGTAGGTTCTTTCATGGTTTTGAAGATGTTTTCTTGGTAGTGCTTTTGCCTAAAGAATAAATGTGCTTGCTTAGAAAGAACAGCATGGTAGATCAGCTGTGGCAATCGCACTGTTCACCATCTCTGAAGAAAGGCAAAAGAAATGTGCTATGCTGGGGAGGTCACAGTGCAGGTGGAGAATGCAGGAGCCTGGAAATACCTTGGTCAGAAGGGAGAGAGACGGTCCTCCATTCAAGCGAGGCAACGGTGAGGCAGCGGGCAGCCCAGAGTGGGTGCCTTTGCTAGAGAACACTGAGGTTTTGTCTACATTGCGAGCTTTTGCGGCAGAAAATATGCTAATGAGGGACTCATTAGCATGAGTCACGATATCATTAGCATATTTCCTGCCGTTTCTTTTTGCGAAAGAGGTTTTTGCACAAAAAGAAGCAGTGTAGCCGCTTCCATTTGTGCAAAAACCATGTTTTGCGCAAGATCCTTATGACTCTCTGGGAAGCTACACTGCTTCTTTTTTGCGCAAAACCCCCTTGTGCAAAAAGAAACAGCAGAAAATATGCTAATGATATCGCGACTCATGCTAATGAGTCCCTCATTAGCTTAATTTCTGCTGCAAAAACTCACAGTGTAGACGAAGCCTGGGAGTACACTGTGACATTGCAGTCCAAAGGTCATTGAAAACATTCTCCTCCTGGGATGCAATTTTAGTCCTTAAACAGGCTGGCCCAGCCCCAGGTCAGTGTCTTTCTGTCCCCTTAGATAGAGAGCCCACGCCCACCCCATTCTCAGAGCTGCGTCCCAACTCAATCACCACTGCCGGGCTTTACCTGGCTGGAGCTCAGAAGACTTCCAAAGCCTTCTGGGGCCAGGAGATCCCATCGCAGAAGCTCCCTAACCCTATACAATCATGACAGGTGTGGAGAAAATAAATAAGGAAAAATTATTTATTCCTTCCCATAACGTAAGAACTAGGGGTCACCCAATTAAATTAATAGGCAGCAGGTTTAAAACAAATGAAAGGAAGAACTTCTGCACACAACACACAATCTGTGGAACTCCTTGCCTGAAGATGTCTGAAGGCCAAGATTTTAACAGGGTTCAGAAAAGAACTAGATAAATTCAAGGAGGATAGGTCCGTCAATGGTTATTAAACAGGGTGGGTAAGAATGGTGTCCCTAGCCTCTGTTCGTCGGAGGCTGAGAATGGATGACAGGGGAGGGATCACTTGATGATTCCCTGCTCTGTTCATTCTCTCTGGGCACCTAGGATTGGCCACTGTTGGAAGCAGAACTGTCCCATCCATAGGACGTTTGGGGTGGCCAACCAAGACCCCACACAGCAGCCACCTCAACTGTCCTATGGACGGGCCTAGCATGGGTTGGCAACAGGGGTCTCCTCCCCCTCACCACAACAACCTGGCATCCTACTCCACTCTGTTCTGCCCTGCCACACGGCTCTCTCAGCCTGCTGTGCTTGGCTTCTCCATGGCAACAGGACGCAGAGCATGGTTCCCGGCCACGCCATCTCCTGCCACCATGGTGAGGGCAGAGAGGGGGGCGACCCCTACTGCTGCCCCTTGGCAAGCCCCCATTGATCTCTTATGCTGAGGGAATGGGGGTGGAGCAGAGGTGGGAAAGGGTGTGGCAGATGGAGCAGGGGTCGGGCTTGGGGGAAGAGTTCGAGCTGCGGCAGGGCAGGGGTGGAACAGAGATAGGGCGGGCTCTGCACGGGGTGCCCTGCCCTGCATGTGGGCCGTTGCGGGGGTTGCCCCAGGCCATGAGCCCCCCCCAAAGGACAGCCCTGGTTGGGAGACAGGATACTGTGCTAGATGGATCTTTGGTCTGACTCAATATGGCCGTTCTGATGTTCTTAACCCTGAGCATCCTGCTGCTCTTATAATGAACCCCCCTGCTCTCACTCAGATGTGCCTCTTGGGTAACTAATCTTGTCTGGCCCAGGCCCTCTCAGCCTTAAAGCACAACCCATCCTGTTACCATTTCATTCACACCTGTTATTATTCTGCTGCGAGTCTGGGTGTAGACCAGCCCGGATGCCTCTCTCAGGAGCAGCAATCCAGAGTTCTGACTTAAAATATATATATATATTGAAGGCTTCACCCCCCCCCCCCTTCATATCCCAGCCTTCCTGTCCATCTGCCAACAACAGCTGATGCGAACTGCACCCTCTCTCCCTTGGGGGGGCAATAAAAATGCCAGACTAACCAGAGGGCAAGAGAACTGTCCAGCCCATGGGGAGCAGTGTTTAAATTGCAATGGCCTGACTCACTCAATTTGCATTGGGCTCTACCGCCCTGCCTGTTTCATTGGCCAAGCACAATCCTTTGGGTTTCTTTACAAAGCTGGGGTTGATTGACAGGCCCTTCTTTCCCCTTCCCTAAGGAGACCAAATTCAATCCGCTCCCCTATGGGGGCATCCCTCCTGAAGCCGTCCAGAGCCTGCCTTTCCAATCCCGTCTCCGACCTGTCTCCCACTGCGGTAGGTAGCAAGCAAAGCTCTTTTTTTTTTTTTTCCAGCCAGTCAATCCCCAGGCCTCCTCAAATGTCGTCTCTTTTCAACAGGCCCAGAGGGGCAAAATAAAACTTGGCTCCCTTTCCGCCACGGCTGAGCCCTTGAAAAGCCTCCGCCGACCGCCGAACAATAGCTGGGGAGAGGAAAGATTTGTTCTGTTTGAAAGATTCCCCCCCCCCCCGCAGCACACCTGGGTAGAGGAGCTTCCTGTTGGCTCTGTGAAGGGCCATTGTGTGTCGTGTCAGCAGCCTGAGATCAGAATGGGCTGGATAGCATCGCTGGGATGAGCAGGGCTGAATGCAGCAGGCTTCTCACCGGGTCACGGACCGTGGCCCTCAATCCCCACCGGCTGAAACCCTAGCGCTTCACCCACCGCGCCGGCTCTGTGTGCCAGCCCTTGCTAATGGACTCTTTGCTCCTGTGCACACTGACCCTATTGTACGCTGATTCTATTGCCTGCATGGGGGGGGAGTCAGAGGGGAGGGGGAAGTGTGCAGCAGAGGTGAGCTGGGAAAAAAGCTCCACCGGGCCTCCAAAGAACTGTCCATAACGGTGCTGAAAACGGTCGTGGCCTTTCCATCCTTGCAGTTGAATCCTTTAAAGGCTGGCAGTGGGCTCCTCCGGACTTGTAGAACCCCTCTCCCATTCCCTCCAGTCCAGAGGTGGGCAATAATATTCTTCACAAATTTTGGCAAGTTTTCAAGGACCATCCCCCAAAGGGGTGGGGCCTCAGGAAGAAGGGGTGGGGCCTCAGGAAGAAGGGGCGGGGCTAGGGGCTAGAGGGCCTAGACAACCTCCTCCTTCCTTCCATTTGTCTTCCGGGCTGCTGTTGCTGCTCTCATTCCTTTATCAGGTAAGCCAAGGATCCCCACACCAGGGTGTTTTGACCCTGGAAAATGGAAAATCAGTAGGTGCCCCCATCAGTGGCAAGTGCTAAGGGCACTCTAGTTACATCCCCATCCTGGCGTGATGTGACACCGCAGTGAATGGTGTCCTTTCAGAGTTGGCCTCCCAAGAACCCCACTGACTACTGCATGGTCACTACAAAAGTGAAACATGGCAAGACCAAGCTCCCCCCCACACACACACCTGGGAGAGCCGCACGATTTGGGGTATGGCCATTACAACAGGCATCATGGCCCTACCAGACCTTCCCTTCTCCTTTCACTCGCCTCTTCTCCTGTTGCTTTGATTGAAATCAGTGTCGGATCCTGTGATCCGTACGGCCACCAGGGCACACGCTGCTGAGAGCAGGCCATGTGGCAGCATGCAGATTGTCAATAACACTGCCTGGTTAGCACATTTCACTGCCCTGGTCTTTGACTTTCACGGCTCTTCTTCAGTGTGTTCCTTCCGCTGTCTTGGTCAGCCCCCGTCTGGAGAACAAATAGCATTCTGCAGCCAGGGATCGAGATAGCCGGGAAGAAACGTGGGAAAAAAGCACGACCGACGCAAGTAAAAGCAGGGAGCGGAGTTATTTTGTTCCCTGAGTTTTTTAAACAGGAGGCCCTGTAGATGGTCACACAGGTTTCTGTTCAGCACGGTGTGAAATTAACACTGTTGGCTGTTATTGCACTAAGCAATTTCTGGTGATTCATTTTGTTCTATTTTACCTCTCTTCCCTCCCCTCCCCCCCAAAAAAAATCACTTTGTGGAAAATGTACAAGCAAATGCTTGTTTTTTAAGCAGAGGACATGCTACAGGGAGCATTTCTCTCTTTTATTTTAAAGGCACATCCGTCTGCACTCCAGAAATCAGACCATTTCACTTGACAATTGGCGTTTGCCGCAGCATTCCTCAAAGGAATCGCCTTCATGTTGAATTCATAGCAAAACCAAAACCACCTGAATTTGCAGGAGCTGTGTGTTTGGTGGCTGGTATTCAGTGTCAGGCTGGGTGGGATTCCAAACTCATTGCCGACAGGAGAGAGGTTTTCAGCGCCTCGGCACCCTATGGATCTTGGGCTGGCATAACTCAGACACTCCTGGATACTCCTCTGTTACAGCAGCCCATTACTGCTGCAATGTCTGGAGTTTCCCGGAGCCGCATGCCATGCAGTCACCACACAGCGTCTGCCCCCAGCAAGTCTCCTATCCCAGGACTTGCAAGGGGGTCCTGAGAAGGTGGCTAAGGGCTGTAAGACCACAATGCCTGGGCAGGGACTACCCCCACCCAGCTGATAAGAGGCAATTAGGTCTCCTTTATGTATCTTGGGCCCTTCCACCTGGTGGAGAGCAGGGGTTAGGATCTCACCCTGGTTTCTGCTTTTTCCCTTTATGCCGTGAGATAGGAAGGGAGATCAGAGAGGATCGGACATTCTCCAAATCTAAGCAGTCCCTGCTTTTTTGCTTGTTCCGAAAATCAAAATATTTGCTGCCCGAGGCACAGAGGAATCCATACTTCTCGATAGTGAAGGCAACTCATCAATGGCTTTCAATAGTTTTGCTGCTTGAAAAGCCTGCAGAAGAGAGCATGCAGCTGAGATTCCCAAAATACACATTCACGTTAGGAGATCAGATAACAGTTTTGCTCTTATTTAGTAGATGTCAGCTAGAAAAATCACTGTGTCCTGAGCAATCTGCTTCAGATCGCTCGCACCCCCCTCCCAACCCTCCATGCCTGGCATTGCCCCAACAGAGTAGAACTGAATGGGCAGGCAACTGTGGGGGCAGGTTTTGTCTTGCTATCAAGCTCACCAGCAGTAAGCACTGAGCAAGTTAGCTAGGTGGATCAGATCTGGGAATACATTTAGCATAGTCTGACCTCTACCCCCATGTGCAATGTAAATGAATATTTAAACTGGTTCTGGACTACAGGTTGACCTCTCTAATCTGGCACTCTCGGGTCTGGCAATATCCTTGGTCCGGCATGATTGTACTTAGCTGGATATCCACTTATCATAGGTGTGGCCAAGTTTTCCACAGTCCCATAAAGTTTGTTTACAGCCACCAGTCCAGGCTCTCAGAGTTCTGTTCTGTTATTTAGCTCTGATTTACCTCTATATGTTTTCTAAGTGCCCAGTGAGCAGTGGAAGTGTTGGTAATGCTGCTAGACAATTTTGACCTCCCATGGTCCAGCAAATTCTCTGGCTCAATACCAGTTAGATCCTGAGGGTGTCAGACAAAAGAGGTTCAACCTGTACATCAGCACGCAGTTCCTGAAATCACGATTATCTGAATTCCAGAAGAGAAAACAGAAGATAATTTCCGTAATATAATATGAAACAAAGTGTGCTAAGTAGGATCAAATTCTTTACAGTGCCTTCCCAGAAATGATGCATGGCAGAGTCTGTTTCAAACAACGGTGATTTTACAAAGTATTGTTACTGCCTTTTTGTATCGTGGTAGTGAATTTTGTATACACTAATAAAAATGAAAGCAGCTATTAAGAACAAATCAATGGACTGTACCTGGTTTTGATCACACATGAGTTGGCCATTTGCATTGGTATTTGCAGCATCTGTTCCAATTAAGACTTGTTTTCTAGTTTAAAGATATTAGTCCAATCACCAGTGTTCTGGTCAGAACATGAATAGAGCATTGTTCTGGCAGTATGTAGTTAAACAGACTCCACAGAATCCATTAAATAGCTTTGCTGCCCAATTAGAATAAGAAGGAGTCAGGCAGACATGACTGTACTCTATACCCTCTGTCCCACATGTATTTTTATAGATTCATAGTCAATGAAACCAGTTAACATGGACCATGTGTTAAGAAAACACAGCCTGTACGCTGTCACAGAGTATGACAAATGGAGCATCAAGCCATTTATCAGGATTCAACGGGCACAGAATTTAATTACGATAACGACTGCCTGTGAAATAAGGCACAGGAACGGCCAAACAAGCAGCTCGCATACAGTTAAAACAAGCATTAGAAATCTGGTACCATGGAATCCTGAAAGTATAAAAAAAATGAAGGCCAGTTCACTGAGAAAGCCCACGCCTCCTGCTATGCGGGTGTTACGTGAATTTGTTCTAGAGATTTCACTGGAGATCGGGTTGGGTTGTTATGTGTTGCGAGGTGAAGGTGGGGTTCTGTTCACTAGCCAGCGTGTAGCTTATTGCAGAAAACTTGAGGCCTGTTGTAGACATACGACAATGTGCTGTGGAGGTGAATTTGAGACTCGAGTGACCATGCCACCTACTGTACTGAAGCCGGAAAATTAATAAGCAACCTTTTCTTCCCAATGGAACGAATAAGGATTTTTAAAAAGCTACAATTTGCCTGAGCGTCACCAGGCATTTTGAAGGCATCCTGGCAAGGGAGAGTTGAAAGGAGGAACTTGAAGGAGGACAAGGAGGTAGCTTTGTGGGGGTTCCTGGACAGCTCCTCCCAAGCGCAAGGGGCAGCCCGGGAGAACTTGCAAAGAGGCTTGTTTGAAAATGTAACAAGTGGGCAATGGGGTCTGGCATCCTGGGCCCACCAGAGGCGGGAATCAAAAGGGAAGGAGAAATGAAATGTGGGGTCATGGGTTAGCTATCACCATAGTGACCAGTAAGCAAACAGGGTAAAAGAAAGCAAGGCCAAGGTTCCAGCTCATGCGTATATCCCGGCTTGGCCAAAAGTGCTCAGTGTGATCTATTTATCCAGCAGCAGCTCTTCTGCCTGACTCCCCATAGCTGAAATGGTTTGCCACATCACCAGCACATCCAGCAATCTTCCTACGGTGCTTTGCTAGCCTCTGTCCAGCAAGAAAAATCCAATGGGGGCATTCCACAGACTAGCAGCACTACCATACAAACCAGGGAAATAAATGTCTTGGCCTGGCTATTCTTTCAATGGCATTTAACCTTCAGCCTCAATGATTTCAGGGCTCACGTGTCATGCCCCTGTATGCGAGTCAGAGTTAGTGAAAAAGCGCACAGCTGTAGGTGTAGCACCATGGAAACTCCGGGTGGAGGCAGGTGAGGAGTGTGCATAATAGGGATTTGTACTATAAAGTCTTAATTCCCAGAGACGAGCACCAGGCTGCCACTAGGAAATACCCCTTCCCATTTGACATCACTGGCAATAGGCCAGTCCCGCTGAGCAGAAGTGTTTTGGGGCACATTGAATAACAAATGGGGCTCAGTCTTGAGGTCCTTACTCCAGCCCTTTTTAGGCAAATAAGTTGCAATGCCTCAGCGAAGTGTGTCTTTGCCTCCCAACAGGAGCTGGAACATACCAAGAGGCTTGACTTAGCTTGTGCCAGCCTGACACGTTAGTTCACAGAGCAGCCCCTGGTGCTTTTCAGTTCCAGATGCCTTGGGTTCAGTTTCCTCCAGAGGGTTAATGGGAAATGACCCTTCTGTACAAAGGGCCAGCACTGAGGGAGAAAGGCAAGTGAGGAGAGCGCCTCCCAACCCCCCACCATGACAGCAAAACTCCCACAGGGAAGAGCGGAAACCTGCCTGCACTGACTGAAATACCCTTTCTTAGAAGACTCAGTCTGCAGAGAGGATTCTATGCAAGCTATTGCTGGAGGACCTGCTCATGGCTCACATAGCCCTAAAACTGCAGTGCTCCAAGCCAGCAGAGTATGGGCAGGAGAATGAAACCTTCGCTCTGCATCTCCCTTCCATGTGCACTGCCCATGTGAGCAACTTTGCTCCTAAGGATTAAGGCCCTGGGGCCTGCAAAGTACTTAAGCACATACTACTCATGAGCTTTATTAGGTTTGAGTCTTAGGCCATGTCTTCACTAAATGGAAGACTGATGCTGCCGTGATCTATCTTCCAGAGGTTGATTTAGCAAGTCTAGTTAAGACTCGCTAAATCAAACTCAGAGGGTGCCTCCATTGGCGACTGGTATTCCTGCATCTGTGTGGAGTAAGGGAAGCCAACAGGAACATTTATTCCCATCAACCTCCTGCTGTGGGGATAGTGGTGAATCTCAAAATAAGATATGTCAACTTCAGCTATGTAGCTGGAGTTGTGTTTCTTGATTCAATGTCCCCATTTAGTGTAGAATTAATGGAGATTGCCTATCTCCTAGAGCTGGAAGGGACCTTGAAAGGTCATTGAGTCTAGTCCCCTGCCTTCACAACAGGACCAAGTACCATCCCTGACAAATTTTTGCCCCAAATCCCTAAATGGCCTCTGCAAGGATTGAACTCACAACCCTGTGTTTAGCAGGCTAATGCCCAAACCACTGAGCTATCCCTTCCCCCAGTAGACCTGGCTTAAGGCCATAGAGGAGAGAGAATGTGCATGGAGGGGTAGTTGTGGAGCAATGCTGGTGGGCATCGGTAGTTCTATTGACATCAGTGGCATCACATGAGTAAACCCTCACCATCATGAGCATAGATTCCACCACTGGGCCCAGAAGCAGCCTTCAGGCACATATCATGAAATCTGTCCTGCATTCCCATGCTCCCATTTTAACACATATTATTCCCCACTGCCTATCGGAGGTGGTGTAACTTTGACCCCAGCTAATTAGGTTTTGTAGTTTTGATGGATGGATTGATTCAGCAGTTAAACAGAGATAAATTAACTGTCCATCTAAACGTGGCTTAAACGAGAAAGGAATTCTGATTAGAATGTTACTTCATGCAGTATCACGCTTCTTTCTCAAGCAAATATTGAAAAACACAGTTTTCCCTTATAAAAGCATCCTGATGAACTTAACTGAAATTAAACTTACAGGGTTTTAGATGAACTTAATAATGTCCTCCACAGCGTACTTGAGGAACACATAAAGGCCAAACTCTCCATGAGTAGAAATTAATAGAGCTATACTGACTTACACCATCTGAGGGTATGGCCCATAGGATTTCATTTAATTCAATCTTTGTGGATCATTTGAACTGAATTTTCTATTGAATCCAGTTCGAATGGTCCAAAAATATGGTTAAGGGCGATTTTCCATTAAATGCCTTTTCCATTGGACTAAATTTCTAAATTCTCCTAAATTTGAGAGACAAGATGGGTGGGGTCATATAACCCATATCCCAGGACTAACATGGCTACCACCACACTCTCCTAAACCAAGGCGGTTGAACCTCTCTAGTCTGGTACCTTCAGGACCTGATCGGTGCTGAACCAGGGAATTTGTTGAATCACGGTCGGTCAATATTGTCTAGCAGCATCACCAACCCTTCCACTGCTTACTGGGCACTTAGAAGACATTTAGGGGTACATTAAAGCTAAATAACAGCACTGAGAGCCAGGATTGGGGCGGTAAACAAACTCGACGAGACCACAGGAAACTTGGCCACACCCATGATAAATGGACATCTGGCCAACTGAAATCATGCCAGACCATGGATGCTGCTGGACCAGAGAGCGCAACCTGTATTATTTTTTAAAGAAGCTAATGATAGAATTAAGGGAAAGCCGGTAGCATCTGCTCATTGGGCCCTGGTCTACAATAGGGCTTTATTTCCCTTCGGTCGAATAAATAAGTGGAGCGTCCACACTACCAAGTCTGTTATTTTGAAATAATGGGTCACTTATTTTGAAATCTGTACTGTTGCTTTCCTCAAGCACTAGTGCTAATTTCAAAAAAGTTATTTCAAAATAGCATTACTATGGACACTCCGGTGCTGCTATTTCAAAATAACTACTCCCCAAGAATAATTCAAACCAATTACTTCTACTGCTTCCTGGGGCTCTAAATCAAGGTAGGCTCCCTTAATGTGGATGTGCTGTCTCAGACTATTTTGAGGCTTCTCCGTAGGGAGGACATATTATTTTGATTTTGTTATTTCTGGAGTTATTAAATCCATTTTAGTTATTTCAAAATTTTCCTAGTGAAGCCATGTCCTGGGAGAGAATCCCAGCCAGGATGCAACCCTGAATTTGGCACTTTTATAATGAGATGAACCAAATGCCATGAACTTTGGGGTGTTCAAAATCTGCATCCAGATCCCAAGCCTGTGTTATTTATGTTATTGCAAACCCTTCTCTTCCCCAAACCTAGAAAATAAGGGCTTTATTCTCCTCTGACAAACTCTAGTTACTTACACTGATTTGGCTCCTTTTACTTCCGATTTACACCAGCATAAGTGAGAGCAGAATCAAGCAGAAAATTCTGAATTTAAAATACATTAAATAATCTAAATAAAATGCATGGCACACCCACAATATTTTCTCACTTCTCTTTTAAAGAACTGACCGTGTATTATTTACAGCTTTCCTGCTGAATATTTTCTTGATTACCATTTCAGAAAAGTTCAGGATGGTTATAATTAATTATTATTATTTTCAAGAACCAAAGTCTGATTCTCTCTTGGAAGATTATGGAGGTCTGAAATATAAAATGAAAAAAGGAATGAAAATAAATATCCAGAAAGAGATTTCTCATCTGTTTCAGAGCTGCAATAAAAAGAGACTATAACAAGACATGTTTTGCTAAACTGAATGCAACACAACAGTACCTTAGCATGTAGGTATCTTAAAAAATAAACACAGCCCTCTGCTAACTTTCAATATGTTGAATAAACATGCGTCAAGAAAGATGAATATTAGATCATTTCACATAAATATTAACTTTTAAAGCTTTCCAACTGGCAAAATTAAGGCAACAAAGAATGCCACTTTATTTGCAGCCTCATATACTCAAGGGTCTTGGCATGGAACCAAAGTAAAAAAACAAACAAGCAAATGCAGTCTGAAAAATAGCACTCAACATATTTGTAGATGCTACAAATGAAAGCTGGCATAGCCGTGAACTTCTTTGGCTGCTTTAGCCTGCCAGGGTAAGTAACGTGCTAGTGCTAGGAAGGGCAGCTGAATCCAAGGCTCGTACCGAGCCAACGTGGCTGTTCACTCCAACGCTAGAACACACGTCCGCTATTCAGTCTGAAGGGGATAGAAAAACCTTGTTTTCTGCGAAATAAGTAAAATAGCGAGGCGCACAGATGAACAGAGAGGCAAATCGGCAACAGTGCACACAAAAATAAACAGTCACTTTATAAAATGATGCCACTTCACGCTTTTGAAGAGTAGATAATGTTTGACTTTGGCCTTCTCTACACTAACCCCCTGCGTGCGGGAAGGTTGGCGGGGGCTGCTTTCCTATTGACGCCAGCTACTCATCTTGTCCTGGTGGAGTATCAGAATTGAGGGCAGAACACTCGGAGATTGATTTATCACGTCTAAGCAGACACGATAAATGGAGCGATTGCTGCAGCCTAGTGGAGACAAGAAAGAGCCCCTTTGGCCCCACTTTGACTCCCACTCTCAATTGTGACAGAGTCTTGAGACACTCTGTCCTTCTGTGGTGGGGAAACAATCTTGGAGATTTCCACAGTGCCGTGCCCACTTCATGAGGAATCTCATGTTGGCTGCTCAGAATGAGCTCTGCTTGATGCGCTGGCTCTGTTCCCATCCACAAAACCAAACTGGCCACCATCTGGGAAGGTGGGTCAGCTCCCTCAGCCATGACAGACAGCTTGGGTTTGGCCGAACTTGTTTTGCTGGGAACACTAAGGGACTTGTCCTGCAAAGGGCTAAGCTTCAAAAACCTTCCACTTCCCTTGGACTCCTGGGAGGCTTTTGTCTCTTTGTATCTTGGAGACTCGGCCTCATCTGCTCTTGCATTCGGTCCATTCGATACACTGGGCCACCCACCTTCAATGCTGCTGCTGCTCTGAAGGAAAGGTGTCTGCAAGCGAATTAGCCCCAAACAATATCAGCTGGGGGGCAATCCGCTTTATACGAAGCACCTCCCTTCATTATTTATTTATTATTGAAGTTCAATGAGCTTAATGCACCTTTGTTGTGCCAAGGAGAGTCCAAGGTAAGATACGTTTCCTTTCCATTGAAGCAGTTGCAGGCACATTCAAACAAAATGACCTCCAGTGTCATGCTCCAGTAGGAGGTGCAACCCCCATTCTGGTGGAATGATGAGATGTAACGCTGAGGACTGGCAGGAAGAGGAAGGATCCAATCAATCACCAGCCCGGACAAAACTAGCCATCAGTAAAGGTAAATGTCTTGGTGCAGCACAGGGACAGCCACAGGGAAGAGTCAGGTGACTTTCTTCTTCCTGCCCCCAGACTTCTACTGCTTCTCCCCCTACTGACACTACTAGGCTGGGGCAATTTGGTGTATCACCTCACTTACTTTTAGATTAAGGGAGATTGCCTATCTTCTAGAGCTGGAAAGGACCTTGAAAGGTCAGTGAGTCCAGTCCTCTGCCTTCACAGCAGGACCAAATACCATTGCTGACAAATTTTTGCCCCAAATAGCCTCCCCAAGGATTCAACTCACAACCCTAGGTTCAGCAGGCCAATGCTCAACCCACTGAGTTTTCCCTCCCCTCCCAATGGACTTCATTAATAGCACTGTGGCACCTGACCCACAATTTGCCTACCGTGGGGTCTGTCCTGACCACCCACAGCAAAATCTAAGGCTCCCTTTAACAAGAAGCCCAGGATCCAATAGGGATGGGGCTGGCATGGCAGAAGGGCTTTGGTGGGAAACTCCCTTCAATGCTATTCCTGCTGGTTCTGTTCTGTTCCTCATAGAGGAATGCAGACTCTAGGGGCAGCCAACGGGGCAGCTTTCACCAGTGCTAAATAGTCTCAAAATAAATGTGATTAAAAATCATTAGTTAACTAAAGATGTCAACATAATTGTGAGAGACAAGGCAGATGAGGTCATATCTTTCACTGGCCCAGCTTCTATTGGCAGGGCTGGTGACAGACTTTGCCAGCCACAGGGCAATGTGGGTGGGGGGGGGGGTGACTCCAGGCCCCTGAAAGGGGCGTGGCCTTGGTTGGAGGGGGCGGGGCTAAGGGCATCCAGCCCTTGGCACTGCCCTGACAGTGAGATGCCTACTCCAGCCAGCTTTCAGCACCTCCCAGACCGTGCCCCTGAGGGGCTCCAATGTTGATTTAAACGGCTTGGGGCCCTGAGGTCTTTTAAATGGCCTAGCCTCAGGGCATCTGCCCCCTTTACTTCCCTGCATTGGCATCCCTGTCCCTTGATGAGCAAGACAAGCTTTTGATTTTACACAGAGCTTACCCAATTTCAAGTCTGTTGTAGTGATGATTGTTCCCACTCAGAGATCACAAGTTTGGGGGTTCAATATGCCAAGCACTAACTGAAATTCCATGGGCTGTGTTTTGCAGGAGGTCAGACCAGATGATCGTGCTGGTTCTTAAATCTGTCAGCATTTTTTATTTTAAAAATTCAAGTCCATTTTCCACTTGTAGAAAACATTCTGAAGACAGCCTGTATCGCAGACACATGACCTTTAATACGTACACACAGAGAGGGGTAAAATGCAGACAAGTGTCCTAACAATTCAGACGTAAGGCTCGTGTGTCCCTGGTTCTAACACTCTAAATATGTTTTGTACCCTGAAAAACTTTGTGTATCTTTTCTTCACTTCACTACTACAGCAAGGACTGCCATGAGTTCTGACAAACAAAAGCGACAGGATCTTATCCCAAAGTCCTTGCAAAACAACATAAAAGATTAATTGTAAATCAATACCCTACTCAGACGGTCACTGATAAGGCAAAAAGAAAGCGAGACACTCTTGGATAGCCAGAAGGCAGAGGCAGAATCTGTAGAACCAGTGCCCCATGTTGGTGGAATGAGAGCACAGCAATGTGGATGGCAGAAATATATTTGTAGCTATTTGTGGGTCTTCTTAAAAACAAAACACTTCATGATGTTTGGCTCCGCCAGCAACTTAGAAAATTTTAAAAGTGTTTCGTGCTGTCAAAATTCAATTTTCTTTCCTGCAATATACATTCCTCTGCACTGGGCATTTTAAAAGAGAAATAGACTTCTGCTTGGTGTTCTCCTGGTTTGGGAAAATGCATCGGCATGGTGTTGAGAATGTTGATAACTTGTTGGATTATAGTACTTGGATCAAGATTGTCCATTGGTTGGTTAGGAAAACATTAAGGAAAGATCTTCCATTTCTATAATGGCATATGCACATCATATATTAGGAAATATTTGGCTGGAGCCTGATGTCCAGGTTTGAGAGCGACACTATAAGCAAGATGTGAAAAATTGGAGTCCCAGGGAGAGAATAAAAATGAAAAAGTTTCCAAGAACCTGACCTATGAGGCAAAGTTACAAAACTGGGCCTAGTTAGTCCAGAGGAAAGAAGACTGAAGGGGGGACCTGCTAACAGTCTTCAGGTATGTTAAGGGTTATTATAAAGATGACCTTCAATAATTGTTCTCTGTGTACATGGAAAATAGGGAAGAAACCTTCAACTTAATCTTCATGAAGGAAGTTTTAGAGTAGGTATTATGAAAATATTTCTGATCGAAAGATAGGTATGTACTGGAATAGATTCTCAAGGCAGCTTGTGGAATGCCCATCATAGAAGGTCTTGAGAACAGGTTAGACAAAGCTTGCCAGGGATGGTCTAGGTACAGGCAGTCCCCGGGTTACATGGATCCGACTTACATCGGATCCCTACTTACAAACGGGGTGAGGCAACCCCGCACTAGCTGCTTCCCCCCAGCAGACTAGGGAGACGCGAAGCTAGCGCCCCCCACAGCAGACCAGGGAGACGCGGAGCGGCTTTTCTCAGCAGACACCTCAGCTTGAAAATAAAGGACTGAGGGAAGTGAGGTGTGGGAGAATAAAACTGAGCTCTGGAGAAATGTTTGGCTAGAGTATCCCCTACAATATGTACCAGTTCCGACTTACATACAAATTCAACTTAAGAACAAACCTACAGTACCTATCTTGTATGTAACCCGGGGACTGCCTGTATACACGGTCCTGTCTCAGTGCAGTGGGAGTAGACTAGGGGACCTCTAAAGGTTCCTTCCAATCCCATCTTTTTATGATACATTGACAACATATTTCCAGACATATTTAATTGCTATTGACTCTCTTTGATTGTAGGCACAGCTTTTCTTCCATTTCCAACCTGTTCAGGGGGCATCATAGTTTTTTCTTATATCAGAGGGTGTTGAGATTTTGTGAAACACTTTGCCCTTTATATTTAGTACCATTTGTCCAAGGAGCTCCAAAATATTTAGATCAATTTTTATTCTTAATTAATATGAATAGAATATTCAGGATCAGTAGGGTGAACTAAACAGCAGCAACATTATCATGGGTTTCTGAGGTTGTTTATGGCTTGGGTCTCATATTTCACCCATTTGTACGTATGGTAAATAGGTATTTCTTTATACAATCTCCAAGTTTTTGCTGTACAAGGGTTGTTGTTTTTCTTATTAAACTATTTATTCCTTTACTGGCTGATGGTTTTCAGAGGGTTCCTGTGTCTCATTAGATATGGTTTTGTTTGGTAAGGAGGAAATTTGCCCTCTAAGCAGTTTGTTCAGACTGAAGTGGTTTCTGCTTTGTTTACTGTGTACTGTAGATTATTCTGAGCATTTCATGAGGGTCCAGTGGAGTGAAATATATTACTTGCTTTAGGTCTCCTGGACAGACTCACTCAAGTGTTTCCAGAAAATAGCTTTCCATTTTTCCTTTAACACACATGCAAGAATTTCAGTAAAACTGCTCTGGAAAAACTTCCTTGTATCACTCATATTGCCAGAGATATGGAGCAGGTATATTGCCGAACAGAGAAACTCCATCGCTCTAGCAAGTTGATCACCTGCCCAGATCTCTCTGCCGACTCCATGACAAATAGATGCAAGATAAAATAATAGTCAGAAGGTTGGTTTCAGTGCAGAGAGAGAAGAGACCCCCCCAAGCTCCAGCTTGGGTTTGAAACAACCCACCACTCCTGGGATATGAAAACTGGGACAGGTATCCTCTCTACAGGCCTTTCTCATGGGACTTACATTAATACCTGCATCTGGGATAGTTCTGGGTGTTTTTTTTCCTGGTCCCAACCAGAACCAAGAATTTCAAAGATTCTGGAAAATGTTCCTAAATCTCTGACGGGATTTGATTCTGCTCCTGCTTGTTTCGGGACAGAGAGTGTAGCAGGTTTCTTCATTTTTTCAGAACAAGCTTACCTCTCACTCCGTACTATCCCTGTAGAGGCACTATGTAAAATACTAATGCATATATGCTCCAACAATTTAAGAGCATAGCCCAGGTCTTGGGAGACTTGGATTTGATTCTCTGCTCTTCCAGAGACTCCAGGTGACCTTAGGCCCAGAGCCACAAAGGTATTTAGGCTCCCAACTTCCACTGAAGTCAATGGGAATTAGGAGCCTAAATACTTCTGAGGATTAGGCCTTAGTTACTCTGTTCTTCAGTTCCCCCTCTGTTAAATGGGGATAATGATTGTGAGACGTTCACATGTTGTGGCTATAAGTGACATACAATTTGCGTAGGGAGCAATCAAAGCTCTTTGTAAATATAGAATACAAGGGAGACCCAGGCAATAGCACTGCAGCAGTTCACCAGGGTTAACCTCTGTTGGGCTGCCACCGTTATATTCACCTGCATGGCTGCAGGTACCAGTGATTGCAGCTCCTGTTGGCCATGATTCATCGTTCCAGGCCAATGGGAGCTGTAGGAAGCAGCGTGGACCCAGACTCTGCTTCCCACTGCTCCCATTGGCCAGGAATGGTGATCTGTGGCCAATGGGAGCTGTGATCACTGGTACCTAAGAGATACAGGTAAATATAGCAATGAGGGCCCACCAGATGCTAAGCCTGGTGGACCGGATCCATTCCCACCCCTGGGGTAGGGGCTCTGGGTGAAACTCAGACCTGAGGTGCTGAAGAAATGTGCTGCCTTATGGAGGCATTTTGAAATAATAATAAAAAAACAATGCAAACACTAAGTGGGCGTAACGTGAGTGGTGTGAGGGGATCTCATTGCTGGCTGACAAGGGGAAGCCTCGCTGCCCCCTTCCCTTTCTCCAGTGTGCCCGAGGACTGATCTCCCACCTGCACCATTGGAGACCCCTTTACAATATCTCATGCATAGACCAGTACCACTAAGCGCAGGGCCACTCATAGGATGTGGGGGCCCTAATGCAGTACTATTAATCTGGTGCCCCTATGCCCCATGGCAGCCGGGAGAGGATGATATTTTTACAGCGGTGATTTTATAATCTTCAGCCACACACTAATGAAGTATTTTAGAGCAATTTTAAACTAAGCCCACGTAAATGAACACAATAAATTCCGAAACTGACAGTGTGTACCTGGAGTTGGCAGATGCCTTTTAAACTGCTTCATTACCACTTCAGTGGCTATTTCACTGGTTTGATGTTGCGCTAATAGGTCTGGCGGGGTGTTTCCCTTATAAGTGAACAAGATCCTCTCCAGAAGAAGCAGAGCCAGGGTACGTCTACACTAGCCCCCTAGTTCAAACTAGGGAGGCTAATGAGGGCAACCAAAATTGCTAATGAAGTGCGGGATTTAAATATCCCATGCTCGATTAGCATATTCCCGGCCGGTCGCCATTTTGGAAACTGACTAGCCCAAAGTAACTGCCCGCATCTACATGCGGCATGAGGTTTAACTGTTAAATCGAACTAAGGGGTTTATCCCGGAATCGGGCTTCTCTGTCGTGTGTAGACGCGGGCAGTTACTTCAGGCTAGTCAGTTTCCAAAATGGCGACTGGACGGGAATATGCTAATCAAGCTCGGGATATTTAAATCCCGCGCTTCATTAGCAATTTCGGTCGCCCTCGTTAGCCTCCCTAGTTCGAACCAGGGGGCTAGTGTAGACGTACCCCCACAGAACAGGGTTAGGAAGAGGCAGGGGGACACTAAGACCCTTCAGTGCCCAAAATTTTCAGGTGCCCTACGCCGCTGTGTATTCTGCGGATGGGTAGGATTAAGCAAGTAGCATCACTGCAAGCCCGGCGTCAGACAAGAGCTAAAATCCTAGGGTAGGAGTAAACTAGCATCAACCTTCTGGTCTGGAAGTGTGCGTGCCACCAACAGAGCCAAGCCGACACTGTATCATAACACCGATTCCTTAAGACATAAATCATCGACACAGCACATCACAAAGACCCCCGTCGAGACGTTACAGTGCATTGTGGCAGCAGCTACTATTGATGGCATATGGCAATGTGCAAATGGATCCATCATTCTCCGCAGCTCCTGCATGCTGCAATGTGCTGCGTCTTACAAGGCAGCATGATGATATTACTATGCATATAATTATATGCAGGCAATGTCTATAATAAAAATATGTTCAGTTGTGAGGACTAATGCTGCATCTGCTTTACATTATTAAGAACATCTATAAATGAAAGACACTCGCCTAAAGGAAACCGGAAGCACCTGCCAAATTCATTCATTGCATTGTGTACATCGGGCATTTTTCAGAACATGATAAAAAATGCTTCTAAAATTCACAAGTGTGTTTTTTTTCTTGCTGTAACAAAAGAAGAGGCTCAACCACAGTGTCTGGCTCTTATCCCCTACAGGAAGCTCTCAGAAATGAACTTTTTCTAGTGTGCAAGACTTGGACTCTGGGGGCCAGATGTTCAAAAGTGAAGGCACCCACCCCGGCATGCCTGGGTCGTGTGCGTGTGAAAAAAATCCCGCATTTGGGTGCAGCTTTTCTCACACCCACGTGAAATTTTGGGTCTTCATCTTTATCCACAGACCATTTCTGTAGAATAGTTTACATTCATAAAGCATAATTTATGAACAATTCCCGCACGCTTTGCAAACTGTGTACTTGCAGCATCAGTGAAACGCAGTCAGATCTGGGGTGCAGATGAGGACTAACTAAGTGGAAAATCCGGGGAAATGTGGGGAAGAGGGAATTGTAGGTGGCAGGAAAAGGAGCAACATGTCTCAGAGTCTTCAGTGTGTATTTAGAGGAGACAGGATCTGATTCTGTGTCATCCCACAACCTGAAGCACACATATTAAACCTCATGCAAGTTAATTTAGTTTGGTCAGAAGGATGGATTTTGCTGGGATTTCACCCTGTGGTTCCACAACGTATAGATACTTCGAAGCGGGTTCTTACACTTAAACCAACTTCTTTAATCTTAAAGGAAAGGGACAAACACAGGTGCTCCAAAGACACTGGATTTTTGGGGTGGAGGGGTAACAGAATTATTCGTAGTACAAGAAATTTTTAATGCCAGAGTTCTGGGAAGCCCACTCCCAGCTTCTGCGCAGGCATACCCAAAGAAACAGGGCTGCCCTAGAAACTGGAAAGCCCCCCAGCATAATATAGTCAGCACCGGGACACAGTGTTCTTTCTATTTTTTGCATGTGTGGAATACATTTTGTCATGCGCACCAAGGTATGTGCAGATGTGCACCACCAAAAGAAACATATGCTGCCAGCTCTAGACACTGTGGGATCTCTGTGAATCTGCTGGGTGGCATTTGAATCTCTTCTGAGGTAGGCTCCCTGTGCAGAATCATTTTTGTTATGTGCACCTAGGTATGTGCAGATGTGCACCACCAATACAAACATAAGCTGCCAGCTGTGGATGCGGTGAGCTCTCCAACAATCAGCTGGGTGACATTTGAATCTCTCCTGCGGGGGGTCATCCAAGTGCTCAGCTTACAGGGAACACGGGTGGGGAGCACCCCTGGGATCAGCATCCCTGCAGCGCTGTGTATTGCAGCCCCAGCCCAGCATGCCCCCTGCACCGCAGTTCGATTGGCTTCTGCAGTGCCAGGAGAAAGGGAATCACCCCTCCACCACGAGAACTGGGCCTTTACAGACCCTGTACGCCCTTCTGTCCCTTCCATCTGGCACACAGTGGTTGGATGCAGAATGAGCATCCCACTTTGGGGATCTACCAGACGGTAACAACCTCATACACTTCACAGGGGTTAGCAGGGGTAGAAAGTTTTCTGTTCCATCAAAACCCAAGTTCCTGCTAGAGTAGCTACAGGAGAATCCCTGGGAGGTATAGCAACATTAGGATTTATCCCGTCTAGCCCTGCAACCACTAGAGGGCAACATGTTCACAGCCCTTATTGGCCCGTAGAGGATTGCAGTGACACTATTATTCGGCACTGGGGAGGCCACATCTGGAGTATTGCATCCAGTTCTAGACCTCCCCATTACATGAAGGTTCTGGACGCATTGGAGAGAGCTCAGAGGAGGGCAACAAAAACGATTTGGGGGCTGGGGTACATGACTTATGGAGAGAGGCTGAGGGATTTGGGTTTATGTAGTCTGAGCAGAGCGAGGGGGGATTTGATAGCAGCCTTCAATCACCTGAAGGGGGATTCACTAGAGGATGGAGAGAGGCTGTTCTCAGTGGTGACAGATGTCAGGACAAGGAGCAATGGTCTCAAGTTGCAGTGGGCGGAGGGAGGTTTAGGTTGGATATTAAGAAAAACCATTTCTCTAGGCGGGTGGGGAAGCGCTGGGCTGGGTTCCCTGGGGAGGGGGTGGAATCTCCATCCCTAGAGGTGTTGAAGTCCCAGCTGGACAAAGTCCTGCTTTGGGATCGGTCCTGCTTTGGGCTGGGGCCTCCTGAGGTCTCTTCCAACCGTAGGATTCTCTGACACTGAGTCATTACCTGAGGAGATGCCTCTTTAAAGGAGATGACTGATCTCACCTGTTTTCCAGCTTGTGCAGCAGCAGTTGCTGTAATTGCTACCCTGAACTACCCACGGTGCTGCGCCGGCTTTTGCTCATCCTTGCTCCTCTCTCCTCTTACGTGAAAATGTCCCAAAAGTCGGTGACAATTGGCACCCATCACCGATTACAATGAAGTGGCTCGATCCATCCCAGCTTTGGTCAAAAAGAAAAACAGTATTCTAAGGACGTGAGAAGCCAATTTTCAGCCCAAAATAAATTCGGGGGCAGGAGGGGAGAGCTAAACCCAGGACCACTGAATTACTCTTAAATCTAGAAGCCCAGCCACAGCAACGTTGGAACAACGGTGACCTCCAGTTCCAAAATGATACATATCACCCTCCTATGACACCCCTGCAACTTGGCTAATTCATGAGGCAAATGCCGGAGTACCATTATCCACGTTGCACGCCCAGCAATTGCCAAATGAGGACATAAGAACATAATTACAGCCATACTAGGTCAGACCAAAGGTCCGTCTGGCCCAATACCCTGTCTGTCAACAGTGGCCAATGCCAGGTGCCCCAGAGGGAGTGAACAAACAGGAAATCATCAAGTGATCCCTTCCCTGTCACCCATTTCCAGCTTCTGACAAACAGAGGCTGGGGACACCCTTCCGACCCATCCTGGCTAATAGCCATTGATGGACCTAACCTCCATGAATCTATCTAGCTCTTTCTTGGTCCCTGTTAAAGTCCTTGTCTTCACAACAACCTCTGGCAAGGAGTTCCACAGGTTGACTGTGCGCTGCATGAAGAAAAACTTCCTTTTGTTTGACTTAAACCTACTACCTATTAATTTCATTTGGTGACCCCTAGTTCTTATGTTATGGGAATAAGTAAATAACTTTTCCTTATTCACTTTTTCCACATCAGTGATGATTTTACAGACCTCTGCCATATCCCCCCTTAATCTCCTCTTTTCTAAGCTGAAAAGTCCCAGTCTTTTAAATCTTTCTTCATATGGCACCCGTTCCAAACGTCTAATAATTTTTGTTGTCCTTTTTTCAACCTTTTCCAATGCAAGGTCTCTTTTTTGAGATGAGGCGACCACATCTGTATACAGGATTCAAGATGTGGGTGTACCATGGATTTACATAGAGGCGATAAGATTTTTCTCTGTCTTATCCTCTATTCCTTTTTTAATTATTCCTAACATTTTGTTCGCTTTTTTGACTGCTGCTGCACAGTGGCATGTGGATGTTTTCAGCGGGGTCACCCACACTCACAAAGCCCTTTGCCCCTGTCCCTTTTCAAAAAATAAGTGCCCAGAAGAGGACTGCAGCTCTCTGTCCAGTTAGCTGGGGGTTACTGAACTCTGAAGTACCATTTCAGAGATTTGGCCCCTTTACAAAGGAGGTGAGTCTCTCCCCAGCAGTTTTTGGAAGGAAAATGTGGCATGCACCTATTTTGTTTCATTCTGTGCCAGGGCCTATAAAGTTACTGTGGGTTACAGTTCTTGCCAAGTACTAAAGGTGCCGGGGCAATGGGTACCCACAGGACACTTTTATCAATGCCCTTTTATTTCTCTCTCTCTCCCCTTCCACCAACCATTTTTTTTTTCTAATAGAATTACTCTTATCTGCAAGTGATTTAAACTCTAAGGTTTACAGAAGATTTAAAGAGTGCGAACACAGTTGGAATGTTTTAAACTAACAGTACAAGTTGCATTTTAAGAAAATAATTAACTCCCAGGGGAGGTGCGGTTCTTGGAGTAATGACAGATTCAAGGCTGGCCTTCCCTATATGGAGTTTCCAAATAATAAAATATCTTTGGTTCCCTACTGGTGTCAGATGAGAACCTGTTAGTGTGCGAGCTGCTAGTGGACTGTCATGTACTTTTTTTAGTGGGCCCATTAGTGTTTTAAAGACACAGTACACAGTAGGTAGGCTGACATGCAAAGCTTTAACACAAAACACTGTAAATGCATTGATTTTATGTGCTTACAAACTTCTTTCTTTTAAAGCTTTCCTCTTATTTTGCACTTTTGGCTTCTTAATACCCGTAGACTTAGCCATACCACAGTGTAGAACTGGACTCTGGTTTTAACAATAGAGGAGCATAGTAAATATGATAGACAAAATGTAACATACACACGAGCTCCCTCTCTCTGTGTCCTATCTTACTGTGAGAGAGAGTTAGGCCAGGTCTACAATAGACCCAGCAGCTTGGTTTAAGGTACACAATCGCAGCTACACAGATTACATAGCTGGAGTCAGCTTACCTTAAGTTGAGTTTAGTGGCATTCCCACAGTGGGAGGCTGACAGGAGTAAACACTTCTGTTGGCTTCCCTTACCGACTGTGAGGAGTACAGGCCGTAGCTGCCCTCAGCATTCGATTTACAGGCCTATACTAGACCCGCTAAATCAAACATCAGAACATCGATCTCTGGCACGGCAAGTGAAGACGTGCCTTTATTCTAGCTAATTCATAGCCACCTGGCTGAGTCCAGGAACACATGCAAATCTGCCAGCTAACCTGGATGTTGTGATCGAGATTGAGATGTCATTTAATCATGATTATTACAGACATGACGGAAAAGAATGAAGTTATTGGATTCTCCTACGCTGTAGCTAGAACTCTTGGGGCCAAATCTTCAAGCTTTAGCTCACACAAATTTCCCATGCTGTCGGCCGGTAGAATGCAATGCAAGTCTCACACCATGAACACCTAATAATATTCTTTGCTGAAATATGATAACGTGCTTTAATCCTTTGACCATCCAAGACTTGGTATTTTGATTGGCTGCTTGTTGCAGGCATTAGCTTCAACCCTGGGGCTTTAAAGGAGGGAGTGGGCTGCCCAGTTAATGAAAACTTAGTGTATTATAAAGGTTA
The DNA here is from genome assembly GCF_049634645.1 of Pelodiscus sinensis. Taxonomy (NCBI): domain Eukaryota; kingdom Metazoa; phylum Chordata; order Testudines; family Trionychidae; genus Pelodiscus; species Pelodiscus sinensis. The sequence goes on along the minus strand of NC_134733.1, from coordinate 20,742,994 downwards.
TAATTCACCAGGCCGGCACCAGGAAGACATTAACTTCTCTGATACATAATTTTCTCAACACCATTCATGTCACACTATTGGAAGAGCCTGCAGAAGATTCTGAAGATGAGGCTTATAGAAGCTTGCTCTTTTGAAAACAATGCCATCGTTAAAGGCAGAACGCTTTTGCCTGTTGGAAAAGGGTGAAAATAGGAATATTGTATCTTATTATCTTCAGGTCATAAGGTACAGGGATTCAGTGGGTAAGGATTATCTCTTTCCTGTGTCTTACGCTGTTTACTTCTGTTATTACTACAGGTTGAATCTCTCTAGTCTGGCACCCTCGGGATATGACTGGCACCAGACCAGAGAATTTGCCAGACCGCATGAGGTCAATATTGTTTAGCAGCATCACCAACACTTCCACTGCTTAATGGGCTCTTAAGAAAACTGTTAGGGATAAATTAGAGCTAAAGAACCGCACAGAACACTGAGAGCCAGGATTGGTGGCTGTAAACAAACTTTATGGGACTTCAGGAAACTTGGCCATGCCCGTGATAAGTGGATATCCAGCTAACTAAAGTCATGCCAGACTACGGATGTTACTGGACCAGAGAGTGCCGGATTAGAGAAGTTCAAACTTCAAAACTATCTATCTGGAAAACGACCGTTTAGAAGGGAGACCTGGTAACATCTCATTATTGCAGAATACAATGTGTCATTGGACCGGAAGGTACCACAGACTTCAGTTGAGTTACTCCTGATTTAGATGGGTGTAGACAAGAGCAAAAATTAGCCCCCTGTAACCAAATTCTCTGGGCTGCCCTTAGCTGTCACTGGGCCTTGTCTTGGTTTTCCAAGCCTGCTTATACTTATCATCAGAACCTGTAACTTTTCCTTAACACTGAGGCTATGTCTACACTGCCGGCTTTTGCTGGCACAGAGTATGCAAACGAAGTGCTGATTAGCATTTTGTCATGCTTCATTTGCATAATCTATTCGAGCCATTTTTTCGCAAGGGGTTTTTGTGCAACAACAAGCAGTGTGAACGTTTCCTTTTTGCACAAAACCCCCTTTTTGCGCAAGATCTTTATGCCTCTCCTGGAGCGGGATAAGGATCTTGCACAAAAAAGGGTTTTTTGAGCAAAAAGGAAATGTCCACACTGCTTGTTTTTGCGCAAAAACCCCTTGCGCAAAAATGGCTCTAATAGATTATGCAAATGAAGCATGACAAAATCTAATCATCACTTCATTTGCATACTCTGTGCCAGAAGTGTAGACAAAGCCTATTGGCGTCACTATTTCGTCCCCTCTGTTTAGAGTCACTAGTCAAACCTGCGAAAAAGAAGGGGATGAAAAACTTCTGCAACGTATCACTGTTTACCAGCAGAGTTCTCCAGCAGCTTGGCCACTTCGCAGGAGCTTATTGCTAGTGTCACCATATTTAGTCTTCATTTTAGCTGCCCCTCCTGACAAATCCCAGCCTGCATTGAAAAAGGACGTTTCTAGCCTGGATTGCTGCAGAGAATGGCTTGGAGCTACGGGCTAAGTGTGCCCTGCCGGGGTCAAAACCAGAAAGAGGAAGGATTTCGTGTTAAGACCCCTGATTCTGAAGCTAGTAGCAGGATTCTGTGGGACTTACACTTGGTATTTTGTGAGCTGTTGGAGTTGGCGATACTGCAGTAGGAATTATAGGCGCACTCTGGAACCTCCTCCATGCTTCTGTTAGCAAGTCCCAGGACCATAATATGCCCAGCCTCTGGGAGATTTCCTATCTCTGACACCTGCTACAACCTATATCTTCTAGCTGTTAACCTCTGGGACCATCAACCCTTCTTCCATGCTAGTGGAGAAAGGTCCTTTGACTCGAGTGCCAGTGTTCAGTTGCCTAGGTGGGTGGAGTATCCAGCCGTGCTTGTGCCTCAAGATGCGTTCCCTCAAGTACGTTTCTGTGAACCAAGGAATAAAGCCTTTATTGTGTGTTTGGCCTGAGCTCAGTGCCCACGGATGCCACACATGGGCCCCACCGTGAAGCCAAGTTACCCCGGCTCTACCTGTTCCAGAGTTTGCGTAGGTGATAAATCAGTACAGCCCGTTGGGAAATGACCCCACTGAAATTCTGATGGAGGCTTGGTGCCAGTCATAGGGTTGCCAGGTGTCTGGGTTTTGCCCAGACAGTCCATTATTTCTGGCCCCTGTCCGGTAAAAAAAGCCCAGAAAATACTGGACATGTATTTCTTGGATGGAAGGATGGCGGAAACGTTCCCCTGCCATGTCTGGTGTGGGCGAGGGGAAGTGAGGAGCGTGGAGAATCTTAAAGGTGCAGAAACCTTTTTTTTTTTGCTCAACAAGTTTGGTTCCCCCCCCCTTTCTTTTCCCCCCAACCAAGGTTTTTTTCCTGCCATGTTCAGGATTTTGGATGAAAGCATCTGGCAAGCCTAAGTGCCAACCACCAGCCACAGTCACTTGTTCTTCCCTTCCCTTTCAGGTGATACTCAGCACATGCCACAACATATGGTTCTGCTACCAAAGGAGCCATCTTTTGAGAGCCTGCCCGCTTGGGGATGCTGATGATACGCTGAGTCTTTCTAGTGGTGAGGCAGGTCCTACACCCCCTGTTCGGCCACTTTCCAATTTCATACAGTCATAGAATAATAGCATAGTAGAAGTGGAAGGAACCTCGAGAGGTCACTGAGTCCAGTCCCCTGTCCTCCCAGCAGGACCAAGCACCATCTAGACCATCCCTAATAGATGTCTGTCTAATCTGCTTTTAAATATCTCCAGTGATGGAGATTCCATAGCCTCCCTAGGCAATTTATTCCAGTGTTTAACCACCCTGACAGGCAGGAGGAAGTTTTTCCTAACGTCCAACTTAACCCTCCCTTCCTGCAATTTAAACCCATTGCTTCTTGTCCTATCCACAGAGGTTAAGGAGAACAATTTTTCTCTCTCCTCCTTGTAACACCCTTTTAGGCACTTGAAAGCTGCGATCATGTCCCCTCTCAGTTTTCTCTTTTTCAGACTAAACAAGCCCAATTCTTTCAGTCTTCCTACATAGCTCATGTACTCTAGACCTTTATTCATTTTTGTTGCTCTTCTCTAGACCTTCTCCAATTTCTCCGCATCTTTCCTGAAATGTGGTGCCCAGAACAGGACACAATACCCCAGTTGAGGCCTAATCAGCGCAGAGCAGAGTAGAAGAATGCCTTCTCGTGTCTTGCTCACAACACTCCTCTAAATGCATCCCAGAAGCACGTTTGCTTTTTTGTAACCGTGTCACACTGTTGACTTTGACGAAGAATTATAGCGTTGAATATGACATTCGAAAAATGAAGACTGTTGACTCATATTTAGCTTGTAGTCCACTATAACCCCTAGATCCCTTTCTGCCATACTCCTTCCTAGACAGTCGCTTACTATTCTGTATGTGCAAAACAGATTGTTCCTTCCTAAGTGGAGCACTTTGCCTGTTGTCCTAGTTGAATATCATCCTATTTCCCTCAGGCCATTTCTCCAATTTGGCCAGATCATATGGAATTATAATCCTATCCTTCAGAACATTTGCAACCCCTCCCAGCTTGGTATCATCCACATACTTTATAAGCATATTCTCTATGCCATTATCTAATTTGGGTGATTGATTCTACCTACCCACCGTCCTCCTGCAGTCCCAGCTTAGAATGCTTCACTTAGACTCACAACATTTTGCTAGGCGCTCTCAAACACCTGCCGTGTTGCCTCCCACAGATGTATAGGGAGTTTAATGAGGTAGGGCCCCAGAGGTGTCTTCCTGCTGACTTAGGAAGGGTGGGAAGCATGATGGGGGTCAAAGGGCAAAGAGAGAGTATTCACTGAGGGGCAGCAGGCAACATCAACTGCCCTGGCTATGGTTTGGGGGTTATTTCAGGGCTTCTGTTTTAACCTAGCTGTTTTCCTTCCATGCAGTAGACAGTAGAGGCCAAATCACAGCACCTCGACTCAGTGGCTCATCCATTTCTCCAAAGCGCCCGGTCCTCACAGCAAAACACCCTCTCTGTGTCTCCTATGGGAATTACCTAACTCTCTTGTAAGGTGCTCAGCCTAAACTAGTTCAGCGGCACTTAATTAGCTCCCAGCTGGAACTGACTCTCAAGATGGGAATTAACCCACTAAACTCCGGGCTGTTGTCTGGCTTGTCTTGGGGGGCATCTTTTGGCCTATGTTCTGCCCTTTTGGGCGTGATTATTTCAACACAACTCCTCAACAGATTTTGAGATTTTGGCAGAATGGGCCACCCCGATTTTAACCCACATATAAAAGAGCTCAACAAGCATCAGACAGAGTTGATGAATAATCCTGTACACAGCCTTAATAAAAGCACCAGCATAATAACATAAAATATTTCTGATCTTCTCACGCCTAAGAGCCTTCAGAAGAATTGGCCTTCTCGTGAACTTTCTAATGACTCCTGCTGTCTTTCCAACCAGAGGTATCACAAAAAGCAGCCTCTGTTTGGCTGGAACAAGGACGTGCCCCAAAGCATTGGAATGAAATGTAGGCAAGACTTTCCTAACCTCAAAATGTTTCGAGTTGAGATTTGGGAGAAAGTTTAGGGGCTTCTTATTCTACCTGAACTAGCTCACACATCTATTATTTAGGTCTGGTTGATATAGACACAATACCTTTGAGATGTCACGGGTCACCGGATAGGGAGATAGAATGGCTTAGGTGAAGATGGCAATGACTTTATAAGACATAAATAGACTGTCTGGAGCGAACAAGGAACATCAATGCTGATTTATGTATGGATCTGCAACTTGTTATGACCACCTTATTAGGCCCTGTTCCAGAAGTTTATTGAAGTACATGAATTAGTTCATCTCTATTCAGGACAGCACTGGAGCACATGTTTAGCATTAAATATGTGTTGTCCTGTGCATGGATACTTTTGTGAACTGAGGTCTTAGAGCTTTTAAATACATATTATATAAATATTGCATTACAGTCTAGATTGGCAGGTAGGTAGGTAGGTAGGTAGGTAGGTAGGTAGGTAGGCAGGCAAGATAGATAGATAGATAGATAGATAGATAGATAGATAGATAGATAGATAGATAGATAGATAGATAGATAGATAGATAGATAGATAGATAGATAGATAGATAGATAGATAGATAGATAGATAACTAACACAGTAAATTTAGATATATTTTCAATCCTATAGAATTTTCATTTTATATTCATTCAAGTGTCGCAATAATCATTATGTAATTAAGTTATTAACTGCATAAGAAAAATAACTAGTGTAGTTAGTCCAGCTCAGATATTTAAGTAAAACACTTTTGCCCAGATCACGGTCTGTTCGCTTCTTATGTGCTACAAAGAATATACTCTTTGGGTGTGTCTAGACTACCTAGTTTTGTCGACAAAACTATACCAGCGTCTACACTACCGCTGAGTTCTGTCGACATAACGTCGACAGAACTCAGCAGTTTTGTCGACGCTGGTATACCTCATTTTACGAGGCATAACACCTTCTGTCGACAGAACTCTGTCGACAGAAGGTGTTATTGCCTGTAACATTGCGTCCAGACTACAGAGTTCTGTCGACAAAGCACCTTGCTTTGTCGACAGAACTCAATGTGTCTGGACGCTCTTTGTCGACGGAAGTTTTGTTGACAGTATCTGTCGACAAAACTTCCATCGACAAAACGCGGTAGTCTAGACGTACCCTTTGTGAAGAAGCACAGTAAGGCATAGGTTGTGCCTCTTCCCAACTGCCCTCTTCTGCTTCTCTGCCTCTCAGGGATAGTGCTTTCCGCTAATTTAATTACTTGCAAAACCTTTGATCATTAACACCCAACCTTAAGTTTGTGGCAGGTCACAGACTGTTAAAAAAATAAACCGTCTTTGCTTCCTAAACAAAGCTGCATTTAACAGCGGGTTCAAACACGCCCTCCACACCACTTGGGGAGGCCTTTGGGCAGAGTGTCCACTCCTACCCATTTCTGGTGGCTACAACATTCTTCATTGTTTGCCCTTTAACTCTCTACGTGATTTCTTGAGACTATGAAACCTCACAGAGGTAGGTGCACGTTGACGATGGCTGTAGAGACATGTGTATGCACATGAGGCCAAGACGTCTGGTTGTAAAGGTGACTTTCACTCTTGGTCAGAAGGCCAAGGCTGTGTACCTCAGAAGGCCTACAGAACCCTAACCCTTACCCTAGCCCTCCAAATAGTGAGACTTAAGTTAAGAGCAGATCTTGTACCAGCATTTTGCACAGGGGTGAATTTCACCCGGTGCTTGGCTAACTCCCAGTGACTGCTAAGCACTGTGGGGCCTATAAATGTAAAAGCCATATGATTATTATTAATTATCCTCCTCATCATCAGGAACCTCCGGGAGGCACCTGCATTTACTCAAAGTCAGTCTCAAAGATTCTGCATCTGTCTTTTATGGGACTCTCTCTAAGCGGGGATAACTACAGGTGTTCTATAGAAATCCAAGACTGAAGATATATTTTTGTTGCCTTCTTTTTACCATGATCTGGAATGGGTTCCATTAGGTTCCCAGTGAAGCAGCTGCTTCATCTCTTTTTGCACAGCCCAGCCGGAGACAACATAAATAAGCCACAATCTGCTTCACCAATTTTGTCTCTTGGCGCAAGGCAAGTTAGAGAACGGTACCTAACTAGAGCTGAATGCATGTGTTCCTGCAGCAATAGCCCTCTTTGGCTGCCTATAGTATGGACATTTTATGGCTTTCATAATAGCTTCTGGGCTTTCAAATGCCAGGCCCAGCTGTTGAATATTCTCCAAATGTACACATTGTTCTTGCTGGAGATTGTGCACATTCTGGCCCCAGCAAGCATAAACCTCACTTTTTAAAACAGAGAGGAGTAGAGAAAGAGACACATACCAAATCCTGACATCACCACTTGCTGGCAACCCTGCTACTGAAGTCCAAAATTACGGAGTGTGCGCTTGCTCTGCTTTGATTTTATGAGGCTGTAAAAGTTAATGATTTCCTTGAGGACTAGATAATCCAAATTAACATCCAAACAAAAGATAGAAAGTTAACAGGCCACAGATCATGGAAGAAGAGAATGTAAACAGCTGGAAATGCTCCATCTTGTAAACCAAATTAATCCAGGGAATAAAACCACTGAAGTAGATTAGATGAGTTTGGCCCTTTGCAATCAGGGTGGGGAGAAAGCAATGCAAGTTTCTTGGCTCTCTGCAACCAGCCTATCAAAACCAAGTCACTGATTTGGTTCACAGACTGCAAGCCATGCCCAACCCCCGCAGCTTTTGTTCATGGGAAGAGTCTCTTCTGTGTCAATAAGCCAACTCGCCTCCGCAAGAGGTGCAAGATCGGGCGCTTTAGGATGGTCAGACATTTATGGAAAATCAGTGGCAACCTGCCTGATGTGTAGCTTGTGAGCTTTCTGGGGCAGGGAGTGTAGGTTTGGCTCTTTGTTTGCATAGCATCTAGCACAAGAGGGCTCTGATCTTCCAGTCAGGTTCTAGGTACTGCGATAATACAACCCATCAATAATAGTAAAATTAAACAAATCGATGTTTGTGATTTTGACAGCCGGGAAGATTTGCTGAGGGCTCGCTGCGATACAGATTGACACCGGCATGTTCCATACTGGTATTTCATTAGCAACCTCAGGAGAGATGAATTGTAGAGATACAGTGCAGTGAAAAAGACGAGTGGATGGAAAAAGACGGATACCGAGCCGTCCTGAGCACCTGCAGGTAAATGTTAATGGACCTGCTTCTCTTCTATGGGGAATCCAAACTTTCTTTAAAGCAGCAGAGCTCAGCTCATGTAAAACTGGCCTCGCATGATACCAGAATCAATTCCACTGGGAGTTTCAGTATCAGGTCCTAAAGGATCCAGTCACATAACTACAGACCAGTTAGTTTAACTTCTGTGCCAGGGAAGATAATGGAGCAAGTAATTAAGGAAATCATCTGTAAACACTTGGAAAGTGGCAAGGTGATAAGGAACAGCCAGCATGGATTTGTAAAGAACAAATCATGTCAAACCAATCTGATAGCTTTCTTTGATAGGACAACGAGCCTTGTGGATAAGGGAGATGCGGTGGATGTGGTATACCTAGACTTTAGTAAGGCATTTGATACAGTCTCACATGATAGTCTTTATCAATAAACTAGGTAAATATAACTTAGATGGGGGTACTATAAGGTGGGTTCATAACTGGCTGGATAACTGTACTCAGAGAGAAGTTATTAATGGTTCACAATCCTGCTGGAAAGGCATAACAAGTGGGGTTCCGCGGGGGTCTGTTTTGGGACCGGCTCTGTTCAATATCTTCATCAATGATTTAGATATTGGTATAGAAAGTACGCTTATTAAGTTTGCAGATGATACCAAGCTGGGAGGGGTTGCGACTAATCTGGAGGATAGGGTCATATTTCAAAATGACCTGGACAAATTGGAGAAATGGTCTGAGGTAAATAGGATGAAGTTTAATAAGGACAAATGCAAAGTGCTCCATTTAGGAAGGAACAATCAGTTTCATACATACAGAATGGGAAGCAACTGTCTGGAAAGGAGTATGGCAGAAAGGGATTTAGGGGTCATAGTGGACCACAAGTTGAATATGAGTCAGCAGTGTGATGCTGGTGCAAAGAAAGCAAACATGACTCTGGGATGCATTAACAGGTGTGTTGTGAGCAAGACCCGAGAAGTCCTTCTTCCGCTCTACTCTGCGCTGGTTAGGCCTCAATTGGAGTATTGTGTTCAGTTCTGGGCACCGCATTTCAAGAAAGATGTGGAGAAATTGGAGAGGGTCCAGAGGAGAGCAACAAGAATGATTAAAGGTCTAGAGAACATGCCCTGTGAGGAAAGGCTGAAGGAATTGGGTTTGTTTAGTTTGGAAAAGAGAAGATTGAGGGGGGACATGATGGCAGTTTTCAGGTATCTAAAAGGGTGTCATAAGGAGGAGGGAGAAAACTTGTTCATCTTGGCCTCTGAGGATAGAACAAGAAGCAATGGGCTTAAACTGCAGCAAGGGAGGTTTAGGTTGGACATTAGGAAAAAGTTCCTAACTGTCAGGCTGGTCAAACACTGGAATAAATTGCCCAGGGAGGTTGTGGAATCTCCATCTGTGGAGATATTTAAGAGTAGGTTAGATAAATGTCTAGCAGGGATGGTCTAGACAGTATTTGGTCCTGCCATGAGGGCAGGGGACTGGACTCGATGACCTCTCGAGGTCCCTTCCAGTCCTAGTATTCTATGATTCTATGAATGTTCATGCACACAGAAAAGACCAGTATTCCCATCCTAACCCTCACACACTGAATAATACTACTCTAGAGGCAGGCTGGCTCCTTTTCAATACTACCACTTTCTAAGACGAGCAGGACCAAGCAGAATCCCAAGAAGCGCATCTATGAATGTCAGTATGTCGCACAGAATGTTTTCTTCAATAGGACCCGTTGCAGATGGTGACCAGAACAGCCATTCAGAGCATTTAGAGATGCTGCCATTCTGGAGGAAGATACAGGTGCAGTGCAGATGTACATGGACTAAGAAGATACCCAACTTACCCATGACTGACAGTACATCCAGCCTCAGAATTACCCAGATGGTACATCCATCAATTTATTTCAATGAAGTGTTGAGCACTGTGGAGAGAATAAGGATAGAGACCCCTGGTAAAGAAGAGCAAGATCCCATGTCTCATATTAAGAAGGAAGGACTTTGTTTCAGGCCAGGTCTACACAAAAGGGGAAGATTGAATTAAGATATGCACCTCCAGCTGGAGTCAATGTAACTTAATTCGAGTTTCCACACAGTCTTCGCAATGGGAAGTCAATGGGAGCAAATGCTCCTGTCAGCTTCTCTTTTTCCTTGCATGGAGCAGGAGTATTGGCGCCGAAGGGTGTACCCTCTGACTTTGATTTAGCGGGTCTTTACTAGACCCGCTAAATCAAACTCAGGAAGTTTGATCGCGGCATCATCCATCTTCCCCATAGTGAAGACACAACTTCAGTGAATGCTTGCTTCTTTGTGGGGATTGGTCGTGAGGTATATCACATACCAAGAACCCATCCTGTATAAATCAGACCCGCTAAGTCAAACTCCAGAAGATTGATTGCAGCAGTATTGATTTTCCCCATAGTGAAGACATGGCCTCAGCGAATGATTGCTTTTTTGTGGGGATTGGTGGTGATGTATATCACTGTCAGATCAAATACCAAGCACACATCCTGTTCTGTATAAATCAGGTTACATCCTTACATGTGGGTACCGGTGCTGATGTGCAGGTGGGTAGCTAGTTTAATTCAGGCCATCGTTAGCTTCTTAGAACCAATAATGGGCTGGTGGGATTGCTTGGTTGCTTGCTTTTGTCCTTGCCTTTCCTCAGCTAGTGGGTCAATGACTCTCTCTGTTTCCTCTGAACCATAAAAAAAATACCAATTCCCGTTAGGATTTTGCAATGTGCTGTTCTCTTGTGCATCTTATTTCATTTCATCACTCCCGTGGAATGCACCTGGCTGGGAGAGGGCTGGGTTGTTTTTAGTTTTTCACATGCGCACCCAGGGCCTTGCCTGCTCCAGTTACTAAGCTGTTAATTATTCCATGATGTAAGGGTCTTAAGTTTCTGATCAGACTAGCCAATGTGTGTGAGTGGCCGGTGCCGTTCATGCTCCCCACCAAAGTTCTAGTTTGCAGTTTGCAATTGTTAGTGTGCAGAAGGGGACTGTGCTGCCTTATGGAGCATTCTTTGCTCCTAAAACAGGCATTTGCCTTCCCTCTCCCTGCAAAACCCCCCACCCCATTGGCACACAGTGCTGAAAATTCATACAATAATTTCATTCAATGACCATAACGCTCTGAGGGTTAATTACAGGCGGCTATGACCAAACTTAAACTGCTTTGGCCACCCTGTCATGCTATAAAAATCGTTCACCTTTTCACAAAAGGTGAAATAGCCTCAGAAGTAGGTTTCCAGAATGTCAGAGTCATTTCCATCCTGAGTCCAAACACAACGAATCTGATGTTCATTTAAAAATCAAGTGGTGGGTTATGGTGAAAATGCAATGAAACTTGGAGGCCTCCATATTGCTTGCAGGCGGTAGGAATACATACCAGCGCGGAGTCTTAGGTTAGCTGGAGTTTATAGCCATTGGCATCTTTGGTTTTACTTTCACCACATTCATGCCGAAATATGGACCCATGGTTTTCAAAGCTTTGATGCCTTTTTTTTAGTCGAAATTTAAAAACAGAGAAAAAACAGTTCATCGACATGTCGTATGTCAAGGTTCTGGAACCAGATCATGTGTTTTTGTCAGTAGGTGGAACTGGGGAGCATTCCAGCAGGCAGGTGTTTTGTTTTCTCACTCCCCAGAGTAGACGCTTCTCTGAAAGTGGTTCCCTGCACATCACAGACTGAATTCTCATCCCAGTACCATGTTTCCTGCCCAAGTCCTCCAAGTCCACCCCGCTATGCACTTACAGCTTCCCTCTGCCACTCCTCTCCTCAGGTCTGTGCTGTATAGCCCAGTTCTTTGCACAGAAGTGGTCTGGCCAATAGGCGCCTACAGCCCTTGTGCCTCAAAGTCTTTTTCTTGTGCTTAACTTTGGGCACAAGAAGTGAAGCAACTGAGATTTTGTCTCCAGCCTGTGTTCTGTGTAGCTCTGTCTCATCCATCTGTTCTCGGCAACATGAAGGATCAGGTCAAGAACTTAGCCAAAAAGTGAAAACTTGCATCCTGCAGACTCTCTGGGGGTTTTATTGCTCATTCTTGTTTTAAAGGCCTGGAAGGCTCAGAAAGGTTGTAGTGAAGAGCAGACATACCCCATCTCCTGCTTTCAACCTCTGGGCCCACACCAGAGTTGGGCCTGGCCCAGAAGCCCTGAGGTAGACAAGTTCTGAGGTTGTAGAAGTTTGGATCCAGAACTGCCCATCGCTGTAGAACAGGATGGGAAAGGCTGTTCTTCTGAGACTCCTCCCCAGCGCTGGGCATGGTGGTGTTGGAAATCCTACCAGCACCCTTGTTCATGGGAGACTCCCAGCTCACCTCTGCAGAGTAGGCTGCGAGATGAGATAAGCAGAACCCTGGGCGGATACAAAATCTGTATGCGTACCCGCAAAAATGCACCGTGGATATTGGCATGGATCGCCACAGATGCAGATACCCGTGGGCATAAAGTGGATATCCACAAATTTGTGGGGCTCGCAATCCAAAATTTGTATCTGCATCTGCCTTCATAGCTGCAAAATTGAGCCGTGGATACCGGCGTTCCCATCCGGATGCCCACGGGTACAAAGCGGATATCCACGGATTTGCAGGACTCTAGAGATAAGCTGAACCACTAAATTTGAGGGGCTTGATATACTGTGCACAGAAGACTCCCATAACCAGATTTTGAATGTATTTAGGCACATAAAAGCATAGACCAGGACTACTCAACATGTGGCCCATGGGCAGCATGCGGCCCGCGGCCTGTTTGTTTGCAGCCCGTGGTGCGGTTTGGATTTACATGGGGCTCAACATGTGGCCCACGGGTGAGAGTCAAAACAAAAAAACAGTCAATATAATGGTCTTATGTTGAGATGTGTTTTAGTAGTTAAATTCCTGGACTGTCATTGCTCATTAAAAGTGCTGTCATATGGATGGAAACTGGGTAAATATTGCATTTTATTAATATCAGCAGAACTGACTTAAATGGGCCTGTGTGTTGCGTAGTTTTAATCTTTGTATTCATGCCCATCAGTGTGAAAGAAGCTATTTGTATATATTTGCATATATATTTGCATGTATATACAACCACACTTAAGTTGTAGCCCTCAGCATGTGCTGTGTCATTGTGGCCCCTGGGGCTTCCAAAGTTGAGTTGCCCTGGTCTAGGCCACATCAACTGGAATTTACTAAAGTGCCTAAGGGCCTGGTTTCCACTCCAAAATCCTTCCAGACACCTACTTCCATCAATTGATGCCTACGCAGCTCCTCTCCATTGTCTCCCACGGCATTTCGATCAGGCCCTCATGGCGTTTGGATCTTAACTCAGCTCAGGTGCCTTTCCCCTCCCTGCAAGTGTCTGTAAGCCTGAGGGCTGTGTCTACACTGGCCCCTTCTTCGGAAGAGGCATGCTAATTTCTAACTTTGGAATAGGGAAATCCGCGGGGGATTTAAATATCCCCCGCGGGATTTAAATAAACATGTCCGCCGCTTTTTTTCCGGCTTGGGGAAAAGCCGGAAAAGAGCGTCCAGACTGGCGCGATCCTCCGGAATAAAGCCCTTTTCCGGAGGATCTCTTATTCCTACCTGAAATAAATTGATTTCTGAAATAAATAAATTCCTGAAGTAGGAATAAGAGATCCTCCGGAAAAGGGCTTTATTCCGGAGGATTGCACCAGTCTGGACGCTCTTTTCCGGCTTTTCCCCAAGCCGGAAAAAAAGCGGCGGACATGTTTATTTAAATCCCGCGGGGGATATTTAAATCCCCCGCGGATTTCCCTATTCCAAAGTTAGAAATTAGCATGCCTCTTCTGAAGAAGGGGCCAGTGTAGACGTAGCCGAGGTGTTGCATTATTGCATTGTCCAAAGAAAGGGAAGACCCTTCCCTTCCCATTAAAGCTTGACGAAGGGTGATCTTGGAAATGTTCATGGCCCTGTTGCAGCCAGCGCAGAGTGGTCTGGGGGGTGCTAGTATCCGCATATTCTCCACCTAGAATGACCCAGCCCCTCCCTCCCAGTCTCCTGCTGGTGCCAAGTATGTCCATAAAGAGCTACACATTTCGATTATAGAAAACACTGATATCATTAGAGATTTAATGAACGCGTTACAAAATATTGGGGATTTGTTAGGGCTCTCATTACGCCGTTTAACAAGCGTGTGCTCCATGAAGGGGCTTCTGTGTCCCGAGGCAGCACACAGTGCACATTGTGCCGTGCGTGGCTTTGATTAGGACTCATTTTTATTGAGTAACAGATTAGAAATGCACATAAAACCCGCAGAAATGGCCCGAGCCGGTGTGTCGGGGCCAATCTAACATTCGTATAACATTTTTCAACCCCTTTTCCCTCTGAATCGCCCACAGGAACGCCAGTGTGACTGGTGGGCTTGCCCCCAGACTCCAGGCCTGTTACAATTTCACCAAAGCGCCTTGTTTCCTGCTAAAAAGGCTGTATCCATTTTGCATGTTGATAGCTAGGAGTGTCCTAGCAGATATCACGCTGGAGGGGGCCAAAGCAGGGAATCAGGAGCCAGGACTTCTCATTGGGCTCTGCTCCTGGGACAGGCAGTGACTTGTTCTAGGATTCTGACCAAACCACTTAGTGTCCCGTGACTCAGTTTCCCCCTTTAAAATGGTTATCATAGTGCTTACCCTCCTTCCGTACAGTGCTCTGTGCTCCGTGGTGGTGAGTTGCTATATATGATGAATTGTTCACTGCTGCATGATTGGAAGTGCCAGTGGAAACTGGCACTGCTTTCTGCCTCATTGGGAGACTCTAGCACTACATGTCATGGGCTCCGAGCCCACCTTTTGATTCTGATTTGAAAAAATGGCCTTTAGTAACGTGCAGGACTATGGATCTCTGACTCCCCTTGACACCAGTGGGAAAATTCCTCCCAGCTTCAATATTGCAGGATCAAGATCACACAGAGTGGCTTTGTCTAGACTGGCAAGTTTTTCCGCAAAATCATCTGCTTTTGCGGAAAAACTTGCCAGCTGTCTACACTGGCCGCTTGACTTTCCAGAAAAGCACTGACGATCTCCTGTAAAATCATCAGTGCTTTTCCGGAAATACTATGCTGCTCCCGTTCGGGCAAAAGTCTTTTTCCGAAAGACTTTTGCACAAAAGGGCCAGTGTAGACAGCATAGTAGTGTTTTCCGCAAAAAAACCCCGATCGCGAAAATGACGATCGGGGCTTTTTTGTGGAATACCTCATCTAGATTGTCCACGGATGCTTTTCCACAAAAAGTGCTTTCGCGGAAAAGCATCCTGCCAATCTAGATGTGCTTTTCCGAAAATGCTTTTAACGGAAAACTTTTCCGTTAAAAGCATTTTCGGAAATTCATGCCAGTGTAGACGTAGCCAGTATGTCTACACTGCACACTTATTTCGAACTAAGCTATTCCAGAATAGTTACTCCGAAATAGCTTATTTCAAAATAGCACGTCTACACTGCTGTGAAGCCTCAAAATGAGTCTGAGGCAGGCTTCCCTCATGTAGATGTGCTATCTCGATTTAGAGCCTCAGGGGGCACTGGGAAGGAATAACTGAGAATGGCCCTGGTGAGGGGCTATTTCAAAATAGCAGCAGTGGAGCATCTACGCACATCTTATTTCAAAATAGCTATTTCGAAATAGGCGTTATTCCTCATTGAATGAGGTTTACAGATTTTGGAATAAGCCGTCTGTTATTTCAAAATTATTTTGAAAGAACAGAATGGCTTTGCAGACGCTCACATTGTTATTTCGAAATCACGCCAGTTATCTCGAAATAACAGTGCAAAATGGACGCACCCAATGTTAGTGTGAGAGAGAACTATCTGTCCAGATGTCAGAACCACTGTGGCTGTTTGCCTCCTGAAGCTGCGGCTTGCTACTTCATGCACTCTCTTTGCACATGATTTTCAAAAGACCACAAAGCATCCACATAACAACGTTCCTCAGCCACATCATGCACTCTCTCAATGGGGAAGCGACATTTACTAGATGTAAAGGCATTGTAAACTTTTTTTTTTAAATATCCCATCCTGAGGGGACAATTACAATCAATCACACAGATCCAATGTGCTGCCAAGAAATGTACAGACCAGTAGGATTGATACATGGAAGAATGCCCGTGCGCAAAGCATGCACTGGTGGAAAGGTGAACTCCCTAGTATGAAATGCTCATTTGCCATTGACACTTGGCGACAATAGTTTCCTCTTCAGACAATGTCCACTTCTTGTGGAGCAGGTGCCTGGACTGAGACAAAGAGCATTATGCAGGATTTCCGTCAGCTGATTTATCGTTATGTTCATTGTTCATGGATATGGTGTCATAGATGCATCAGCGACGGTTGTATGGGAATCTGAACAAAACAAAACAATCAATCGTTAAAACATATGAAACCCTGGCTCATAGTTTAAAGGCCCTAACCCAAGTACAGCTCAGAGGCCTTTTGAGCAAACAATGTGTTAGCAAGGTGAGTTTTTCAAGTTTTGTTGAAGGGAGATCTGGAAGCGGCATGGTGCATACAGATCAAGAGACCATTCCAAATGTAAAGGACAAAGTTCAGAGGATAAAGGAGACCAAAGTGATTCTGTGAGAGCTATGGGACTCAGAGCTGATTTTTCTAGCTGCACATAAGCGGAGGAAACATGGCTTCCAAAGCAGATGCGATGAAGGTTCCGATACAACCAGACACACCAGGTGCATCTACATGGCAGCATTATTTCAGAATAACTATCGCTATTCTGAAATAACAATGTGAGTGGCCACACAGCAATTCCGTTATTTTGAAATAACATCGGCTTACTCTGACTTCTGTAAACCTCATTCCACGAGGAATAACTCCTCTTCCAAAATAGCTATTTCAAAATAGCTATCATGTGGACACGCCACTGCTGCTATGTCAAAATAGCCCCTCACCAGGGTCTTTCTAAGTAATTTCTTCCTAGTGCTTCCTGGGGCTCTAAATCGAGGTGGCACATCCACATTTGGGAAGCCTGCCTCGGGCTAATTTTGAGGTTTCCCTGTAGTGTGGATGCTCCATTTCAAAATACGCTATTTTGGAATATATCTTCAGGAATGGCTTATTCCGAAAAAAGCATGTGGCGTAGAAGTACCCTTACTTCTGTAGATCTATAGACACACTTAAAGTTAAGCATGCTCTTAAGTGCTTTACTAGCTTTGGGCCCATAGAGGAAAGAAACTGAGGCGAGAAACTGACTGTTCATGTGCTTAAAGCTAAATATGTGCTCATGGGCTTTGCTGAACGGGGCCTAATGGAAGATCAGAGATGTTGCCTGCTATGAACTCACTAGCAGAGGTACCCGGGGTCTTTAAGTGAAGTAATGGGGTTGGGGGGTTGTGCGGCAAACAAAAGGGAAATGGCCATGCTTTCGTTCAATTGATTGTTTTTCAAAAATGATGGAAAAATGTTTGAATCATTTTCCTTCTTTTATTAATACAAACACTAGATATAGCTTGTTTGTAGACAGTATTTGCAATGTATCTGTCTTTTGCTAGAATAAAAAGGGGGTGGGGTACAGGATTGAGGGCAGGGGGCTGGAAGGGTTGGAAGGCTCAGGGCAGGGGCGGAGGGTGCTGGAGTGAGGGCAGGGGGCTGGAAGGGTTGGAAGGCTCAGGGCAGGGGACGGAGGGTGCTGGAGTGAGGGCAGGGGGCTGGAAGGGTTGGAAGGCTCAGGGCAGGGGCGGAGGGTGCTGGAGTGAGGGCAGGAGGTGAGGGGCTGGGGGCACAGGGTTCAATGTGGAAGGGGCTCAGGGAGGGGGCGGGAATGCAGAAGTTAAGGCGGGGATGGGGGCTCAGGGTAACAAGGGAGTGCAGGAGTGAGGGCTGGGGGTTGGGGAGCTCAGGGCAGGGAGTGGGGGCTGACGGCACAGGGTTTGGTGGGTGTGGGACTCAGGGCAGGAGGCTGGGGAGGGAAGAGCTTACTGGGGCCACCTGTGGTGGTGAGTTTGGTGTTGCTTTGGTGGTGGCACCTCTTGGGGCCCCAGGCTGTGCTCCCCATCTGGACCCTCTTCCCTGGGGGAGGGGGGGAAACTGAGCTTCCTGCAGGAGCAATTCCTCCTGCGGGAGCGGGACTCCAGGAGCTGCCCCCACTCTGTAATGCCCCCCCCTCAGCCTGCAGGCTCTTCATGGGGGGCAGAGGAGCAGGTTGCAGGGCTTTCCCTAGCCTATAGTGAAGTCCTGGTGGCCTGTAGTCTGTCCAGGACCATGCCATGGTTCCAGGCCCTGGCCTCTTATGAAGGGGGCACCTGGGTGGGGTCGGGGGTTTCTGAGTGGGGGAGGTCGGAGGCAGGCAAGCTACTTACCCAGTCTGGTGGTAGGCAAGATGACAGAGCCCCAGCCCTGCTGGCCACTCTCTTATTGCTACAACTGCCTCTAGTGGTCACTCTGCATAGCTCTCCCCTGCACTCGCTGCCCCCAGTGGTCACTCTCAGTATTGTTTCCCTCCTCTTTGTGCCCCTCCCTTTTCATGTTCTGGAAAACAGTCCCATTCACAGCACTTCCTGCTTTCCTGGCACAACCAAATCCTGACCTTGCTTTCAGATAGCGTCAGAGGAAGCTGCCTGCCAAATCTGGTGGTCCTATCTCTTACTGTTTAGGAGGAGTTATTGAACAAACAGATTTGAAGACAGACACACAGACAGTCAAGGAAATGATAGATAGATAGATAGATAGATAGATAGATAGATAGATAGATAGATAGATAGATAGATAGATAGATAGATAGATAGGAAGGAAGGAAGGAGGGGCACAATTAGCCAGTTTCACTGTAACAATCTTTCACCTGGGTCTGAACTGAAACACTGAGTATTTGTGAGTTTCCAGCACCCATGAGAAATTCCAATACAGACACATCCTCAAGATCTGACCATCCTCTGTCAGTTGTGTGTTTGGGAGGAAAATTAAATCGCAGGACGTCTGATTCACACACACACACACACACACACACACACAAACCACCCAAAGGAAAACAAACAAGAGAACAACTAGATTAGCAAAGTCCCAACACTCTACATCCTCAGATGTTCAACTTTGGTAAAACATCAGCCCTTACTTTCACAATACTTGCATTCATTACCTTCCTCAAAACCAGTGCACTGAGTCTGGAAAACAGGAAGTAAGCCATAAATCTCTAGTTTAAAAGCCATCTGAAGCTTGTGGACCAGATATGTTCTCAATCAGTAGTCAGGCAGTAAATAAACATTTATATACAGCAACTGCTCTCAACCAGCCTGACCTCCGGCTATTACAGGGCACATAAAGAGGAAATTTGTTTAGTCCCGTAAAAGCCCAGGCAATATATCAATAGATTATTAAAAATGGAAACAATGTTGGCTAATGGATTATATTGATTTTAATAAACATAAGTATACTGGATGCAAAGATAAGAATAATATATTATATCCTACATGCTCACCTTTGGAGAGTATCTCCTAAAATTAACTCAAAGTTGCTTCATTGGAAATGTAAGGTACTCGGTTTTCCCTGGATAAGATGGCATGTTTTGGCCCGGGTTTTAAGCACACTGGGGATTTTGCCTTTCATTTCTGTCTGGGACCCTCAAATGTAATAACGTGTACATACATGAAGGGAAGGGACAGACCAATTTTCAAGCAATTGTCAGTTTTCAGAAGACATGCTAAGTGAAAATGCACTTATACTGCTGGTATTTTTCATTTCATAGGGAAGCTATGACAGTTTTCTTAAAGAGTAGCACCTATATTTTACACCTTAATTCTTCATTTATAATCTCGCGATCACTGGAGGCTTGAGCCTAATTTTCCCAAAGTGACCTTGAGTTACAGTCCTTTTATTTTGGGTTGCCTGGGCAGTAACATGAGTAATTTTATTGAGTAGTCCCAATGGGGTCAAGTTATTCGTTTCCAGGATCAAAGGCCAATACTACACATAGAATGGTGTTTGCAGAGTTTCCGGCAGTGCCAAACCCAGTAATGCCAGTGATGTTGCAAAAATAATTCATTTCTCTAAGATTTCTGCTTCCAAATGTTGTGGAGAAGTTGGGTGAAGCTATGAAAGTCTGGTTGCTCCTCTGAACATTTTGAGCTTTGTCTGGTTATAATGTATTTCTTTTCCTCTGCCATTCCAACAAGGGGCTTTATTTTCAGAGATGACTCATACTTGCAAACCTTAATTGTTCACCCTTGATTTGCCGCAGTAGCTCAGACAACATTCAGCATTATTCTGAAAAATTACTTCTTTGTTTCTTGCACCCGGTATAAGCCTTGGGAATCTTACAAGCCAGGGATTCCCAGAGGCCACAGAACACAGAGACTTCGTAGAAATTAAGCAGACAGCAAACCCCTGCACATAAAATCGAATAAGTAAGAGCTATGCAACTGGCTCTTAGTGTGGAAGAAAGTATGAAATCTATGAAAACATTCTCAGCTCCAGCGGAAAAAACCAGGTGCATTTGGATCATATTTTAGTACATGTAATTATACAAATAATCATTTTAGTGATTATAAACACATGGATGAAATACAACATTTTTTGTTTGACACTATTGGAAACCCAGACATCAACCTAGACCCTTCATCCAGTGGAAAGGTCTATTCTATCAGATGCAGTATGTGTGCATTTCTTAACATGTATTTCAAAGTTCAGTTCGCCAACCCTAAATGCACACTTGTCCCAAAGACGATACAAGGTACCTGGAAATCTTTCTGATTTCAACATTTCTTCACCAGCTGCAATAAAATGGGAACATGCAGATATTTTCCTTGTTGATTTTTCTTTCTAGTGAGATTTCTGAATTGAGTTATTCAACTCCGAGGGACAAAATTCTGCCTTTGGTTATACATGCCCCATTCCCACTGACTATTGCTAAAGTGATGTACATGTCTGAGAGTGAAATTCAGCCTCTGACGTATGTATTACTGATTATTATGTTTCACTGATTATTCCTCACTTTTATTCATTTATTATCATCCTTTTTTAAAAATATGGCAACATAAATGCCAAACAAGAATGATTTTCCTGAATAACCTTTCAACTGAAAAAAAAGAAAATGCAGCAGAAATACATGTGTCTAAAAAAGCCGGTATTTAAGGACTACATACCCATCTATGGATAATCCTACAGCAATAATAAGCCTTAGCTTTAATGTAGGACATCAGTATCCAAAGCACTTTTCACAGGACATCTCTATAAAATAGGTAGGTATTATTCCCCTTTTACTCTACAGAAGATGAATTTCAGCCATATGTTATATAGCTTCATAGATCTTAATGCCAGAAGGGTCAATTGTGATAATCTAGATCAGGAGATTTCAAAGTTGAATACTTCTGGGACAATTTCTCACACGTCCTGAACCTTCTGAGTTTATAACAGTAGAGTAGATGAGTTACAAAATAGGATTGTTCTTGATATTTCATCACTACCAGTTTTGGTTCTGTCTAGATACCAGAAGAGAAAATAAAATGTTTCCAAAGCTTTATGGGCCTTTTGGTTATAGAAATGGGCAAAGACCTGAATTGGTGTCCTATCTTCTGTGTATTGATTTACCCTAGATTCCTACTAACTCCAGGGAATGTGTGACCTTCCATTTACCAGAAATTTTTAGTCTTTTCTTTTCCATAGCACAAAATGGGTAATTTATAATATTTTCTTACTGAAATAATAATTTTTAATAGACGATTTGC
This sequence comes from Pelodiscus sinensis, assembly GCF_049634645.1. Taxonomy (NCBI): domain Eukaryota; kingdom Metazoa; phylum Chordata; order Testudines; family Trionychidae; genus Pelodiscus; species Pelodiscus sinensis. Next base: position 20,721,640 of record NC_134733.1, on the reverse strand, counting down.
AATTTCCAATGTCTGTAGTCCCTTCTTTTGCACCACGGTGTTCTACTTGTTTTCAGAAGAAATAGAACAAATACAAGACTGAACTTATGGTAGAGATCCGCCCCCTACTCATTAGCCCCCTAACTGTAGAAATAACACCCTTGCAAAATGCTAAATACCTCCCAAATTACTGTAAACTGTAATTATAAACTAGAGTGTTAATGAGGTTTGATTGCCTGTTATTTAGGAGGCCACCTGTAACGGCAGTGTACAATTGATAGCATATTGAAGTTAATGATCTGTTTGGAGACGATCGCTAATAGTAAAAATGGACTTTTATGAACACTTTTCGCCATTTCAATTGGTTACCTAGGAACCAAATGTGCCCACAAAGTATTTAACCCCGTCATTGTGCCTGCTCCATTTGATTCCATGCTGCTTCGTGTCCGTTCTGATGCTGAGCTTTGTGCTAGGGGCCTCAGCTTTCTTAATTAAGGAGAGTGGCATCTGAAGTTTTATGCTTGACCTTAAGTCAGCGTTACTTTGGTAAGTCTCTAATTGTGTCATTCATACACCGACAGAATAACGCACCTAGTGGAGGAGTAAGGAGGCAATAACGAGCTTTTATGAGAGATTGCCTGGGCCCAGAAAAAGCATTTTGAGACGCCACTTATGGACATGATGCTGCAATGTCACAACCACCATTGTGTTGTTGAGCCCTCTCCAGCCAGAAGAAAGCTGCCACAAAAAGCATCGCGCAGCAGAAGAGACAAACCACCAAATTCCGACCTTCGTAGGAAGCCATCTGCTTCGGTGGGCCCGTCTGCATGGACGTTGCTTTTGGGAACATGGCTTACAGTAAGACAGGGCTGAAAGGAGAACAGGGGCATGTGGAGGAGGAGTAATGTGACTGGGTAGAGAGACTGTCAATGTCTACACTGAAAATGGCAGGGTAGACGTTTGGACTCAGGCTGATACCTGGGCTCTGTGACCTACAAGCAGGAAGGGCCCGAGTCTGAATGTTGTTAAAACTTTTTTTGGCCCCATAGTGGGAACCCAAGTCAGTTGACAAGAGCTCAAACTCACTGCCATGCTGGCCTACGCAGAAAGGGAATTGGGGTCATATTTGTGAATTAACAGTATGCCGGGATCACTGTGTTAAGGAAATGTCCTCTGGAGAGATCTGCTCTTGTCAAACAATTTCTATCCCCGTTTAGAGACAATACAGGGGGAACTCCTGGCTCCACTAAAGTCAGTGGCTACATCTAGACTGGCATGATTTTCCAGAAATGCTTTTAACGGAAAAGTTTTCTGTTAAAAGCATTTTCGGAACAGAGCGTCTAGATTGGCACGGACGCTTTTCCGCAAAAGCATTTTTTGCGGAAAAGCGTCCGTGGCCAATCTAGACGTGCTTTTCCGCAAAAAAGCCCCGATCGCCATTTTTGCAATTGGGGCTTTTTTGCGGAAAACAAATCTGAGCTGTCTACACTGGCCCTTTTGCGCAAAAGCTTTGCGCAAAAGGGACTTTTGCCTGAACGGGAGCAGCATAGTATTTCCGCAAGAAGCACTGATTTCTTACAGTAGGAAGTCAGTGCTTTTGTGGAAATTCAAGCGGCCAGTGTAGACAGCTGGCAAGTTTTTCCGGAAAAGTGGCTGATTTTCCGGAAAAACTGGCCAGTCTCGACACAGCCAGTTGGTACTGTGGTGTTCACTTAAACAGGGGCAGTTTAAGTCTCACCTGCACTGTCCTAACAGAGAAGACTGGGACTGTTGTGTAGAGCTGATCCTGGAGTCTGGAATAGGCTTGCCAACATTCAAGAATGAAACCCCGGTATATTGGGGGAGCAAAAAAAAGACGTAATTGAAATGCACTGAATGAGGCAAGTTATTTAGAGGGATGGAGTGTAAAACACGTGAATACTTTGCTAAGAACTAAACACAAGCTGGGTACAGGAAGGAGGCAATTAAAGGAAAAGGTGCCATTAAAGGGCTCATTTTATTTATGTTTTGTCTTAAAAATACACTCCCCCATGTCTCTGGACCAATGTAAAACACCCATCAATAATTTAATAGCAATTAAGATCCAGCAGCCAAGTGTAAGATCTATCCTAACCTGGGAGAAAAGCCCGAGAAGAAAATAAAGGCCTTGTAGCCTAACTTGAAGGTGAGAAATGTAGGCTTTAAACAACAGACACAGCAAATTCCAGTCCTGACCCATTTGGAACCTCCTAGCTTAGAAGAGACAAAAGAAATGTTTGGTTTTTTCCCCTGGGTTCCTCTCTGGAGAAAAAGTTTCACTGCAAATTGTTTCAGCTCCAAATTTTCTGAACAGCACGACTGAAAACCAACACCTTCAATGGCATCGGCACGGCAACGAGGGAGCCGGCTGAGTGCTCCTGACGCTTGCTCTTTGCGGAGTGACTCCGTAGGGCAAGTAGAACCCCTCAGCGGCGAGGGGAGGCTGAGAGAGGCTAAGAGGTTTGTTGTTAAGCTGTGAACCTGACATGGAAAACTAACGCCATTTTGGCATTGCCGTCGTCTGCACAGCAGCTGGAGGGGGAATGACCAGCGTGGGTGGAGATACATCTGCTAGCACTGGTTGAGCTAATGCATGGAAGACAACATAACTGTGGCCTCAGACTAGGAGTATGAGCCCATCTAAGGAACACATGCTAGTGTAGCCAGCCGGAGCTGCCTGCCACCCATGCAGCATTGGCTACACTGCTGTCTTCAGAGCATTAGCTCAACCAAAGCTAGCAGGAATTGTGTCTGCCCTAGCAGGAAACGACACCTCAAGCTGCGATGCAAATACACCATTCGCAGGTTAGTCTCTTTCTGCACCACCAGAAGGAGTTCCCGCTTCGAACTCTCCCCATCTCTCACCGGTGTGAAGCAAGGCTCACTTCTAGCTCTGGGCAGTAGGCATAGGGTCCACGCTGATCAGCCTGGGAGGTGGAGATGATGCAAAGACTGGTACTTTCAGGAAGTCTGGGAGAAAGTTACCTAAGAACCGCCTATGGTTTTGATCAGTTGAGCCCAGCTCAGCCAGAGGCTTCCAACTTCCTGTTTCCCTGGTAGACATACTGCCTGAAAATTGCAAGGGTCTTGCCTCGAGTCTTACACGTGGCAAAGGGCCAGATGCCCCTGTAACACTACTGCTCTGTGCATGCTACATCATCCTCTAGTGGCTGGTCCACACAGAGGATAATGGCCTACTGCTGTTGTCATCAGACGGAGCTGTTCCTGTAGCTGATGTGCTGGAAGTCTGATTTGTGGTGCTGAAAGTCCCTGGCTCAATGTCTGCTCATGGCCCACGTGGAGGGACGTTCTGCACACAAGTCCAAAGCCAGCATAGACCAATGCTTAGGGCAGGAGTGAGCAATAAAACAGCACCAGTTCACCACAGTTAGCCCTGGTGGGTCATCACCACTATAGTTACCTGCACCTCTGCAGGTACCAGCAAATGCAGCTCCCATTGGCTGAAGATTGCTATTATCAGCCAATGGGAGCTGTGGGAAGTGGCATGGACTGGGACATCACTTCCTGCAACCCCCATTGGCTGGGAACAATGATCTGTGGCCAATGGGTGCTGCTATCTCTCTTACCTGTGCAGGTAACTATAGTGGTGTGGGCCCACCAGGGACTAACTCTGGGGAACCAGATACGGCCTGTGAGGTCCAATATTTGCCCACCTCCATCTTATGTCTTAAGACTAGCCTACTCTCTGATTGGAGTCTAAATAGGGCAAAGGGATCTGTTATAGGAAATGTTTAATCCCTGTTGTCTTTAAAACGAAATCTTGGGCCAGGACTGCTGAGGTGCTGGGCACCTTTAATTCCCTTTGTTGTGAGCATGTTCAGAAACCTGCAGGATCAGACCCATCTTTAGAGAGAGAGAGAGAGAGAGAGAGAAGGAACACAGGTGTGCATGTTCATTTGAGTTCTTCCCTTATCTCTTGTCTCACAATGTCCTAGCTGTGTTAAATTAGTCCTAGAGCCACTCGGACAAAGAGAACCTGGAGAGGGTTTGGGGAAGGGATGTTACTTATGATCTTGCTCTTTGCCTGTCGCTGCTCCTGCATTTCCAGACTCTCCCAGGCCCACCGGTCATTTGATTCCACTACAGTGCACACCACTGAAAATCTTTGGGAACCTCTGTGGCTCACGTACATGTGATCTCTTAATGTAATTCCAGCAAACCCATATGCATTTACTTTCCAGTGCTGCGTGGAAAGGGAGTTAAAAGCTTTGCATCATAAACGGATTGCTGCTAATATGCCATATACAGAGTGGAACACACTTAATGCATCATCTATTCAAGTTAAACATACACAAAACTGTCTCAAAATATTAACACTGATATGAAGCTATTAGAATGAACGCCGGCCCTCTCCAAATAACAGGCTCTAAAGGTAGATTACCAAGGTTGATGTCAATTAGAAAGATACATTAAGGTTTTATCCCTTTTAAAAAATAAAGCAAACAGGAGTTTTTATAGTAACAGGCACTTCAGAAAGCTGGTGTTTGTAAGTTTAAGGGCAAGTCAATAAGGCATAGCTAATTGGAGAACAAATTGACATTCATAAGCTGGCGTTTAACATGACTATGGTAAACAGAGTAATAGTCATTTAATGCACTGGACAGGGTTGGTGAACGGCCACAGCCCTGGTTGAATAATGGAAAAGGACCAATTGAGCAAATTCAAAGTGCAAACAACCTGATTTCAATCTGCTTAGCGGGGATCATTGACAAGCTCACGGCTATTATAGACTCATTCGGGATGTTTTCTTTAAAGAATGCGTCTGTCATCCAACAGAGAAGAGAAATCTACATGATGGCGAATGAATCCGGGTTACTAAGTGCACCTAGTGATAAGGCGCAGGAGGGTAAATACGAGTGGCTATTTAGGGCTGATAGATATCTGAAAGCACAGCAAGCAATCAGCGCGCAATAGGCCAGCATATTACTTAATGGTGTATTATCTTATTATAAAAGTTATGAGGAGTTATGTGAAACAAAGGAGCCACTGGGGCTGGCTTTGCTCTTAACACAGAATTCTCTTGTCCTCGTAAGACATGAAGGCTTCTGTAGTAGGCTTCTGGGTAACAGGAATGCATGGGGCGGCATGGAGAGGGGGGAGAATTTATTGGAACCCAATTTCACTTAGATTTGTAGCTGTTAAGGCCAGAATGGACCATTAGGAACATCTAAGTCTGACCTCCTGCAGAGCACAAGTCAAGAGAATTTCATCCAGTGATTCCTGCATCCAGCCCATAACTTCCGGATGAGCTTCAGCACAGGTTAGGAACACGTCCAGTCTTGACTTAAAGATGTTAAACGATGACAAATCCACCCTGTTCCATGGTAAGTGGCTCCAATGATTCAAACCCCTATTATACATGATTATGCTACCTGCTCTGGTTGAGAGTATTCTACCCTGAGTTCCCATTTAAGAGTATCCAGAGGGCTTGAGGAGCTGTTGGGCGGAGAATGGACATCTACTCATTCTTCAGCTAGCCTGCAGCAGTCAGTGATAGTGCTGAGCTTGTTGGCCTGGGAGGGTAGGGGGAACACCCTGGAGCACAGAGAGAGGCCCCAGTGGAGAACAGAGCCCCAAAACATAAAGGATGTGGCTTTCAAATCTGACAAAGGCCTAGATTTGAGCTGGAAGGACAAATTCAGTTCTTTCACTCAAAGTCGTCAGAATTAGACTCTCAGAGTCCAGGGTGTGAAGAACAGAGAGAGGTGTCTCCTTGGTCTTAGGGCAGAAAATGAGATGCTTGAAGTACAGAGAGAGAGCAGGAAATGGAGTAGACAAATGGATAGATAGAGGGGACTGGAGAAGAAAAGGGAACTACCTTGGTGCTGAGAGGTCAGCAGACACAATGAAAAACTGAGCATTTACTTCCCATAGTCATTATGCTGCCAGGATATGTGTAGAATTTCCCCTATAAGGTACATGGCAAAGATAAGACTAATCCAGAGAAATACAACAAGGCTATGTCTACACCGCTACATTATTTTGAAATAACATAGTCCACGTCTACATAGCCAGCAGTTATTTCGACATGATGTCAAAATACTGTCAAACTGGAGGATTTCTTACTCTGACTTCTGTCACCCTCATTGTACAAGGAGTAAGGGAAGTCAGAGGAAGAGCGCTCTATTTCGGAATAAGTGCTGTGTAGACAGCACCAAAACTCGAAATAAGCTATTTCGAAATAAGCTACGCAATTGACATAGTTCAATTTGTGGAGCTTATTTTGAGTAAAGCCCTGCTGTGTAGACGTGCCCAAATGTCCATGTTTTACTGGCATCCTCTCTTCCACTTGGGGAGAAGATCAATAGAAACAATTAGTCCTGTTACTCATTCTGCGGCAGTTGCCAGCCCTGGATATTTCACTAGAAGCTGGAAGGCTTCAACTTCTTTACCAAAAGAACGAGGTCAGTATGAGAACTGAACATTGGCTTAGAAAGGGGAGTCTTCCCCAATATTCAACTGAATGTTTACCCATGTTTTGTTTTCCCTTAAAACCACAGTCAGGATTTTGAAATTTGGATTTTTTTATCCAGCCCTTCAGTCACGTACAGTCCAAAAGTGATGGTAGTCAGTGGTATTTAGTTGCCTAGTCACGGCCTACATTGGATTGCATTTTTATTCCACTGCTTGCTAATACCAGTTTCCCACATGGAGTCATTGCAGTGACATCTCTAAGCTTAGCATTCGGGGAGGGGAGAAACGGACACTGTCAGAACCGTGAACGAAAGACGGATGCAAGTTGGCTGACTCAGGCCTCTGTGTAGGCTATCTAACCACAAAAATACTCAGACAGCGAGTGTGCACCATGCAGGTTACAACTCCATTTTTATTGTCTATCATATAATAATTTCATGGTACACATCAGCCAGACTTCCTATTCATAGTCCTTAACTTCGGCAACCAAAAAACCAGTTCACACTGACAACTCATACTATCAATTAACATTGATTCTCTTTTCACAATTGACAAAGTCCAGCCATTAATCGAGGAACATTCTGCTCTTTTCACCTTGTGGACTGTGGCCGAATCAGTTTACCATCTGATCATGTGGGGCAAAAAGAGAGATGGGGGTTACAGTCCACTTTCAAACCCCCTTTTCCGAGATTACGGTGCATTGTACCCAAGCCCAGTCCCTGCGGAGAGACCACTTTCCCAAGGGTCAGTAATGAACTCCATATGTCATTTGACAAGGCCATGATCTCTGCTTTAACTCCCCTCGATTTGTCAGCTGCGCTTGACACCCTTGACCATGAGACTCCTTTGGAATGGTCGGGGAATTTTTTTTTCTTTTGTTAGCGTCTCAGGGGCTGTTCTTTCTGGGTTTCATTCATTACTTAATCCGAGCCTACAATTTATGGCTGCAAATAATTCGTTCTCCAACACTTATTTGCACTGTTACGGAGTCCCTTGGGGCAGCCCACTTCTAAACTTTGCTCTGACATGTTTACATATTGTCTTTGGGTCCTCATTTCTTGCCTTGAAATTTTGGGTCGCTGTTACTCAGATGATCAACAACTCTATTGTTGCACAAAAATCATTTTCAATGTCACTTGTTGCTATTTTGGACCCTTTCTGCATGATTTTTACCTCTGTTGTTCTGGTTTCACTTTGGTCATACCCCATTGGCTTCGAGGGAGTTACTTCTGATTTGCATGAGAATAAAGGAGTTCAGAGCTGGGCCCAGCATTATCCATAGACAAAAATACTGTTTTAACACTATACACCCACTTGTTATACCGTATCATCCTCCGTTCTGCTGACTCCATAAAACCCTCCCCCTACCCATTCTAAATGTCGCCTCTTCGTCAGAGTCTTGGATCCTGTCCAATCCCAGTTTAGCCTTTGAAGACTCTCTTAAATAGACCAACAAGACACTTTGTGTCATTGCAGAAATATTTTCCTGCTCAGACTTATTGCCCAAAATAGATCTGGGAAGATTTCGAGATGGCTCTATATTAGGGATGGGTGAACTAGCATGGATAAAATAAGAAGCAGTCCTTTACCAGTGAATAGGCAAGCTTTTTCCAAGCAAGTCTTGCGGGTCTTGTTAGCCAGGACTGGGATCTCTGATGAACAGGAGGGTAGCTGCATCATTAATATGCAAAAACTTGCTTGGCAGTATAGAAAAAATGTCATAAACATTGTCCATCTCTGTGTTTTGTGAATGAGCATGTGAGTGAGAATTCCCAGTACAGAGTGTTCCCTAAAGATAACCTAATTTAGTTTTGCTGGTATATATGGGCCATAAGGTTAATAAGGTTGATATTTGCCTGAGTCTCTTAATGCCTGCAAATTAACTAACCACACACAGCTAAATGGTAGAAACATAGTGGTGAAGGATGCTTTTCTCTGAAGCATTGACTCATGTAATTGATGACAATGGTTTCCTTTTGACTTGGTCCCTGTTAGATATATTGGGAGGCTGTCTGAATTGCATATCCTCTATTGCTAAGTGACGGCCACTATTAAACAGATGCTCACCAGGGGATTATCCCTTATGCAAACAAATGATAATTTCCTACATAAGGGGCCTGACGCAGAAGAAATTACATATGTGTGCCCTGGGTGATTTGCAGTGGAGATTGTACTCACAAGACAGGACACACTAGCCCCTAGCTTACTGGTGTAAATCAAAATAGAGAAATTCTCACCCTGGTAAATCTGGTGTAATGGAGAAGACAGTCGAGGTCGTGCTGCGTACCGGATGCCAATAGAAAAAGCGGGGGATGTACACCCAGAGCAGCTTAAAGGACATTTCAGCAGGATCGTGGTGACAAGTCAAGTTCAAACATAAGCATGGGGGGAAAGGCCTTTATGGCCATAAAAGGATGTCTGCGATCATATATGTATTTCCACGCTGAATTTATATGGAGCTTTCTCCACCAAAAGGAGCCAACGAGCATGGGACACAGTCTGCACTGAGTCTAGCTAACTGCAACAGGAATTTGGCTTCCTTTTGTTCCCAGGTTGAATTTGGCCCAAAGGTCAACCCAGAGGTCAGCAAGGGCATGTCAACACTAGGAAACTATTTTGAAATAACTCAAATTGACTTAATAGCTCTCTAAATAACAAAATCGAAATAGCATGTCCACACCATGGGGAAGCCTCAAAATTAGTCCGAGGCAGGCTCCGTTAATGTGGATGTGCAACCTCGACTTAGAGCCCCAGGAAGCACTGGGAAGTAATTAGTTCGAATTACTCTAGGGAGCAGTTATTTTGAAATAGCAGCACTGGAGCGTCCACACTGCCGCTATTCTGAAATGAGTGTATTCCCCGAGAAAAGAAGGAGTACAATTTTGAAATAAGCAGTCCATTATTTTGAAATAACGGGTTTGGTAGTGTGGACGCTCTGCTTATTTGTTCGACCGAAGGGGGGTTATTTTGAAATAAAGCCCTAATGTAGACCAGGGCTAAGAGACCTCAAACAACAGAAGAAATTGCCCGTAATGAACAGCAGACAACAGACAAGTCAGAAGGACATGGAGTCCAGGCGTTAGGGTACTGGACTGCCATTCTAAAGACCAGGATGCAAGTCCTTCGAGGCCTGCAAATCCATGGATAGCCGCTTTATAACCGTGGGTATCTGCATTTGCAAATGTGGACGTGGATATCCGCAGATATTTTTGCAGCTGCAGAGGCGGATACCCATTTTATATCTTCCCAGGGCTCTGCAAGTCCTTGCTTAACCACGACCTTCTTGTGTGACTTTCCATACGTCAACCCTAAGTTCCCCACCTATCAAAACTGCTTACCTCACAGGAGTGTGGCGTGGTTAAAGACACTGAAGACTGAGAAGTGCTCAGCTACAGTGAAAACAGGAGCCAGCAAACGAGCAAAGATGGAGAGAGAAACAGCCGCCTGTGGGTTTGGGATACATTGATTTCTCAGAATCCACCCAGGAGGAGATTGGCCTGCCTAGTGCTAAAAAGGAAAAGAAATGGCACAGGCCATGTGGCAGGCCTCAACATAATTAGGCTCATTAAAAAAAAATATAGGAAAAGTTTGGCTTAAAAAAAAAGCAGTGTCCCCATTAAAGCAGCAGTTTACATGGCTTTTATAAGAGGCACTCTAGCGACCACAGCTTTTTCATTAAAAGCAGCAAATATTTAAAGCTGCGTTTCAAGAAAGCATGGAGTGTCCAGGTGCAGGGGAAAGCGATCTTGGGAGGAAATCTACTGACATGGCTGGATTTGCAGCAAAGACAATTTGGTGGAATACATTTAGAACAAACACTCATCTTCCACACGCGGCATTTTCCCAGGAGATTCTCTGAAATACTCCCATTCTTTCCCTTACAAATCCAAGTCCCTCCTCAAATAGCTCACTTACCATAGTGACCCATTCCTGACTCAATCAGCTGGGAGGAGGGGACTCAAAGGAATTGTTCCTCATTCCCACGGTGTCATGATCTCCGAGGACCTGTAATAGAGCCCCAGGAAGCACCGGGGAGTAAAGTTGAGGTTGCGCATCCACATTAAGGACGCTTGCCTCGGACTAATTTCAAAGCTTTCCCATAGTGTGGATGTGTTATTTTAAAATATTTATTTTGGGAGTTATTATTTTGAAATAACCTGGGAGTGTAGACATAGCCCCAACTCTCGTGGTGCAGGGAGTTTGGGACAGAGACCAAGTTAGAGCTTTTACTCCCCTGATTGGGTATGTCTACACTACCCCGCTAGTTCGAACTAGCGGGGTAACGTAGGCATACCGCAATTGCAAATGAAGCCCGGGATTTGAATTTCCGGGCTTCATTTGCATAAGCGGGGCGCCGCCATTTTTAAATCCCTGCTCGTTCGAACCCCTCATTCCACGAGGAGTAACGGTAGTTCGAACTAGGAAGCCTAGTTCGAACTACCTAGTTCATGCCGCGTGTAGCCGCGCGGCACGGGGTTCGAACCAGCGGGGATTTAAAAATGGCGGCGCCCCACTTATGCAAATGAAGCCCGGGAAATGCAAATCCCGGGCTTCATTTGCAATTGCGGTATGCCTACATTACCCCGCTAGTTTGAACTAGCGGGGTAGTGTAGACATACCCTATGTCAGGTATATCCCATACCCAGTGACATCAAAGACCTCTTACAGTATAGAGAAGATAAGTACATGCTTAATAAAAACAGGTCATATTTTATGCTTCTTATGGCATTAGACTGCCCAGTGCTGGATTTATCTCAGCTGCAGACAAGTGTTATGACTAATGCAGAAAGTTTATTGTAAAGTACTATAGAAACAACAAGGTTATTGGAAATGTATCGATATTTGTTTTCTTAAAATTGTTACATTCTTGCTTCAGTCCAGACCAATCAACTGGCTCAATAATCATTCTGAATGTTGCATATAAGTCTAACAATTCAATGGGACTATAAAATGATCATTCTACATTTCAAGATACAATGAGGACAAGTTAGAAGGAGAATAAGGTTTAACAAGCTTCTCTTAAAAAAAGAATAGCTATAATGGATCGACCATGTTCAAATGTTTAAAATGTCTACATTTTCATTGAAATTTTGAACTTCGACTAAAAAAGTCAACATTTTGCAAAAACGGCCCTTATTTTTTAGCAGTTTGTCTCTGCAGATAGATAGAAAAAATAAATTTGATTTACATTTTCACTGAAATTTTAGTTTTCAACCCAAAGGAAATTTTCATGATTTTTTTGCAAAAATTTCCCCTCAGGCTACGTCTAAACTACACCCCTCTGTCGGCAGAGGGATGTAGATTAGGCACTTTGAAAGTGCAAATGAAGCAGGGATTTAAAATCCCGTGCTTCATTTGCATAATCCCATCATGGCACTGTTTCAATCAAGTGCCATTTTGAAACTGAAACCACGGTTCTGCCAACAGCGGGGTGTAGTTTAGACACGGCCTCATTGTCTAAGTAGCAGGAGTATCTCAACTTAGTGCACAGTACAACTGACTGCCCTAGATTCAACAGTGGTAGAAGTTCCACATGCCACTTTCTGCCAACGTACCTCAGCTCTGCTTCTCAGCATTAGAAGTGCCTTCTTCAAGTCTATTTTATCCCACTCTGCTGACCCTTCCAACAAAGGCATCAGTTACAGGTTATAACATTTTACAGGTTGAACCTCTCTACTCCAGCACCCTTGGGATCTAACCAGTTCTGAACCAGTGAATTTTCCAGATCACAGGCGGTGAATTTTGTCTAGCAGCATTATCAACACTTCCACTGCTTGCTGGTCTCTTAGAAGACATTTAGGGGTCAATTAGAGCTAAATAACAGCACAGAACATTGAGAGCCAGGACTGGTGGCTGTAAGCAAACATTATGGGTATGTCTACACTACCCTCCTAGTTCGAACTAGGAGTATAATATAGGCATACCGCACTTGCAAATGAAGCCCGGGATTTGAATTTCCCGGGCTTCATTTGCATAAGCGGGGAGCCACCATTTTTAAAACCCCGCTGGTTCGAAACCCGTGCAGCGCGGCTACACGGGGCTTGAACTAGGTAGTTCGGACTAGGCTTCCTCTTCCGAACTACCGGTACACCTCGTACACCGGTACACCGGTACACCTCCTATTCTGAACTACCTAGTTCGAGCCCCGTGTAGCCGCGCTGCACGGGGTTCGAACCAGCGGGGTTTTAAAAATGGCGGCTCCCTCCTTATGCAAATGAAGCCCGGGAAATTCAAATCCTGGGCTTCATTTGCAAGTGCGGTATGCTTACATTACCCCGCTAGTTCGAACTAGGAGGGTAGTGTAGACATACCCTATGGGACCACGGAAAACTTGGCCACACCCATGAAAAGTGGCCATCCAGCTGACTAAAATCATTCCAGATGATGGATGTTTCCAGACCAGAGAGTTCTAGACTAGAGAAGTTCAACCTATACTTCTAAATGGCTTCATATCCTGACCTAAATCTGCTCCATTTCCAGTTTCTACAATGCTATAAAGTTTACCAATCCTACCCTTTCTAACGTGAGTCCAGATTTCTTTCAAGTCAGTTTTACTTCCACTCAAAGTTAGCTCGCTAACCAAAAATACTGGGGATCAGAATCAGATTAAAATCTTTTTATTGTCAGTTAAGAATCTTCACTAAGAAAATCATTAAAACAAGTAGCATCTTCACTGCTATTGGTTTTCAAGGTTTTTTATGTTTTTGAATGGAAAAGAATTGCAAAACGTAGTCTCGTGTACATTTTTGTAATTAGAATTCCTCTGATTTCAGTGTAATAACTAGAATTAAACTACTGATAGTTCATGATGATACTCTAGTGCCATGGTGTCCTACATGTTAGCCGCTAGCCACTAGCCACATGTGGCTATTTCGCTGGTTGAGTGTGTCTAGTTCACTATAGCAGGAGCTATAGCAGTACTATAGTGGCTACTGCTTCAGAGCTGGTTGGACACCACGGCTGTAATGCATGCCCACTATTCTACCTCTGTAGAGTCTCTTATTTACGAATATATCCATACTGATGCAAACACACATTTACATTGGAGCACGGCTGCTGCTTGGAAGGCTGTGAATATTTGAACAGCCATACTGGGTTGTAAGACATTTCTTCTGTTGCTTCAGTTTCCGGCATGTTTTGTTTTTTCTCTAGTTTTCCTGTTTAGGTTTTTGAATTCACAGGGCCAGGGGTGGTCTTCAAATATATGTTGCTCGAGGCCCATCTACAACCAAGTGAATCCCCTCGTGGCTCCAATGAGTACACAGAACCAAAATCCAAGATGTTTATCTACATGCATATAAGAACATACAAACACAAGAATGGCCTTACTGGGTGAAACCAGAGGTACATCTAGCCCAATACGCAGTCTTCCGACAGTGGCCAATGTCAGGTGCCACAGAGGGAATGAACAGAACAGGAAATCATCAAGTGATCCTTCTTCTGTCGCCTATTTCCAACTTCTGACAAACAGAGGCTAGGAACACCATCCGTGCCCATCCTGGCTAATAGCCTTTGATGGACCCAGACTCCATGTACTTATTTAGCTCTTTTTTGAACTCTGTTATAGTCTTGGAGTCCACAATATCCTCTGGCAAGGAGTTCCAAAGGTTGACTGTGTGTCATGTTTGTTTATTTTAAACCTTCTACCTATTAATTTCATTTGTGACCCCAAGTTCTTATGTTACGGGAAGGAGTAAATAACTATATGTATATATTTATTTCAGCTTGGAAAAACAAGAGAGAACAAACAAACAGAAACTCATACTTCCATAATACTTTTCAAATCTTCATCGGGATATTGGAACATTTTTGAAAGTAAATTGCAGGTGAGAAAATTAAACCAATAAGGCTATCAATGAAGGCACTGAGCTCTTTTTATCTGCCGAGAGTCATCATAAGGAGCACCAAGGCCTTGATCCCGCAAAGCACGTACGCATGTGTGAAATTTCCAGCACGAGTAGTCCCAGTGATTTTAATACAGGCAGTCCCCGGGATACGTACAAGATAGGGACTGTAGGTTTGTTCTTAAGTTGAATTTGTATGTAAGTCGGAACTGGCGTCCAGATTCAGCCGCTGCTGAAACTGACCAGCGGCTGACTACAGGAAGCCCGAGGCAGAGTTGCTCTGCCCTGGGCTTCCTGGAATCAGCCGCTGATCAGTTTCAACAGCGGCTGAATTTGGACGCCTGGGGTAGAGCAGCTGGGGCGTTGCTGGGTAGGTCACCGCAGTGCAGCACCTCAGCGCTACTGGACCAACCCGGCAGCACCCCAGCTGCTCTACCCCAGGTGTCCCCAAGTCAGCCGCTGCTGAAACTGATCAGTGGCTGATTCCAGGAAGCCCGGGGCAGAGCAACTCTGCCTCGGGCTTCTTGTAGTCAGCCGCTGGTCAGTTTCAGCTGCGTCTGACTTGGGGACGCCTGGGGCAGAGCAGCTGGGGTGCTGCCGGGTTGGTCCAGTAGCGCCGAGGAGCGGCGCTGCGGGACCAACCCGGCAGCGCCCCAGCTGCTCTACCCCAGGCGTCGTCGAGGACAAAAGCTTGGTCTGCTGGGGGGGGCACACTAGCTGCACCCCCCCACCAACAGACCAGGGAAATGCGGAGCAAAGCCGCGGAGCACGCAGGCAGCGGGACAGCCCAGACGCGCCGCGGCTGTCCCGCTGCCGGCGTCCTCCGAGGCTTTGCTCCCCGTAACTCGGGGACTGCCTGTATGCTTAAGTGCTTTGCTGGATCAAATCCCAAGTCATTACATGACGGTCCAGTTGAAAAGAGGTCATTAGCTTCTCCACACATGGGCTACATCTACACTGCAAGTTTCTTGCGCAAGAGCACGTCAACACTGCCATGTGCTTTTGTACAAGAGAGCGTCCACACTGCCATGGACACTCTCGCACAAGAAAGTTCTGATGGCCATTCACAAAATGGCCATCAGAGCACTTGTGCTTTTTCCAATAGGGGTTACTTGAGCAAGAAACCCCTGGGCTATGACTACACTCGTGGGTTCTTGCGCGAGAAATATGCAAATGAGGCTAAGTGTGGAATATCACCGAGCCTCATTTGCATACCTAATGAGCCGCCATTTTTGCAGAAGAGGCTCTTGCGCCACAAGGAGCTGTCTACACTGCCCCTTCTTGAGCAACAAAAACCTTCTTGCACAATGCCATTATTCCTGAAAATAATCAGCATAGCAGCATTATGCAAGAGGGTTTTTGTTGCGCTAGAAGGGACAGTGTAGACAGCTTCTTCTGGCGCAAGAGCCTCTTCTGCAGAAATGGCGGCTCATTGGGTATGCAAATGAGGCTCGGCAATATTCCACATTTAGCCTTATTTGCATAATTCTCGCACAAGAAGCCACGAGTGTAGACACAGCCCTGGTGTCCATCCACACATGTCTTTTTGCACAAGAGCTCTTGCGCAAAAAGGCTTATTCCTCATAGAAAGCCCTGTCTTCTGACAATCTACTGTACTTTTTCTTGCGCAAAAAAGTGAATGTAGTATGGACACGCCATGAGTTTTTGCACAAAAACTCTGCAGTGTAGATGTAGCCATGGAGACAAGTACATTCTTTGCAGGAGCATCACTGGGTAGAAGGGCATTTTCCCAAGTAAACTAGTCTGAGGGACCCGGTCTCTTGTGTGGTTTTGATGCCCACTTTGCTTCAGCACGATGGATAATACTGTTCTAGTGTCAGTGGGTTTAGACTCACCCTGGCAGCCACATCTTTTCCCAGACAAAATAGCTTCTCCCAGCAATCAATTCTCAAATCAGGAAACAGACAATGTGCCTTCTGCTTAATGCAAACAGGTAAGCCAAGCTTTTGTCGAGAGGGTCTCTGCTCAACAGATATCCCAGTTCACAAGGCAGTATTTGCTTAAGGCACTGGATTCAGAAAGGCAAATGATTGGTAGAGAGGTGGATATATTGGGATATAAAAGATCATGAAGGTTATTTTATGCAGAGTCAGGTAGGTACTGCACCGGGGTCATTCACTGTTCTGTTTTCATAAAGTCATTTAAGTAGCAAATGGCCCTTGAAACTGATACTATGATGTTGGAAGTCATAGTGAATTAATGATGCAGGTGTGGGTTGTTGTTCCAAAAACTTTTTATAGCAACAGTGGGAGAGGACAAGAAGAGGGGAGGGGGGAGTTAAATAAAAAAGTTTGGTCTATGTTATGTTTTTCTAATATTTGAATATTACCTAAGATTACTCTTTCTCCTCTCTTTAATATATTGTTTTAAATAAAATATACTAATAAATCTTGAGAGAAATATGTCATAGTGGAGCTTAAAAACTGTACTGCAATATATAACAGTTCATAAAATATTCTATGCAGATAGCCAAAATTGTAGCGCATTTGGACCAGAAGTAGTTAACTGCAAGAACAGCATTTTATTAGCTACTAAAATTAAGAAAGAGTACTGCTGTTTCACAGCCAGATAATTAAGTACCGTTTTCTCTTTTTTAATACTATAAAATTAAACTTCCTGTTTAAAAGGCCTGGTGGGGACTGAAGGCAAAGGGCTGTCTGATGAGCCCTCCGGGCAAATCCTGGAACACAACATAGAACTTATTCACGCAGACGTTAACGACATGGAAAACACTGTGATTGAGGGGAAAGAAATGCTGCAGTAAGCAAAAAATTACAGGTAATAAATCAGAGATCCATTTTTTTCACATCATTTTCACTAATCCATTAAATCTCTTTGCGACAGGGGCTATCAGAAACAGAAGCTGCTGCTCTCATTTCTGCATCTTCAAATGTTATTATAAGTGGATAAGCAGTGAAAGACCACAGTTACCCCTCGTGCACTGCTGAGATGTTCGGGTTACTCCTGGCCTACTGGCTTTTTCTGGCTCTTTTTTAGTTAGCAACAGTTTCATTCACTGTGTTACTCAGAGAGGAATTACGCCCTGGCTCATGATTAGGCTAAAAAGAAAGTAGATATTATTTTATAAGGTGCACTCACTCTCTTTCTCTTTAATTGTCTCGCTCTAATAATTGGTAGTAACAAAATTAAATTAGGGTTAGCTTCTCATAATAGTATGTTTCTCTTGTCCATCAATCTCCTCAGATTCTGCATGTGTGTGCTGTAAATCAAATGTTACCTCAGTTTTGATTGTGAAGCACAAAGTGGGTGAAAGCTGCAATAAGAATGAGCCTGACGTTGGAAATAGGAAGGTGAGTTCTGGCAGGCTTTAATTACCTGTCGAATTTGCACGGCATTACAGCTTATTAAGTGAAAGATTACGGAACGAGTCAGCCTCTTAGCCATGCCATTCTCTAGCCAGTCTCTGCTACTTTACATTGAAATAGTGTTTGTATTGGTTCACACTGAATGTGCAAACGGTCCAAGTTGCAAAAGCACCAGCGTGCACTAAAGCTCACACACAAAATGAGCCAACAGGTCCCACTGAGCTCAATGGAAGGTGATGGCTTTCAGTACTACAGAATGGAGTGCTAAGAAATGGTACTAGAGCACAGAAATTAGGAGGCTGCACTTCTGTCTCATTGATGCATAACATTGACAGTTCAAGTTGCAGTTCCTGTTCTGTCAAAACGTGGATAGATTGAAATCTCTCTAGCTGGATTAATAAGTAATAAAATTTGCAATTGCAAAGTCATCCAAAACCATCTCCTCAATCGAGATACAGATGTCTGGGACATTATCCACCTAACATTTAATGAGGGTGCCAACAGCTCTTTGTCTGTGCAGATTCTTGCGTTAGTACCCTTCCTATCTAATACTATCCTATGATCCTTATCGGCTTCTTTTAACTATCCAATCTTCAGGTGCTTATAGATTATCAGCTCTGCCTACTTGTTTTTCCCTTTGATATTTTCATACCCTCTGCTCCTTGTTTCCCGCCCCCTTCCTTTTTTTCCCTTCCCCCTTCTCCCTGATTTATTTTGGGTCTGCACATCCTAAACTCAAAACTCCGGTCATCTGAAGAAGTGGGCTGTGCCCACGAAAGCTCGTGATACCGTCTACATGTTTTGTTAGTCTATAAAGTGCTACCAGACCATTTGTTGTTTTTTAAGTTTATCCTGTACAGATTAATGCGGCTACCCCCTGAAGCTGCTGTTGGTCTGTTAGTGTATTCCAAGTCATGTCCAAAAATCACATGCAAATAAATTGCAGGTTTCACCTCTATAAACCCAAACTCTCTCGTCTGGCAACTTTGTGGTTCAGATGGATGGATGGATGTTCCATGATCAGAGAGTCCCAAGGCCTTGGGGGAGGTGAGGGACCAGGAGGCCAGCACGATGCGGGAGCAACTTGGCTGGGCTGTAAGGGTGGGGACTGGGAGCCAACACACAGCTCACCTGGGCTGCAGGGGCGGGAGGGAGTCAAGAGCTGGTGCATGGTTCAGCTGGGCTGCGGGGGGAGCTAGGAAGCAGGGAAGGGTGTGGGGCTGGCAGCAGAAGCCAGAAATTACCTCCCCAGTCCAGCAAAATCCCTCATCCAGGACCAGTCAGTTCCCAAGGGTGCCGGACCAAGGAGGTCCAACCTATACTTCGATCCAGCACAAAAGTAACAAAAAGAAGACTAGCTGGGTGATTAAACTACTGTTCTACTGAACAAGTTGATGCTTTCAGACTTTTCTCCTTTAGTTTTCCTCTAAAATGAAAATCTGGTAAAATCAATATAATTATATAAAGTGTTTTAATTTCAATGGACCCATATATTCCAGTGAGACACGCTTCTGTCTAAATTGTTCTAATCACCACTATATTAAAACTCTGAGATTTGTTTGCTACAGTCCTCAAAACAATGTGGCACTCGGCCCTTTGGTTGTCATCCACGATCAAAAGCTAGCCCTGGCTGTCTGAAAGCTCCACTAAGATCACAAACTTTCTGAGCGACCCTGGGAGTAGTTTCTGTTCTGGACTGAATTCACAGCTTAGTCATAGTTTCGCAATGCTTTGAAGCACATTTGTGCGCAAATCAGCAGGCCACGTTTTACATGATACTCTGTGTGTTCCTACAGCCCAAGTTTCATCACTCAGGACCCAAACTCTGCAAATCTGCAAACCATCCAGCACTCACTACAAAACCCAGATTGTTCCTGGGGATGACCAAGGTAGGAGTCAGCCGTTTCTACCCACAAATACATCTGGTCATGTGAGCAAAAGCAATGACATTCCAAGCAACAATGAATTTGTCTAGGTGGAAGTGACTGCTTTTTACCTACTGAAAATTGACCCCCAATTCCTCAACAACGGACTGCCACAAGGCTCAGGAGCCACACTGATGCTTTTCAATGTTTACACAAGCAACATGCCTCCAACAAAGTCATGAACATTTGCATATGTGAATAGTCTTGCCCTGGCAGCAGAAGCAGCCACCTTTAATGACATCACATTCACCTTGAATGGGGATGGGATCGGGAAGTTGTCCCACAGTGATGCGTAAGGGGCTAAAACATCCTGGGGTGAAGGCTGGGGCTGGAACCAATCAGAAGATGGCTAAAGAGAGCTAGTTAGGACCTAGATGAAGGGCTCCTGGAGAGAAGGACTTCACTCTTGATCCTGCTGTGGAGCAAGAAGGATCTGGCTGCTGGGTGGGCTAGAGAGGATACCTGAGACAGAGCAGTGCTGGGGAAGGGCAGGTAGAACTGGGAAGCTCTGGCCAGGCAAATTCACAGTCTGAGGTCTTGCTTGAGAGTACTAGGGCTGCGGGGGTGCTGCCAGGGCAGGAGAAGGCAGCAGGTCCACACCCCCTTGTCAATGATGAGTGGCCATTTCAGACTGCAGTTTGCCCCTGAGGCGGGGACTAGATGACGACTGGCGGTGAGGTCACTGAGGCAAGGTGGGTGTAGGGGATGGAGGTTCCCCGGGGAGGGAAGGACCCCAAAGTGCCACAGGGCAGAATTGTATGGACAGAGGCACCACGGGCCGGGAGGGACACAGGGCCTGATGAGCAGCGGAGGCATGAGCAGCCCACATGTAATGAACAGGACAAGGCTAGCAGAGGGCACTCCAAGGCTGAAGAGCTAATTCCCAGACTGGCCAGCAGGGGGCACTGTAGTGTTGAGTCATGACCTGCTACAGGGGACCTAAATCCCATGAAAGAATACATCTGGAAATGAAGGCTCAAAACGCATCTTCATAAAAGAACAGTCACTACTTGCCATTGTCATACCAAGAATGCTGCCCATGCCCCGAAGGTAACCTTCTGCAGCAACACCCCAACATGACCCCATGCCGCTCTATACCAAAGAGAAGCCGGATCACATGCTAACCTTCCACAACCATCTGAAGAAGGTAGCTTCCAAGATGAAAACAAGAGTCAACCCGATCCTGAAACTGGGAAGTATAAGCTGCGGAGCATCCGTTCTGCCTTACAGACATTCACGATGGCCTTTGTGTACTCCATAGCCGAGTACTGGGCACTGGTAGGGACCAGAAGTTGCCATACTCATTGTTGATGTCCAACTAAACACTGCAACATGGTGCATCACCCTCAAGCTAACTCTAATACCTTGGCTGCTGGTGCTGTCGCACTTTGCTCCCCCGTCTGGAATTCTAGAGGATCATGGAAAAGGAACATCTCCCCCTCCACCAGGACCTTAAAAACATTCCTCATCACTGCTTAAAGTTGCCTAAGCCCTTTTGGACCCACACGTTTAACCTTCCATATTGCAACTTCAGCCCAGATGGAGCTTAGAAAGCTGAATGGAGTTCACAAGAAGTCACAACCAAACACTTTGTGAAAGACCCAATGCAGAAGATCCCTAGGTTTGATCTCCTATGACGCTCATGGAAAGCCCTAACTCACATACACACAAACTTAGATGGGGCTCCTATAAGATGGGTGCATAACTTGCTGGGTATCCATTCTCAGAGAATAGTTATTAATGGTTCACAATCATGCTGGAAGGGCATAAATGGGGTTCCGCATGGCTCTGTTTTGGGACCGGTTCTATTCAATATCATCATCAATGACGTAGATGATGGCATAGAGAGTACGATTAAGTTTGCAGATGATACCAAGCTGGGAGGGGGTGCAACTGCTTTGGAGGATAGGATCATAATTCAAAATGATCTGGACAAACTGGAGAAATGGTCTGAGACAAATCGGATGACGTTTAATAAGAACAAATGCAAACTACTCCACTTAGGAAGGAACAATCCGTGTCACACATACAGAATGGGAAGCAACTGTCTAGGAAGGAGTACGGCAGAAACGGATTTAGGGGTCAGAGTGGACCACAAGCTAAATATGGGTACGTCTACACCCATTTAAATATTTAAATATCCCGGGCTTCATTTGCATGTTCCCAGGCACCGCCATTTTTAAATCCCCCTTAGTACGAACTCCGTGCCCGCGGCTACACGTGGCACGGAGTAGGTAGTTCGAATTAAAGATCCTAATTCGAACTACCGTTACTCCTCGTGGAACATATAGCAAGTCAATGCCCGATTCACAAATACAGAAGAGGCATCACAGCAATACACCCGGCTGCTCCTGATGCAATTATCTGGCTTAACCATCTAAACATAAAATTATAGTTGCTCTACATTCACATCAGCCATCCGAAGAAGACAACCTACAGATCTGGACTTTCATGGTTCAAAATAATAGGAGTCAAAGACAAAAAAAGGCTGTTCATGACTGCCCTATTCTTCCCTCCTTCCCCCGCCCCAGAAAAAAACGTTTCTACGATCCGTAAGAATTTTTTTTTCCTCATTGCTCAAAGGTGACTGATTACTTCCTTCTATAGAATGTGGTCACTACAGAGACCACCACAGCAATGTTCAAATATATAGTGCTGGTTTCAGACTTGTCAATCTTTTGTTTTGAAGTCCCATTGTATCTACACTGTTGACCCATATTATACAGTAGCTGTGAAATTTTATAGAAGGCTTTGCTTGCAAAATCCTTTTGTGTGTTTATGGTAACGTAACACCACATTTTCATAACAAAATGCATTTCCAATCTTAAAAGAGAAAATAAAGTCTTTTATGTTACTATAAAATGTTCAAGTAAAGCCGGGTTATCAGATTTCATCCTTCTGTTCTTTAGGGGCCTTTGCACCAGATTGTTTTCCAGATAAGCCAGGGCAACTGCTGGCTTTTCTTCATGCATCTTTTCCCCTACACCAAGGGAAGCTCTCAAAGAAAGACTAAACAGTTGAACTATGTTGTATTGAAGAAGGGCTTTGCATTAGAGCAATAATAAACTGCTTCTAGAAATAAAATTACACCGTATAATGTTTAGTCTCATTTCAACTAATATTGGCTGCTAATGGGTTCTGATCTTGCTTGTATATGTAAAGATTTTATTGCAATTAGTCAAAAGTTAAGATTAGCTTTTGTACTTCATTTCAGCTCTGTATTCAGTGTTTTAATAAGACAATGTCAACTAATTTTAGAGTCAACATTAAAATATAAAAACCTCAACATCTGACAAATTATTATGAGTTTAAATTTAATTGTATTAGGTTTTAAGAATAATTACAAACCTACCTGCTTTCAAAAGGCAAAGCAGGCATCAAATAACAAACCAAATAAAAAGGAAGGAATTTTAAAAAACACGTCAACTTCTCATAAATGTATTTACAGTGCTTTTCTTTTAGCACATATTACAAACATACTGCAATGTACAGATTAGAGAGGAAGATCTATTATGCAAAAATAAAATACCACAAGATACTATTGATATTCATGGAGCAAAGATGCATCAGAGATTTCAAAACTTGAATATGGGTTTTCCTTGAGAAAAAGTTTTATTTTTTATTGTTACACTACTACATTGAAAGGGACTCTGCATTATCAAAATTTAAAAAGCCATCTTCAATTCACAATATTCAACTGGAAATAAAACTGAGGCTTGAAAACCAAGACACAAGAATTCAGATGATAAAATAATAATTGTCTGCAAAACTCAATCTACTGTATTTTGGAGATAACAAGAAAAACTGAAAAAGTATTTTAATCAAAGAAATATATACTTTTTCATTTCCAGGTGCCACTCATTAATGATCTTTGTCATATAATGTTGCTAAAAAATATTATAGTTCTAGTTACACTTGAAGCACTTTGCAACATGCAATATTTTAAAGGATATGTTGTGTACTTTGTTAGTACAGACGAAACCCGACGTAAGGTTAGTTCCTTTAACCAATTAATCTCTAATTCATAAGATATTCAGCAACACTAAATTTAGCAATACTAAAAAATCTGAATATATACATTGTTTTAATAACGTGTTCCATTAGTTCAATATGTGATGAAACAAGCGCATTCTTAACTTTTTAGTATAACGAAAAGAGTTCTAAAGATGTAAATAATTCTCCTGCAACTACATAAACTGAAACAAGCATCACTGAGTTAGAGCATGAAACTAGCAGAGAACACCCATGTCCATTTTCATTAAATTAAGTGAAATGCAACAAGTAAAATAATAAGTGGAAGTGGGAAAAGTAAATAGGTTTTTTTTTTATATTTCATTTTTGATAATGCAAAGGTGCAGTTAGCAACATATAGGTGAGAAACTTTTTATGCAAGCATGAAGTTAACAGTGTCTTGTTGTTGTAGATAATTCTGATAATAAAGTCTATATTTAAGATTACCTAACAGTTTCCATCATAAGACCACTGCTCTCATTCATTTCATTCTATTTTGTTTCAATTGTTTTCAGTTGCTTATAACTTTACTAAATGCTAAGGCTATGTCTGCTACTACTGTCAAAGTAATAACTCCAGAAATAACTATTTTGAAATAAGCTTATTCCTTTAAAGTGTGTGTCTACACTGCACCCGTTGCTCGAAATAAGCTACACAATTAACGTGTAGCTTATTTTGAGTCAATTTCGAAATAGCTTATTTTGAAATTTGGCACGGTCCCTTACTCTTCATTGAATGAGGTTTACAGGGATGTTGAAATAGCAAGCTCGTGATATTTCAAAATAACGGGCATGCTCAAAAGACGCGGAATAGCTATTTTGGGATACCTTCGGTATCCCAAAATAATTCCTGCTTCTGAAGGGCTATATATACACTGCAGCACTATTATTTCAAAATAACAAGCCTCTTATTTCGAAATAACAGGCTTGGTAATGGCTGTCTAGACATGCCCTAAGTGTTTGGTTTGAAATATATAGCAAGCAGCTTCAAAATGCAATATGGACCATACTTCTTTGAAGCTACAGAAAGAAAAAAAGCTCTCTGGGAAACTGTTGCATTATATAATGACTAAAAGTAGTTTATGGCTGAGTTTTAAATCATAGATCCTAAAGCAAAAAAAAAAGTGGTATGTGGTAAGTGTTAATTCAGTTTAATTCTGAACAAAACAAAATTTTATTAGCTAGACCAGAGAGAGAATTATGACCAATGTGAGAGAAAACATTAAGATGGAAATAACATCTTCCAAGAGAGGATTAATTGCAGAAATGTGGTGATTTTGAGAAAACTGTACACAATTCTGTACACATTCAGTATTTGCTACACTTATCCTTTGGATATTGCTTTTTTCAGGGACTAGTCCCATTGTTTTTCCCATTATATCCCTTTGTTAGAACGCACCTGACGTTCTCGTCCATGGGCTATTTGGGGCGAAGCAAGAGGCAGAATGATTGATCAGCTCTGGATTTAAAGCAGCACAGAAATTCCTTGACAAAGTTTGCTGCTGCAGCCAAAGTGCACTGGGAGTTTGTTACCCTACCCCAGGCTGAGCAAGGTTCACTGAATTCCCAACTATTTCAGGCTGGCTTTTGACTGAATCGATGCTAAATGTCAGGCCTTAAAAACCACAAGAGAAAGCCCTGGAGTTTGGGAGTTTGTTAACCCAAAGGATGACACTGGAAGTAGAAATCCATATGACCGCACTGATGACCAGGGCCAAACCTTTCTCTGAGTTGAAACCACCCTGCCCTGACATAGCTCAATATCCAACTCACGGATGGTTTTAACCCATTCAGATGGGATCCTAGCTTTCTTTCTTTTATAATTTTTTTCAGTTTCACAGCTCCGCCCCCATCACCCACCTCCCCTTCTGAGTGCCAGGCAAGACTGCCAGCGGTCTCAGCATCAGACCCCCACTAATTGGCAGCAGAGGGCAGGTCCAGCTGACATCTGCAGCTGGTTTCAGTGACAATCAATCAGGGAAGGAAAGGAGGGGGTTCAGCATGGCACACTGCCAAGGAGTTTTCTTTTCCTTGACCAGCCAAGAAAGCTAAAGACAACAGAGACTGGAGCAGCTCTGGTGTTTGGGGGTCACTTGGGAGGGAAACCAATCAGACCTGGGATGCAACTAGCATTCTGTGCATGATTGCAGCTGCAACATGTATAATCAAACCCACACCACCTTGTGTTTGTTGGGAACTCCTTGTTTCTACCGGTGAGCTGCTACTTGCTCAGGGAGTCCGACTGAAATCTAACACTAAATCAACAGCCCCATTGAGAGGAGCAGGAATTGCTTCCCGGAGGAAGTAAGGGGTTCACAATCCAGAGAGTTTCTGAGGCTGCCTGAATGGGCAGCTGCACTGGGATCATCTAATCCTCGCTAAAAATAGTTTTGTGGGTAGATTTAAAATAGTTAGATTGGGTGCACAGAGCAACACCTGGGTGCTGAAAAGTTTCCAGTCTTTGGAGAGTTGGGCTATGCCCTTGGATCCCACTTGCACCTCCATGGCAGAGCATGCCCTGATCTGAATACTCCTATCTGGCGGGAAATTCAGACCCAGAATTTAACACTGCAGCTGCTGGGCGTTTCTGTAATAATAGGGAATAATCTTTGCATTCAGAACTCTTTTGACTCTTGTTCTCTGTAATCGAGACCAAGTCTTTTCTTCATAAAAACTCTTTGCATCATCATCAATACTTTTGGGTCATTTTTGTCCATCAAATTCTTTTTAAGTGAGATTGCTCAGACACAGATCAAACAGAGCAAGAAGGTGGCAAAGCCCAAGCAATCAAGACCGCATATGTATGTTTTCAGGTTTGGTTCAGATGATGTCTTTCCAAATCAGAAGGCTGCGGCCGAAAAAAGATATTTGGAACAGGACAATATGGCTACAGATGCTGAATTACAAGCCTCGTCCTTTGCTGGCTAAGGACCTATGTATCAAATTTTGCATTCGCTTCCTACCTTTTGCTGCCAAATTCTTAACACTCATCAGTAAGAAGCATCTGAATTATCATGGATAACCCTGACACAGACTGCTGAGTAGTTCTCACATTGAAAGTCCCAGAATCTGCTTTTCTCTTAGTCTGTGTCTACACTGGCACGTTCTTGCGCGAAAACATGCTGCCTGTCTACACTGGCAGCACGTTCTTGCGCAAGTAAACTGCTGTTGTACTGTAGAAAATCAGGGCTTCTTGTGCGAGAACTCTGACGCTCCCTCTCAGGAAGAAGCCCTCTTGCGCAAGAGCTCTTCCAGAAGAGGCCAGTGTAAACAGGCAACATGAATTTCTTGTGCAAGAAGCCCCTACGGTTAAAATGGCCATCAAAGCTTTCCTGTGGAAGAGAGCATCTACAGTGCCATGGATGCTGTTGTGCAAAAGCACATCTCTTGCGCAAAAGCACATGCCAGTGTAGACGCTCTCTTCTGGAAGAGCTTTTGCACAAGAACTCTTCCACAAAACAGTTCTTGCGCAAGAAGCTGCCAGTGTAGACATAGCCTTAGGGTATGTCTACACAGAAACATTATTTCAAAATAATTTAGTCTGCATCTACACAGCCAGCACTTATTTTGAATTAATGTCGAAATACTGTCAAGCTGGAGGACTTCTTACTCCGACTCCTGTAACCCTCATTGTGCGAGAAGTAAGGGAAGTCGGAGGAAGAGTGCTCTATTTCAAAATAAGTGCTGTGCAGACGCTCCCAATTTTGAAATAAGCTACACAATTGACGTAGCTCAATTTGCATAGCGTATTTTGAGTTAAGCCCTGCTGTGTAGCTGCACCCTTTATAAACAAACTTTTCTAAAATCTCAGAATTGCTTTTCCAAAACCAACAGGTGTTCCAAGAAAACATCCCCCCTTGTGTCTTTTAAGAGGTCAGGGCTCTGCCATCAGGAGGGGCATATGAAAAAAGAAGAAGCTGTCATTCATTTTCACTGACTTTACACAAGATATGCTCTTAAAAAATCCTGCATGAGCCATGAGGCAGCAGTGATTATATGAACCACAAAGGATGAGTCAATACAAAAAATTAAAAAGGAGCAATAAAGAAGCAAAAGCGACTCCACTAGGAATTATATTTCAATGTTCTTTTCTCATTTTATAAATCTCTCCATTGGAAGGAGAAAGGCTCATAAAAGGTTGACTGTTTGTAACTTCCAAGCTAGTTAACATTTTGCCAAGTCTTTCAACAATTCATTGTTTTGATAAATAATGCCTTTTACTCCATAGTTTTCATGCTAGTTATTTTTTCAAGACAAACAGCTGGATGTAAATAGCTGCATTTTTATAATAACTCTTCCTTTCTACAGAGTCATTCATCTGAGGAACTGATAGCACTTCACAAATGCTAGTTAATAAGCCGTTAGAGTAGACAAGTATTATTATCCCCACCTAGGAAACTGAGGCACAGAGCCATGAAGTGACTTGTTCCAGGTCACAAGTCCCATTGGTGGCACAGGTGAATATGGAATCATGAATTGCCAGTTTACATTTCCCCCAAATCCCAAGGCAAGTGCTCTCCATATTGAAACTGAAGCTGGATCCAAACTGGAATCATTAATCCGAGAGGAGAAGCAAAGTTTGGGAGTTCACATAAAATGGGACGGACTCACTCCTTGGCTGAAAAAAAATGTAAGAAACCAAAACCACCTGTTCTTGCCCATTTCTAGAATACATGCTTCTCAGGAGCATCAGTGCATTCACTCAGGCATGTACAAAAAATACACAATTGTACCAGTGGCTACTACTAGGTGTAAAGACTCCACGCCCATGCAATGACCTCTGCATATTCGTTTTGCCTCTGAAATGAAGATGCCAGTTTGAAAATGATACCCTCTAAGCTCTCTCTAGGCTGTGCCAATGTTCAATGAAATCAAGAGCTCCTACACTGTTTTAGCATCAAAACTAGCCCTCTCTTCCATTTCAGCATTTTCCCAGTTCAGACCTGCCCAGCACAATTCTAATTCAGGTTGAACCTCTCTAGTCCGGCACCCTTGGGACCTGACCGGTGCCAAACCAGTGAATTTGCCAAACCATAGGGCGTCAATATTGTTTAGCAGCATCACCAACACTTCTACTGCTTGCTGGGATCTTAGAAGACGTTTAGGGGTAAAATTGGAGCTAAATAACAGCACAGAACACTGAGAGCCAGGGCTAGGGGCTTTAAACAAATTTTATGGGACGGCAGGAAACTTGGCCACACCCATGAAATTGGACATCTGACTAATTAAAATCATTCCAGACCATGGATGTTGCCGGACCAGACGGTGCCAGACTAGAGAGGTTCAACCTGTAGTTCTCCTGATTTCCTAGAGAATTCTTTTTCCCAGACCAAACAGGCGTTGCACCAGGAAAGGAGTTCATTTTCCCATTGTAATTTCTAACTTGGATACAAGGTCAAAACTCCATGTGTTTCAAATGCTTTTCAACACAACAAACTCTTATGAAAGTATCCAATAGTAACAGTTAATGACAGCAGAATGACTCTGGGTTTACAGCGTTCTGAGATCAGAATCTGGCCTACTAGCAACAAAAATCCTGCTGCTTAGATCCAAAACGGCAGTAGAACATTAAAAATTGTTTGATCCTGTCATAGCAAAATAAAAATGCAGGACAATGTAGCACTTTAAAGACTAACAAGATGGTTTCTTAGATGATGAGCTTTCGTGGGCCAGACCCACTTCCTCAGATCAAATAGTGGAAGAAAATAGTCACAAACATATATACCAAAGGATACGATTAAAAAAAAGTGAACACATATGAAAAGGACAAATCACATTTCAGAACAGGAGAGGGATGCGGGGGGGGGGGGGGGGGGAGGGGAAGGAAGGAAGGTAAGTGTCTGTGAATTGATGATATTAGAGGTGGGGAGAGTGGGATGTCTGTGAGCTAATGGAATTAGAGGTGATACCATTAGCTCACAGACATCCCACTCTCCCCACCTCTAATATCATCAATTCAACCCCCCCCCCCTCTCTTGTTCTGAAATGTGATTTGACCTTTTCATATGTGTTCACTTTTTTTAAAATTGTATCCTTTGGTATATATGGTTGTGACTATTTTCTTCCACTATTTGATCTGAGGAAGTGGGTCTGGCCCACAAAAGCTCATCATCTAATAAACCATCTTGTTAGTCTTTAAAGTGCTACATAGTCCTGCATTTTGCTTCAGCTACCCCAGACTAACACGGCTACATTTCTATCACTATAGCAGAATAAGAGATTCCGTGCTGGGGGGAAAGAAAAATAATAAGCAGAATGGTCAGAAGCAGAACTGAGCAAATAACTGATTTTTTGCTTCATTGTAGGTCCCCACCCCAAAAAAATCTCCCTCCAAAAAAGCTGGTTCATTGCAACCAACATGGATTTTTTTTTCTTCCTGCAGAAAGGAAAGGCTGAAAAAATACATGGGCTGGATGGAACAAAATATTTGATATTCTCAGTTTTTATTTGACTGAAACTATTCACCAAATTTACCCCAAATTTATGAACATTTTTGGTGCCCTGAAAAAAATGCATATTTCCAGTGAATGTTCTATTCACCAAAAAAGGCACATAGGTCCAATGCAGAGTGCATGGTCCAAATCTTATTGCAGTTCGATCTTTGACAATTGTATATAGTCAGTTATTACACTACTTGGAAATTGTGATTCAAGTTGTTGAGAATAGTAATACATTTCTCCATAATTTTCACGCTAGTTATTTTTTTGGGGCTTATTTCAACTTTAAAACCCATGCATGACACCCAGTCTGAATTAATTTAAATTAATAACCTGAAGGATGTCACAAGACAATAATCATCTTATTGTGCAAAAATTCCGCCATAGCTTAAACAAATTCTCTAATTCCTGTAATGGGCGTAGTGGTTAACATTCTGAATCAACAGGGCCACCAGCATGAGAAGGGGGGCACCAGAAGCTCTTGGCATTCGCCACTGTTGGAAGACAGGAAACTGAGCTGGATGAACCTCTGGTCTGATCCAGCGTGGTTGTTCTTGAAGCTCCACCCAGGACACAAGATTCACTCAGGTTTGCGATCCTGGGCCTACCTATGGAGCAAACGCCGGGCCCGTTTCCAAGGGAACCTGAACAGACTTCTTGTTTTCAGGGGTGCGTTGAGTGAAAGTCCCAGGTTTCAGACTCAGCTTCATTTTGCATGGTGCTGGGTTTGTTTGAACGAGGGATGTGATAGCAAACACATTTAAACTATTGATCGATGAGCCTGGGCTCATTGGTTAACCTTCACGGTTACACGCAAGGACACCTCCCCCACTCGGTGCTGCTGCCTCTGTATCAGAGGCAGCAGAACGGGAGGGGGGAGCAGGTGGAAAGCAGTGCTCACAGGGAGCTGTCTTTTAAGTCGCCTTCCCCATCCCCCAACCCTGTAAATGTGTAATTGCTGAAAAATTCAGTGGTTATACATTGACCAAAAATGAAATGGGCGACAAGAGAGGGATCACTTGATGATTCCCTGTTGTGTTCCCTCCCTCTGGGTTACCCGGCATTGCCCACTGTCAGCAGACAGGCCACTGGGCTAGATGGACCTTTGGCCTGACCCAGTGTGGCTGTTCTTATGAACCCCAGATTCAAAGCACAACTCCAGTGGTTCCTACTCACGTAGACAGAAAATATTCACGTTCAAATGAGCAGTCAGCACTTAATAATTCATACCAGCCCCTGAGAAGTGGAACTGCTGAGCTGTAGATCTAGCACGCCAGTTGTCATAGCCAGCACAGCACACTGTTTGGACAGTGACAAATGACCTCACGTCACACCCCTCCCTATACTTATCTTGAGGCACAGTTTTGTCACTCTTGTAATTGTGGTTCTTCCAATTTTCCTAACTCCTTCCACCCCTAACTGTGTGCCTGGAATGTTGAATTATAACAAAAATCACCGAGATCTTCTCACGATGCAACACACTAATAAAACAATAATAATAGACAGCTTTCTTAAAAGCAATGGCTTGTTTGTTTTCTTTTCTCCCCTCCCCTTGTCCCTTTTATTATTCCAAGGCCATTTTCTCATTGACAAACTTTGCCTGCCATTATTTCCAACTGTTGCCCGGTGTTGAAAGCCCACAAAAATGATAAATTAAATGAGAAGGAAATATTTAAGGGCCCCTATTCATAACAAAAATGCTTATGATGGCTTGGGCCATGAATCTGCCACCAAAAAGTTGAGATGTACATAAAGAACCTGATTCAAAAAAGCAATGTTGAAGACTTTTGTGGATGCCTGCTGCCCAGTGGATTTATGGAGGCAGCAGCAGCTGGTATGTGGGTAGAGTCCAGGCAAATAATTAGTTACTTGCAGGACTCAAATATGGAAACCAGAAGTTACACCCACCCCACTGGTGTCAGGTAACACACCATGTAGACAAGCCGGGTGTGTATATAGACAGGAATCTAGAACTGTGTCTAAATACACTTATGGATTGAAAAATATATTCTACTTGTTGGCTTTTTGCTAAGAATACGTGAAAAAAAATGAATCCATCTCAACAGTGCGTCACTCAGGCACAACCATCCAATACCAATGTCCAACACAGACAATGAGAAACAGCCCTTGCAATTGACCTGCATTTGCGAGCAAGTATGTGCGTTGTCATTGGGAAAAAGAGCTGGAATTCCTTATGGAAGCAAATTTCAGTTTGAAGCTTTGACGAGGAGGCAAAAAATTAAATGAAAATCCAGGCCATGCTAATGTTGCAGGCTATTGTGCATTCATCTACACCGCAGGGCTTAACTCGAAATAAGCTCTGCAAATTGAGGTATGTCAATTGTGTCTCTTATTTTGAAATAGCTTATTTCTAAATAGGGAGCATCTACACGGCACTTATTTCGAAATAGAGCACTCTTCCTCCGACTTCCCTTACTCTTGCAGCCCAGGAGTCAGAGTAAGAAGTCCTGCAGCTTGGCAGTGTTTTGACACTGTTTTCAGCCTAACTCATCTTTACGCTGAGAGTAACATCAGGCCACTAATAACTGCCTACTGTGTAGACATGGACTAAGTTATTTCGCAATAGAGCTAGTTATTTTGAAACAGTGTTGCAGTGTAGACGTACCCACATGTGAGAGTTTAGCTCCACTAAGATTTTTAAAAAAAATCAGAAGGCGTCAGTAAGTGACGTCTGGGTTTCAAGATATTGTATCATTTTAAAATGCAGTGCGCATGAGATCACTGAAACGGGATGCACCAATCTGAACCTTGTCAAATAATGCAGGTCTGTGTTTGCAACAACAGAGGCACCCTAAATCACAACATGGATTAAGCAATCAGCTTGTGTATTTTTGCATTTCCGATAGCTGCTTATTCCGGGGGCTTGCCCTAACTGATGCTGGTGTGCAAAGATTAATTAATGATAAAACACAGGTGTTTAGTGGATGAGACAAGGTTTCTAATTCATGGATTCAGCACCCTGGCTTCCGAGCCTTCTGCCACATACATATTCTTGAAGCTCGGCTGTCCAAAGTTTCTGTTTGTTTTAATTTCCCAGCTTACCCCAGTTAATGAAAACTAACTTGCAAAATTCATGCCCCTTCCTCCATGCACCTCAGTGCATTAGTATATTTTGTGGGGCAGCCACTGCATTTATACCCCTCAGGAATCAAATCGTCTTTTTATGCACAGGACAGGAGTAACTGAGGTCACGGCAGGGCAAGCCGTCTCTTGTCGTTGTGTTGCCTCGGTGACATGGAAGGACTACCTCTTGGGGAAAGTTTCCATCATCCTTCCATTCAGGCTTTGGCCTCTCTGCTGACTGCCAACTGGGGGAGGGAGTTTTTGGTTATTCCAGCTCCTGACGATTGGACTGAGACCACCCATTTCACAATCACCATTACCAAAAAGAAACTGGACCAGCTTTTGGAGCATTGGTGGCCTCTGGAGAGGTGGGTACCGGTTGGACCTCCCTGGTCCAGCACTCTCAGGACTGACCGGTCCTGAATGTGGGAATTCACCGGACCAGAGGAGTTCCCCTGCCACCAGCCCCCAAACCTGCTGCCTCTCATTGCTGCTGGCTCCATTTCCACCCCCGCCAACTCCGTTGCCTCCAGTTCCACTACCACCACCCCGGCTGGGCTGTTGGTTCCACTGTCGGTGGCTCCCGGCCCCTACCGGGCTGCTGGGCTATAGGCTCTGGCGTGGCCCTGCTGCCAGATACTATCTCTCCTGCCACTGGGCTCCCAGGCCTCTCTGGTCCAGGAACACAGATGTTACCAGGCCAGCAAGTGCCAGTTTTGGGAGGTGCAACCTGCAGTAAGTTCTTTGCAGGTGACAGGAGAACTCTAGCCTGCTCCTCTTTGCACCTGCAGTGCCACGTAAGACTCATCCTGAGCGCATTCCCTCTCCAAGCCAATTTATAAGGAAAATTGATTCATGTGCCAGTTTCGCCTTCCCTTTGCATCTTGTTCTGATTCCATACGGAACACACAAGGATCCCTCCCGGAGCCTTTGGAAGTGATGCCAGACGGTACTGCTTGTCCTAAAATAGACCCTTCTATGGTGATGACTGATGCTGATGTCTCTACTTTTTAAACCCCAACATAGGTGCAACTCCTCCACACCCTGCAGACCATCCAGTGGGTGCGACAGGGGCTGGCGCTGCCCCTTCCCACCAACTTTCACCGTATACATTTCCTTGCAGAACCAAAGAGCCAGCCCTGCCCTCCCCTTGAGTTTTTCTCGCTGAACTGCAAAGCCGCTCGAAAGTGAGAAATAAAAAGTTTTCAAAGCCATTCAGCCCATTCATTAAGGCAGCACAGCTTGGCTGACTGCATGCTGCAACAGCCATTCCAACCAGCATCTGCTGGATAACCAGACACAGGAATAAACGAAGGACACGTTAATCAGCCTGTATCTGGACCAGTGATGTGGGGAATAAAGCAATTTAAACCTACATAAAAATGGTACAACGTGTTCATCTTTCATGTGAACCACCTAGGCATTTGGCTGCCCTGAGCATGAAAAACTTCATGTATAATGCCTCCTCATATCCAAATTTGCCTGGACTTTCAATTATCCAGACAATAATGAAAACATGTTGGGGAGGTAAGCATCAGGTTACAATCACAAATTCTGACTTCAATAACAGCAATAAAATGGAGACCCAAAGCATGTTTTTTGCTTTTTTTCAAACATTAGCAACTCATCTGATACTTATTCCAAGGATCTAGTTTCCTGCAAGCTGATGACATGTGAGACCACAACCCTGAGGCTGATATTAAATTATATATATATACGGACATAGAAATATAAAGGAAAACCTGTGAAATTACAGACACAGATGTGTTGTTGGTGTCATAATTTTTTTTCCATTAAACACCGTATTAGGTTTATCCTCCCTTCAGTACCTGAAAATCTTCACATATAAAAGATGAATAGCAACTTCTCTCGGGGATCCTTGTGGTTTAACCTTGTTTCAGGAGGTCAAATGCAACATACAAACTATATTGGTACAAAGACGACTGTAAAATGGAATTAGCCTTTCGCTCTCTCGCCTGGCAGAGAGGAAGCCAACTTTTGCATTTCTTACTCCCTTGTAATTCAAGACCTGAAAATGGGCTGCTCTTTCCTTTCTCTCACTAACTGAGAGTTCAGAAGAACAGGGACTTTCTCTTTCCATATTTACTGCCCCAATCAACATGGGCACCGATCTGCATTGTGGCTACCAGATGGTACCAAAGTGCAAATAATAAATAACAATAATGGCCTGATGTTACTCTCGGCGTAGGTTTGAAATCCCCATGGTTCCAAACCTATTAAAGATGAATAACAGATTCAGGTGCTGTCCAGCTGATTAGCAGAACACCCACCATCAACCACAGCAGCCAGCATGTGTTTCTCTGTGTTGTGCACATCTGCACCTGCCGTGATGCATACAATAAAATGTATTCTGCACATGATTGGGGAAAAGTTTAAGGTAACATTGGTGTACAATCACTCTTAATGGAATTATTGGTAGGTGGAGAGAGACATAAGGCTTCATTTACATTGTCACTACTCACTTTTGGGAGAGGGGATGAGATTTTATTAGGGCATAAGGGGGGTAAAGGAAACCACTCAAAGAAATGGAGAGGATGATGCCAAGATAGGACTCATTCTGGAAGCTCCAGTCTTCTTCAGAGATTTCTCAGTCAACCTTACGATCTGTCTGTCTGTCTGTTTTTCTCTCTCTCTCTGTTCCAGCATGTGAACTCTGGAGGCTCTTTTAGTTGTTTTGATTTGTATTGGCAATTCATACGATTTTATTGTCAGTCACATGGTGATTTTCTGAAAGTCCCAGCTCCTGGAGTCCAGTGATTGTGTGAGAATTACAGCCTTCATTACAATAACGAGAAAAAGGAACTCTTCAGCCCTTGTGGTTTTGGAGGAAGAGGCCTAGAAGTATGACCTGAGTGCCCCTAAAGGCTTAGACACGAGAAAGTGGAAAAAAAAACCCAAACCCCATTGTTTTAAATCTCATGATTTGGGAGAGGCTGACTCATGATTTCAGAACAGTTGGGGTTAACTATACTGTGCCATAAAGGTTGTGAAAGGCACAGAAACATGAACCTCAGTTAGTGAAAGAGGAGGGAGTATCATGGCCTGACGCCATTGGCTTTTGATTTAATACATTTTTCCATAGGCTTCAGGGCAGCATGCACATGCGAACTCCCCTCCCCTCTTCCAAAACTGAAGTGACGCGTGTAGCTTTTCCTGTCACTACAATACTAACTGCACCAGACACCAAAACAGCATTGTTTGTAAGAGCTGGCAGCAACAGGTCCCACAAATTCATTGGCTCTGTTCACAGCACATCTGTAACAGCCTGCCCACTCCCAGTGTGGTGAGGCACGCCAGCCAGCTGATCTTATGTACCCAGACTCATCCATTTTCCCAGCGCCACGTAGAAGAAAAGCAAAAAGAACCCACTAGGAGCTCAGGAACTAATGGGTGAGGAAAGAAGAGAGTGCAAGGAGCAGCAGAAAGGACAATGATCTAACCATTGTGCAAGCCAGGGCAAGTCTTAATGAATCTTCATTAGAATGAGCAGGTGCACAGCTCACTTTGCAAAAAAAGTGTATTGTTATTTGGCCCTTCTAGCCAATAGGAAAACAGCAGCCCACTGGTCTCCACTTTAGTTCATGTGCATCTATTCTGAGAAGCCCCCAAAATTAACGCTTTGGCTGCTAGATTGAAATAGGCAAGTGTTCAGCCTGCTTTGCCAGATTTTTTTCCCTGAGTCTACAAACTTTAATAGCATTTAGGAAGAGATTACAGAATGATTCACACACTTACTACAGATTATTACTAATATTTTGCAGCCATAGTCTATTATCCAGTCAAATCTCATGAGTTAAGTACTGACCCAATGCACCATTATGGCCCTGTGGAAACTGATTTTGAAACATTTGGAAGAGATCAGTCAAAGATCCTGTGATGTCACAAGGGTTGGGATAATATGGGCCTGGCCAACTTGTAATTCACTAATTATTTATTTTAATTATGTTCTGTCTACCTACATCCTTCTTTAATTGGGCACCCCTTCATTTTTCATTCCCTGACCCATTTTGAGCATTGTTGTTTACTCTTTAACGGTTTCAGTGATCATCTATAATATTCTAATTCCCCTTAAACAATAAGTGCTTTATTAAAGAAAACCACTACAAACAAACAGGCTTCCACCCAGTTTGTGTTCCAGCATTGTCTTTCTTATTTACCAGTGAGTGTAACTTGCCTGAAACGCTAAGCAGTACAAGAGCCATCTAGTGGCGGAACTACAGAACTGCAAGTAAACATCTCATTTTTTACTTCAACATTTATTTTCAGAGGTAGTTGCATTGCTGTGGCAGTTTAATTGATCCCTAATGTATAATTTGTCTATCAATTTGTACTCTGTGGAAACTTCCAAATGAGAAATATGTCCAATAAGAAACTCATCTTGTCACTGGTCTCTTGATCATTCAACTTTTTCCTTCCGTTGAAACCATAATATCATTACCACCATTGATTCCACCACACATTTATTATAGATGTCATAACAAGTGGCGTTTACAGAGTGAGCTTCCAAAACCACTATTTGCTGATATTGCTGTGTATAATGCAACACTTTGTCAATGGCATGTTGCATGGAGAAACGCCCTTCCAGTCCCCAGATGTTTTGCAGGCAAGACATCTGCAGGCCTTATGAATTTTACAGTCATTTGAACAGAAATGTAAAGCATAAGAACTTCCAAAGGAAGACACCAGTAACACACGATAAAGATCTTCATTATTTTTCCTTGATGTTTTCATGATAGAATTCATGTAGGACATCATAAAAGCATGAGGCATGTTTACTGGAGGTTTTATAGTTCAATAAAACATAAATAAACAGCTTTTTAGATCAAAGCAACTTAAATAACAGAAGCCGTGTGGCTTCTGGGACAAAGCTAATACATCACATGTTTTTAAGTTGAAAGAAATACTTCTACCATTCATACTTCTACTTTTATTCTAGAGCAATTCTACCATAAAGGTGTATATGCCCAGCCTCTACCATGGTCTACAGCTGACCTCCTAATTTATATTGAGGAAGTACTAGAAGATTTATCTGGTGTTGCTCAGGTCTTTCACTGAATTAATTCATGGAAAATAAAATGAAAATGTGCAGGCTTCATTTCGATCATTGCTCTGGGGTGGGGCTGGGGATGAGGGGTTCAGCATGCAGGCTGCCCGATGATGGGGAACAGCCAGCAATGTCCCTGTATAAATTGGGGGGTGAGCTTCAGGCCCCCACAAGGGTGCTGGAGGGTGGGAGGCTTGGGGTTTAGGCAGTCAAGCCAGGGGGTCACCCCCAGCCCCTTTCACCTGCCTGGTGATTCTGTCTCTTTCCTGTGTGGTTTCTGAGAAACAGTCCCATTCCAGGCACATCCCATTGTCCTGGTGCAACCAAACCTGGATCTTGCTTTAAGTTAGGATAAGAGGAAGCTGCGTACCAAATTTGGTGGTCCTAGATTTTCACTGTTTAGGAGGAGTTCTTGACCAAACAGACACATGAACAGATATCTAAACAAATTCTCTCAAATATGTAGTACATTTACGGTAGTAATACAGTACTTTTTTTAAGGTAGCATTGTCACTTGTACAAAGCACTGTACACCTAATGAGAAACCAGAGTCTACAAACACAATAACAATGATAACAGTCAACAATATGGAACCCTTCATTTTCAGAGGAGCTTAGGGTCAGAATTCCAGTTGCTCAGAACCCACAAACAGGAACAATTTATATTTCAAAAGAGATCAGCACCCAACTTGCACCGAAGTGCCGAACACTTTATGACATTTGTCCCAACTTGTGCCATACAGCCAGATCAGACATTTCTCAAAGTAGATGAAACACAGAGCTGGGATGTGCTAGATTTTTCATTTTGCAGGGAATTCTGCAATGTCAGAATTGTGCAATGGAATGTAAAACAAAAATTGAAAATTAAAATGAAATTCTGAAAAGATCCTTCAAGACAGGCCCAACAAGGAAAATAACAGAACACCACTGGTCATCACCTACAGCCGTCAACTGAATGCCCTCCAGCCCATCATTGACAATCTACAACGTATCCTGGAAAATGATCCCTAACTCTCACAGGCCTTGGGAGACAGGCCAATTCTTCTCCCACAGACAACTTTCCAACCTGGAGCAAATTCTTTCCAGCAACCACACATCACACCTCAGACACACTCACCCAGGAACCTACCCCTGCAATTAACCCCATTGTCAACTTTGCCCACACATCTATATAAGTGACACCGTCACAGGACCTAACCATATAAGCCACAACATCAGAGGCTCATACAACTACACATCCTCTAACATGATCTATGCCATCAAGTGCCAGCAATGCCCCTCTGCCATGGATATTGGCCACACTGGACAGTCTCTGCGATAAAGGATAAATGAGCACAAATCAGATATCCGAAATGGTAACACACAAAAACCTATAGGAGCACTTTTTAACCTACTTTAAGGCACATCTAGACTACATCCCTCTGTCAAAAAAGCAAAAAAAGAAGAGAGAGGGGAAAAGTACCTGTCAATTGTCGTGCCCATGCTAATGAGGCTAACTGAGTGGGCTGGAAATGTCCCATATTTAGCTTTTTATGTCAGATGAGTGTTGAATATAATGGCCTGTCCAGTTCACGTCTCTGTTCAGGCCATGAGAGATAGTGTCACATTTGCATATGAAGGCCAGTTCTGAAGTTTCTCTCTGTAGTTGGTTTTTGAAATTCCTTTATAGAAGAACGGCTGCTTTTAAATCCATTAATGAGTGTTAGACTATGTCTAGACTACATCCCTCTTTTGGAAGAGGGATGTAAATGAGCCTGATCGAAAGTGCAAATGAAGGGTGGATTTAAATATCCCATGCTTACTTTGCATATTCACATCCAATCGCTGTTTCATAGAATCATAGAATCATAGGACTGGAAGGGACCTCGAGAGGTCATCGAGTCCAGCCCCCCGCCCTCAAGGCAGGACCAAGCTCCGTCTACACCATTGTTGTACCAAATAAAAGCAAACAGGATCTTATGAGGGGGATAAGGCAAAAAGCCACATTTATTGTAAAGATAATAAAAAAATAAAGAAAAGATAGAAGCAAACAACGTTGTTTAACTACTTATTCCTAACACTACTTAACCCTTATACACTTATATATATATATAAACCATTCATTCATACATCCATTCATTCAAGTTCTGTGTATAGTTACCAGCCTGGAAGTTGCTTGTGACAGGATACTGGCCAGGTACTCTGTACACAAGTGATGGTAGTGGGGAGCGAAGTCCTGATCAGATGCGCATCTGAAGCTCCTGGTAGGCTGGCAGCAGAACCTTGGACTCTGATTCCATAGTTTTTTAGTCCAGTTCTTATAGGAATTTCTTCCTATGCCAGTCTATGGAAATTGCTGTATCATGCTGATGTCTCCAGGGTGGCTGCCAGGTGCTCATCAGTGATCTCATCGGGTGGACCTCCAGTTTCTCCACTTGACACCTTTTGGTTGCACTGGCACCTGACGCCTTCTTCAGCCCTTTGTTGCTGTATTCTCAGGCTGGCACCTCTCAGAACCATTCACTCATCATCCAAGCACTCTCTCATACATTCATACAGTATTTTGTATAATAATAAAAGTTGTAGTTACAGAAAGTTTCTGGGTGGTATTGCTTAAAACATTCTCTGAGTGCTGAGTAAAGTTACAATGTTTTAAAGAGAACAGGCGTGAATTATGTAACAATGCCCTTAGTTAATTACAGGGCTTGGCTCCCATAGCAGAGTTAGTGGCTTGACAATGCATTGTTACAATGTATCTCTGCAATGTCAATTTCAAGCAGCCCCTTGCACAAGCTTGAGTATGCCTTGGAGCGCAGGGGGGAGGGGGGGGGCTGTTTCTGGCTACATAGGATTATATTCTTAACAGTTAGGATTATATGACCTAATACATTATATTCTAAAGGGACAATAATAATCATAAATCTAAACATTTAACAATCTTAACAAATAATAATAATAAGAAGAAGAATCTTAATAAATCTAAACACTTTAAGTTGTGGGGAACAAATTATGGGGAGTCACTTCCATTTGGGGGAATCACATTTTTAATACATTAATATGTTATCCCTACATACTCCCCCTTTTGACACTACGATATCTGGTATACTCGTAGTGTCACTTTGTATTTAATCTGTTTAAGAGAAGGTATCGTGAGGCAACATGTGTTTGATTGTAATGTAACAAATGTTCTTTTTTTATCCAGGTTAGGTGACTTGCCCAGAGCGAGAGAAAATAGTGATTTTATCCAGGGCAGCTTGGGCAACAGTTTGAAACCCAATTAACAGTGCATGAATGTATGTGCTCTTATCCCACATAGTGTAGGCATTTTTGCATTTAGCCCTGAAAACAAAATTGGTGGTGTGCCTCAGTTTCCCTTTTTACATGACACACCAATTTTGGAATTCCCCTTTCTCAGGTGAGAAGCTTCAATACTAATTACAAGTACTAACAGTATAATACCAGTGTTACAAGGCTTTTGAACATACAATGTGCTCTTGGGTACATTTTTTTTTAACCATTTCCAGGGTTTTGGTACAAAATCCTTCACATTGGAACATTGTTACATTCTTAGTAACTGCAGTACAGTGGTTATGAAAGTTAGCATAAGTAGCAGGAACAAATCCATCCCAAGTGTATGCTGACAATTTTGGGTTTTTAGGTTGAAAAATCTGCAGCCTTCCTTGGCCACATAGGTCTTGCCTCATTGCCCTGTTGTTTTAAATGCAAAGCTCCCTCTTTCAAAGACAAAAGGCCTGGCTGGGTGTGCCTCCCCTGGGAACACTCCTGTCCCAAACACACTGACTTCCCAGCAAGCTGGTCATACCCAGTCACTTGGTTGCCAGACTGCTCAAATTCCCTGGCTGATTTTGCCTCATCTGAAACAACCCTCAGTTCCTCTGAGATTTCTCCACAGCCATCCACACTGGGTTTTTCTAAATGCAGTTAACATGTTTAATGCTTATTGAACCTTTCCTGCCTAGGGCAGATTATTTTTAACACAGTATACTAGTTAGTTAGACAGACAGACAGACAGGAGACAAACACAAAACATAAAACAATCTTTGTTGCAACAATACATCCATGGTGTTGTAGGGTATTTAGCTGGTACCAGCTTGTCCTGATTTTCTGAAAGACAAAACAAGAACATACTTCTACCCCTTTGGGGGTGGCATTATTATTTACATACTTTCTCTTTTTATTTTACAAATATGCTTTCATGTCTCTTTGCTTACAATTACTCCTATAGTTAAATATTTTTGTTTTGTAGCAAAACAGGTTTCAATGGTTTTTACCCCTTCTTGTGGGTGAATTACCCCACTGTGTAATTATTAAATTTAGGAGGTGTACTTTAGTTTTCCTCTTATACAGCAGACTAAGTTAGTAAGTTTCTGCTGTGTTAGGTTTATGAATAGAGAGTAGCCAGGAAGCATTATTACTATAATGCTGGGAGGGTTTTAAGTGTGAGATGTGTTTCCAATGATTATTTTAACATTTTAAAGGTTTTTCTTTTTTTTTAAAAAAAGAAAATCATGTACATATTACAGGGTTAATTATGAACATTAGCATTAAATAACAAGTAGCCCTGTGGATCTTACCAATAGGTGTTTAAGTATCCTGTGATAGCATGCCTTTTATTTAGACAACTTAGCTTTGAGACCAGTGTGTTTAAAACCATCTTGAAATTTTTCCATATGCAGACCCCTTTTTGTTCTGGTCTCAGGTAGTTTGCTAATCAAACTATTTATTTACCTGCAAACATTTTTTTGTGTGCTGCCAGCTAGGGCATTTGCACCACAGACACTTTCTGGCTTGCTTTTAGATTAAAAGCTGTTTGTAGCTTTGTTTTAAAAAGGGACACAATAACTTTTGCCAGAGATTTACAGTTTTGAGTTTTTACTTTAAGTTCTGCTTTCTCACACAGCAACCTGAAAAGGAAATTACAACCTGTTGTGGCTCCTGGAGCCTTCACAGGATTTTGATTTGTTTCCAGTTTTTACCTCCTTCTACAATATACATTGCATGTCACAGGAAAATGTGCATTCTTTGTTTATAATGTTATTTAGCCATATTAATTTTTGCATTGGGTGTAACTATTTCTTTTATGCTCACTGAGTTTTCCTATACTTTTATTAAACAACTTGGTATGAAATGGCTTTACTAAAAACAAAACAAACCAATTTGTTTTAAGCATACAAAACAGTTTACTAACCTACAAAACAGGAGTTCTGGATCTTAAAAACCTTACCTACTATTTACACTGTATTTACACACAGATACATGCATATATTCTCTGAATATTTCTAACACTATTTTTACATACCTGTACAAAGATTACATTCACTTTTATTCATTTGGGGGTACTTAAGTTCCCAATAGAACCCCCTTGAAGTTTTTTAGTTAAATTTGCCTGGATTATTTACAGACACTCTTTTGGAAAAGGGCCCCTTTTTCCTTCAGAATGGCTGCAAAGAAACCAAGAATTTTTTTCCTATAACATTTTAGCATTTTTACAACTGCTCAATTTCTTCCATACTCTATAGAGTTAACTGTTTTGTGTTTTTTTTTTCTTAAAACACTTTCTTATTTCTTAAAATGAAAACTGGCCTTGCTTCAGATATTACTTCTTGTAAGTATTGTTTTAAGAATTTAGATTTTCAGTGCCTGTACTTACTGCTTTTTCCCAGTTTTACCACAAGGCCTTTAATCTATCTTTTGCCTGCCTGCTTGTTTGGGCCTGATCCTGTTTTTCTTGCTGAATGGCCCTTTTCCATGGACACAGGCTTTGTCCCATTACCAGGTTAGCAAGGAGGGTGGCCTTGTTCACTAAACCCCACACCTCCTGGTTCTTTTCCTTAAGCATATCCCTGAAAACTTTGAGAGTGCTACTTTAACTCTCAGTACCCATCCTTAAGGGACTCTAACTGTGTCTGGGTACTGAGGGACAGACATTTCCAACTTTTTGCTTTTGCAGCAGAGGCTTTTACATTTTGCAGTTTCCTATTTGAATTTTTATAATTAGTTAATTTGAGGAACACCTCATTACAGGTTTCATAGGAGCTAAACTGAATTTGTGTTTTCTTTTCCCTTTTTCTTTTGGGTTTAGCTTTTTCTGCAGAGAGATATTTTTTTCTTCTTTGCAGGTAGCTAAGTGGAGGTAACTGTTATTACATGCCTCCCATAATAGCCAAATTGCTGCTGCATCTTCTTTGGCAGCATTAGAAGGTTTGTACATGAGGATATACTGTGCCAATCTATCCTCTAGGTCCAAAATATTACAAACATCTTCAAGGGCTTGTCCAAGGACTTGTACCCATATCTCTGAAGGATTTGTTTAAAGGGTGTTATTTCTTTATGAAAGGTGAGGTTAGAGCTCCTTCAAACTTTATTCCTCCCTCTGAGACCGCTTTCCCTGGACTTTTCTTAAACATCTTTAATACTTGTGTAGTTTCCTTTATCACCCCTGAACCCTTGCAGCGAGTGACACAGCCTAGACTATTAATTAATAATCGTAGCTTCTTTTTACAGCCTAAATTATTTTAATAATTGTAGCTTCTAGTTACACAGCCTAGATTATTCCAATGAATAATCGTAGCTTCTTACACAGCCTAGATTATTCCAATAATAGTTGTAGCTTCTATTTACAGCCTAAATTATTTCAATAATTGTAGCTTCTAGTTACACAGCCTAGATTATTCCAATGAATAATCGTAGCTTCTTACACAGCCTAGATTATTTCAATGAATAACCATAGCTTCTATTTACAGCCTAAATTATTTCAATAATTGTAGCTTCTTTTTACTATGAGCTCTTTTGTGAAGCCTCTACCCTCTGGAG
This sequence comes from Pelodiscus sinensis, assembly GCF_049634645.1. Taxonomy (NCBI): domain Eukaryota; kingdom Metazoa; phylum Chordata; order Testudines; family Trionychidae; genus Pelodiscus; species Pelodiscus sinensis. The sequence goes on along the minus strand of NC_134733.1, from coordinate 20,676,684 downwards.
GTCAGCAGGCTTTGGTTAACCAAAATAAAAAGAAAGAAAAAGAAGAAAAAAAAATAGAACTGCTCTTTGTAGAGTCAGCTGTGTGCACACTAATGTTCACAATACCTGAGGCTTTTTACCAATATTCCCCCTTTCGCATTCTCCACCAAAATGTTGTACCAAATAAAAGCAAACAGGATCTTATGAGGGGGATAAGGCAAAAAGCCACATTTATTGTAAAGATAATAAAAAAATAAAGAAAAGATAGAAGCAAACAACGTTGTTTAACTACTTATTCCTAACACTACTTAACCCTTATACACTTATATATATATATATAAACCATTCATTCATACATCCATTCATTCAAGTTCTGTGTATAGTTACCAGCCTGGAAGTTGCTTGTGACAGGATACTGGCCAGGTACTCTGTACACAAGTGATGGTAGTGGGGAGCGAAGTCCTGATCAGATGCGCATCTGAAGCTCCTGGTAGGCTGGCAGCAGAACCTTGGACTCTGATTCCATAGTTTTTTAGTCCAGTTCTTATAGGAATTTCTTCCTATGCCAGTCTATGGAAATTGCTGTATCATGCTGATGTCTCCAGGGTGGCTGCCAGGTGCTCATCAGTGATCTCATCGGGTGGACCTCCAGTTTCTCCACTTGACACCTTTTGGTTGCACTGGCACCTGACGCCTTCTTCAGCCCTTTGTTGCTGTATTCTCAGGCTGGCACCTCTCAGAACCATTCACTCATCATCCAAGCACTCTCTCATACATTCATACAGTATTTTGTATAATAATAAAAGTTGTAGTTACAGAAAGTTTCTGGGTGGTATTGCTTAAAACATTCTCTGAGTGCTGAGTAAAGTTACAATGTTTTAAAGAGAACAGGCGTGAATTATGTAACAATGCCCTTAGTTAATTACAGGGCTTGGCTCCCATAGCAGAGTTAGTGGCTTGACAATGCATTGTTACAATGTATCTCTGCAATGTCAATTTCAAGCAGCCCCTTGCACAAGCTTGAGTATGCCTTGGAGCGCAGGGGGGAGGGGGGGGGCTGTTTCTGGCTACATAGGATTATATTCTTAACAGTTAGGATTATATGACCTAATACATTATATTCTAAAGGGACAATAATAATCATAAATCTAAACATTTAACAATCTTAACAAATAATAATAATAAGAAGAAGAATCTTAATAAATCTAAACACTTTAAGTTGTGGGGAACAAATTATGGGGAGTCACTTCCATTTGGGGGAATCACATTTTTAATACATTAATATGTTATCCCTACACCATCCCTGACAGATGTCTGTCTAACCTGTTCTTAAATATTTCCAGAGAGGGAGATTCCACCACCTCCCTTGGCAATTTATTCCAATATTTGACCACCCTGACAGTTAGGAATTTTTTCCTAATGTCCACTGTTTCGAAAAAGGGTATTTCAAAAGTGAAACCCCAATCTTGATGCGGTTCTTTAAAAAAAAAAAGCCAACCCTTTTTCAAAAGAACCCTTATTTTTTCAGGAGTACAGATTCTTTCAAAAAGGGGGGGGGGGGGGATCAAAAGAATCACATCTCGACTGTGGTTTCACTTTCGAAATACCCTTTTTTGAAACAGTGATTGGATGTGAATATGCAAACAAAGCGCGGGATATTTAAATCCGTGCTTCATTTGCACTTTCGATCAGGCTCATTTACATCCCTCTTCCAACAGACATGAACTGGACAGGCCATTATATTCAACACTCATCTGACATAAAAAGCTAAATATGGGACATTTCCAGCCCACTCAGCCTCATTAGCATGGGCATGACAATTGACAGGTACTTTTCCCCTTTCCCTTCTTTTTTTGCTTTAAATTATGTTTGCCCCCTTTTTTCTCCACTCAGCTCATCTAAGGAAGTGAGTTTTGTTCACAAAAGCTCAGGATACCATATAGATATATTCTGTTAGTCTCGAAGGTGCTACGGGACCAATCGTTTTTTCTGACTCTCATAAATATTTGCACAATTGGGCCCTATGCTTGCAGGAGACCGTTCAGTCCTCTTTTCCGGAAGATGTATCATATCCACCTCTGACTAATCTTTCTTCCAAATCCCCACACCCAAAGTCTCATTTTCTTTGGTCCCCACTTCAGAGTCCTTTTCATGGTCAGCTCTGCCCAGCTGCACACAACAGACGATACGCCGGTTCGTTATTAAGGACATACTCTGGCTCGTGCTAGATTAAATGCAGAGCATACCTGCACAAACATTCCAAGAGCGTGTGTGGTTTTCTTTTTTCTCCCCGGCCAGATATTATGCAGATCCTGGTTTTTAAGCATTATTGACATTCATTCCCCTGCTCTGTTTCCCGCTCAACGCTTTTGTGTTTCATGGAGGAGGCAAGTGGCAGCCTTTGTGGTGAATTTTGGTCAGATAGTGGGAAGTGAAAATGTTACATGGAGTGCAGTGTGTCTTGGTACACTATTACTGATCTAGTGCCAGCAGCATTGCCAGCCACTCCTAGAATGCGCATGAGTCCACCTAGCTGGAAGCATGGGTTAATCTGAACAAAATCAAGGGGTAAATCCCGTGTGACAGCACAGAGAAAATAAAATCATAAAAACGGGCATACTGGTCAGATCTTCTGACAGAGGCCAATGCCAGGTACCACAGAGGGAATGAACAGAAAAGAGGATCACCAAGCAATCCATCCACTGTCTTCCATTCCGAGCTTCTGACAAACAGAGGCCGGGAACACCATTCCTACCCATCCTGGCTAACAAGTATTGATGGACCTTCCCTCCATGAATGTATCTAGCTCTTTTTTGACCCCGTCATAGTCTTGATCTTCACAATATCCTCTGGCAAGGAATTCCACAGGTTGACTGTGCATTGTGTGAAGGAATGTTTCCTTCTTTTTTTAAAAAAAAATTGGCTACCTATTAGGAGCTGGTGGGGCTGTTGTGCATGGACAGTTGTCAGGGATAAGCACACACACACACCCCTAAGCCCTCACAACAGTGGTGTAGCTGTACAGCATGCCAGGAGCTGTCCTCAATGGAGTTTCCTACACCTAAGTGTTTAGTGAGGATGCAAGAGGCTTGGGTATCAGGAGCAGGGATTTCATTGACTGTGCTTCAGCTGTATGGCCATTTCCTCCTTCCTGAAGAGGGGCTGTGTGCAAAGAGCCTCTTACCCTCTGATTCTCTACGCCCTTCCCCATGCCCAATCGCAGAGGCCAAAGGGGCACCATGAGGGAAGCCCCACCCTGCAGATGTCCGGGACGTATCTGCCCTGGGAGGCTGCATTTTCCAGGATGTCATCAAGCACCCAAAAGTCCAGTCAGTCACAGAATGAAAGGGAAACTGGAAGCCTTGCGAATGGCTTTGAAATGGGGCAGCTCTCAGGAGAAAGGCCGAGCCAACTGGCCAGTGTCCCCGGCTCTGGTTATGGGGAGACACTACTATTATTTTCTTGGTTTATATAAAACTATCCCAGTGCAGGCTCCGGCTGCTGTTGAGGGGCGGCTCTAGCTGCCTCAGCAGTTCTTACTCCATATTTGGAAGGGACCGAGTGACACCAACCTGCTCCCATGCCAGTCACTGCAGTGATTAAAACAGCAGACACTCGGTGGAAATGCCCTTGCCAGGAATGGGTATTGGGTCCCCCAGGCCAGCTGACAGGGTGGGGCAAAGGGAAGAGTTGCCCCAGGGCCTGGTGATTCAAAGGGGCCTGGCAGTTCCTGGCCACCACTGTTGTTACTGCAGTAACAGCGGTCAGAGTCCCGGGCACTTTAAATTGCTGCTGACCTGCTATAGGCTCCAGGTGGCACGGGGGCGGGGGGGGGCGGGGGGGGCAGCACCAAGCTCCAGGCTGCCCACAGCCCCTCTCCTTCCGCCTGAGACCCCACCCCCCACTTTACGCAGGGGCCCCAGAGTCTATCGGCACACCTGGGTCCCCCTCAGAGTGCCCCAGGCGGCAGTTGCTCAAGTGTACAAATGGAGCCAACATTATCCCGCTATGAACTGGGCCTGGCACCTCCAGGCCAGGCTGCCCTCCCTCTACTTCACCCCCCAGCCCCCCATTCTGAATTAATTGGCAAGGCTGGTGGCGAAGATTGTGTCCTAACAGAATCCAGCCTCCCCTACCACAGAGACATTGGCTCTGTGGTGTGGACAGGCCTGGACAAACCTGACTGAGTCTCTTCAGGAGGCTACTTCTGAATACCTCAGGTGACTCAGGTCTTTGTAGGACTCTGTTGTAGGCGAGATGCCACAAAGGGCTTACTCTCATTTTTACAGTTATTTATCTGACACTTTGCCGCATTTTGAGACGCTTCATTCTCACACTTTTCAACTGCCATTGTGCGGGTGGGAACGACGCACCCTCAGTATCAGAAACTTATCACCCCCATTGGGGGAAGCAATTTTCTTCTGAGCTTTGCCATCTCCACAGAATACACACAGCCCTCCTGAACCGCCAAGCCCTTGGGTAATTGATCACCAGGCCAATCATTTCTGTCTGAAGATGCTCTCAAGCCTTCCTTTTGCACTCCAGAACTAGGACAGATTTCCCTTGTAGTGGCTTTCCACTGAACACATTCCACTGATGCTCTTTCTGTATTAATCTTTAGGAGGCTAATCATGGGCTATAGACAGGCTAGGTTGTCCTGGACTCCCCCTGCAAGCACTGAAGTGGGTAACTTTATACCAAATATGTTTGTCTAAAAATATCTCACGTCTGTGTTTTTTGACCATATGCCCAGGATCATGAACATTTTTCCATAGGGGAAAAAAAACAAAAAAATAACCCTGAAACCCATAACATGTTGGAATGATTTGACCACTTTCTTCTTGGGACATTTTCTCCTTTTTATAACATGAGGGGGTTCTCCTGAATTTAAAACATCAATTTGGCCTAATGTAAAGGGAGTGTTCGTTCTTCCACGCCATAAAAGATCTGAGACTATACACTGTTGTTTCTTAAATGTTTCATGGCAAGAGGCCTTCACAGCATAACATTAACACAAAGTTTTCGGTAAAACAATCTGGGAAGTGTAATCTCTATAAGAGGTTTTTTATGCAGCGCGTCTAATTGTGCCTGACAATATGATTTTACATCAGGCACATTTTTTGTAAATTTAACACCACTCAAACTTTATAGCAGGTAATATTCCTTACAACTGCGAAAATCCTGACTGCCTCTAAATTATTGTTGTAGTGACGGGCTTTTTTCTAGGGCAAAATATTGGGCCCAATTCTCTCCTGCCTTGCAACTTGTGCCCTCGTTTACAACCATCTAAAATGCTTCCACATGGGAATTCTCCACTCACTTGCATCAATGGCAACTTTTTACACCACTTTTCCACAACATCAGGTGCAAGAAATTGGTAGAATCAGGCCTGGCACCATCATGCTAAGGGCAAACGGAGCGAAGTGTTATGGCAAAGTGAGGAATGTAGAATGGGAGACAGTGGATATGACTCATGGAGCCAAGTCTTGTGATGCGTCATGTTCTTCAAGCTACAGCGCCTCTGATCATGTGATTCCATGAGAATGTTGGCTTTCACTAAGAAAAAATAAATCCTTGACTGTAAAGTAAAGCTTGACGACAGGAATCCTGGAGACTCAAAATCCAGAAGGCAATTAAAAGGAGCCTCAAATTTACAATTTAGTTTAAGTGTCATCCTTATTCGGGGCCTGACTTGGGATTTTTGCATGCTTGGTTGTAGCAATACTACAGAATGAACATGCATTAGATCAGGAGTGGGCAAGAATTTTCACAGGGAGGGCCACTTAATGAATTTTAGTTTGTGGTCACAGGCTGAATCCACCCTGGAAGAGGCGGGGCTTAGGGAGGATGGGGTAGGGCTTGGGAAGAAGGGGCGGAGCTGAGGAGTAGCCTCCCCAAGGGTTCTCCGGGACTGACTTAAAAACACAGCAAAGGGCCCACGGGCTCCTGGCCCACTGTTACCATGTTGCCTGGCAACTACCTGGAGCTGCTACAGCTATTTAAAAGGCTCGCGGCTCCAGCCCCTGGTGGGGGAGCACCACAACCAGGAGCTATTTAAATAGGATCCTGCTGCCTGAGCCACCTCCTGGAAGCTCAGAGGAATGGGCAGCAGGATAGAAATAGAAAGCAGCCAGATGCAGCCCGCGGGCCAGATCAAAGTGCTAGGTGGGCCAGATCCACATCTTGCCCAGCCAATTGGTGAGCACGGTGTAGACCAGACAGAGATTTCTAACCAGCTACCGCTATTCACTCCTCCATGCAGGTGAAAGTCACATGCTACAAGACAAAATGGAAAAGTAACCCTGATCCCACACCTGGGAGCATGCGGCCAACAACTGCCCGCACCCCACTTCTTGCAACACTGAGCCTTTAGCGCCATGTTCTGGCTCCCTGGTGCCAGCACAAAGCAGTTGTGTCGGGGGGTGTCATGGCCGGATAATCTTTTGAGCACAAAAATCTTTTAAAAAAAACAGAATGACAAAATTCCTATTTATTGTTGTAAAAATCTCCATTATGGGCATGACGTCTTTTTGTAATCACCAAGCTAAAAACAACTCGCTTGTGTGTTTTTTAAACACAAATCCATAACTGGATGACAGGATTGATCTTTTCTACAGTACGATGCGCCTAGCATGAATGTCTGCCACGCATATTTGAGCAGAAATAGCCAATGAAGCCAATAGAGATCAGATTGTGATATTTTATTTACCATGAGTATCATGGGCAGTGGGCAAAGCTAGGCCCCCAGCCCCACCCCCAGTTCCTCCTCTTCTGCCGAGGCCTCACCCCCCATGAGAGCCAAACCGCTTCCCCGCCCCTCCCCTACTCCACAGGGATGCAGGGCAGTGCAACAGAGTGAAGTGCGGGCATGCAGCTTCAGCCTCTCTGGCCCCAGAGCACGGGAGAAGGCAGGTGCTTGGGGGCAGCAACACCCCACCCCCAGTACACCTACAGTAGGAATTCTGGGGGCGGAGTGTAGGCAGGGCCAAGCTGGTGGTTTGGGAAGGCAATGCCTTCCCCCGCCGCCCATAGTGAGTAGCACTTTATTCTACGGGAGTGTGACGGAGCGGGCCGCCTCCACACCGCGGGTGCGGACCCACCCCGCACTGACCCTGCGGTTGCCCTCACGCTCCAAGGGGCCGCCCGAAGTGCAAGGGGGACATGCGGCGCGTGCTCCACCGCCGCTGCCCAGCTAAGAAGCGGCGGTAGGGCCGGCGCGGAAGGTCTGTTGCCGGCAGGGAGACGGAAGGGGAGGGGGCAGAGCCAACGCGCGCAGGAGCCAATGTGATGACGTCGGGACGCCGGTGCGGGCATTTTAAGTCAAGGTGGGCCCAGAGTAGGGTGGGGGGGCGAGTGAATGGCATAGAAGCGGAGGCGAGAGAGAGGGAATCCCCCCAGATAGGAGACGGGACGGGCAGAGGTGACGGAGAGGAGGACCGGCAAGAAGTACACGGAGGGTCAAGGCCAGCAAGTCTGGATATAGAACGAGGATAGGAAGTAGCCCAGGGCAGGGCAAGGAGCCGGCGTGCTGGTGAGTTTCGGGCAACCGCCCTGCCAGCAGGACAGGACCAGACGATCCTGTCCTTAGGGCCCTGGGCTGGGGACCGGGAGACAGGGAGGGCACGGACCCCCCTATCCTCATTGGTGAGGAATTAAAACTCCCCTAGCGAACGGCGGACTTCAGTGGAGGAACTGAGAGAAACGCAGGGTGGGATAGTCCCCTTCGTTACAGGGAGCAATTGAAGAAGAAGGTATTATGCTGCACAAGTAAAGGAATGACACTCTAGCCCATAACAATTAAGAGAACAGCAGGACTCATATATTAAAATACATTGGAAATGCCTGGTCACCTGTAGGATGGCAATGATTTAAAAATATCACAAACTTTATAACACCATTGCCTCACCTCAGACGTGGTTTGCCCTAAATAAAAAATGTGAACCTGTTAGTGTCACCCACATACCTAGTGTGGGTCACTGTCCCATGTTGTCAAGTATCAGAGGGGTAGCCGTGTTAGTCTGAATCTGCACAAGCGGCGAGGAGTCCTGTGGCACCTTATAGACTAACTGAAGTGTTGGAGCATAAGCTTTTGTGGGCAAAGACCCACTTCGTCAGATGTCCCATGTTGTGGCACTTATCGCTCACTGTAAGTGGTCTAAGAACAAGGGAGCTTTACAGCCTAAGCTGGGAGCTAGCTGGCTTTCTAACTCAAGTTGTAGAGGCTCCTTCACTAAGCTCCAGATTTTCAAATCTGCCTGGGGGTGGTTATATTAGCTCGCCCTTAGACAGCAACACTGTGCACTAGCACTGCAATAGGAAGTGTGCGTACAAATACTCTCTCAATTCAGATTTGCTATAGCACACGGAGTGGCCTATACCTGGGAGGTTGAGGCATGCATCAAAAGAGAGAACAGATGGCTAAGATTGTTTTTTCTGCATTTGTGCTAGAGGAGGGAGAACTTCTGAGTGTCAACAAAACTGTCCGGGCCAGTCCCTCCTCAGTCTACAGCATTTAATACGCTCATAGCAAGCAGTGGAATAACTAGCTTGACTCTATCCTCTGTTATGGTGACAAGTCATTGGTCTTGCAAACCAAAGCCTATTACATGACCATCAGTAGCTCGTTTAGGGAAACTGTTGTCTCTCAGGAATGTGCATATCTGGCTGTGCCTACAGGACAAGCTAGGGGAGTGATTTTCCAGTGTGCACACACATACCCCCACTAATTGTCATCCAACTAGCAAGAGTGTAAATAGCCGTGTAGCTGCGGGGACCATGAACAACTTTCGCTGTGCCAGGTGCAACCCAACTGAAACCACTGGGTAAGAACACGACACAGCTGAACTGTGTCTTCCTAGACGCTACCTATCCTGCCACGGCACCATGGTTCTGTATTCTCACAGCGGTGTGTGTGTGTGTACACAAGCAAGGGAATCACACCCCTAGCCTAGATGCAACCTCTGGCAACTTCTGAAGCAGCGACAGGGAGCAAACTGGCAACAAAGCCGAAATCGGCCTCTCTTCGGTGTGTGTGCAATCACCTCTCTTTGTTCTCCTCAGATCCAGCCCTGGTAGAAATTTCATGTCCTGGATCCCCCCGTGAGCTGAGCATGTTCAGAGCTGCACTGTGCTATGAAGACATGTGTGTCACTCTTGACTACAGGCTGAGGCTGCACTGCTGAAGTTCTTTACCGTCTTTTTATGGCATTTATTCTCACTAACCTGTAAGATAGGAAAGTGCTGCTACCCCTGTTGACAGGTAAGGAGCTGTGAGCCGGCAATTTGCCTAGGAAGTTTCCAGTGGAGGAGGGACTTGAACTAATTATAGTACTATACTAGCATTGTTAAATAAGAGGGGGAAACAGCCAGCCATAGTAACAGTGAAATAACCAAAGTGAGTAATAACATCAGCATTTGAGAGGCTTAACAGTAACCAAAATGAATGGGCAGTGGGAGCAGGTGATGGAAAAAAGTTACTAAGGAATGTCTTCACTCCAGGAAGGATCAATGCTGCCATGATCGATCTTCCAGAGTTTGATTTAGCGGGTCTAGTTAAGACACACTAAACTGAACTCAGAGGGTGCCTCTGTCGGCAGCTGGTACTCCTCCTCCTGAAAGGACAAAGGGAAGCCAATGGGACTGTTTCCTCCCATGGGCCTCCCAATGTGGAGACAGGGGGAAACTCAAATCAAGGTACGTCGACTCCAGCTATGTAATTAACATACGTGGATATGCGTATCTTAATTCTTCTTTCCCCTTTATTGTAGACTTGGCTTTAATCCCTGGTTGACGAAGGAATAAACTTACCACATGCAGAATGAATCCAAGGCTGACACTGAGAAGTTGGGATAATGTTTGAAAATAAACAAACTTAATCCTTGTGACAAGTTCTTGACCAGGGCAATTGTAAGAGGTCCAGGGGGGTTACAGCTAAGGAGTGTTGTCAGTGATTTGCATTTCTTTTTAAACTTGGTGTATTTTACCATATATTTCACAAAATGATTCATGCAGAAATCATACAGGAGAAGAGCAATGCAGGTGAGAATTTACGTAAGTTAGCAATTTTTTTCCCCAAGGAGAACAGCCACGGCACACTGGATAAATGCAGATGTCATCCAGACAAAATCGGCACTGGTGTGGGAAATAGAGAAACTGTGCAAGAAACGAAAAACATATACTCTATTCACCGCACCACCTAACTCTGCCATGATATCTTTACTCACAACATGTAATTCAACCATTGGATGTCTCTATGTGTAGCTTTTCAAATGGGTTGTGATCTTCAGTCAATCACAGAGACAAGGCTGGAACGTGAGCTGTGTGGAAGTTGGCTTGTTTGTGTCTGTAGCTGTTTTCTTTAATAATTACCTCTTCTGCCAAAAGAATCATAAGTCCACATAGCATGACAACCTGTGACCTCATCAGATCTCAATTTAAATTACTCATATAGGAAGCCCATTATTGACATTATCTTGAAGCTCTCATGTGGGTGTTCAGTGCTCAGACATGGCAGGGATTGGTGTTACACGAAACCATGAGATAGATCACTGATTGAGCAGATAGACAGACCGATATTATACCCTCGAGGTGTTGCTTTCAGGGGAGATATGAAACTGAGCTTTTGGAGGCACTAGGTACAATTTCCACTGTGGGAGAATTCTGCCCAGCTGAATTCCTCCAGAAGTTTCAACTGGCATCCTGTGCTAAGCTCCAGTGTGAAACGACAGGCTATGAAACAGCTGCCACATTTCAACAAGTGCTGCAGCCTGCCCTACGAGGACCCTCCAGCAAGACCCAGCCCCACACCACTCAAAGCAGCTGGCTGTTCCAGGTGGCTCTTACTACTTGGGGATGGGACGCTTTACATCCAGCCCTCGCCCCAGAACAATCTCTTGATTGGCCAGAAATCTGTCAATGGGAGCTGAGACATTGTGCTGGGGATGGGAGCAGAGTGCAAACCCTCCAGCCCTTGTGCAGCACAGAGAGCCACATGAAACAACCAGCTGCTTTGAGAGGTCTGGGGCTGCTAGCAGGCCTGAGGGTCCTGATGGGCTGCTGGCTGGGAGCCCCTTAGGTAAATGCCTCTGAATCAGACCTGCCTCTGGCTTCCCACTCCCTCACATACTCCAGCTCCCTCCCAGACTCTACATCCCCTCTTTCACCCCTCCCCCAGGCCAGAATCCTCTCCTGCATCCAGACCCGCTCCAGGACCCAGCACCCCAAGTCCCTGCCACAGGTCACAACCCCCTCCTTCACCGAAACTCCTCTCTGACCTCACACCCTGTCCTGCACCCTAGTCCTCTGCTTGAACTCCCTTGAGCACCCATCTTCTGTCCCAGACCCTGCACTTCCTTCATGGAAAAAAGCAGCCCTTGACCACTTACCAAAATCTTGCATAAAAAATTATTGCCCACCCCTGGACTAGAATCTTAGGCCTAGTCTGCACTAACCCCCACCATCGATTTAATCTCCATCACTTCAGCTATGGAAATATCATAGCTGAAGTCAACATCCTTACCCTGGCATCTTGCCTGCGGTAAGGTCAACGCCAGCTACTCTTCTTGTCCTGGTGGAGTACCAATGTTGACGGGAGAGCACTCAGAGACTGATTTATCACCTCTAAGCAGACGCGATAAATCGATGGCCAGTGGATTGATCACCGCAGCACCGATCCCCAGTGTAGTGATGACAATCCCTCAGAAGGCCCTATAGATGGCCAGTTGCATAGCTGTCTCATGCAGCCAGCATGCTGACCTCTTAATCCTGAGATGCACACAATTACAAATGCTCTAACCTTTGTTGGAATAGGTTTTTGTTTTCTTGAAGGGGGGAAATCTCAGTGGCTCTTCTCCTCCATAGCCCCTTTCAGTGGGAGTGCCTCAATTATACCTACACCATCGTCCTTCGGAGTGCCTTTAAGTGCAGTAAGTCTGAGCCATAAGGAACAGTCAATTTACGAGTCTTTCTTACAAGAAATTCTTTAAACCCACAAAATTTAAACTGGAGAAAATTGGACCCCGATTGGAACACTCCAGACTACTCCAGGGTTAGCAGAGCGGAGAGGAGGAGGGTCAGCCCCATTAGCAGACAGATTACTAAGTTATTTTCACATGGTGTCTCTCTAGCCATGACCCCTCCATTCCATGGAGATTTCATTCCAATCCCCGTCCTGGGAGTGAGAACACCAGGGATTGCGGCCAAACCTGCTTTGCCAGGCTAGGATTCTGGAACCTGTGAATTAAATCTGATTCAGATTTTTTTTTGAACAAAAAAAGCAAATCAAAACAAAAAGCCCCACCTTTCGTTCCACTCACTCCAGCTTATAAAATATGACTTGTAAAACTTTACAGGCCCAGTTGCTCCAAGGGGCTCATTCCAAAGCCGAGTACGCAAAACCCAGCCATTTTATAGTACGGCACGAAAGGATGCAGGCTGTGAACAGGGCTTCAGAAACAAGATCCAGCCTGCACATGGACCACACAGCCTGGACTGGCTGGCTTCAAGGGCAAGGAATGGCTTTCTGCCTGAAGCAAACAGACCAGGAGTAAAACACAAGCCTCCTTTCTGCTAAGAAAAAAACCATACGGGTCATAAAGAGAGTGACCCGCAGAAAGCCCCATGCATGCACTATGTTATGGCATGAGCAGCTGTCTCCTGGCAGGCATGGCCAAGCACGAGCGTCTTTTGCTAAAATCGATGAGTCTCCAAACGACTCACCCATAGCATCTCGTTAACTTGCTGCTAACGTGTGAGCTTTATTCCACCGTTAGGAGTGACTAGATTGATCCTTTCTCTAGAGAGGAGTTTGGGCCGTTGGATACAGAGGCCATGGGTTCATTTGGATGCAGAAAGAAGCCATAATATTTGCAGTGATCACGTCATCTATGAAAAGTACAGAGAGTAAAGCCAACCCAGCTCAGCAAAGCTCCTAAGCAGGTCTTTAACTTTAAGCCCAGGATTAAGTCTCATTGCCTTTAATGGGACTTAAGCCATGCTCCGTCTTGCTGAACAAAGTCGGATCTAAGTACGTAGTTAAGTGCTTTGCTGAGCTGGGATTTAAGGGAGAGACTTAAGAGACTCTCAGCCTCCCTTCTCGAGGATCTCTGTGTTCTGCTGCCCATAAAGGCTATCAGGAGTTTTGTGTTTGTAACACAACACTAATCTGGGCAAATTTCACACTGCGGTGAGTTTGATTGTGAAGATTTTGCACGAAACATCATCCTCCCCACTTCTCCCTCGCTCTTCATGTTTGTTTCTCTTGCACAGGAGGAGCCAGATTCAACCATGTCACAGCCTCACTCGTGTTACACGTCCAGGCCCACGTTTCGAAATGGTATCCTGTGCTGTAGCTACCTTTCCCTGTATCATTGCAAAGTCAGCTTCTTAGTGCACTGGGTCTAGACTAGTTTCCCCCTTCGCTTTATTTTTCACTTGCTCAGCAAGTAGGTTTTCTTAGCATGCAATTCAATTATTCATTATCTTCTTTATTATTTTCCTGGGGTGGAAAAGTTACCAAAAGGCTTCTGTCTTGTATAAAGCATTTTTATGGTTGGGTATTAATTTTTAAAATGTGCCATTCACCCAGAGTAGGTGTATGTTCTATTGCTGGTCTTATTTTTCCTTTAATTTGACTTGTTTTTTTACATAAACACATCAAATAAAAAAATAAGATTAGTGATAGAACATATTTTGTATGAACTAATTTTAATAAAGCAAGTCCAAGATTAAAAAAAAAGACTAAGCCTAGAAAGTGTGTGTATTCTTACGTTGCCCTCAGCTTTCTTTCTGATATTTGGCCTTACTGTTGTCACAGGGCCAGCACTAACCACCACAGCACCTCCTGCTAGTCACTCAGGGGATAAGCTCTCCTGCCTCAGCACTGTCTGCTGATGGGTGTCCCAGCCTCTGGTGCAAACCCTCTGCTTGTTCAGCCCCATGTCCCTTCCTGGCCACATGCCTTTTCCTCCTCATACTGTCCCAGGTCAGTGCCCCTGCACTCTGGGGTCCTCCCCTCCCATGGAACCCCCAGTTCCCCTATGAGCACCTTGCCTCCATGACCCATTGCCAGTCTTTCTCTAGCCCCTGCCTCGAGAGCAAACTGCAGTCTGACACGGCCACTCATCATTGACAAGGGGGTGTGGACCTGCTGCCTTTGCCTCCCAATTGTGACCCTCCAGCCCTAGTACTCTCAGGCCTTGCCTTAGGCCCTGCAGCCTTTGGGGGGGGGGGGGGGGGTGATTGTGAAGTGAGGCCATGACTCTCCAGCTCTCCCTATACCCAGCCCTGTCTCAGGAAGCATCCAGCTTCCCTAGCAGCCAGATCCCTCCCACCCCCAGCTAGAGCCAGAGCAACTGTCTTCACCTCCCTTATTTATACATCCCCAGCTGGGCCCTAATTGGCTGTATCTGCCTCAGCTGTGGGGCTTTGTGCTCTCAGCCCTCTCTCAGGGCTGCGTTTCAACCCTGAAAGGGCCTGTGCAGGGCTGCCAACCCATTACAGGTCCTCATTCAGCAAAGCACTTAGGCATGTGCTTAGCTTTCACTGTATGCTCAAATCCATCCTTGCTTTGCTGAGCTGGGATTTAAAAGAGAGACATAAGGGAGTCCCAATCCCCTAAACATGTACTAAACTGAAAGAGGCAAGGACTTGAGGATATGCTTAAGTGTCTTGCTGAACTGGGTCCCAGTCATTGAATATTAAAACTACCCGGTCATTGTAGGGCCAGAAGAAGAAACTGGGATTTTGTGCAGGCATTTCATCATTGCAATCAGTAGGGCAGGTGTAGAACCTAGGGCCTCTGGAGCAGCAGATGCACACCACTACAACTTGAGCTAAGTCAGCTGGTGCCTGTTAAGGTGGTAGAACCAACTCAGTCTCTCTCTCGGTGAGTTGCTTAAGTGCTGCTCCCTGGGACAGTGGGCCACAGCCAGAAGGAGTGTGGGTTACATATGCACAGCCAGATCATGCATCAACAATGAAAGCTTGGATCTCGGCAGCCTCAGGACTAGTCTAGCTAGTGACTCACATGGTGATTCAGGGACTGTAACCCTCTAATCTTGATGTGTATGCAAGTCCAGCTTTCTTGAGTGTGATGTGCAATGTGCAGAGATGAAACCAAAGTAGCCCCCCAGTGATAAATGGGCTCTATTTATTAGACAGATATGAGTGCGTAAGGCAGTGGTTTTCAAACAACAAGTCGTGATCCAGCACTGGGTGGTGGTGTGTTAGGTTCTGGGTTGTTGTTGCTGCAGAGGATCAGGTGAGCAGTGGGGGGGGGGAGTGGGAGGGAGCTAAGGCAGCTGCCTGCCTGCCCTGGCACCACAGACTGTGCTGTGTCTCGGAAGCAGCCGGCAGTAGGCCCGGCTCCTAGGAGAAGGAAGAGCACACTGGGCTCTGTGTACTGCCTCTGCCCTGAGCATTAGCTCCACACTCCCATTGGCTGGGAACCTGCTTCTGGGTGCAGCATAGTCTGTGGTGCCAGGAAAGGCAGGAAGCTGCCTTAGCACCCTCACTGCACCACTGACCAGGAGCTGCTTAAGGGAGGAGGGATAGCTCATTGGCTTGCTCATTAGCCTGTTAACTCAAGGATTGTGAGCTCAATCCTTGAGGGGGCCACTTAGGGTACGTCTAGACTACCGCATTTTGTCGACGGAAGTTTTGTCGACAGATACTTCAACTGGAGCATTCTAGTGTTCATCACCTCAGAAATGCTTTGGGATCCTTCGGGTGAGAGAAACTTGTCTGTGTGCTCTCATGAGCAGGGAGTATGTTTGCTATTATATGTAGGCCTCTGGATCAGCCTTGAAACCCGGCATCTGACAGTCACTCAGGTCATTCCAAAACTTATCCATGCTCTGGAATTGTTTGCAGTAAGTTTCAAAGTTGTCTCTTCCCTAGTAATCATGAAATGATGCTACAGAAGTATTTCTCCTGTAAGCTGTAATGGGCAGCTTAGAAACAAACACATAGTATGTTCTTTCCAGGTTCTATTACTGCTTTTTTTTTAAAGCTAGTGAAAGATACCAGAAGTGACAGAAAATTACTGTAATTCATACCCTACTGCTGAAACCCCCAAGCAAGCTGAAAGCACAAGCTACGAGTCCGGCTGTCACATGGAGACAGATAGCAGGGACCCAGTCTGCAGATCATAAAGCCATGAATACCTGTGACAACAGTCCTCAGCTCCCACAGGGTATGGTCAGATTGCAGTGGCAGCTTCATAAGCAACTTCCTCGGGGTTAAAAAGTCTCAGAGGGGGAGCCATCAGTCTGTAATTTGAAAAGCAACAAGTAGTTCTGTGGCACGTTGGAGACAAACAAAAATATATAGTGTCATAGGCTTTTGTGGGCAACACCCACTTCATCAGCTGAACTGAAAGCTGGAAATAACAGGATCCCAGAAATTATCACACACAGAAGGGAAGAAAAGAAAGGTACCTGTCAACAGTAGTACCGGTGCTAACGAGGCTAAAGGTGTAGGCTGGAAAGATCCTATTCTTAGCTTTTGATGCAAATGAGGTGGCTTTATAATGCAACATCCAGTTAATGTCTTTGTTCAAACCAAGGGAAACAGTGTCAAATTTGCGTATGAAGGTCAATTCTGCACTCTCTCTCTGTAATTGGCTTGTGAAATTCCTTTGTAGAAGACTTGCTACTTTTACATCCATGAATGAGTGCCCAAGCAGGTCAACATGTTCCCCTACAGGTGTATGTGTGTTACCATTGTTAAGTCTGACTTTTGTCCATTTACCCTTTGTCATAGAGACTGTCCAGTGTGGCCAATATACATGGGGTGTTGCTGTCCACTGTGGCCAATATACATGGGGCGTTGCTGGCACTTCATGACTACAGTTTTTAGTAATACCTCTGGTGCCATTTTTAACACCTATATTTTGCCCGCAAGATATGTATTCATTCATTGTGTAAGTAGCTCCACATGTCTGTGCATGTCAAATAGGTCACAGTCCATATATACGAGGATTCCCATGTACAAACCCCTGCATTGCACACACAAAAACGTGAGTGCCCAAAAGAGCTGTTCAAGTGCAGATTCTGTCCAAATATTTGAAAATTAATGCAGTGAATGCATTTATCTCCTATAACAACATCTGATTGTAAGAGCTTTGAGGCAGAGACCTTGTCTATGACTTATTCCATGAAATGCCTGGCATTTGTTTGAATGTTCTTATCATAACTAGAGGTTGAACCCCCTAGTCCTACACCCTCAGGACATGACCGGTGCTGAACCAGAGAATTTGCCAGATCACAGGAGGTCAGTATTGTCTAGCAGCATTACCAACATTTTCACTGCTTATTGGACTCTTAGAAGACATTTTAGAGGTAAAATTAGAGTTAAATAATAGCACAGAACACGGAGAGCCAGGACTAGTGGCTGTAAACAAAGTTTATGGGACTGCGGGAAACTTGGCCACACCCATGATAAGTGGACGTCCAGCTAACTACAATCATGCCAGACCATGGATGTTGCCAGACCAGAGAGTGCTGGACTAGAGAGGTTCAACCAATAATAGCCACAGTAGAATACAGCATGCACTGTGTATATACAGCACTGGGGTAAATAGAAAACCATGTACACTGGCTCACAGATCACATGGACGTAGACATCACACATGTCTGTTCATTCCAACATGCATGTCCGCATCAGCTGGGAAACCTGACTACTTAAGAGAGTGAGCAGCCCAGTGAGGTCACTCCACCCAGAGAAGGGTGTACAAGCTCGCTGAGCAGGCTCAAGCAGTCCCAGGCCTTTTTTCATTACAGAATAGATATATCGCTGAAATTACAACAACGTCGTTTATTTCACTGCAAAACGTTTTTACGATGGTGTTTTATACACGACGTGTGTGCAATAAATACTTCCATTAAAACATTATATTAAAATATAAAGTTGGCAAAAAGGAATCAAAAGGCTGAAAAAAAACCTCTCATGCAGTTAAACAAACATCGCGGCCATTAGCTGAGGACTAGTTAACAACGACAAGACTGTGAGACACGGCAATAGGCCTTGCTGAGTGTGTTTTGAATTATACTGGGAGCGGGGCGTGAGACCCAAGCACAAAGACACAGACCAGGTTAGCCATGGGGATGTTCCGATATCTCAGAAATTGCAGCAGACTCACGAGAACCTGGATGGAGCATCCGTTTGGCTTCCACGCTCTGTCTGCTATTGTATCTAATCACTTTCCTGTGTCCGCCAAGGCACCCCCTACTCTAAGTTCCTATTTTTTAATTTAAAAAATAGCTCCATCGTCATTTCTATTTGAGTCCCCATTCAAGATCAGAACCCCGTGGTGCTGTACACAGAGATAGAAAGCAACGGGTCCTGTCAATGAGGGCCGATGGTCTGAATAGACGAGACAGAGGAAGGGTCCCAGATGGACAGCAGAGACTCAGTCAGAGAAAGTGACTTTCCAAGGACACGCACAGTTTGTGGCTGAATCCTATCTCTAAATCATAGAATCATAGAGTCATAGAACACTAAAACTGGAAGGAGTCTCAAGAGGTCATCGAATCCAGTCTCCTGCCCCCACGGCAGGACGCAGATGTCTATCCCTGACAGATGTCTATCTAACCTGCTCTTAAATATTTCCAGAGATGGAGATTCCACAATCTCTCTAGGCAAGGCATTGAAGTGTTTAACCACCCTGACAGTTAGGAAGTTTTTCCTAATGTTCAACCTAAACCTCCTTTGCTGCAGTTTAAGTCCATTGCTTCTTGCCCTATCCTCAGAGGCCAAGAAGAACAATGTTTCTCCCTTCTTCTTGTGACATCCTTTTAGATACCTAAAACCGTATCATGTTCCTTCTCAGTCTTCTCCTTTCCAAACTAAATCTATGATCTGTGTGATGCAGGAGCTCTGATCAGACGATCACAATTGTCCCATGAAGGGGTGAAAAGCGGCTTAGGCTCCTTTTCCTGGACACCTGTCTGAAGACCCTTTGGGTACCAAAGCGCAGGTCTGGCAAACTCGGAGAGCACACTTGTAAAATTTGTGGATGGCACCAAGCTGGGGGAAGGGGGTTGCAAGTGCTTTGTAGAATAGGATGGAAATTCAAAATGATCTGGACAAACTGGAAAGATGGTCTGAGGTAAATAGGATCAAATTCAACAAGGACAAATGCAAAATGCCCCACTTAGGAAAGAACAAGAGGTTTCACCCACACAGAATGGGAAGTGACTATCCAGGAAGTAGTCCTGCTAAAAGGGATCTAGGGGTCATAGTGGACCACAAGCTAAATATGAGTCAACAGTGTGACACTGCTGCAAAAAAACCAAACATCATTCTGGGCTGCATTAGAGGGAGTGTTGTGAGCAAAACACAAGAAGTCATTCTTCCGTTCTATTCTGAGCTGATTAGGCCTCAATTGGAGTATTGTGTCCAGTTCTGGACACCACATTTCAGGACCTGGTGATTACAATTGATGATAAGCTGGATATGAGTCAATAGTGTGCCCTTGTAGCCAAGAAGGCTAATGGCATATTAGGGCATTAATGGCATTAGGAGGAGCATTGCCGGCAGATCTACAGACGTGATTATTCTCCTCTATTTGGCTCTGGTGAGGCCACATCTGGAGTAATGTGTCCAGTTCTGGGCCCCCCACTATAGAAAGGATGTGGACACATTGGAGAGGGTCCAGTGGAGGGCAACCAAAATGATTAGGAGGCTGGAGCACATGACCTATGAGGAGAGCCTGAGGGATTTGGGTGTGTTTAGTCTGCAGAAGAGAAGAGTGAGGGGGGATTTGATAATAATCTTCAACTTCCTGAAGGGAGGTTCCAAAGAGGATGGAGAGAGGCTGTTCACAGTAGTGACGGATGGCAGAACAAGGAGCAATGGTCGCAAGTTACAGTGGGGGAGGTCTAGGTTGGATATTAGGAAAAATTATTTCCCTAGGAGGGTGGTGAAGTACTGGGATGGGTTCCCTAGGGAGACGGTGGAATCTCCATCCCTAGATGTTTTTAAGTCTCAGGTTGACAAAGCCCTGGCTGAGTTGATTTAGTTGGGATTGGTCCTGCCTTGGGCAGGGGGCTGGTCTTGTTGACCTCCTGAGGTCTCTTCCAGCTCTATGATTCTATGAAAGATGTGAACAAATTAGAGAAGGTCCAGAGAAGAGCAACAAAAATGATTAAAGAGCTAGAAAACATGAGCTAAGAGGAAAGACTGAAAGAACTGGGTTTGTTTAGTCTGGAAAAGAGAAGACTGAGAGGGGACATGTCAGTAGTTTTCAAGTACCTGAAAGGGTGTTACAAGGAGGAGGGAGAAAAATTGTTCTCCTTGGCCTCTGATGAAACAATGGACTTAAACTGCAGCAAGGGAGGTTTAGGTTGGACATTGGGAAAAACTTCCTACCTATCGGAGTAGTTAAACACTTGAATAAATTGCTTGGGGGGGGGGGCTGTGGAATCTCCATCCGTAGAGATTTTAAAGTGGAGACAAACACCTGCTCGCGATGGTCTAGATTAAGATGGTAGCTGTTGAGCAGGGTTAGACCCTGGCGAGCTAACGCTGCTATATTTATCTGGACCTTCACAAGTACAAGTGATTGCAACTCCCAATGGCCCCAGATCATCGTTCCTGGCCAATGGCAGTGGCAGGAAGTGGTGCAGACTGGAACACCGCCCTCCGCAGCTCTCATTGGCCAGGAACAGCAAACTGCAGACTATGAGAGCTGCAATCACCTATACCTGTGGAAACGCAGGTAATATAATGGTGACTGCCTGCCGGGGCTAACCTCAAGAACCAGAACCGGCCCGTGGGCCAGTATTTGCCCATCACTGGTCTAGATGGAGCTTGGTCCTGCCATGAGTACAGGGGACTGGACTTGATGACCTCTCAAGGTTCCTTCCAGTTCCATGACACTATGATTCTATGAAAGTGACTGGATGACTTTGCAGTTAGGCCAACAGGAGCGATGCCTGTTGTTTCCTGGTAGCCCAACACCCTGAGAACAAAATCCTGTTTCCCGAGCCAGCTGCACTGTACATGCACCTTACCAAGCTGCCTTGCCAGATCAGTTTGTCTACAAATATGTTCACACTTGGAAATCTCTCCTCGCGTCAGCCGCCAATCCATTAAACATGCAGCGCTCTGGTTTCCCCCTCTTGCTCTCGGTACACCTTTTCCCTCTTTACATCAAAGAAATGTGTTTCCTTTGTCCCTAGCAAATGCCTATTCCACATTTTTGCATGTTTTAAATATTCACGCATATGAAAAGAGGCTGTAAAAACATTGCCTGCTTTATTTATTATTTAGTGTGTGCACTCACCCCCACTAGAATACCAAAATACAAAACTTTTTTTTTCATTTTCTCTGCATTTTATTTCCATTAGTCTGCTCGTTAAAGTTTAAAAACGGCTTTGTTTCTTAATGGTTAAGATTTATATGTCTGCCTGTCAGGGACATAGTTGTTCTTGGTAAGATGATGGCGGGGGTGGGGAGGGGCACAGGGAATGGTTGGCATGGCATATAGGACTCCACTGGCTATCTAGACATCTTAATTTATGTCAACTTGGCTGCCAGAGGAACTCAGAGCATCACGAATCACGTGTACCCCTGACCTGCTTTCCAATACAAACTAACCCTAATCTTTGAAAGAGGCTGGCATTCAGACATGAAGCCTTCAGCTACTAAAGGGGGATATTTCTAAAGAAATATCTGCCACATGTCACTCACTCCATAGTAAACAGGCACAAAGGACTGGACTCACGGATCTTAAACCAGATGGGGCCATTTTTTGAGATTATATAGCCTGACCTCTTGCACAGCGGAGGCTCATCTAGACAACACCAAAGTTCCGAAAGAGGATATGCAAATTCCGTGGGAATTTTGGTGTAGTCTAGATGAGCCCCCGGGGCCAAAGATTGTGCCCCAATAATGTCAGCATCAAACCCAGAACTTCTGCCTCAACTATTGTGTATTTTTTTAACAGACATCCAATCTTGACTGAAAGACTATCTGCCCTGTCTAAACTACGTTCATAACCCATCGAGCTAACCTGCGCAACTTCAGCTGCATGAATAGTGAAGCTGAATTCGATGCACTTACCGCAATGTCTTCCATGAAGTAATGTCAGTGAAGGCTGGTCTTTCGTCAACTCCATCTACTCTTCTCATCCTGGTGGAGTACTGGAATCAATGGGAGGGCACTAAGAGGTCTACTTATCACATCTAAGCAGGCATGATAAATCAACTGCCAGTGGATCAATTGCTGCAGCCCTAAGTGATGAAGAAGTTGCCACATCCCTAGATAAGGAAAATGCAGGACTATGTAGCACTTTAAAGACTAACAAGATGGTTTATTAGATGATGAGCTTTCGTGGGCTAGACGCACTTCCTCAGATCAAATAGTGGAAGAAAATAGTCACAACCATATATACCAAAGGATACAATTAAAAAAAATGAACACATATGAAAAGGACAAATCACATTTCAGAACAGAAGGGGGATGCAAGGGGGGGGAGGAAGGAAGGTAAGTGTCTGTGAGTTAATGATATTAGAGGTGGGGAAAGTTAGATGTCTGTGAGCTAATGGTATTAGAGGTGATAATTGGGGAAGCTATCTTGGTAATGGGTAAGGTAGTTGGGGTCTTTGTTCAATCCCCCCCGGAGAGTGTTGAATTTTAACATGAATGACAGTTCAGAGGATTCCCTTTCAAGTGCAGATGTAAAAGGTCTTTGTAGCAGAATGCAGGTGGTTAAGTCATTGAGACAGTGTCCTTTCTGGTTGAAATGGCAAGAAATAGTTTTTTCTTTGTGATCTTGTCTGATATCTGTTTTGTGGGCATTAATCCTTTGGCGAAGTGTCTGAGACGTTTGTCCAATGTACATAGCCGACGGACACTTTCGGCACATGATAGCATAAATTATATTTCTGGACGCGCAGGAATATGTGTTCTTGATCTTATAACTCACTTGGTTAGGTCCAATAATGGTATCAGCAGAATGAATATGTGGACAAAGCTGGCAACGGGGTTTGTTGCAAGGGAACGTACCGGGGTTGGTATTAGTGTGGTATGTCCTGTGGTTGTTGCTAAGAATCATCTTGAGGTTAGGTGGTTGTCTATAGGAGACTAGTCCTGCATTTTGCTTCAGCTACACCAGACTAACACAGCTACATTTCTATTACTATCCCTAGGTAAGTTCTTGTAATGGCCAATTTCCTTCACTGATTCTCTTTGCACTTTAGAACACCAGCAGTCCCCCATTTACTCCACAGATTACGTGTAGAGTTTGGCTGCCTGGATCTGGCCCTAGCTAATTTGTTGATCCTAATTCTTTTAGGTGTCCGCAGCAATTTAAAACTGTATCCTGAATCAAGTCTGAAAAGTGACACGCTGATAGTCCCGGAAAGCGGAGTCATTCCACTTTCTCGAATATATAACAGCGCTGGGCAACCTAGATGAGTGTGTGGGCCGCATAAGTGGCCTTCCTTCATCTCCGTGGGCCGCAAGGTTGTGGTAACCAAAATGGGTTCAGGGATAAGGTCGTTTTGCATGCCTAGAATTTGTGGGCGGTGCCAATAGAACCGTAGCAGCGCCTGGCTCTCACAGTCAGTGTTGTGTGCAATCAGCATGCACCTACTTTCACGTGCCCTTGCCGTACGTGTGGGTCACTTTAGCAATATTGGTAGGAGAAAAAATGGCATGGAGGGAAACCAGCAGAATCTGGCAACACCGTGCCAGGGCAGTGGAAAACAAATTATCTCACGGGCCACACATAGAACCCCGGTGGACCGCTGCTGTACAACATGCACAGGCAACATAAAAGTTCTCTACACCACCCTCTTCAAGGTATCTCAGTGCTGACAGAGGGGACCACATCTCAGGAAGGCAGAAGAATTCAGTATTCATGGCTCATTCAGAAGCCAGCCTTTAGCTGACACTTGACAAAGGTGCCAGCTGGCATGATGATTTTTTCAAGCTGGGCATCTTTCCCTTAGGACGTGGCTTGAGACAAACAACTCTTTTCACACAAGTTGCGCAACAGGCATAACGGCCAATGTGGTCTGGAGTCAAGTGATTGATCTAGCCCAAGAAGATCTGGATCGTCTACCATGGCATGCCATTAAAACGTTCAGCTTTCCTAGTATCTGCTCGGCAAGGACATGTTCCATATGCTAAGCTCTAACCCCAGTGACATACAGTCAAAACAGATTTCAGAACAGATAGGTGAAATGACTCCGTTTGTATGTATTTATAGAGTGTGTCATAACATGTCATACAGCACTGTGTAAAGTACCAAGCCCATGGCTGGTGCCATACAAATACTATATTGTTATATATGGGGGAGAGAAATCGTGTTCAGAATGAATTAAAATGCCCTTTGTTTTTTTGCTATTTTATTTAGGCTTGCATTCGGCACCCATAACAAAGGCCCTACCAAATTCACAATCCGTTTGGGTCAGTTTCATAGACATAGGATTTAAAACCTGCATTTACTGATTTCATAGAATCCTAGAACCGGAAGAGACCTCAAGAGGTCATCGAGTCCAGTCCCCTGCCCTCACGGCAGAACCAAGCACCATCTAGATCATCCCTGGCAGGTGTCTGTCCAACCTGCTCTTAAATCTCTCCATGGTGGAGATTCCACAACTTCCCCAGGCAATTTAGTCCAGGGAGGAAGTTTTTCCTAATGTCCAATCTAAACCTCCCTTGCTGCAATTTAAGTCCATTGCTTCTTGTCCGAGCCTCAGAGGCCAAGAACTATTTTTCTCCCTCCTCGTTGTTACAAGGAGGAGAGAGAAAAATAGTTCTTGGCCCTATTAGATACTTGAAAACTGATATCATGTCCCCTCTCCATCTTCTCTTTTCTAAACTAAATAAGCCCAGTTCTTTCAGTCTTCCCTCAGAGCTCATGTTTTCTAGACCTTTAATCATTTTTATTGCTCTTTTCTGGACTTTCTCCAATTTCTCCACATCTTTCTTGAAATGTGGTGCCCAGAACTGGACACAATACTCCAACTGAGGCCTAATCAGAGCTAGTAGAGCGGAAGAATGACTTCTCATGTCTTGCTCACAACACACCTGTTAATGTAGCCCAGAATCATATTTGCTTTTTTTGCAACAGCGTCACACTGTTGACTCATGTTTAACTTGTTGTCCACTATGACCCCGAATCCCTTTTGATAGTACTCCTTCCTACACAGTCACTTCCCATTTTGTATGTGTGAAACAGATTGTTCCTTCCTAAGTGAGTACTTTGCATTTATCCTTATTAAACTTCATCCCGTTTACCTCAGACCATTTCTCTACTTTGTCTAGATCATTTTCAATTATGACCCTGTCCTCCAAAGCTCTTGCAACCCGTCCCAACTTGGTATCGTCAGCAAACTTAATAAGCATACTCTCTATGCCAATATCTAAATCATTGATGAAGATATTGAACAGAACCAGTCCCAAAACAGACCCCTATAGAACCCAACTTGTTATGCCCTTCCAGCATGATAGTGAACCATTAATAACTATTCTCTGAAAACTGCTATCCAGCCAGTAATGCACCCAACTCATAGTAGCCCCATCTGGGTTGTATTTCCCTAGTTTATTGATAAGACGGTCATGCGAGACTATGTCAAATGCCTTACTAAAGTCTAGATATACCACGTTCACCGCTTCCCTCTTATCCACAAGGCTTAATATCCTATCAAAGAAAGCTATCAGATTGGTCTGACATGATTTCTTCTTTACAAATCCATGTTGGCTGCTACCTATCACCTTATTATTTTCCAGATGTTTGCAGATGATTTCCTTAATTACTTATTCCATTATCTTCCCTGGCACAGAAGTTAAACTGACTGGCCTGTAGTTTCCTGGGTTGTTCTTATTTCCCTTTTTATAGAAGGGCACTAGATTTGCCCTTTTCCAGTCTTCTGGAATCTCTCCCAAGTTCCATGATTTTCCAAAGATGTTAGCTGAAGTCTCAGATACTTCCTCTATCAGCTCCCTGAGTATTCTAGGATGCATTTCATCAGGTCCTGGTGACCTACAGACATCTCACTTTTCTAAATAATTTTTAACTTCAGCCATGGAAACCTGAAATTCCATAGTGGTGTCATTGTATGGGTCCTGATCCTAAAAGGAGTTGGGGGGGGGGGGCTTGTGGCACTGCCCCCCTAACCTCTGTGCTGCTGTGGGCAGGGGTGCCACCTTCACAGCTGAGAAGCTGCAGCTTCTGCCTGGGAGCCCAGCTCTGAAGGCAGAGAACATAAGAACATAAGAGTGGCCAGACTGGGTCAGGCCAAAGATCCATCCAGCCCAGTGTCCTGTCTGCCAACACCGTTCAATACCAGATGCCCCAGAGGGAGGGATCGCAACAGATGATCATCATGTGATCCCTCACCTGTCACCCACCTCCAGACAAACAGAGGCTAGGGACACCATTCCTACACATCCTGGCTAATAGCCATTGATGGTCCTAACCTCCATGAATCTATCTAGCTCTTTTTTTAACCTTGTTAAAGTCCTTGCTTTCACAACATCCCCTGGCAAGGAGTTCCACAGGTTGACTGTGCACTGAGTAAAGAAAAACTTCCTTTTGTTTGTTTTAAACCTGCTGCCTATTAATTTCATTTGGTGACCCCTAGTTCTTATATAGTGGGAATAAGTAAATAATTTTTCTTCATTCAGTTTTTCCACGCTAGTCATGATTTTACAGACCTCTATCATATCCCACCTTAGTCTCCTCTTTGCTAAAATGAAAAATCCCAGTCTTTTTAATCTCTCTTCATATAGCGGCTGATGCAAACCCCTCGTCATTTTTGTTGCCCTTTTCTAAACCTTTTCCATTGCCAATATATCTTTTTTGAGAGGAGGCAACCACATCTGTACGCCGTATTCAAGATGTGGTCATACCAGGGTTTTATATAGAGGCAATAAAATATTCTCTGTCTTATTCTCTATCCCTTTTTTTAATGATTCCTAACTTTCTATTTGCTTTTTTGAATACTGCTACACAGTAAGTGGATGTTTTCAGAAAACTATCCACAATGACTCCAACATCTCTTTCTTGAATAGTTGTCGCTAAACTAGTTCTCATCATATTGTATGTATAACTGGGATTATTTTTTCCAATGTGCATTACTTTACATTTATCAATATTAAATTTCATTTGCCATTTTGTTGCCCAATCACTTAGTTTGGTGAGATCTTTTTGAAGCGCCTCACAGTCTGCTTTGGTCTTAACTACCTTGAGCAGTTTAGTATCATCTGCAAACTTCACCACCTCACTGTTTACCCTTTTCTCCAGATCATTTGTAAATAAGCTGAATAGGATTGGTCCCAGAACAGACCCTTGGGGACTCCACTAGTTACCTCTCTCTTTTCGGAAAACTGACCATTTAGTCCTACCCTTTTTTTCCCATCTTTTAACCGGTTATCCAATCCATGAAAGGACCTTCCCTCTTATCCCATGACAACCTACTTTACTTAAGAGCCTTTGGTGAGGGACCTTGTCCAAAGCTTTCTGGAAATCTAAGTATACTATATCCACTGGATTCCCCTTGTCCATATGTTTGTTGGCCCCCCTCAAAGAACTCTACACTACAAGCCCATTCTTGCACAAGAAAGTTTATAGTAGATCGTCAGAAGAGAGGACTTTTTGCGCAAGAGTTATTCCTCTCCCCATGAGGAATAACCCTTTTTTCTCAAGAGCTCTTGCGCAAAAAGTCTAGTGTGGATGGGAACAGGGGTTTCTTGTGCAAGAAACCCCTATGGCTAAAATGGCCATCAGAGCTTTCTTGTGCAAGAGACTGTCCACACTGCTATGGATGCTCTTGCGCAAAAGCACATGACAGTGTGGACGTGCTGTTGCTCAAGAACTCTTATGCAAAAAGTTCTTGCACAACAAGCCTGCAATGTAGACATAGAGTAATAGATTAGTAAGACATGATTTCCCTTTAAAGAAACCATGTTGACTTTCCCCCAACAAATTCTGTTCATTATGTGTCTGACAATTTTATTCTTTACTGTAGTTTCAACTAATTTGCCAGTAGACTTACCAGTCTGTAATTGCCAGAATCACCTCAAGAACCCTTTTTAAATACTGGCATCACAAGATCTGCCTCCAGCAGCAGCTCAGAAGTGAGGGTGGCATGATATGGTGTTGCCACCCTTACTTCTGCACTGCTACAGGTGGGGCAGTGCCATCAGCAGTGAAGGTAGGACTGGGGAAGGCGTGCCCTCAAGCCCTGCCCCTTCTGCCCAGACCCTGCCCCCCCAAATCACTTGGAGACGGGGTGGCCCAGGCACCCATCCCCCCCAGCATTATGGTGCATGGTCCCAGCATTCCCTGCCCTGGAGCACAGGGAGGGTGGGTGCTGGGGGCAGCAACACTCCACCCCCAGTGTGCCTACAGTGTGAGTGGAGCCATGCCTTGCAGTTTGGGAAGGTAATGCCTTTCCCCACCTATGATACCCACTGCCCCTGCACTCTGCCTTCAGAGCTGGAAGTCTGGCCAACAGCCACTGCTCTGAGGCCACTCAGCTTTGGAAGCAAGCGCAGAAATAAGGAGGGCAATACCACAATCCCCAGCAACTCTGTGTTGGGTCAGGACCCCCAGTTTGAGGAATGCCAGTCTCCTCCATGACATCTGTATGGTACAGGGTAACAACACACAAAAGACCAGACTTCATGGTCTCATGGTGCATTTTTCATGGCCATGAATTTGGTAGGGCCCTGTTCATATCCCTGGACTCTCAGGGTATGTCTAGACTACAGGGTTTTGTCGACATAAGTTTTGTCAACAGATACTGTCGACAAAGCTTCTGTTGACAAAGAGCATCTAGACTACATCCAGTTCTGTTGACAAAGCAAGCCGCTTTGTCGACATAACAGTGTGGACGCAAAGGACAGTGTAGATGCAATAATGCCTTCTATCGACAGAACTCTGAGTTTTGTATCATCATCTCCATCCTGCTGAGTTTTGTCGATGTTATGTCGACATAACTCAAAGGCAGTGTGGACGCAGGTATAGTTTTGTTGACAAAAGTCCACTTTTGTCGACAAAGCCCTGTAGTCTAGACACACCCTCAATGTCCTTTCCAACTTGTATGAAGCATGAGCAATTACAAACCACCATCAAGGGGCTCATGCTGCTCTCACTGGGTACGTCTATACTACAGGGTTTTGTCGACAGAAGTTTTGTCAACAGATACTGTCGACAAAGCTTCTGTCGACAAAGAGCGTCTAGACTACATCCAGTTCTGTCAACAAAGCAAGCCACTTTGTCGACATAACAGTGTGGACGCAAAGGACAGTGTAGATGCAATAACGCCTTCTATCGACAGAACTCTGTGAAGAAAAGGCGTTATTCCTCGTAGAATGAGGTTTACATACGTCGACAAAACTGCTGAGTTTTGTCGACGTTATGTCGACATAACTCAAAGGCAGTGTGGACACAAGTATAGTTTTGTCAACAAAAGTCCACTTTTGTCAACAAAACCCTGTAGTCTAGACACACCCACTATCTCCAGTGTGAATCAGTCAGTTAAGCTGTAGCAAGGCGCAACCAATGTGAAAAAAGATCTAAGCTTTCAGGACTTATACACAGAATCATAGAATCATAGAACCGGAAGGAACCTTGAGAGGTCATCAAGTCCAGTCCCCTGCCTTCACAGCAGGACCAAACATTGTCTAGATCACCCTAGTAGATGTCTGTCCAACCTGCTCTTAAATATCTCCAATAATGGAGATTCCACAACCTCCGTAGGCAATTTATTTAAGTTTTTCCTAATGTCCAACCTAAACCTCCCTTGCTGCAATTTAAGCCCATTGCTTCTTGTAGGGTCTGATCTACTGTAGGGTAAATCAGGAGTTAGGGTTTAGTCCATCAACTTTAGGAGCATGTCTATACTATGAAACTATTTCGAAATCACTAAAATTGATGTAATAACTCCTGAAATAACAAAAGCAAAATAGCGTGTCTACACTATGGGGAAGCCTCGAAATTAGTCTGAAGCAGGCTCCATTAATGTGGACGTGCTACCTTGATTTAGAGCCCTACGAAACACTAGGGTGTAATTAGTTCGAATGACTCTGGGAAGTAGTTATTTCGAAATAGCAGCACTGGATCATCCACACTGCCACTATTTCAAAATAACTATTTTGAAATTAGTGTTATTCCCCAAGAAAAGCAGGAATACAGATTTCAAAATAAGCGGTCCATTATTTCAAAATAATGGGGTTGGTAATGTGGATGCTCCATTTATTATTTTGACCTAAGAGGGATTATTTCAAAATAAAGCCCTAGTATAGACCAGTTTCTCCCATTTAAAACCAGCACCAGTAAGTTCAGACTTAGGGAAAACTTTCCTGGGCCCAAATCTGGTGAATGAGGACATTGAGAATCTTCCAAGAGGCTCACAGTCTTCTCCATGATTGGGCCACCAAGTAATTTGTCTGTGATTATCTGAGCAGCATTTGGCAGACTTCGCCCCCTCCCCATCACACCATTGTGTAATTATTTAAATTATACATTTATGTAAACATGAGTCAACAGTGGGACACTGTTGCAAAAAAACAAACATGATTCTGGGCTGTATTAACAGGAGTGTTATGAGCAAGACACAAGAAGTCATTCTTCCACTCCATCTGCACTGATTTGGCCTCAGTTGGCGTATTGGGTGTGTTTAGACTACAGGATTTTTTCGAAAAAAGTAGCCCTTTTTTCGAAAAAAAATTCACCTGCATCTAGACTGCCTCTATGTTCTTTCAAAAGTAAATCAAAAGAACGCAGCAGTTTTTTTGATCGCGGTAAACCTACTTTTGCGAGGAATAATGCCTTTTTCTCAAAAGTACTCTTTCGAAAATAGGTGCTATTGAATGCAAACTGTGTCTAGACAAAAGCGGCTCGTTTTTTTGAAACATCTGCTTATAGTCTAGATGCTCTCTTTCAAAAGAGGCTTGCAGTCTAGACGCAGCCATTGTGTCCAGTTCTGGGTACCACATTTCAAGAAAAATGTGGAGAAATTGGAGAAGGTCCAGAAAAGAGCAACAAAAATTATCAAAGGTCTAGAAAATATGACCTATGAAGGAAGACTAAAAGAATTGGGTCTGTTTAGTCTGGAAAAGAGAAGACGAAGAGGGGGGATGATAGTGATTTGCAGGTATCTAAAAGGGTGTCATTGGGGAGGGGGATTGTTCTCCTTAGCCTCTGGGGATAGGGCAAGAAGCAATGGGCTTACATTGCCGCAAGGGAGGTTGAGGTTAGACATTAGAATAAACTTCCTAACTGTCAAGGTGGTTAAACACAGGAATAAATTGTCTAGGGAGGTTGTGGAATCTCCATCACTGGAGATATTTAAGATCAATCTAGATAGACACCTGTCAGAGATGATCTAGACGGGTGTTTGGTCCTGCCGTGAGGGCAGGGGACTGGACTCAATGATCTCTCGAGGTCCCTTCCAGTTTTCATGTTCTATGATTCTATGAAACCAGCTGGCACTTCCCTTTGCCAGCAGCACAGTTCCCCAAATACCGGCCTTTGGCAGGCTTGGACATGGCTGGTTTGGGCAAACACATGAACTTGCTGAGGCCGAAGGACTAGATTCCTGGAACTAGGAGTCCCATCACCCTCTGCCTCACCTTGTACCATTCCCTGGTGGACAAAGGGAGTGTTGTGTAGTTTACTATGGGTGTGTCTCCACAGCGCCCTAAACTCGAAATAAGATACGCAATTTGCACTACACAACTTGTGTATCTTATGCCAAATTTCAAAATAAGTTATTTTGAAATAGATTCGTCTTCACAGCACCAAATCTCAAAATAACGCGCTAGTTCGAGCCATCCTTTAACCCTCGTGCAATGAGATATACCAGGATGGTGAAATAGCACAAAAATATTTCTATATAATGGGTGCGTGTGTAGTCATGGGTTAGCTATTTCGGGATACCTTCCAGTGAAGATGTACCCTATGGAAGGGACTTTCGAATGAGAACTCAGGTGCAAAGCCCTGTCTCTGTGGAAAGATGAAAGGCCCCGTCCCAAGAGTAGGCATGTGCTCTGAAGTCTTGGCGCGAATACTCCCTTCCTCCCCTGCTATATGAGAACCTGGATCCCCCAACACTTTAGATTGTTCAGACTATCTGGTAAGTGATATATAGGGAAGGAGTCAACGGGGCTAAGTGCTTGGAGCACTCGGCAGGACGTTGGGAGCTTTGGCATTTTTGTCATGGCTGTGAACATTCCCCTGGGGCCCTTCAGCCAGTCGCTCAGCCTCTCTGCCTTTCAGTATCCCCACAAGTGAACTGGGATAATGATGGGGGGGCGAGGATTGACTTACCTGATTAATATATGCAGATGGGCTTGTGGAGAGTTGACAGCCATGCCGAGCCCCTGGGCGAGGTGGGGGGAGGTGGCTCCATACTCGCAGAAGGGGCAGAGCCTCAGGCAGAAGGGGTGGGGCCGAGGGCAGCCGGACCATGAAGTCCCCTCCGCAGGCAGTCCTAAGAGCTGCCCAGAGCACCGCGACCGTGCTCCGGTGGCACTTGAAAGGGCTCAGGGCTCCAGCCACCACTGCTCCCTCAGCAGTGGCCAGGAGTCCTGGGCACCTTTTAATCGCCAGGCCCCGGGAAAATTGCCCCCTGTGCCTTCCCAT